>NC_059135.1:67433285-68046142 GCF_020740605.2 Lemur catta
TTGAAGAATTAGAGAAGGCTGAGTGTGTTACCAAGAGAATGCTCCACTCAAACTTCCTGCTGCAGGAATTTAATTGAATGATAGCTCCAGGTGTTGCATTTTTGAATTCACCACTATTGGAGCAGAGGCCATATTTACCATTGGCTGCCTATAGCCAATGACTGAACACAGTGGGGTGTATTAGCCCATTTCCTGTTGCTATAACAGAATACTTGAGACTGAGTAATTTATAAAAGAAAGAGGTTTATTTTGGGTCATAATTCTGGGGGCTGGGAAGTCCAAGAAGCATGGAACTGGCATCTAGTGGGGTTGTACTGACTGCATCACAATATGGTGAATGACATCACATGGCAGGAGCATGTGCAAGAGAGGGAGGAGAAAGAAGGCTGACCTGCTTTATAACAACCCACTCTCACAAGAACTAATTCACTCCTTTTGTGAGAACTAACCCAGTCTCACAAGAAAAGCATTAATCTATTTGAACAACCTAATCTTCTCTTAAAGGACCACCTCTTAACACCATTACATTGCTAATTACATATCAATATGAGATTTGGTGTAGACAAACGACATCCAAAGCATTGTGCCCCTAACCGCCCCCCCCCAAACTTATGTCCTTTTCACATGCAAAATATAATCATTCCATCCCTACAGTCCCCAAAGTCTTAACTTGTTCCAGCACCAACTTAAAGTCCAAAGTCTTATCTGAGACTCAGGGCAAACTTTTCCACCTGTGAGCTTACAAAATCAAAATCAAGTTATCTACTTCCAAGATATAATGGTGGGACAGGCATAGTGTAAAGATTCCCATTCCAAAGGGGAGAAATAGGCAGAAAGAAAGGAGTAACCAGACCAAAGCAAGTGTGAAACCCAGCAGGGTAGACATTAAATCTTAAAGCTCAAAAATAATCTTTCACTCTGTGCTGCCTCTTGGAAACAGTGTGAGACTTTTCCTAACCAGTCCTTCCTGCCTGCTCTCTTTCACAGGGATCCTCATCACAGTCTGAAAACTTTCCCCATCTTTTCATGCTCCCTCCTCTTCCTCTTTTGTAGGCATTTTCCCAAAGACATCTATTCTTGCACATTTAATCTTTTCTTGGTATCTATTCCTCTAAAATGCAAATTGATGTCGAGTGCTATGAATATTTGCCCCCTCCAAAACTCATGCTGGAATGTAATCTCCAATGTGGCAGTATTGAAATGTGGGAGAATTTAAGAGGTTATTGGGTAATGAGGTCTCTACCCTTAGGAATGGATTAATCCACTCATGAGTTAATGGATTAATAGATTAATGGGTTGATGGATTAATGGGTTTTTGTGGAAGTGGGGCTGGTGGCTTTATAGAAAAGGAAGAGAGATCTAAGCTAGCACCTTCACTGTGTGATGCACTTCTTTGCCTCTAGACTCTGCAGAAAGTCCTTCCAGCAAGAAGGCCATCACCAAATGTGCCCCCTAGGTCTTGGACTTCTCAGCTTCCATAACTGTGAGAAATAAATCCATTTCTGTTGTAAATTACCTGGTTTCAGGTATTCCATTATTTTCAGGTATTCCATTAAGCAGCAGGAAAAAGATTATGACACTAAAGAATCAATAAGAGGTGAAAACTAGAGACATCAAGGGGCATTTGCCAGATGTGTTGTTATGAGGAAGGAGAGACCATTTAATGGATACAGTAGGTTCTCTGAGAAGTCAGAGGGGTAGACTCTTGAGGCCAGCAGAAATGGTAGCCTTAGAAAAATGTGAACCCTTTCATTTTCTTACAAAAGGGGAGGAAAAGAGGATAAAGATGCAGGTAATTTGTAGATTTAACGGAAGGATCTTAAGGCAAATTTCACTGGCTTGTTTGTATTCTGTGAATTAGAAAGTGAGATATCCCTTAAGAGTGAAGGGGAAGGTTAGGGATTTCAGGAAGGAAGTCTGAAGTAGACACTGGTTCCTACAATGTAGAACATTGGAGAGAGCAAACTAAGAAACACAGCAGGACTTTGGGGCATCTTCACGGACCAATGTGCATTTGGTTGATTG
This sequence comes from Lemur catta, assembly GCF_020740605.2. Lineage (NCBI taxonomy): Eukaryota > Metazoa > Chordata > Mammalia > Primates > Lemuridae > Lemur > Lemur catta. The sequence goes on from NC_059135.1 coordinate 67,435,311, forward strand.
CTCTTATCTTTCTTAAATGAGCTCAGTAATCTTGTTATAGGATGATAGAAGGCAGAGAGCTAAATTTAAATTTTCATATTTTCAGAAATTGTTCTGACTACATTCCTGTCAGTATACTTTGGTGTTTGGGCAACTTGAGTAAAAGCATTTCTCTGAGATTTTAAACGAGAGCGACAATTGTTTCAAGATTTCTGACATCTTTAAGGACCCTGAAAGAGAATCCCTTTATCACTACTAGAGAGACTCTTTGACTTTTAGTATGAGTAATTCTACATGATTTCTAGTTCATAATTAATACAAATAAAAATGCTAAAACAATAAAAAGATAATCCTCTATCTCTTCTCACTTCTCCATTGCATATCTCTCCTGAGGCATTTTTGTCTTCTGAATGGAGCTACTTTCCATGTTGTATCTGCCATCTTGTACCACTACTCATAAATAATGGAAAACCCAAAAAGAATCCATCAGGGGTAATATTTTACCACATTGGTAGCCTGAAGACACATCGTCACTTTTATAATTATAATTTGTAAGTCTTCACAATGGTAACATTGGATTAAAAAAAATGGGGAAGAGAAGTGAGTATTTGATGTATCGTACAGCAAGGAAAAGCAATCTAGCAACAAATTGAAGATAAAATGATTCAGAGATAATGATGAGTTTTATTTCTTAGGAGATATATAAAATGACAATATGATTAGTTGTGATATGGACTTTGGGTGTAGCTATATTGCACACAGAAAAAAGTGAATATCAGTTTTTTCATTGTATCCCATTGGCAAAATTGTTGGTAGATTGGGATATTATAGAGAATTTAAGAGTACAGATATATTTTTAACTGTTAATTATATAGATCATTTGCAGAAAATTCTATCACCTGAAGGCAGAATCAAATATGAAAGCAGTTGACCTGTTCCCTTGATGAAAGAAAGAATTGAAGAGGTGTTCCAAAATGAAATAACATAGAAAATTATCGTAATTAGGAGATAAATCAATCCTAAACATATTAATTACATTCCAAGAAGAATTAGAAGAAAACTATTCTGTATTTATAAAGCTTTAATAACCCTAGTCTATCTTTATTTTTCATTCTCCATTCCTTTAAAATTATTTATTTGATTGAAATTCTCCTACAAAATGTAAGAGATTTAAGATAACAAAAATTCACATTTTCTACTTTGAGGAAAATGTATACTCATGAGTTCACTGAGGATTTAAGAATCATTGTACATTAAGATACCCATAGAAGTACTATATATTATATAATATATTATTAATATTTTCATGAACACCATGTTTATATTCAAGAAGAAGATGCCCTCACTATTTTTGAATTTTAACATGAGGTACACATCTTTTTCAATTTTATTTTATCAAATTCTTGTCTAGTCATGGTACAAACACAAGGAACTGCAATTAGACAGAATTTCCCAGAATTATTATGTGTGTGGTATATGCGTGTATATATTCATATATGTATATAAATATACAAATATTAAATGTCAAGAAAACTAATATGAGAGCTATTTTAAAAAGCATTCTCAAGGTAATAAACAAGCTTATCCTAATTATACAAACCATCAGTATCTACTATAGTTCACAAGTTATTGCTCAGAGATTTTCATGAGTTTGAGGACCATAATATCATCAAGATTTTCTGAGTAATTGAACAAAAATCAAAGAAATAGTCAATATTTAATATAAATTCTATGGGATGCACATTTTACTTCTTAATAATCCATGTGTTGGATATATGTTAACTTTTAATTAACTAGAACATCATTTTCAAATTATTTTGCTTAAGTGGCAGTTTAACAGCATTTTTAATGAAATTTTTTATTCTAAAAAAGAAAAATATATATTTAATATCATGAAAGAAGTTTTTCAAACTGTGTTTTTAGATAATAAATCAATAACGATGCCTTTGCATTTTGTAAATAAGACATTTTTATAATAGTAGTATCTTTTAGGTGTTTTGTTTAAATTCTCAAAAATTTATTCTACAACAATCAATTTTTGTATATTATGTTTAAGACATGCAGTTGGATGGTGCTTTTGAATAGCATACAGAAAACTTGGAAGCTCATCTACCTTTTACATTCATGCATACCCCAAATTTATGTAATTTCTTTAACTTTTACAGGCTTCATTTTGATTCCTGTGATTCTTGACACATCTAATGTTTGAGTAATTTCAACATTTTTAATACCTTCTCTTAGTGCGTGAACTAATTCGGTTTGCAATTTAACACAATTATGAATAAATACTGTGGGCACATGTCTTGTCTCAAACACATCACTATGTAGTTCCAGGGGAGGTCTCACCATTTCTTGCTTACATACTAACGGAATTTTTACAGTTCTCTTTATAATGGCTGCCATTGTGACAAAAAACAAAAAAGGGCTGAACCGGCGTGAATAGCAATTGAACAGCAATGTTTTCCCCAGTGATTTCTAGATAAATCTGTTTCTCCCGTGGACTCTAGTGCTCTGTGATTTTTATTTCCCTTTCTAAAACCACATTTATTGAACTTTTATTTTTTTTTAATTTTATCAAACTTCATGAGAAAATAGCCTAAGAAATCATTCTCAAAACTCAAATTCACACTATTTTTAAATCGGACTTGAGAGTGATAAGCAAGTCATTTCCAGGGACAACCTCAGCAGGGAAGAGCGAGCCTGGGGCCCCAAACAGCTGAATGCCCCAGGCAATCTGTAACTACAAAACTGCTCTCTGGACGTAAACTGGGAGTACTTCTCACTGGACAGATTTGCTTGTTGGAGACTTTTTTTTTTCTCCCTGGTTTTCTATCAGGATGGAGAAATTATTTTGCTGTGACATTATTTTTAAAAAGGCAGGTAAGACTTAAGTCATGAAGTGTATATTCTCTGCTCAGTATGTGCCTGAAACGCCCACCTACGCTGACGGCAATTATGCAGATGCTGGCAAAAGAAAGCAGACCTCTTTTAACATTAAACATCACATTTGGGTTTCCCCAGAGAATGCTGGTTACTGGACTTGCTGTGAATGATGCATTTTCGCAGAATGTGTCAGCCATAAATCAATCCTGAATTGTACTTTTTCTAGAGTTCTTTTCTACTCTTCGGAAATCCTAGTGTATCACGCATGTACCAGCTCTATTTCAGACTGAGCCTAAATACATTTACCAAAATAAGATTCAAATAATTAAATGTGACTTTCATAATTGTATTCCTCTGAAGATCCAGAGCCTAATGTGGCTCTGGTTAATCATTTTAATTTGACTTTTAATACAGTGTCGGTTTATTTAGTTGGAATTAGTTTTCTATTTCTCTCCTTTCTGTAAGCGCTGCCTGTTTACTTAACAATATTTGGCTTTGCCTAATGATATGTACAGAAGACAGTGCTAAGTGGAACATCAGCTGTTTACATCAGCTCTAACAATTAATGCATGTTAATTTTTAATTACACTGATTGTACTAGAGGCAGAATGTATGTTTCTTCACAGAACAGATGTACTAGTCAGCTTGGCTGGTGAACATGCATATCGATCAGATGTTGATGCTGCCAGCAATTCTGCAAAGTCTGCTAAGAGTGTCGGCTTCTAATGTACTTACAAGTTTACGGCTTAGAGTCCTGGTGGAGGCAATACAGCTCAATGCTATATCCTCTAATGTTTACAGATAATCACAATATGTCTGTTTTGTGGTTAGCAATCTACAGTGTATGATTAGAAGACTGAATAGGTATGAGAGGATCCAAAGGTATCTTTGCCTCTGAACTGCTTCCTCCATTCCTTTTTGCTACAGTCTCTTCAAAGATTTCATTTTGCCCTTAGGAAACGTATTCCTTTAACCCATGGCTCTTGCGTTAATGCTAGGTCTCTGACATAGATAACCACTGTTATTTTAAGGAGAAATCCAAAAGGTAATATAATTACTTGCAAAGAAATCTGTTTCTGTTGAGTATCATTGCCAAAGCTGGATGGGAAATACATAGAAAATGTAAAGCAGCAACATAGCAGACAGCCGACAGGCTCTTAGTCAATGGTCAATCAATCAAGAGGCATTTATTCAATGTTTCAACACATTGAGCATTTCACTAGGTACCATGGGCTACCTAGCCACGAAGGGAAGAAAGAAATCTCAAAGTCCTTTGCCCTTAGGAAATTTATACTCTTATTCACAACTCATGTGAGAAATAAGACTCACATCCACAAAGCAATTTAGGAATGTTATGCTACAGTTGATAATGTGTAGTTGATAAGTATAGTTCGTAATGTGTACATTCAGAATGTAGGAAATGCCTTATGATGTAGTTGAGCTAGAGGTGAACTGTGGTTGTTTACCCAAAAGTATGGTTGGAATATAAAAGTACTAGCAGTAGTTTGTTAATTAGCTTTGTCAAAATCTTCTACTTTATTAGACAAATAAGAATATCAAACTAAAATATCTCTTCTTTTCTTTATGCCTATTCCCAACTGTTTTCCTCTAAAACATTTATAAAGAAATCCTTGGGTCTCTTTTTACTTATGGATAGACAATCACTGTCTGATTTAATCATTTTGACTCATTGTTTGGACTTCAGGGTTCAGTTGTTGTGTATATGTGTATATTAATTTTTTAAAAAAGTGATTCTAAATTTATGTGAAAATGCAAGGGGCCAAAAATGGCCGTGACAATCTCAAATAAGAACAAAGATAAGGGACTTAACACTACCACACTTCAAAATGTGTTGTAAATCTTTAGTAATTAAGACAGTGTGGTATTGGTGCAGTTATAGGCAAAAGCATCAAAGCAACGAAGAAAGGAATTTAGAAGTAGACCTGCTTGTTCCATGACAATTTAGTGGGAACAAGATCGTTTTTTTTAATAAATGATGCTGGACCAATGTGTATTCATATAAATAAAAATGGACTTTAAAGTTGATTCTATACTGTGAAAGCTAAAGTAACTCCATCTTGGATGCTAATCTGCTATGTTGACTTCTGATTAACCCCAGTTCTAGGAATGCCTCTAAGATTTCTAGTGTATCTGTTGTTCCTTGTATAAGAGCAAGTACTTAGGTAAACTCTGCCTTAGGTCAATTATTGTAAATTTGGACTTACCATAAATTCTGCCTATAAGCAAATTCCTACACATTCCCTCTGAAGCAGGCATACCCCATTCCTACTGTTACAAGCCCTGGGTATGAGGGTAACAGTGGGGAGATCAACCCATCTTGTGGCCACCCAAGACCATGCTTCTGTCCTTAAGTGTTCCAATAAAACACTCTATAATGACAAACTGAATTTGTCTGCCTGGTTCTTTGGTTTCTGGGCTCCTTCTGCATTTGGGAGTTGCTTTGCATATATAGCCCCTTCATGAAATATATACCACACACAAATAGTAATTTAAGACAGTTTACAGCTGTGAGTGTAAAATATAAAACTATTAAGTTTCCAGAAAAAAAACATAAGATATATTTATGACTCTAATGAAGGCAAAGACTTCTTTAAAAGTAGGTACACCAAACGATTAGTCATAAAAGTTTCCTACATTAAAATTCATTAAAATAAATAATTTTGTTTATCAGATGACATATTTAGAAGAGTAAAGAGGCAGGCCACAAACTGGGAGAAGATATGCCATGCATGTGTCTAACATAATATATAAAGAACTCCTAAAATAAAATAGAAAAAGACAACCAAACTAGTTTTTTAAAAAAATGGGCAAACAATTCAAACTGGCACCTAGAAAACACTCTTCATTTGGCCAACATATGAAAAGATACTTAACATCATTAGTTATTATGAATATACAAATTATAACCAGAATGAGATACTACCAAAATATTATGACAAGGACTAAAATTAAAAGGACCAGACGATATTAAACGTTGGCCCAATTGTGGAACAACTAAAACTCTCATTTATTGGCCAAGTGTGGTGGCTCATGCCTGTAGCATTTTGACAGGCTGAGAAAGGAGGCTTGTTTAAGGCAGGAGTTCAAGACCAGCCTGGGAAACATGGTGAGATCCCTTCTCTATGGAAAAATTTTAAAAAATTAGCCAGTTGGTGCCTGTTGTACTGCTCCATGAACAAATTTCAATGACTCCTACATGTTTTTTTATAATCCTCTCCTTTAACTACTTGAGTTGTTTCTCAGAAATGGTGGATTTCCTGCAAGACAAAGGAGTTGAGATTCTGAAGGCCCCAGGGCAGACTTTCTGACTTGAAGATCACTATCCTCCTCAACCTGCCCCAAGGCACATGGCCCCTCCTTAAAAAGCCCAGGATCTCTGTTAGGGAGATGGATTTGAGGCAGCTTCTCCTCTTCTCCTGAAGAGACAACTTCCATATTAAAAAATTTATTTTTTCCTTGTTAATCTTTGCTGTCTCAATCAATACTTGGATCTTTGTGTGACAAGCAAATGTACTTAGGCCAAAATCCTCTTGCAGTTTCAATAACAGTCCCAGCTACTATGGAGGCTAAGGCTGGAGGATCACTTGAGCCCAGGAGTTAGTGTTGCTGTGAGCTATAATCATGACACTACTCTCTAGCCTGGGTAAGAGAGTGAGACCCTGTCTCTAAAGAATATATAAATAAATAGATAAATAAATAAAAATCTCATTCATTGCCAGTGGCAGTGCATATTAGAACTTTGAAACTACATTCCTAAGAAATTGACAGATGTTACTAAAGCTAAACATACATATATTCTACAACCCATAAATTCCATTCATAGGAGTATTCTGAGAACAAATGATTGTTTATGTTGATCAAAAAGTGTATGAGAATTGTAATAGGAGCTTTATTTTTAATAGCCTCAAAATGAAAATGATCCAATAACATTCAAGAGGACAGTGACTAATTGTGGTATATTCATACCATGAAACAGTATAAAGGAAAGATGGAGGAGAAATTATTGCTGCACACACCACCATGTATCTCAGAAGCATATTATCAAATGAAACAAGCAGACATAAAAGAGTAGTACCCCCATATGATTCTATTTATGCGCAGTTAAAAAACCAAGCAAAATAGGTATTCTACTTGTATGACCACGAGGAGCTCCATGAGCCCACTCTCTAGTAAAATTGGTAAAAATTATAACTAAAAACAATATTTAAAGTTTCAGGAAATTGCTTATAGCAAATGAAGAAATATTTATTCAAGAAAATCTATTGTACTAACTCATTAAGAACTGCAAAAACCTACGGTACTTGAACCAAGACCCATGCCCTTCACTTCCCTCTTCCTGGCTTAGCTAGACAGAAACTCTGCTGTAGATAAAAGAATAGCCAAAAATATAGGTCTCTCTCTCTTTCCAGCTTCCAACTAGAGGGCAGTCTTCCCTGGAGTTGCAGGACATCATCAGTTTTTACCTTGATGCCTGCAACCTGTTGTTGAGTCTAAGTTCCAGATGAGTGTGTCTAAGAGGTGGGGGATCCCTTTTTCTGCTTAGCTCCCACTTATGGGACAGAGGAGCTACCTTGGGAGTGGTGTCTGCGAATACTGGAGCTTCCAGTTGTCCTTGCCCTGGCTCTTGGGGTGAGGGGTTCCATGCCAAGAGCAAGGGAGGCAAACCAAAATGACCTAGGGCTGCTGCTCCCTTTCATTCACCAAGTGCTTAGGTCTTCAAGTGGGAGGATGTCACTTAGAGTGAAGGTCACCATTTTCCCTACACCAGCATCAAACACTTGCCTTGAGATTTTGCCTGGGTGGACAAGCAAGCCATAGAACAGAGAACTCCAAATCCCGCTTCAAAGAAACTGACTTCAGAATGTAAAGAAGTCAGGCCTAAGAGGACTCTCAAAAACGGTGGAAGTTTAGGTAAAAAGCAATTGACAGGTGATTAATAGATTCATGGGAAATGTAGGCTAATCTGTAGAGCAGCTAGTTTGTTGGAAAGAAATGGGGAAAAGAGACAGCTGGGAAGAGCCCTCCTGGGGTCAGAACAAATCTCAAACACTGACCTTTGGAACTACACCTTCAAGGACCTCAAATTTGATTGGATTAGTCTGTGAAGCAATTTGTGCCCTGGAGCATTGTTGTAAACAATGGAGCAATAAGCCAGCAATTAGTGGAGCTTAACACCTGGTGTGGTAAGAAAAGAGACAAAAAAAAAAAAAAAAGCCTCGTCAAAGCCATTGTCATCCCAGAGTTACTCTGGGCACACTGAAGACTGCATCCTCTGAAAAGCAAAATAACATAGACTTCACTAAAATAGTTCAGTTACTAAACTAGTAAAGAAGCAAATATCAGTAACAGGCCCTAGAAGGAAGATGGAAATTGCTACAATATATTATCTAAGGTGTTCAGTTTCCAGGAAAATGGAGACATGCAAAGAAACACAAAGGGATGAACCAAATACTTAGAATAAAAGCAGGAAATAGAAACTGCATATAAATAACAACTGAAATTGGGCATAGTGGACAGATACTTCAAAATAGCCTTTAGGAATATGTTCAAAGAACTAAAGGAAACCATTATTAAAAAAGTGAAAAAAGGTATGCTGAAAGTGTTGCATCAGATAGAGAAAATCAGTAAGAAGATAGAAATTATTTAAAAAATAAAAATCTGTAGCTTAAAAGTACAATAACCAAAATGAAATATTTACTAGAGGGGCTCAATAGTAGATTTGAACTGGCAGAAGAAAGAATTAGAAAACGTGAAGACAGACTGATAAGGATTATGCAATCTGAAGGACAGAGAAAAAAATTACGAAAAAAATAAGCAAAGACTCAGAGAAATATATACACAGGTTGAGTATCCCTTACTGGAAATTTGTGGGCCCAGAAGTGTTTCAGATTTTAGATTTTTTTTGGATTTTGGAATAGTTGCAGATACATAATGAGATATCTTGGGGATGGAATCCAAGCCTGAAGACAAAATTTACTTCTGTTTCACATATACCTTATACACATAGTCTGAAGGTAATTTTATACAATAGTTTTAATAGTTTTATGCATGAAACAAACTTTTTACACACTGAACCATTAGAAAATAAAGGTATTACCATCACAGACACTCATGTAGACAATCTGTTTGTTCGGCATGATCATCATTACTGCTGACTCTGAATGTACATGCTATAGATAAACAATCTTTTTCTTACACTTATTCACACATAAGTACCTAATAGCAAAAACTATGCCTTCCTATTAACACAGTAAAAAATTAATGTATTCAGGGTAACTAGGCAGAGTAGCATCACTAGAATATCTATATTAGCTGTTAAACAATAGCAACAATAAACAGAAGCAGAATACATTCTTCACCTATGATGCTGTGTTTTGATTAAAAGCTTAACCCTCCTGGGGATACTGAATGAACTGTGTTGTGGGCCTATGTTTTGACTGTGACCTGTCACATAAAGTCAGGTGAGGAATTTTTCACTTGTAGCATCATGTCAGGCACTCAAAAAGTTTTGGATTTTGGAGCGTTCCACATTTTGGATTTCTGAATTAGGGATGCTCAACCTGTATCTGTATATGCACACACACTATAATACAGCATGCATAGTATAGCATAGCACAGCATATATAGTTATGTTACAGTATATATAGTATCATTGAACCTATAACATATAGCATATAGTGGTGCAATACATTAGCCAATAACAGCACAAAACAGGTGGGTGGATGCAAAGCTGTACTGGGCTATGGAAATTTCTACAGATGGAAACTTGCATGCATAGGAATAAAGAGAATTACAAATGATAAATGAGAAGGTTAATATAACAAAAGCTGTAAATATATATTTGCTCATCTTGCTTCTTTTAGCTTCCTTAAAATATATAAAATTATATGAAATAATAATTTTAATAATGCATCATTGGGTTTGTAGCCATTATAGAAGTGAATAATACTACAAAGAGGGGGAAAGAGAATAGAGCTATGTGGAAGTAATGTTTCTCTATCTCACTGAAATGAAGTTTGTACAAATATGAAGATGTTTCTTATAAGTTAATATGTATATGATAAGCCTGAAAGCCACCATTAAGGAAATAATTTTAAAAATAGAATAAAAAAATTTATTAAACAAATTAAAACATTCCATAAGAAAATTTTACTTAATACAAAAGAAAGCAGCAAAAGAGAAATAGAGGGGGAAAAAAAACATAAGAGATACAGAAAAGAAAAAGTAAAATGAGAAATGTAAATCCAACTATGTGAATAATGACGTTAAATGTGAATAAATTAAATATTCTAATCAAAAAGGAGGGATTGTAAGACAAGATAAAAACAAAGAAAGATCCAACTCTATGCTATCTTAGGATACACACTTGAGATTTAAAGGTACAATAGAAGGGTAGGTCCATGTCGCTATGGATAGTGCATTGGACTTCTAAAGGTACAAACAGATTTAAAAAATTAAAGATTAGAAAAAGATATATTGTGCAAACAGCAAGAAAGCTGGAGTGGCTATAATAATAATAGACAAAATAAACATTAAAGCAAATAACATCATTAAACACAAGGGGGATATTTAGAATGACAAAAAGATCAATCCATCAGGAGGATATAATAATTTTACACACATATGCACCTAGTAACAGAGCACCAAATACATAAAGCAAAAACCACCTGAAATGAAGGGAGAATAAGACAATTCAACAGTAAGAGAATTCAATTCTCCACTTTCCAAAATAGATAGACTAAATAGGCAGAAGATCAACAAAAAACAGAAGACTTGAACAACACTATAAACAAATGAGACCTGACAGACATCTATAGAACAGTCCACTCAACAACGGAATACACATTCTTCTCAGGTACACATGGAGCATTCTTCGAGATAGACAGTATACTAGATCATAAAATAACCCAATAAATGTAAAAGAATAGAAATAATACAAAGTGTGTTCTCTGATTACAATGTAATGCAATCAGAAACAATTAACACAAAGAAATTGGAAAAATATATATGTGCAAAGTAAACAATACACCTAAATAACCAATGAGTCAAAGAAGAAATCAAATGGGAGATTAGAAAATATTTTGTAATCAATAAAACTGAAGCTATGACATAAAGTATATGAGATGACATGCAATTTAAGAAGTGTTTAGAGGGAAATTTATAGCAGTAAATGACTAAATTAAAAATAAAAGACGAAAGATCTCCAACCAATAGCCTTATAGTCTACCTTAAAACAGTGGAAAAAGAATAGAAAATTAAACCTAAAGTAAGAAAAAGAAAGAAAATAATAAATATTAGTGTGAAAAAAATGAAACAAATGATAATCAATGAAAAAAAACTGTTTTTTGAAAAGATTAAATGGTTGACAAACTTAAATTGATCAAGAAAAGGAGAAAGAAGACTCAAATCACTAGAATCAGAAGTAAAGAGGGAGGACATTACTAATGACCTTGCAGAGAAAAACAATTATAAGACATACTATAAATAATTTTATGCTCATAAATCTGATAATTTAGATGAACTGGCCAAATTCCTAGAAATACACAAATCACTGACACTATTTTAAGAATATATAATGCATTTGAATAGACTCATACCCAGTAAATAGACAGATGTAGTAATTTATCCTAAAAAACACTTCAGACTCAGATTGCTCCACGGGTGAGTTCATATAAAGAAGAATTATTAATAATTGCAATTTTTCACAAACTCTTCCAAAAAATAGAAAAAGTGTTAACAGTTCCCATCTTTTTTTATGAGGCCAGTATTACCCTGATACCAAAGCCAGACAAATATTTCACAAGAACAGAAAACTGTACAGCAATATCTTTTATGAATAAGAATGCAAAAATCCTCAACAAAATACTAACAAACAAAATCAGCAACATATAAAAAGAATCATACGCTGTAGCAAAGTGGGAATTATCTCAGGATTGCAAGTTTGGCTTAATATCTGCAAATCAATTAATGTAACAGCATATCATATCAATAAAATAAAAAATAAAAGATGTATGCTCATCTTAATAAACATAGCATGCAAAAAAATGCAGAAAAAACTTTTGACAAAATCCAACATTCTTTCATTAAAAAACATTCAACCATTTAAGGACAAAAGAAAACTTCCTTAATCTTATAAAGGGTAAGTACAAAAAACCCACAGGTGATATCATAGATAATAATGAAGGCCTGGATGCTTTTTTTCTAAGACAAAGAATAAGACAGGGATGTCCATTCTCACCACGTCTATTCATCATGCACTAGAAGTTCTAGCTAGGGCAGTTGGGCAAAGGAAAGAAAATAAAAGGCATACAAGTTGAAATAAAACTATGGCTATTCACAGATGACATGATCTTGTTTATAGGTAATCCTGAAGAATACATACACATAAGAAAACTATTGGAGTTTTAATGAGTTCAACAAGGTTGCAAGATATAAGATCAATATATGTAAAACTAATTGCTGTCCACTTACAATGAACAATTCAAAAATAAAATGAAGAAAAAAATCTCATTTACAATAGCATTAAAAAGAATAAAATTCTTCAGGATACATTTAACAAAAGAAGTACAGAATATATATTCTTAAAGTTCGAATGCATTGTGGAAACAAGGATGTTTATTATAAATGAATAAAGGAAACATCATATGTTCATAGGTTGGGAGACTTAATAGTAAGATGGTAAAGCTCCTCAAATTGATCTATGAATTCAATGCAATCCTATTTAATCTCAGGGGCTTCTTTGTAGAAACTGGTAAACTGATCCTAAAGTTCATGTGTAATTTTAACTGATACAAAATTGGTAAAATGGCCTTGGAAAAGATGAACAAAATTGGAGGGCTCATATTTCCCAATTTCAAAAAATACTACTAAGCAACAATAACCAAGATAGTGTGATACTTGGATAAGAATAGACATATAGATCAATGAAATAGACTTTAGAGTCCAGAAATAAACCATATATTTTTGGTCAACTTATTTTTGACAAGAGTGCCAAGACCATTCAATGGGGAAAAAATTGTATTTTCAACTAATAGTATTGGGAAATTTGATATCTATATGTGAAAGAATGAAATCGAACTCTTATCACACACCACATGCAAAAAGTAACTCAAAAATTTTCAAAGGCCTAAATACTAGAGCTAAAACTATGAAACTCTTGGAAGAAAGATAGGAATAAATGTGCATGACCTCAGATTTGGCAATGGTCTCTTATACATGACATCAAAATATGAGCAACAAAAGAAAAATAATAAATTGAACTTCATTGAAATTTAAAAAAACATCTATGCTTCAGACTACACTAAATACCTAAGCTGTTTGAATCTGGTATGTATTATTTCTGTCCTTGAGCTTCTTTCAGTCTGTAGATTTTGATGCACAAAAAATAAGAGGTAACACAAAGCATAATGAAATAATTGTTTTTGTAGAGGATCATAGAAGCTCATAAACAGAGGATGAGGAAACAGAAGGCAGAGGAAGGATTCTGCTTTGGGGGGATGTCGTGATGGCCATGAGACAACTCATGAATGTAAGTAACATTTCAAATACATGATTTTCTTTGGCTCTTCTTATTTGCTTTTTTTTCTAGTTTATAATGATGGTAGAGAAAATTATCATAAATAACTTAATAAAGGACTGTAGCTAGTTAGTTAATGTCAGACAATGATTTACTGTCTTTACTGAGTCTTAAAATATGTTAAATATATTAAAAAGCAACAATAATTAGAATAGCATTTTACTGGCTCAAAGATCAAGAGACAAATCAATGAATTCATGGTCCAGAAATACATTCAAGTACTGAGTCAGGCACTGCGTAATGACATTTCAGTCAATGAGGACTGCATGTGCTATGACAGTAGCCCCATAAGGTTATAATGAAGCTGGAAAATTTCTGTCTCCAGTAACATCGTAGCCATCGTAATGTTGTAGCAGAATTACTTTATTCTTTAATAAATGTAGTGTGCCTAAGTGCAGAGTGTTTATAAAGTCTACAGTAGTGTACAGTAATGTCCTAGGCCTTTATGTTCAATCACCACTCACTCACTGACTCACCCAGAGCAACTTCCAGTCCTGTAAGCTCCATTCATGGTAAGTACTCTATACAGGTGCACCATTTTCATCTTTTGTGCCATATTTTTACTGTACCTTTTCTATGTCCAGATATGTTTATATGTATAAATATTTAACATTGTATTATAATTGCCTAAAGTATTCAGTACAGTACCATGCTGTACGGGTTTGTAGCCTAGTAATAACAGGCTATACCATAAAGCCTAGGTGTGCAGTAGACTATAGCATTTATGTTTATGTAAATGCACTCTATGATATTCACACCACAACAAAATCGCCTAACAACGTATTTCTTAAAACATATTCCCATCATTAAGCAATGCCTGACATACAGGAATAAAGCATCTTACATCAGTGGGGAGAAGATAAAATTTTAAATAAATGATTGTTAGAATAAAAGCATTTGGTGGGGAAAAAAAAACCCTTAAACTTGATGTCTAATTTGTAACTTACAAAATAGATTCTTGGTGGATAAAAGGTCTAAATGTAAAACATTCAGCTCTAACAGTCCTTGAGAAAACATAGGTAAATGTGGGGAAAAAAACAGAAACACTATTTTACCTTTTACTCTAAAAAAGTTGCATGTGATAAAAAAAAATCTAATGACAAACAAAACTTTAAACTTAACCTAGAAAAGAAAATGTATGTAAATTTTGTCTTTATACTCTTAAAGAAAGTAAATCTTTCATAAGCATGTCAAAATCCCCAGAAGCTCTCAGCATTTCTTCCCTGGGCTACTGCAATATCCTCATAAATGTTCTCCCTACTTCAGCCTCAGTTCTCATCCCCTGGGGTCTATTCTCTGTGGTGCAGCCAGAATGATCCTTCAAAATGTAAGTCAGATAATGTGACGCTTCTGCTCAAAATCTTCCAGTGGCTTCTCACATCACAGCCTAGCACTCACTGATCCGCTCAGCCTTTAGCCTCTTTGCCATTCTTGGCGCATGCTTAATAGGGTCTTGCTTCATTTGCTGTTTCCATGATTGGAAGGTCCTTCCGTATGTGGTTCGCTCTCTTGTTTCCTTCTAGAGTCTGATTAAATGTCACCTTCTCAGAGAGGACTTCTTCAACTGGTTGTATAAATGAGTAGCTCCCGTACCCTAAATATTTTTTGAATGCCCTGCTTATCCTTTGTATGACATAGGAATCACCTCATACTTATACATTTGTTGTCTATCTCCCTGCACCAAGTTGTAAGCATTGTTTTTAATCCTATTTCTAGGAAAGAGTATGCCATATTGTAGGTACTCAATGATGGATAGATATGGGAAACATAATAATTTTTGAGCATATAAAACTTTTTTTAAAATTTAAGAAAAGCAACACAAGCAAAGTCAAAAGATCAACGTTAAACTGTGTAAATTTTTTTCAACCTCTATGATAAAAAAGGGTAATTTAATACATGGTGTATTCTTTACACATCCCTTAGGAAAAGACCAACAATACATATGTAAATAGACAGTTAAGAGAAAAAAGCAGATATGCCATAACATATATGATGTGATCTGTAAATTTACTAGTAAAAATGAAATGGATGTAGAGATGCAATTTCTCTAAACCAGTAAGTTTAGAGAACAATAACAGAGCATTGACAGTTTGAAAGTCACCAAGGATTGGAGAGAATAGAAAATCTCACATAGTCTTGGTGTCAGGGCACTTGGGTAAAACTAGACTGGAGGGCAATTTGGAAATATTTGTTAATATTTTAAATATACGTCTATTGAAATCTTTATGATGAAAAAACTCACACAAGTACACAGCGTTTATACGACATAAGACCATTCAGTTCCTTAAAATAAAGGACTCAAGGAACCAGCCTATATGTCTTGATGGTAAATCCATTCCCTGGGACAGCGTACTGGCATATTTATTTAGACCTCTGTGCAAATATCCCCTCTTACTTTCTTGATTACCCTATCTAATGTAAGCTCCAGATTTTGTTTTGTTTTACAATGTGTATAGAGTACTCAAATATTTGTTAAAAGAAATCTATCAGCACTGTCATGAAAGGATAGTCAGAATATGTTGCTGAAAGAAAAAAGTAAATCATAAAATAATGTGTTTATAGTCTTAATTTGTAAAAAAAAAATGTGTGTGTTTAAATGTATTTGCTTTTGTGTAGAAGGTAACTGTAAGAATGTAAACCAATCTATTAGCAATGGTTCCTTCGGAGGAGTAGAATGGGGCATTTAGCTCTTTTAGTTTGTAGCACAGTGAACTGTTTGATTAATTTTTTTGAAACAAGGGGCATTGTTACTTTGACACTTAAAAAATATGTAAGAACAACAAAATCTTGACAATATAAATAGATGGCAAAACTTATAATCATTGATATCCTTTAACAATTTCAAAAGAGATTTGGTGTTTGGGATTATAATTTTATTCCAGTAAGTTTTCTCTGCAGAGAATGAGTGAGGGAGGGAATGCATGTACTCAGGAGTGCAGTGGATATACGGGTGTGCACACACAAAGGTGTGTGTGTGTGAAATGCTGCTTCTTACTCTAGTCCCACTTCAGAGGTGTGGGGCATTTTGGATCCAAAGGCAGAGGACTTGTGGTATACACAGGGAAGAGGCACACCATAACTTTTTCATTTATTTATTCCTACACCTAGCATCTCTCCACTACCTCAAACACTTGTATTTTTAATAAGGAGAAAGTTGACATGTTCAGTATTTCAGTAAGTCTCTACTAATTTATGGAACTGACTTTATAATCCATGTTTTCTCCATATTGTTATTCTGTACTTATCTAGATGAAACTTATTTTGTGCTTATATATGTTGTATTTTTAAGACAGTTTAAAATATTCAGGGTTTAATGTGAAATTTTTATTATCTTTGATAAATACTCATAATGTAGTCTCTTAACTTCTTACTAGAACTGAAATAGGACCTTTGAAATAACCTTTAGGTAAGAGTCTGATTTGAAATCTATAACAACAAATGGAATTAAAAGGAGGAGATAAACTACTACAACTGTTTCTATTACTAGGACTAACACTAATATCCATTATGATTGCTAACATTTACTGGATGCTCAGTTTATGTCAGAAACTATTCCAGGAAGCTTATGCATGTGCTGACTCAATATATGTAAAGCATTTAGAAGCATGCTTGATGCATATTAAAAGTTCACAAACATTAACTACTATTATTATATACATTAAGGTGGGGACTATTATTATTGTACAGAGGAGGAAACTGAGATACCAAAAGTTTAAGTAATTTGTCCAAGGTCATGCTTCATGCCGTTAACAAACTACATTACCAAGATTTGAACCAAGGCTGTCTAACTACCAAGTCTATGCTCTTAACATTAATTCTACGTCCCTTTTCAGCTAAAGCAATCTAACTTGTGTTACATTGTGTCATGTAAATGATTCACATTATTTGAAACTTAAATTATGACGGGAGCGCTAAGAACACCAAGAAAAATCAGTTTATTCGCTGTATTGTGCCAGAAAATTCCAAAGATATTAAAGAACTAGCCACTCTAAACATTAGAAGAAATTATTTTAACCCAAACTTGAAAAGCATCCTTGTGTGTGGTGTAAGAAAGTAGGCTTTAAGTATAACAGAGCTATGTTGCACAATAATCTGGGATTGAAAATGAAAGGACAGGAGTTTTCTTAGGCTCATGGATTGTAATTACCCAATTGGAATATTAATTCCATTTGTCTTCCTTTGAAGGATGTTTCATCTTTTGTTTTACTCCTTGGTGGTATATCCAATTACTGAAAACAGGATGTGCTTATAAAAAAAAACAAAACTCAATTCCCAGCATTGAAGAGCAAATGCACAACTACTACTAATTGTTGTCATTGAAACTGAGTACCACAGAACACCAAAACAGAAAATGGTAATGTTAATAATTAAAAAAAAAAAAAACTCCACTATATTGTGCAACAAGAAAAACAGAGAAAACACTTCTCAGGGTTAGGTTTTCTCCTCCAGAACTGAGAATACTAAATGAGGAGAAACTTTGGAATGAGGTGGTTGTACTTGTCAGTTCCATTCCATCTAATTTTACAAAATATACAGAGGTGAAACAAGGCTCATGTATTTACTAGACACTGTTCCACTGAAAATGCTGAAGTCTGCATACCCACCACCCATCTGAACTGCAATCGCATTATTTAGAATAACGACTTATCCTCTTTGAATGTTGCAATAAAGATAACCTAGAATCCTTGGAATGGAACTCAGTGCACCTACTACAATCAATTGTCAAAGCAGAAAAAAGTCTTCTTTAGCGTTTTCCAATGAGGTATTAGAAAATGCATCAAAAACAAAAGAAAATCAAAGACTAGAAGAGATAGTACCATGCTTTCATTGAAGTCTGTGTTTATATTCTGCTGGACAGTGGAGAATATGCCCAATTATTAAACCTATACACGAAGAGATACTGTAAGCTCTCTTTTCATGAATTCCAGTGGCAACATATACAAGAGACATATTATTTACTTAATGTATTTATTGATATTCTATATACTATAGAGAAAATATTCTACTTTATCATTTTTATTGGGAAGTTGCCTTTTTGAAGTAACCAGAGCTGTCTCGGGTATTTTATTTGGTGCTCTAACCCCCAAACAAAACAAAACAAAGACTCTTGCTACAGAATTCTCTTTGAATTTACCACACTTTAAGATTCCATTGTGTGATTCATTAGCCAACCCTTTTCCAAGCATTAGAGAATTTAGTTCTTTGCATGCATAAGAGTTGTGTATTTAACTACAGCCATGCATCCCTTAATCATATCGTTACATTCTGAGAAATGCACAATTTTGTCATTGTGGGAACATTATAGAGTGTATAACATAAACCTAGATAGTATAGCCTTCTTGCACACATCTAGGCTATACGGTATAGCCTATTGCTCTAAGGCTATAAACCTATGTGGCATGTTACTGTACTGAATATTGTAGGCATTTGTAACATGGGGCATTTGTGTATCTAACATATCTAAACATAGAAAAGGTAGGCAAAACTATAGTATTATAATCTTATGGGATCACTGTCATATATGTAGTTGGTTGTGAACTAAAACATCATTATGTGGGGCATGACTGTATTTCAGCTATATTCACCTCATCTTTTTAATGAATGTAAATGAGTATCTTAGATGAAAGCTTCCCATATGTAGGGACGATATCTGTTATTTATTCTGTACATAAGTCATCACAGTCTTTAATGTATGTTTTTGGTGATGATACTGAGGAGGAGGAGGATGACACTAGATTAAATGTGGTCAGATACTCTCAGGATAAAAGGAGCTTGCTTCAGATTATGCCTCTCTTATATGAGGTGAGAGAGGCAACAGTTGAGATCATGGTATGCAAGTTAAGCAGTTATAGTTGTTAAAGTTCAGGGCTAGAGTTGGTAACAAAGGCAATACCTTTTATTTCATTTGAATTAATATTTGTTAGATTTATCCTTCACGAGTATCCTGAGATCCTATTTCTGAAATCCAGTGTTTTTGATAACACTCAAAATTTTGTGATATCTTGAAATTCAAGAAGTATATCTCTTCCCACCGCACAATGGACACAAATGTAATGAGAGATTAGTATGACGTCACACCTCCCTCCAGATATGCGTGCCACCCTTCTGAGTGATGTGAGTCCATACTTCCGTACTCACTTTGGTTATGATTGTTCAACCTAGCATCCACTCAATTGCTTTGGCAATCAGCTCCTATTGTTTCCATCTTATCCAATTTTTCCATGACAGGCTATTATGCTGTGAGTACAAACAGCCCCCAAATCTAAGTGGTTGTATTAGTAGTTGTATTACTACTGCCTACAAATTATTGCCAATTCATTGGCCTAAAATAACATACATTTATCACCTCAAAGTTTTAATGAATCAGAAGTCTGGGCACAGCTTACCAAAGTCTTTTGCTCAGAATTGCACAAGGCTGCACACAAGGCATTGGCCACGCTGTGTTCCTCTCTAGAGTTGATGAGATTCTCTTCCATGTTCATGCAGTTGACAGCAGAATTCATTTCCTTGAGACTGTAAGACTGATGGTCCAGCTTCTTTGCTGGCTGTTGGCCAGGGGATGCCCTAAGGACTTACAGCCTTTTACAATTTCCTGACATATTTTTTTATATCAGTTTATATCACAGCAGCTTCCTTCATCAAGACCAGCAATTGAGTCTCTCCCTTACAGTCTGTTAAGATACAGCCTTTTTTAAAATCCTATTTTTAGTTTTCTTTTTTTAAATTTTGATAGATTTGGGGGGTACAAGTGGTTTTGGTCACAGGGATGAATTGTAAAGTGTTGATGTCTGGGTTTTGGTGTACCCATCTTCCAAATAGTGTATACTGAGCCCAGTAGGTAGTTTTGCTTCCATCACACCCTCCTACCCTCCCGCCCTTCTGAGTCTCCAGTGTCCATTGTATCACTCTGTATGCTCCTGCATACCTGTACCTTAGTTCCCACTTACAAGTGAGAACATGTGGTATTTTGTTGTCCATTCCTGCATTACTTCATTTAGGATAGATAATGACCTCTAGTTAAATCTAAGTTGCTGCTACAGATGTTATTTCATTGTTTTCTAAGTTTGAGTAGTATTGCATGGAGTATATATACCATATTGTCTTTATCCACTCATTGGTTGATGGGCACTTAGGTTGATTCCATATCTTTGCAATTGTGAATTGTACAATAAACATATGATTGTAGGTGTCTTTTTTGATATAAACATTTCTTTTCCATTGGGTAGATATTCAGTATTGAGATTGCTGGATCAAATGGTAGATCTACTTTTAGTTATTTGAGAAATCTCTGTACTGTTTTCCTTAGAGGTTGTACTAATTTACTTTCCCACCAACAGTGTATAAACATTCCCTTTTCTCTACATCCATGCCAGCAAGATAGAGACTTTAATAACATAACATGACCATGAGTGTGATATCCTATTACCTTTGCCATGTAGCATAACCTATTAAAGGAGCTGGCTGTCTCCTTACCTTTGCCATATTCTATTGGTAAAAGCAAGTCATGGATTTTGCCCACACTCAAGGCGAATAGATTATACAAGGCTGTGACTCATTAGAGGAGTGGAATGTGCCTGCTGCAGTGGTTTAACAAAACAAGGGTTCGTTTCTTATGCGTGCAAAGTCTGCTGCCATTTTGAGTAACTGCAGGACAACTCTCTTCTATGTGGAAGCCCAACCATCTAAGCTGTCTCAATCTTGTAACACATTTTAATTCAAGATCAGATCATCATGGCAGAAAAAAAAGGGTGCTGGGGAGCCTCATGCCAATAGTTAAAATTGTCCTGTATGCCCATGACTAATTGGACAAAAATATTCATAAGTCCCTACCTAACTGCAAGAGTGTGGGATGTTTAACCTGCCTCAAATGACTTGCGGGGAGACAGTTGGATATGAGGGAGAAATTGCAGTATTTACCACAGTTGTCCTAATATTTCTTAACATTTTGATGAATTACTTACATACCTTTAACAGACTGAATTGTGTCCCCTCCCCAAATTCATGTTATAATTCTTACCCTCAATGTGACTATTTGAAGATAAGGTCTTTAAAGAGGTAACTGAAGTTAAGGAAGATCATAAGGTAGGGCCCTAACCCGATGACTGGTGTCCTTATAGAAAGATAAAGAGACACCAGGGATGTGAGGTCACAGAGGATAGCAATGTGAAGACAAAGCATGTAGGTGGTTTTCTGTAAGCCAAGGAGAGAAGCTTCGGGAGAAACCACACCTGCACTTGATCTTGAACTTTCAGCCTCCAGAACTGTGAGAAAATCATTTTCTATTGTTTAAGCCCCTCGACCTAAGTAATTTATTATGGCAGCTCTAGGAAACTAATACAGCAGCAAAGAAAAAGAAATGAAAATTAGCTTAATATTTAAAGCTTTATAACTCGCTTTCATCCATTTGCTTATTGATTGTGATGGTCACCCTGGGCATTATGGCTTTTTTTTCTTGCTTTAATCCCTGTTCTACGAATCAGGAGAAAAAGACTTTCAAGAAGAAAAGTAACTTATGCAAAGTTACGTATTAATAGTTAACTACTGGCTCAAACTCAGTCTGTCTGAGTCCCAGTACAGTATTTACTATGCCTTCAGGCGTAATCCAAACTTTCAATAATGAGTTGTCTCAGGTGAAACTGGTTATTTAAGTCTATAAACATTGGCCTTTGTCTATAGAGGGATGTCTGAACTAAGCTTTCTACCTTGGACTTACAAAGATTCGCCTCATAGAAATTTCCATTTAATTGGAAGTTCCCATTCAGCATTTATTTTAGCAACTGCAACTTGGGGTTTGACCATAATCTCAAATTTTCTGTGTTCTTGGAAAATAATTATTTGAGGCAACCAATTGTAGCAATAATATTTTCTAGTGTTATTATTAGGATACATGTCTTATGAATGAAATAGCAAGGGATCTCAGTTCAGGCAGATTTTATTAGTAGAATTGTAAATATAACCTGAGGAGTGAATTCTTCTCCTGCAAAAAAGGAGATGATTGTTTAAATAATAAAGAAATGGCTCTCACCCCCATTAAAGATTTAGTCTTGTTAAGTGCATTCTTCCATAATGTAGACAATCACAAGTTTCTGTGGTACATTTAATGTAATTAACATACACATTTATATTTGCAAGGATCTTTCCTCTTTCCTCTTTGTTCATGCCATGAAACTTATTCACCTTCATCCCTCTTTTCTTTACTGGCACCTTGCATCTGTCCTTAAAATATACCTTAGTTCATTAAATATTCAGAACACCAAATTTGCTAAAATGCATAGAGCTGACTCATGCTTCATAAATAATATTTTTCTCCATCTCTGTTTTCTTATTTTTTAAAATAGTTTAATCTATTTTGCCTAATGTCTTTGTTTTAATACAAATATTTAGCATTACTTGGATAATAATGCTACTTAGTTTTTGTGAGATTTTCCAATAGCCTTCTAATCTACACCACTGCATCCCAGTCCTACTTTCTGGAGGACTTGAGTTGTGTCTGTTTTGTTAGATTACAGTAAAAATTCATTTTCTACTCCCAACATCATCACCACAATGAGCCAAGTCACTCTGATGTATGTGCACTTGGAGATTAAATCTGCTATACTCCGTACAAAGATGTCACCTGGGGCCGTGGTCCAGTCCTCTGTAGGAACACCCATCAAGACTCCCAATTCTTGCTTTGGTCTGAACTGATGATACTCTTAAAATTCAGATGCACCTTAACCTATCCCCAAAGAACTCCAGAAAATGGTCAACCACTATTTTGCAGCTAAGTCTCTCAGGGTTTGTGTGCTGGAGTGTTGCTTTAGGTTAATAGACTGCTGCAGCGTTAATGAAAACACACGCAAACTGCACATGCAATCCTTTTCTTTTTTCTTAAATAAGTGCCCATTAAAAATAACTATATGATAATTAATGAGGAAGGAAGATAGTACCGTGTAGATGGTTTGTCAATATTGTAGTTAGGTCATTCATCTGTGGAGCAGTGATATTCACCTACTTTCTCCTTTGTTACTGAGATGTAGAATTAATATTTCACTTTTTATTTTAGACACTCTTTCAAGCATTATTTTAAACAGGCAAACAGGGACCACTTCCAAGGTAAAGGAAGTCGCCGTTCTTTGATGATAAATTCATAATGAAGGGAATCCTCCTTCCAAATGGACTTCTGTAAGGTACCATTCCCCTGAAATTAATGTTCCTAAGTATGTGGGGAGAACGAGTTAATGAATCTTAAATTAAGTTGTAACATAGTTAGAGATATGGGCAATGTTTATGTGACACTAGTTTACTTTAAAACACTCCCTATTGACCTTTACAAAAATAATATGATAGCAATTTGAGTTGAATATTTACAGTAGGTGGAAATAGTTCTGAAGTGCTAATTCCCAATCCACTGTTTGTAAAATGTCCTACTTCTTTAATCTACATTTCACAGGCTTCTTCAGTAAGAGATGAGCGCAACTGCAAATTCAACAAAACAGTTTCTGACTTGAGAACAGACAGTACCCATAGCCCTTAAATGACAGGAATCAAGTAGACCAGTTTACTGAAAAAAAAAATTACTCATTTTAGCACATGATAGCACATATATCCAGACTACTAGCCATGTATTCAGAAAGCCTGAAAATACATAAGCCCAAAGAGAATATGTCATTTTAAGTGAAGAATCTGTAAAGAATACTACGTGGTACTTTTACATTAAAAATATTCTTTTAAAATTTAATTCTGTTTGTTAATGAATATTGTCTTTGTAGCTAATATCTCTCTATTTGGGCCGTATATATTTGTAAGTTGGGGAGAAATACTTTAAATCAAAGCTGTAAAATAAGCATAGTTAGAGAGCTAACATGAGGATTTTTACTTCATTTACATTCATTACATATTATGAGTTTAATTACCTTCCTCAAATAATACTGGTATGAAGGAAAGATGCTGAAGAAGGCGTACTTCTATGATGATTTTATTGATTGTGACTGATGGATGGCATCAACATTTCATAGTGAAGAATCATGGTTTTGTTACATCAGGAAAATTAAATTGGGAGAGTTATTTTCTTTCCCAGTGATAGTGGCAGTTAGAATATTTCACCTGTAATGAGATGTGTGCGTTATGTGCCATCGTGAACCACGGCTCAGCCATTAAATATATGTAAATGAAGAGAAACACAAGAGAGCCCGGGCATAATAACGTGCAGAACAGAGAAATGGATCCTGGAAAGTGATTAATTTATTTGATGATGCCTCAAGTGAGGAATTTTAGGTCACAAATGAAGTGACAGAATGACAAATTACCATTTTAAAGAATTTACTGGGCATCATTACTGAACAATTGTCAGGTAGTTTATGGTGGCTGAGAAGATGGTATAAATATAGATCTTTTCCTTATCTGAGATGAATTATTAATCACCTTTTTAAAAATCTTTGTGAGTGATGGTTGGCTGTCTGATTGGAAATAATGTGTTCTACAATTTTAACTAAATTCTAATATGATATGTAACAGGAATCTTTACAATTAAAGTCTCAGTGGAGAGTGGTAGGAGGTTTACAGTCAATTGCAGTTTTAATGTGATAGAAGAGGATGAATCCACCAGCATATTTCAATAGATTTCCTTAGGTATATTATCCCTGCTGTGATGTTATTCAAATGTTTACAGTTTATTTTCATTTGAAAAATGACATTCAGATACTTAAATTGTTTTCCTTGGTTTATTAGTTAATGAAAATGAAATTCTAGTAATTACTATAGTTTTGCAGCCTGCCACATTATTTAAAGTGAAGTGACTGGCTTTGTCAGCTGCATTGTAAATGTCATCTTCCTGTGTTTTGTTCAATTTTTGTTTGCTTTATCTATGTCTTGCCCCTTCTCTGTGTATATGTCACTGTGTCTACTACCAGTAAAAACCAACTAGAGTGTGGAAGAAAAAGACTGAATTTGAAATAAAGACATTTTCTCATTTCTTTTTATGTTTTGATAATTAAAGTGTACACTAACCTACTTTGTAAATAGTATTAACAGTACCAAAAATAAAAAACAAAACTCCCCAATAAACAGTACAAAGGGTACTGAAAATTCTAAACACGTTTTAAAATATCTGGATGTGTCAAGCTACTTAAACCAGAGTTTACACATCTCCTCATGTATGATCAGATCAAATGTACTTGCTGTTACAAAGTTCTTTATTTTTGATAAGAAGTCGAGAAAAGGGTGGTTTTTTAAATAGTGCGTGTTAGATATCTAACAGTAGAAATGTCTAGGGAACTATTTTTAATAAGCGTGTTTCTAAAGCAAGAAAATACCAGCTGCTGTTTTGCTTTTTTACATTTGAAGGCCCTAAGTAACTAATCTTTCACCTAGAAGAAAGCTTGAGATTTTGCTCTTTTTTTTTTCTTTTTTTTTGCTATTATGTGCATCTGCTCATTCAAATCTTGATTCATTGCAAGAGTATATGAAAAATTTAAATAAGTATTCCCTGTATTACCCATGACATCTTACATTGCTGAATTGGCAAGAAATTTAAATTTTGAATGTACATGCTACTATTCAACTCATTTTGCTTTTACTTTTTTACCCCTAACCTGGGTGGTAGAACTTTATGGAACCTTTCTGTCATTTAAAGTAGAAAACAAAAAGGTTTGTGGTGCTTTGGATCTCTAGGTCCACTCTCTCTATGTCACGCTGAGTTTAGGGAACATTTTAGGGTATGGTGGTGCTTCTTCTGTGTGGTGCTTTCGTTCTCCACCAAGGATGCTCATGTTTCCCCTGACGCCTTGCAGGACACAATTCAGGTTCCTCAACACCAGCGTTTCTCCATTAGAGATGACCCTCACCCTTCCCTTGTCTTTTATTCTTGCTTGCCACAGAAAATGCAAGCACGTGAACAAATAAATGAGGACATGTCCCTGCAAGAAAAATTCAAATCCTGAATGAGGTACTATAGAGAGATGGGGCTTGTTTAAGTTAGCACAGTTCAGAGCGATTAAAAGTGTATCTGAGGAGAGGATGACTGCTTTGCGTGAACTGAGCCCCACTGCCACACTTTAAATACCTTTCATCTCCTGCCAGCTTGCATCAGCTGTCAGAGGGAGAAGCAAAAAGAAAATGAAGATGCATTTAACGCCAAAGCCTTAAGAGAGCAAAAGAAAAGATTCCAAAGTAGAATAGTGAAGAAGAGATTTTAAATTAACTTAAAGATATGGAAAAGGAGGTGCTTTAACAAGACTATGATTTTTGGCTCTTTACACAGTTCAGGAATATGATAGAAGAGGAAGAATAATACTTGATTAATTTAAATGTCAATGAATGGTCACTATATGCCAAGAGTACATAGAGAAAAAAATATGTTGGTTATTCCCTTAAGAATCGTACAAACTGACGAGCGGGTGGGCCACAAAAAGCGTACAGACATTTCTCATAGTTCTGCAACTGAGATTTCTGAGGTGTTTTATCCCACTGAAATGACTTGAGTACATTCATTTCTTCTCTATTAAGATGGGTTCATTTGAGGATGAGCACTTCTCTGACTCCCTTTCTCCTTCCAAACCCTCACAGTGGCCTCAAAACCCAATCTAAACAAAGAGCTCCAGACACCATCTTCCTACTGCCTCTTTTCCCAACATTTTATTACAAAAAATGTCAAACACATAGAGTGTGAACATCCATGTAGCCACTACCTAGATTCTATCATTGATATTTTACTATAAGCATTTTTTATCACATCTCTAATCATCCACCCATAAATCCAGCTTATAATTTTTAATGTATTTCCAAGTAAATTGCAGACAGTACACTTCCCCTAAATAACTCAGCATGCCTATCAGCTAGAGATTAATATTTTTTTACCACTTTTTTTCCTCTTGAAGTAAATTTTATTTATTTATTTATTTATTTATTATTTATTTATTTTTGAGACAGAGTCTCACTCTGTTGCCCAGGCTAGAGTGCCATGGCATCAGCCTAGCTCACAGCAACCTCAAACTCCTGGGCTTAAGCAATCCTTCTGCCTCAGCCTCCCGAGTAGCTGGGACTACAGGTATGCACCACCATGCCTGGCTAATTGTTTTTTCTATATATACTTTTAGCTGTCCAAATCATTTCTTTCTATTTTTAGTAGAGACGGGGTCTCGCTCTTCCTCAGGCTGGTCTCGAACTCCTGACCTCGAGCGATCCTCCCGCCTCGGCCTCCCAGAGTGCTAGGATTACAGGCGTGAGCCACCACATCCGGCCTTGAAATAAATTTTAAATACAGAGAAAGATATACTTGCTGAGTTTTGATAAATACATTTGCATAACCCAAATTTCTGTCAAGATATAGGTCACTACCTGCACCCCAGAAAATTCCCTCATTCCCTTCCTAATCAATATTCTACTTATATCCTAACCAAGAAAACTGCTGTTCTGTTTTTCTCCAACATAGATTGGATTTTTCTGTTTTAGAACTTCATATAATATGGAATAATACAGTATATACTACTTTGTATGTGGCTTCTTTCACTCTGTAAAACATTTGTTGAGATTCATCCATGTTGCTAAATGTATCAGTAGTTTGTTTCTTTTTATGGCTGAGTAGTGTTACATTCTCTGAATACGTTGCAGTTTATTCTCCTGTTGATGGACAGTTAGGCTTTTTTCTAGTTTTTAGGTATTATGAATAAAGCTCCTACGGAAATTCGTTTTATGGACATATTAATATGATTTTTTTTTTTGGATACATATCTATGAGTGAAATTGATGATAATAGAGTAGATATATGATTGTTTTTATAAGAAACTGACCTTTTTACAAAATCATTGTGCCATTTTATATTCCCACAAACAATAAATGAAAATTTTGGTTGTTTCACCTCCTTGACAATATCCAGTTTTGTCAGGCTTTTTATTTTAGGCTTTCTTGCAGTTTTACTTCCCTAGATCTTTTCTTGTCTCTTTCATGTCTTCAGCAACTCTCTTTCTCCAGGATTCCTTTTTATCAGTCTTCAAACATGCTCATATTTTCCTTCTTGAAAAACAAAAGAAAACAAAAATTTTGAGGAATTTTCTCCTTCCAGTTACCAAACTATTTCTCTATTCTCCTTAACAACTAAGCTTCTCCACCTTATCAACTAAGCTGCCTTCACTTTATCACTTGAAATGTCTCAGCTTCTAGAAACTAGGGTTCCTTAGCCCTTGGCCCTGGGCCCTCTTATGCTTTGTTTATTCACCCTGTCTCTAGAGAATCACCTCAATTCTTGAGGCTTTTAAACCAATGTCTGCCAACAATTCTAAAATTTATGTATCTGGCTGTACTTCCCTCTGAGTTCCATCTGTCTACTTTACCTTTCCATTTGTCTAGGATTCTGATATTCCAAAGTCACAATATCTGATTTTGAATCATGTTCTTAGAAGTATGCTATGCCTCTGGAATTCTCAATCTTTGTTAGGATTGTATATCCCTCTTCTTCCTGCTTTAGAAAACATCTAATAATTTTGAAACTCAAGTTAAACAACTTAAAGGATACATTTTAGGAAAAATAAAAATGATCTGTAAAAGAACATCCCAAATAAGTACTGTCTAAAATGAAATTATAGAATACTTAAAATGAAGGAAAAATTCATATATCCATACTTAGTGAGGGAGTGGGGAACATTTTCATGTTGGGAGGCCACATTAATTTAACTATAATCAAATAGGCTACATTCAAGAAATTTCAATTAGATATACTTAAAAATGTACATTATTTTATAAAAATCCATTTACCATGTACTTAATAATTTCAAAACATGAAAACTATTTATTAATTTGAAAGTTAGCTAACCTTGTAATGACTTGGTTGTATCTGCTTTTTGTTGGAAATCATTTGAATATTTGGTTACAACATGGGGGTCTGCAGTTTCAGTTTGTCCTGTAGGTGGGTATCAGTCATTTGTGACCTTAAGGGCATCTTTATTTGGGTTAGGTAGGAGAATGTAGATTCTCAGCAATAAGGGTTGAAAAGAAAGACAGCATTTTTTGGACATGTTGCTGAAGGCATGGGTATTCTATTGCATTTTTCCATGTTTCAATTGGTTCTTCCTTAGCATCAAACAATGACTTTAAATCGCCATCTACTGAGAGCTCAGTCAATTCCATCTGTAGTTCCTTAAGTACCTTGGAGATATCAACTAGGTGAGGCTGAAATGCTAATGTGATGTCATGTGTGATGACATGAATCTCAACATCAGTGAAACTTTCATTATATTCTCCAATTAATAGGTCTACAACAATGTGTATTCTTCAAATGATTCACATATATCATCCTGCTCATCAGTGACCTTTACAAACTTGGGAAAATGTTCATCTGAAATTTCCTTTTGAAAAAGATAGCTTTTTTTGAAATGTTTGAATTTTTGGCCATGTATCATATAGACTTAGTTTTACCTTGCAAAGAAATATTTAAGTCATTTTGATTTGACATGGTATCACACAGAAATGCTGCCTTCCTATAGAAATCTTTCAATAGTTCACATTGTTGATTCTATTCTTCATGAAATTTAACTATCTGTTTTCACAGAGATAAAATTTTGGCTAACACTTGTCCTTGTGACAGCCAATGAACTTTAGAACTATAGGGCAAATCCATACTGAATACCTCATCCTTCAACTTTAGCACGTTATGAAACTGATGATGCCATGTTGCATTTGCACAAATATAGTTAACAATACTTATAAATTTTTGCAAAGTATCACTTAAAATAGTAGCTTTAGCACAGAGATTTTGCTGATGCAAGATACAATGAAAAGAAATGAGAACATCTAGATCTGTTAATATTTTCTTATCTGTGCAATAAACCTTTCATGTTTTTCTATCAAGGAAAGTGCACTGTCTGTACTTACATTCACTATATTTACCAAATGCAGTCCAACTTCATGATATTTATCCTGAAAATTGTTGAAGATATTTATTCCCTGTATTCTGTTTGCAAGAGTACAAAGAGTTGCTTTGCAAAGCAAGTAACTCTTGTTAGCAAAGAAAATCTTCTGTTATGACCTAAATGAAGTATAAAACCTGCACTGAGTCAGTAATATCAGTTGAGTCATCCAAGTGATTGAATAATATATATTTTCCTTTTGAAGTATTCCATGAAGTTGTTCTGTTAAGTTGAAGGCTAATACATGCTGCCAATCGCTTATGGTTCTCCTTGAAAGAGGCAGTTGTTTGTACTTTGAAATGTTATTGGGGTCTTAGCATCCTACAACTTTGACAATGCATTCTTTCATAATTTCTACATCACCGAATGGGTTCTCCTTTTATTCCTGAGTATATAAGCTACTTTGTAAGTTGCTTCAGTGGCATTATTTCCAGGTCTTATTGCTGCTTGAAAGAATTGTCTTTGCTTTTGCTTTTCATCTTTTAATTTCTGCAGTACAATCTTTTGTGCAACTCCCTCTAATTTAAAAATATTTGTAGTCCTTGCTAGTGTTATAATGCTGGTGAACACTGAATTTCTTTAATGTTTATATTGCAGTATCACAAAGTAAGCAAATCATCTTATCTTTAGCAGAAACAAGATAATATTGCAATTCCCAAATGTTATTAAAAATCTGTTTTCTTCATTTGAGTGTTCTCTTGTTTTCCTTTGACATGATGGGCTATTAAGCAGACAAAATTAAAAACTACTGTTGGGCTTGCAACTATTCACAAATTCCACCTCAAACAGAAATGCAGTGCACCACTGTCAAAAGCTGATAAAAAATTGGTGTACTCTACACCCATATACTCTTGCCAACCAGCCTTGTGTAGTAGTGACGCCAGTCAGACAGGGAAAGTTAGAGCTAAATCATGAGCACAGCAGCCATCAATTTAGCCCTTATGGCTTACTAATGTTCTAATTGTGCCAGTCAATTTGGGAGGATTATTTTGTTGAAACTTATTTTATTGTTTGGTATTTTAAATACATTCATTTTAAAAATAAAATAAAAATATAAAATAGGAACAAAAATGTATTAATAAAAATCAAATAATTTGTTCTATAAAATTTGGATTCAGTCAACAGGCTGCACTTAAGGACCTAGAAGGCCACATGTGACCTGAAGGCTATAGGTTCCCCACTCCTGACTTAGTGGATGTAGCTAAAGTTGTTCACAGTGGAAATCTGCGGTCTTAAGATACTTATATCACAAAAGAAGAAAGAGTAAACATGAAGGAGTTAAGCAATTAAATTCAGATAATGGGAAAGGAATGAAAAGATCCCCAAATAGATTAAAGGATGAAGGAAATAATGACCAGAAAATAATAAAATAGAATTGACATACAAAACAAAACAATTAGCATGATCAAAAAGCCAAAATGTATTATTTGAATAGACTAATAGAATTGTCAAATCTCCAGTAAGACTTATTAAAATAAAAAGAGAGGAAGCCCAAATAAACAAAATTCCACTTAAGAAACAGGCATAAATAAAGACTTAAGAAGATAATAAGAAAATAATATGAACATCATTTATGCCAATAAATTAGAAATTTGAAAATGCAGGCCAATTTGTCATATTTAGTCTTTCAATACAGGCTCAAGAAGAACTAGAATAACTGAATGGTTCTATAACTCTTAAAGATATTGAAACAGTAATTAAAATTAGCACATAAAGAAATCCAGAAGGTTTTACAGAGTGATTCAACCAAATATTAACTAAGCAACAGCAAATGTAGTTAATACAAAAAATAAACAAACTGTTCCAAAGACAATAAAAGAGAGGGCATTTCCCAAAACACACATACAAAAATGTGTGTGGCTGGTTTAAAATTGAAACCAAAATCAAACAAGAAGCATATGACAAAGAAAAATCATAGAGTAGTATCAATAATGATCATAGATGCAAAAATCATAAAGTATGAGCAAATGAAATCCATCAATGTATAAAATATAAACCATGTAGGATTTGTCCTAGAACTGCAAATTGAATTTAACATTATAAAAGTTATCAATTTAATTCTCCATCTTAATCATTTCAAAGAAAAAAAAGAACTAATTATAAAAGATACAGGGAAAAACATTTAGAGAAAGTATCAATTTACGATGAACAAGGAAAATAGAAACCAATACTAGAAAACTAGGAGTAGAAGAAATGTTCTCTTACCTGAAAAGTATGTCTTCCAAAATCCTGTATCAAATGACATATCATTGTTGAAATGCTAAACTCATGGCTTTTAACATTAGGAATAAGAAAAGAATTCTTGTTTTCACTTATTTCTATATTATATTTTTCACTTTTTTAATTCAGCATGGTAAACCAATAAAAAATGATATAACCATGTTGGAAAAATAAAATCTGTCATTATTTGTAAATGTGATTATCTGTGTAGATTACTAAACCAATACAAATTATTAAAATAAGAGAGTTTTATAAGTATATATGTATACATACACAGAGCAAAAACTTGCATATTACATGGGGAGCTATATGAAAGAACATTTATAGATATATTGTTTATAATGACAAAACACAAAAGTTTAGTCAACATTTGAATGTAGAAATAAGTTGAAATATATTCATATAATGAAAGGACATCATGCAGGTAGAGTGCTACACCTCTTCATGGAAGACTACTACTAACATAAGATTTAATAAAAACAGCAGATATCAGCATATTGAATTTATAATTGGTCCATTCATATAAAGTTTAAAACTATGCAAAAATAAATTATATTTATTTATGAAAGCATTCATATGTGGTTATAATATTAAAAACAAGTTAATTATGATTAGTAGATTTAGAATAATGATTATCTCAGGAAGATGTAGGAGCAGAATGCAATTTTGTTACAAACAGTATCTTCCAATGTACTATTAATGTTATACTTCCCCAAATTAGGTGGTGGTTATTTGAGTATTAAATTCAATATTATTCCTTATATTTCATATGAATGTTATATACTTTGGTATACATGAATTAGGCATAATAAAATTATTTCCAAAAGAAAATAATAAAGAATACATTTTTGTGTTTGAATAAAGACCTTAGTCTAAAGATGAAAATATCTGATATTAGTCCATGTAAAATAAATACAAATATACTCTATATAAACATGTTCTTTTAAATTATTATATTTAAAAAATTATACAAACCTACTGAAAATAAAAATGAATATAACATAAAAAACCAAAAAATAAAATGATAATGCCATGGACCTTTTCCTTTGTAACTAGATTTATTTAGACAAATACAAATGTCCTACTTGTGGAGGAATGCATAAAATTCTATATCTAATTAAATAATAATCATATGTAAACACAATGAAAAGATATTATGGATGATGGGAGCCAAAATAGTGTACTATGAGCAGCATGCACATGCCGATCTCATGGAAAGGATCGAAAGTGGTGAGCAGATATTACCTTTGGATTAATCACCTATGAGAGAGCATTGGGAATCAACAGAAAAGTGAGGGGAGGTTCCCAAAATGAAGGAGAGGGAAGTGGGGTGACCCATTCAGCAAGATCAGAAGTACCTGGGAAAGGCACATGCATGTGCAGAGGAAACATTGGAAAGAGCCTTGGAGCTCCACACCTGACCCATGGACATTGCAATTGGAGCTGAGGGAGGGCCCCTCCACCACAGTAGGCCTCCAAAGTGACATAGACAGCTGACTGGTGACTGTGCAGTGCCACTGCCCTAGAGAGAAGATACAGTGGGGTCCTGCTGGTTTACAAACCCTGGACATTGCAAATGGTGCCAAGTTGAGGTCCCAGCCCCAGAGTGCTGCATCTACCTGGGGGTCACATCGGTTGTTGCTGCCTCCCCATCATTCCCTGCCTGGCCAAGGAGGGAGCAGGAAAGCCAGAAATTCTCACACACCATGTGAATGGGTGCTATGTGCCCCCCATCACCACTGCATGAAGTGATGTCCACTCTCACTGACTGGCCAGCCCCACCCAGCCACAGCTGCCACAGGACCCAGTTGGAGAGAGTACCCATGGGCTCTGGGTGCTGACCTCTGCTGTTTCAGTGGTGAAGCAGCTGCCACTGTCATCTTGATAACACCACCCATGATGCTCATGAGCAAGGCAAATGCTTTTGTCATTACCCACTGACCCCCCCACTGTTGCCAATGAACCTGGGTAGGGAAACACTCATTGCCATCTGTTGACCCCCACCCCCCAATAGCAGATAGACCTGGGTGGCGTGAGTGCTCATGCCATGCATGCTGACTGCCTGTGACAACCACAGGGGAACAGGGAGATGCAGGAGAACAGCAGTGTTAAAGGCTCACAGTGCACCTGCCCCTCTTCTGCATGGTCAGTCTTCCAGAGTAGATCTCAAGTGCCCCATACAGGGACCTCTACCTCTCTTCACTAAGCATCAGAGTTCCCAGCAGAGGAGAACAGGTGTATTGCAAAACTATCTGTCTTGAGCTGAGAGAAGAGGTTTCAGATGAGAAGAAACATAAGAACTCTGGCAACATGAAAAAACAGGCTGTTTTGACACCACTAAAGAATCATGACTGGGAAGACTCATGGCAAATAGGGCATCACCAAGGCACATAATATCAGTCTGGCCAAAATCTAAATGAAGGAGAAAGATCCCACAAGCTGTGAAATGAAAGGATCAAGTAACTTACAAAGAAAACCTTTCAGACTAATAGCAGACTTCTCAGCAGAAACTTTACAAGCCAAAAGGGATTGGGTCCCATTTTTAGTCTTCTTAAGCAGAGTAACTGTCAGCCAAGAATATTGTATCCTGCAAAACTAAGTTTCATAATGAAAGTGAAATAAAATCTTTCCCACACAAGCAAGCACTAAGGGAATTTGTCACTGCTATACCTGCCCTACAAAATATGCTTAAAGTGCTTTATATGTTAAAGCCCAACTGGGTCCCTTGCCTACCACCTAGAATAGGCCAATATACTGAGACAGCAGTTGTTGCAGTGGAGCGAGTTTAATTTCTCAAGCCTCCAGGCAAGGAGATGGGAATAATTTCTCAAATCAATCTCCCCTCAAATTTTGGGGCTAAGGTTTTTAAAGGTGGTTTGGAAAACAAAGGGCAAAGGAATTGGGTCTGATGGTTCGATGGGGATGAACTCATAGTGTTTGGAACCAGAAATTTTCTTTTCAGCTTGGACATTTCCTGGGTAGAGTGTCTCAAGGCTTATTGAATCAGTTTCTACATATGTCCACAGGTCCAGTTGATCTCAGTGCGTCCACCCAAATGCATAGTCTGGAAGACATCTCAAAGACCAATATTACAAAATTCATTCATGTTACAAAAAACACTTGTATCCCCTAAATCTATTGAAATAAAAAAAAGAAAGACATTATAAACTAGATAATGTATTAGAAACTACAGTCTTTATATTTTTGGGTGGGATACTCCTTCAATTACCACTGTGTAATCAGTAATTTAAATGTGCAATATTGACCTGGTGCTTTCTAGATTCAGGCTCTGATAATTGATGCTAGATTGATAACCTGAATTCCGTTTTGGGCTTCATATAGAATTGAAGATTTCCATCAGGAATTTTCTTTGGTTAGTTTATGGTCTTTCTTAAATCATACTCTGTGCTTTCAAATTTACTCTGTTTACTTATTATATACAGGTTAAGTATGGTTTTCAATGTGGAATGCAAATTCCTGGAATAAGATTTCATTAATCAACAGAAAAAGTTATGGCCTGGCCATGTAAAAGGAAAACATAGCTTTACCTAGGACCAATATGAAAGCGAAATAAAATGATGCCAGAATAAAAGCATCAATATCCATTAAATAAAATCAATACTTGTGATGTTTTGGGTTTAGAAATTAATTTGTCACTAGAATAGTAAAATTATCAGTCCGACTGACCTTAGGAGATTTTAAACAAACTAAATATTGTGATGCAGTTTGAACTTTCAAGACAATGGAAAGCAATGAAGAAATAAAGCAAGGTACTTAAAACATATTAAAGAGTTGGCTCTTGAACAACATGGGGATTAAGGAGGACAACCCCTGTGCAGTAAAAAAATCCATGTATAAGTTTTGATTCCCCCAAAACTTAACTACTAATAGCCTACTGTTGACCAGAAGCCTTACCAATAACAAATAGTCAATTAACACATATTTCATATGTTATATGTACTATGTACTGTATTCTTACAATAAACTAAACTAGAGAAAGGAAAATGTTGAGAAAATCATAAGGAAGAGGTAATATATTTACTATTTATTAAGTGGAAGTGGATTATCATAAAAGTGTTGATCCTCATCATCTTCAAAATGAGTAGGCTGAGGAGAAAAAGTAATATGGGGCATTGATCTTTCTAGCTTAGAGGTGGCAGAGGCAAAAGAAAATCTACATATGAGTGGACCTGTGCAGTTCAAATCCATGTTGTTCAGGGAGTAACTATGCTTCTTGAATCTGAGTATTCAACTGTTTCAAATATTTTGGAAAATTCTCACATGTCATTCTCCAGAATTGCCTCCCAACATTCTCTGCATTTTCTCTTTTCATATGATTGGACATATACTGGATTTCTTTTGGACATAAACTATTATAGATTTTCTTATTCTGTCATTGATGACTCTTAACTAGTCTTCTGTGTTCTAAATTAATTTTTCTTTATACTTACAGTTTCTTTGAATATATAATCCAGGTAACAAATTCTCTCTTCAGTTGTGTCTAATCTGATTTCTAACACATACAGTAAGTTTTTAATTTCTATCATCATATTTTTATTTCTAGAAATTCTATATGATTCTTTACAAAAACACTCCCTGTTCTTATTTTAGTACTATATAGTTATTTCCACATGCATTTTATACCTTTGTCTATCTCTTTAATCATTTTAAATAGACTGTATTAATTTTATGGTCTGCACAGATTATAAGAATACAAGAGTGAGGTGAAGAGAGTCTTGTCCTATTTTAAATCACAGAATTGTGAGGATGAAAGTTGTTAATCCTTTGAGGTAGGTTAGTTTCATGATTATACGATTTGCAGACACACAAACTATGGCAAAAAGAGGTTAAGTAAATTTCACAAGGTCACATAACTGAAAAGTGATGAAGCTGGGATTTAAATCAGATATTCTAACTCCAGAGAAGCTGCTCTTAAAACGTATGCCAGAGAAGATGAAACATCAATAGATGCTGATGTGGTTCAAGGATTTTAAATATCCTTCATAAAATATAGATAAAATATTCTAGCCTTTAATCAATTAAAAACATCCAAGGCATTATTGTATATTATTAATTAATCTGTAAATAATATTTATTTACATACTTAATATTATGTTAGTAATAAAATAACAGAGGCATTCCCATTAAAATACCAAACCAAATAAGAACTATCCTCATATTAATTAGCCTTCTTATGGACTACTTGCTTATTGCTCTAAGGCACAGTGACTAAAAAAAAAGATGAAATTATGATTATCTACCTATATAATTTTAGATGTCTAAAAGAAAATTCAGGATAAATAAAATATTAAAAAGGTCATTGAATAAGAAGTAAGTTTAAAATACCAACATATTAGTTTCTATGCTATATATGCTAAGGATAGAAACACTGAAAAATTTCTGATTTATTTTATTAAGATGGTACAACTCTTCTACTAAATGACAGACAATAAATAAAACTGCATGCCAATTTCACTTATAAAATAGATATAAGATCCTAAACAGAATACTAGTGTAACAGATTAGTGTAACAGATTATTTTAAAATAGTCCAAATGACCAAATATATTCATTTCAGAAATGTGAGGAATGTTATATCAGAAAAATGTATTAATGTGACATAATATATTAACTATTTAAAAAAGATAAGCCACAGTATCTTCTCCAGAAATACCAAAGCAGCATTTTGGATTTATTTAGTATACACACTCCTTATTCTTTCAAAAAATAATTTGATTGTGAAAACTCTCTCCTCTCCCAAATCATATGCTAATATTTCCTAGAATACTGATTTTCCTTCTATTGGCATCATCTCTAAGTTTCTCCCACGATGTTCATCTTCTTCTAGTATTGTTGAATAAAGGAGAGTAAAAAATATCATAAACAGTTTGATACTGGTGTAAGGATAGTAAAATACCAACACTATGCATTAAAATTTTATATATGATCTGGAGTATTTAAAATCACTGAAGAGGGCAGCTTTTAAAATCAACATTATTTGGACAGTCGATTTAAAGAGTTAGAAAATGATACAGTTACATTGTCATATCACATCTTTTATTCAAATAAATCCAAGATATATTAATAAAATTAATAATATCATTAGGAGGAATCATTAGGAAACATTAAGAAGATGAAAGTGTCTCTTATGTAGAATAAACAACGTTCTGAATATACAAGGAGAGAGAAGTAAAAAGCATAAGCAAAAATGTGAGTAGTTAAGATGGCATAAATGTAAAAAAGGAAGTATATGTCCACACCTAAATGAAAAGAAAAATGATTATGTTGGGAGACATTGAAACACATCATATACATAAATTATTTATAAGCTTAATATTTAAAAGGCTTTTATACTACCACCAACAGGAGAAAAAGTTTTTCTGTGTGCAAGTAATTCATAAAAGAAAAAAATATAGCCATAGAGATGGTCTATAAACATGCAAAAATAGTC
The DNA here is from genome assembly GCF_020740605.2 of Lemur catta. NCBI lineage: Eukaryota > Metazoa > Chordata > Mammalia > Primates > Lemuridae > Lemur > Lemur catta. The sequence goes on from NC_059135.1 coordinate 67,474,320, forward strand.
AAAGGAATGTACCTCAAATTCACATTGAGACATGATTTTCACCTCACATTGTAAGTTTAAGGGAAAAAAAGCATCTAGAATCTAGTGAAGTTTGAGTAAATTAAAAGGCAAACTAATGCATCTAGATGGACTGTAAACTAACGCAGCTTTTGTAGGCCAGAGGAAAATTTGAAAGTATTAATATAAACTAAAATGTCTTAAAAATATCCAGTATTTCATTGACTAAACTCAATTAAAGAAAACGCTGGCAACATATATTTAAGTAATTCCTTTTATGAATGATCAAGATATGTGCCAACATTCATTTATGAAAATGCTCACCATGGCATAATTTATGTTAGCTAAATTTATATTTCTGTGATCAAACAATATTTTAGCTAAATACATTGTGAAAAGTCCATAATGGGATATCATGCAAAAATTAAATGTAGTCTATTATAAGATGCCATAAAAATTGGAAATTTCCAAAATATATTTTTACAAGAAAACCATAGAATTTATCCCATAGTTGATAGAAGTCAGAAAGATATGCACAGACTGTACATATTGTACATACATACAAACTCCTGCATAGAGATACCTCCCTTCCATTTCCACCATGAGGAATTTCTACCTGAGCTTTTCCTTACTATGGTGCTTGATTTTTCTTCCTCCTTTTCTGCTCTTCTAGATAAAAGTTCCCCTTTCCATTTTCCATCCATCCAATTCCTCCTTTCAACTGTTGGGCACAAAATTTTTTAATGCAGAGGGTTTCAGCCCTCAGCCCTCTTTTTTTCTTCTGCTTTCATTCAATCAAGAACTTTGTCTTTTATCCACATACAATCTGCCAGAGAAATTTCTCCCTCAATAAGCTAATTTATTTGGCATAAACAATACACCTTTTTAAATATGCAAGGCAGGTGTAGTGTCAGGTTTTCTGTAAAACATTTAATATATATTTTTCTTTATTGCTTCCATATAGAAAACTATGCTAAGACAAAAGTCACAAATGCAAAGGGATGTTCATCTATAAAGATTTTCGTCAATGCTGTTTATAATTTATTTTTAAAATATGAAATAACCTAAATGTCATTCACTTAATTAATGGGTGTTTCATAAAAATATGTTTATATTATATATTATCATATACATTGTGTCTAATTATGTATAACAGTATGTTTTTATCTTAGTGTGATGTAAGTAAATGTATATTAGCAGTACATATAACATGATAGATATAGATATACATATATCTACACACATAAACACAGCATGCACACCTACACTGATTGGCAAGGGGTTAATGCAAAAAGATCAATCAACTGGTTTGGGATGAGATCTGGGAGTTTCTAGTATTTAATAATGCAACCCAGAGAATTATGATCATTGGTCAAGTTTGATAAACATTAAATTAGTTTGATAAGATTAACTTATATCCAATATATAACTGAGGCCAGCTGTTCTGAGAGAAGTAGTTTCCAAGTTTGGAGGAAGGGTGAGGTGGGCAGTTTCAGATCACAGGGGACAGGAGTGGAGATTTGATTTGGGAAGTGACATAGGGCAAAGTGAGCACATTGGGTACTTGAGAACATAAAGAAAATGATAATGAAGTGAATAATGGTGAAGAATAGGAAGATATGTACCAAAAATGTTTTAAACATTTTAATTTTTTCTCTCAGAGTGGTATACAAAAAAATAAAGTCTTTTTTTTTTGTCCCCCTTTTACACTCTGCTATCTGGAATGTCCAGCTTTTGAACCAGCACTGCATGATTTATAAACTGGCCCCATTTTGGTTGAAATAGTCTACCATGGGATACTCTGGTATCTTATTCACAATCATAAAATTATTCCATGTAAAGTACATTCTAGAGTTTGAGGAGTTTCTCCTATCAATATCTGAAGCACAGCTTTTTAAAGTGAATACCACCTACAACTTTATTTTTATCATGTAATTTATCTACCTTCTTTCTCCTTCTAAAAATTTGAGAATATGTATATATTGCTAGTTCTTTAGCATTCAACATATATATGCTCTTAATCACAAGTGTCATAAAATGACATGATGTGTAACAGTATTTCCCTGTCATTTCTCTGATAGGCAGGGAAGTTATTTGAGTTTAATGTCTCTTTAAATTTTACATTTCCCCAAGGGATGTAGTAGCTGATTGTAAGACATTGTAAGGCAAGATGACTAAATTAGAAAGAGTGTAACAGAAAGTCATAAAATCTAGTGGAAATTTTCAAATTTGGCCTTCCCACATAAAAGCAAAGTAAGCTCAAAAGGCTGAGTGTCTCAGGACTTGTCGACAACCTGTTAAGAGAGCTTAGTCCTTCTCTGAAGAAAATGAAAAATGGTCTGTGTTCAATTTAGGTTTCTATATCATGTTTCTATACTGAACAAGGCAAAAATCATGTTTTGAACTATCCATTTTTGCCTATCGTTCTGCTGGTTATATTAAATATTTAACTTTAACCAGGCAGTATAGTTATTTAGATTAATATTTTACCCTAAGGCAATGGGCAAGTAGGCAAATATGCTTTCATGAATGTTCTTTGCAACACTGGTTATAATAAAAACAAAAATATTATGAATATATAATAATTCACCTTTTTAAACAGCTTACTATGAATCACAATTGTATTTGTTAATTTAATGTACTATAAAATAATTCTATACATATATTTATTTCTACCCCAAATAGTAGGCAATTAATTAGAACCCCATGATGATTCCATTTCTAGATCTTTCCTGATTTTTTAGCAGTGACATTATATTCTACTTCAACATTTAGTAACCTCTCATTTGCTACTCTCTCTTTTACTATTAATGTAGGAATAAAACAGTATCAGCTCTTTGTACTTGTTTCACATTAGGTGCTATTTATATAGTTTTAAAAAGAAAATCATGAATTGTTTGATTAAAAACTTTTTTATAAATAACACTTGGGAAATTCCCTTCTCAAGTCTTTATTTGGAGCAATAGTTGGCTTTTTTCATCAGTTAGCATACAACATTCCTGCTTCTTACATACTTGTTTTTATAGCAAGAACTCTGCAAAAGAAATATGTTTTCTTTGGAGGTCATCCATGAGAATGAGAATTGCTTTAATTTTCTTCTATTCTCTCTCTTTGTCTCTTCTCTCTCTCTACTGTTTCTGCATATATAGAAAGAGATATGTACATATACATTTTACACATACATATACATATAAAATGTTCTTTGTGTTGTTCATTTATGGGGTTTCATTTGTGTTCAGTTAATTCACTTCTATCTATCATGCTATTGAGAACAGTATTAATTAATTCAAAATTACTAAGTTACTTTCAGTAGCTCAATGGTCCTCATTTCTGTGATAATATCTGCTTCTGAATCCTTTTTTTCACTTCAAATTGATGTTTCTTTTTCTGACATATCTTCCTGGCTGTTTTTTTTAAATTTTTTTCTTAAATTTCCTAGAAAAGAAAACTCTTCAAATTATCTGTAACTTTTAATTTGGTCTTCTCAATTTGTTTATTCTAATGTCTTAGTTTATAATATCCTTTACCCTTTTAAAAAAATAGTTGAAGATACCAATAAAGATTGCCTTTATTTTCTGGTGAAATACTCATTTTTTCTCATCTCTTTTATTACATTTATAAAATTCTCTCATCTCCTTTTTCATAGTCATATATTCCACTTCTGAAATTTCCTTCTTTCTTTCCCTTTCTTTCTCTCTCTTTCTCTTTCCCTTCTCCTCACCCCTCACACAAACACTCACAAACATCCATTCTTCTCGTTAGGAGTTATGTACTTTATTCTGTAAAGTCTTGATGAGTTTTCATCATGTGATTCTGAACAATTTCTCCCATCTGTCATCTATAAAGAAAGACAGCTGCCTGTCTATTGTGAAAATCTTCCTATTTTTCTCAATCACACTGAGACAGACACAGTCAATTTATTACTTCAATTCACCACATGAACAATATGATGATTAAACAATTTGTTTCTGGTGGTATCGCTTGCTTATAGCAGAGCTGAAATGAAAACTCAATTCTTACGATTCTTAACTCAATGATAATTCCTCTATACAACTTTTTAAATAAAACAGCAACTTGGAATTTGCTGTAGGATATCGAACAAGCCAGGTAACTTCTCGGGTTTAGCTTCTGTATCTGTAAAATGAGATAGAGTTATTTTCCTGTTTTATATATCTACAAAAAATAGAGTGACGTCTTACATGTTTTAACTGGACCTGCATCAATTACACTGGGCCAGTTAATTGAAAGGACCCACAATACTCCATAGGCTTTGAGAAAAGTAAAATGTACACAACACAGGAGAAAGAGCAGGCAATCACAGAGAGGTCTGAAACTTCCAGGTGCAGTCCTTCAGGATTCTTCTCAGCTTCACAGCATTTGCTTCCAATTCAGGTTATGAAACACCAGCATCTGTGCAAGGTAGCTCAGTTTCAAGGGAGCACATCACACAATGCCCCATGGATTACACAGCTAAAGACAGGCTGAATAACCACTTAAACCAAGTACAAAACATTTACACATCTCCCCAAAATGTAGACAAGCTAGTAGAGGTTCTCTCTAGGGAGTTTCAAACTTTAAAATGAATATGATAAATCATTAGCTAGTGTATCTCCACCCGATTTTTTTTTTACCAAAGATCAGTACCAGATTTCTAGGTGTCTCTGGAAATGAAGATACAGCTTCTCCATTTCGAGTACAAAATAATCCTATTCTTGTACAGAACTCTCTCCCCACCCACCTCACATACTCTTATTATTGCATATGATGAGGACTAAAAACCTTTGGGGTGAAAGATATTTCACAGACAGGTTTGTACTTTGGGGAATATATTAATAAAAAGAGAGAAGGACATGTTATTATTCATAGATGGGACTGTAATGCACATTATTTGATGGGAACATCATACCCAGAGTGACTCACAGGATGGCATGTAGATTTCATTGGTTTACCATTAATTATGAGGACGAGAGGATGAAGGGATGGCATAAATATATTTCTTTCCCCTACTTAATTCTTGCTGAAAAAGTAGGAAAGAAATAAAAACAAATTTCTACAGTTTCTTTCTACATCAACAAATATTTTATTCCCAAATTGAGATTACAGAGAACATAAGAAGGGATAAAAGTTTTGAATCAGTAATGGAAACTGATGAGGAAGGATCTGAATACTTTTCCCACCTCTATATGTAGACAAGTAGGATGAAATAGAAACAAATAGTTAGCTGAGGCCCAGAAAAGAGAATTCCAGGCTGCCTTAACAGAAGAAGGACTTGAAAGGAAGAGATGTGAACAAAGGTTAAAGCTAGAAAGCTCTTGGGAGTTTTTCCTTCTGGATGTTTTTGAGAGCCTTGTGTATACTGAGAGAAGAATCCAACATTCTTGGTTTAATGTATTTGGGAGGTAATTTGAATTACTCGAATAAAGCTGGACATTATAAATTGAAGAAAAATGTCAATCTTTAGATTGAAGAAAGATACTTTGTGCTCAGCAAGATAAACAAAAATAAATTTACTCTTAAGTCACATCATAGAAAACCACAGAACATCAAAAATAGAGAGAAAATCATAAAAGAAGCAAGAAAGAAACAAGCAATGGGCTACAAGGAAAGAAAATGGAACTGTTGGCAGATTTCTTACTAATAAAAGTAAATGACAGAAGCATGTCATTATACATTTGTCCAAACCTACAGAATGAAAAATACCAACAGTGAATCCTAATGTAAACTACGGACTTTGAGTGATAATTATGTGCCAATATAAGTCTACTGATTTTAACAAATGTACTACTTTGGGGCAAGGAGATATTGAAAATACTATGGTATATCTGTGAGTATTCTTTAAACTTAGATCCTAAGGAGTGTAAATGGGATCTTATGTTTCATCTTCATTTTTCAAAAAAATTATTATCTATCAAGGAAGAAAACAGGTTTTAGTTACAATCAACCTTTATTTGCACAATATTATCGACATAAAATAAATTTTTAAATAATCATTGTGAATACATTTGTAATATTTATGTTTTTATATTGGAATTGAAGATAACTAGTCTAAGAAAGCAGCAATACCAGAGTCTTAGTGGAAACAAAGATTAAAAACTGGAAAAGTCTTGCCTTGTGCCTGCCACATTAAATTTTCAAGGTTAAGTATCACCTCATAGGGAGTATATCAGACTTTATCTAACTTCCATATTTGCTTGCTCCTACTTGCCTTCTAGATGATTTGCCTAGCCACGGTACCTGGGTGCCACAGTGCCTCATCTCTTGACACTTGGCTGTGTCAGCTTGAGCCTGGGTAAGGTTAGATGATCTACAAGGACCACATTGTGCCTCCTTAGAGGGAGCAGCTGCCATTCTGGCTTGCAGGTGCAGCCCAACATGACCCTGAAGTTTCTGGCACTGCTTGCTGCTGAGAGACTCACTCCCATGAAGCATCCTGCTGTGGAATGTGGCTTTCCTAGTGGTTTCCTGGAGGGGGCAGGTAACTAATTTAAAACAAGCAGAAATTTTGGCCAATGAGAAACAGAGGACAAGAAGGAACTCATAATAGTTGGTTGGAGGCATGATGCCATATGGCTAGTCTGGTGATACCTGATGTTATTGAGCATTGAGCTAAATTTTCTTGTAAAACTTTGACAGGCTTGGCAAAGTATCACCTTGGATTAGCTTTTCCTTTTCTTCTGTTTTATTCTCCTTTTCCCCTTACTCTTGTTGCCTTGGTATTGCAAACCTTCCTCATCCTCTTGCTCTACAAAAATATGTTAGCATGTAAACTTTGTCTCAGGCTAAAGGAGCCTGGCTAAGAAAAGTCACATTTTTCCAGTGAGGGGTGAGAACATTTAAATTACTGATATAAATACATACTATGTACCACAGATTGTCAGTTCCTTACATATCCTTACATGTCTGTTAGGAGTATTTAAAGGGCTCTTTAGCCAACAGTGTTTGAAAAAGACTGGGTGAACTAGCTTAGTAAAGTTTTTTTTTTTATTTATTTAATAGCCTAAAATAAATTTTTTTCCCTTAGAACATCCACAGAAACTAGTATATCTGGAACACATCATGACAAACAACATTTAGATAGGAGAAATAATAGAAAACTCAAATTCCCATAGGATCCAGGGAGGTAATGAGTACAAGAGCCTGGTAGTATGTCCTGCTAAATGAGTGTGCTTGCCCCAGCTAGCCTGGAGCACCTTCAGAGGAGGGTGGTGTATGTGAATGTGGGTGCTTTATGGCTGGACCTACCAATTTTTCAAAATAAAGCAAAAGATCTATATTTGTTTAAAAATATAAAATCTTCTAATGTTAAAAGTGTTGGCACCAAATTCTAGTTTTTAAAAGTTATTACATGATCCAAAGAAAATATGTCTGTAATCTGGGTCAGAACCCACGGTTGGTAAGAGTGGTTAGAATATCCTTAGGGTGTGCTGATCAATTGGCTATGTCCTAGGTTCTGAAAGTCGGAGAAAAAAGGGATCAACATTCCTACCTTCAAGGAGTTCACAATATATTTTGAGGAAGAAGTCATAGCACATATATTTCAATTTGGGAAGTTTCATTTAACACCAATGTATTTAGGATCTAAGATATAACAGGCAATGAACACTACCTTTAATGGGCTCCCCTTATGTTAGAGGCAATGGGAAGATAAACATGTGATGATACAGTAGCTTTAGAAGTACTCTAAATTAAGTCCATATAGTATGCTATAAAATACACAAAGAAAAAATCCTGACCTCTAGAAACATACGTTTTATAAATAATCTGCCCCACATGTATACTTTTGTATTTAATATAAGCTAATGAATAACTTTGATTTCATTTAGTTTTGTAGACTTGCCTGCAAACAGTTCTTGGTGTGTATCTATTGAGAAACTAAAATTTTTTTCTTAGATTAAATTGTCATAATTCATCTGATTATTCCTATTTGACAATGCCTTTCATTAGCCTTTAAGAAAATGAGAAAATTTGATTTAGCTTCTTTTGAAAGCTGCTGGCTATTTTGAACACTGCAGGAGAAGGCAAAGACAAAAGTTGTATTAGGAAAAAGGAGACTTTATTAATTACAAAAATTTCTTCATAGTAGAGAAAACACAACCTATGCTTGGTAAATAGTCATAAAATCTTTACTTTTGTATGTCTATAAGAATAAATTCAAGTTATTTGTAACTATGCAAATAATTTTGAAAGGCCTCAAAAATCAAGAATTACTTTTAAAATCTAAATTTTAGACGTGAAAGTCATTTGAATTAAGAATTGGTATGATCAGTGGTACTGCAAACAAGTTCTTAGATCATGGTTTCACTAATTTGTCTTTCATCCTTGCACTGTCTTAATAAAGAAGAATGGGGGATAATGACTTATGGAAAAAGTTCAGGATTAAGTAGAACAGTAAATTAGACATTTATCTTTCACCATTGGAAGCCTCATTTCAGACTCATTCTAAGTCTCAGAAGAGCTCTAGCTAAAAGTAAACCTCATCATATTTCACATTGCCTGCCCAGCTCACAGAACTCTGCACCTAAAACATTCACACTAAAGTACCATATTTCCCAAGAGGCCTGATTCCTATGAAGGTCAGCATAAAAAACATTAGAAAGAATCTTTCTTATACTTTTATGTCCAGTTTTTGCAGGTATGTATAATCTCTTTTTCTGATCATCCCACAGTGGACATACACGTTAAATAATAATATGATGCCCTTGATCAGTCTGAAGACATGGTTCTAAAATGCATCAATTCTACTTCTTGGTGTATTATCCCCCTGTAAGTTGTTTACTTCTTTTATTCTTTCATTTTTAAATTAGCACGATCGTTACACAAACATTTATACTTATGTTTTATACCTAGATGTGCTCTTTTAAGCAACTGAAGTAAATAAGAAGGTGGTTTCACTTCACAGGAAGATTTTTTTTTTTAGAATTTGAGTTGAAATCATCATTTTATCAACTGTTACAACCTAGGGAAGTTTAATAATATGATGATGGTGATGATCATTGATAATGCCTTTTGAAATCCATTTACATGTGATGGTATGGTAGGTGAGCAACATCAGAGTTAAGTTACAGGGCTCTTGTAAGTAAATGACTATGTCACGAGCTCATTCATGAATTCATTATTGCTATAACTAAAATATTTTAGTGAAGCAATGATGAATATTGTGCTTTTACTAATTATCAATCTAACATGGTTGACACTGGTATGGGTAGTGTGGAAGGCAGAATTCTAATATGGCAACCATGGTCTCCACCCGTTGGTACTACTGTAATGATTATGTCACATAGTGAAAGGAATTTTGCAGGTATAATCGAGGTAATTAATCTGTTGACATTAAAATAAAGAAATTATTCAAGTAGACCTGACTTGATCACGTGAACTCTTTACAAGGAGAGAGTTTTCACTGGCTGTCAGTATAAAAGAAAGAGAGTTTCAAAACAGGAGAAGAAGGATTTGATGTGACAAAGGTTCTGTGTTTCTGAGATGGAGGGGTCCCAAGAGTTGCCTCCTGCTGAGAACTGTTGAGAACAGTTCCTGGCTGGCAGCCAGCAAGAAAATAGGGACTTTATCCTACAACCATAAGTAATTGAATTCTGCTAATAACAGGCATAAGCTTGGAAGAGAATACTCAGTTCCAGATGAGAACACAGATGATTGACACCCCGATTTTAGCCTTATGAGACCCTGAGCAGAGAACCCAGCCATGTCATCCTGGATGTTTGATTCACACAACTGTAAGATCATAAATGGATGTTGTTTTAAGCCAATGAATTTGTGGTAATTTTTCAGATGTCAATAGAAAGCTAATATGAGTAATTTTTCTATTAATTGGAAGTTCAAGGGATTTATAGGGATAGGCTGGTGAAGAGATTCTTCTAAGCAAAAATTAATAAATTCAACTACAAAACTGGGACGACCTTGGATTTAAATATTTCAAATATCAAGCTTCTGCTATTCTCCACAAAGAAGACCAACATATAATCAAAAAAGAAAAAAAGTAACTGAGAAGCATAAAAATTAAAAATAATTTGCATAAAAATCTATATTTTTATATAAATTTTAAACATAAATAAAATGAATTTTTTTGTCCTTTTTTATAAAATTTTTCTTTATGATGGATTCTATTAAATTTGAATAAAAATTTAAGCTTAAAATTCTGAATTTTTAAGTTTACTTTGCAATAAGAACAACAATAAGAATATTGGAACTAAAATTAATGTTGTAATAAGAAAACACTAGCAATTTTATATTGAGAAACATGAGGAATATGTGGAAAGAAAGAAAAAATGAATAGATTCAGAATAAATTTAGAAAGTTTTAATATAATAAATTTATCAAACTGATGACAACATAGCCTATTAACATATCAGTCTATCTTAATTGGGAAATCTGAATTAAAAGCTATCTGAAATAACAAATACATGTAAAAATTAATGTCAATATTTAACAATAATAAATACATAGAAATACTGAAGCATACAGTGCTTTCATGGAAACAAATTTTAAAATATCTATTTGCAGTTCTAGCTGTTTTAAATGAGTTTTGAAGTGTGGTAGATCTAACATAAGAGGCATTTTCAACAATCAGAATGAACTCTACATTCGTAATATAGATGATGTTTTGATTTTTTGAAGAAGCTTAACTGTCTAGATAGGTTTTAAAAAGTCATAATATTATAAAAATATTATTTCAAGACCAAAAATATTTCCTGGTAGAACTTTTACTTTATATAATAAAAGGAATAAAAGAAACATGGTGTTAACCCTATATTTATTGCTCTTATTTTATTAGATAGATAGGGGCACTAGTAAAACATTTTCTGTAAGTGGTGATACGTAGCATTATTGTCTTGCTTCCAACTTCAGTAGGAGTGTTTCCAAGTTTTATTATTCTCTAGTCTGGTTGCTGTGGCTTTCTGTTAAATAAACTTTATAATGTTAGGAAGTTCCTTCCTTTTTTTCTCTAGATTTCTACTAGGAAATTTTTCTTTTTTCTTTACTTTCTAAAAAAAAAAAAAAAAAAAAAAAAAAATTGTGAAATAGCTAAGGATTCTCTACTCCTTAAAGAACTTATAAAATTTGTCTGTAAAGATACTCATGTATATTGTCTTTTTTGTGAAGAAGTTTAAATCGCCAACTAAATTTATTAATATTAATATTTTCTAGTTACTTGTGAGTCAATTTTATCAATTTATACTCTTCTAGAAAAATGTCTATTACATGTAAGTTTTCAAATTTATCTGCATAGAATTGTTCAGTGTTGTTTCTTATTTTAAAAACTAGTCTTTGTTCAAAGATGACTTGATTATCTATGTATCTCAGAGTTAGGAAGGCCCCAAGATATCAAAGCATCTGAAATACAAAAAAAAAAAAAAGGAAAGCATAATTAACACACGTATATATACATGGGTTAGTATGCTCAGATATATTTCTTTGCTCTGCTAGCTGAGAGAACCTAAAAACATAATGCCCTAGTAGCAACAAGCACGTATCACCCCAAGATGGTGTTTTATTATAGTATCATTCTCTAATAAAAGTAACTAGAAATCTTTGGGGAAATGGCTTATTATAGAACTGGAACAGGAAATATACAAGATGAGTCTGGAGCATCTTGTATTAAACAGTACAAAAAAGTCAAAAGTACTCATAAAGAACCCAAACAAACTACCCCCTGCCCCCACAATTTCACAATGAGAATATCTCAAAGAGCAAAGTAAAAGAGATCCTAATGGCCAAAGCTGGAATAATGTGAGGAACAAAACCAGTAAAGTAGTATCGGATTATAACCCAAAGTATAAAATAAGTATTTATGAGTTCATATTGATATAAATAAATAATTGAATAGGTTAATAATAGGGTAAGACAGCTAAATTTCCCATGGGAAAAGAATTTCAAATAACTTATGTGGATAATACAGTCTCAAAAAGGGAGAACATAACTTCCCACTTCTTAGGTATGGGTCGCTAACATAGTGACTTCCTTCCAAAGAGTATAGTGTAAAAACTGGGTGGAATAATTAACTTTATAGTGGCAAAACTTGAACAACTACACCTCATCAAAATGATCAATATCGAAAGTAGATACATCATATTGATATTATGCACCCTTGATCTGATATGGTGAAAATTATACTTTAGCTTTGTGGTCTTCCCCCCAGAAAACTGTAACACCAGTTTAATCATGAGAAGAATAGACAAATTCCAATAGAGGTGCTTTCTGCAAAACACCTATTTATACCCTCATAACTGCCAAAGTCATGCAAATAAGGAAAGTCTGAGAAAATATCACAGTCAAGAGGAAGGAAACATGACAACTGAATGTAATGTGGCATCTTGATTGAGATCCCGGAACAGAAAGAGAACATTAAATGAAAACTAAATAAATCTCTATAAAGTACGGCCTTTGTTAGTAATAATATTATATCAATATTTGTTCATTAATTATAACAAATGTACCATAAAAATATAAGAGCTTAACAATAGAGGAACTGTATGTATAGCTGAAGCAAGTATATGGAAATTCTTTGTACTATCTCCTAAATAATTTTGTTAATATACAACTCTCCTGAAAAGTAAAGGCTATTAATCAAAAAACATCAAAAAAGAAGGCAAATAAAATTTTAAAATATAATGGCATGAACAAAACTAAATGCATCAACAATCACAGTAAAATAGAAGGATAAAAGGGGACATTCAATAATGATAAATATTATTTTGTACTAGGAATACATTAATTAAAATAATAAAAAATATTAAAGAACTGCAGCTATAATTTATATTTGCTTCTAATTTTTTTGTCATATCTTTTTTTCCATCATTAATCTTGCTACATATATTTCTCTTCTTAGTTTATTCATCATTTGCTCTATTTGATCATTATTAGTCTTTTTTTCTTTACTTTTTTTGTATTTGATCTCCGGTTCGTTTTCTGTCTCCTTGAAGAGATGACTTCATTTATCAGTTTCCAGGTTTTCCTGACATTTTTACTTTTTTCCTTTCTTTTTTTCTAAATTTCAAAATATTTTGGGGGTACAAGTGTTTTTGGTTACATGTATCAATTTTATTATGCTTGAATCAGGGTTATAAGTGTGCCCATCACCCAGATAGTGTTTGTTATACCAATAAGGTAGGTTTCCACCCCCTTTCCCCTCCCTCCTGCTTCATTTCCTTTGAGTTTTATTTCCCTCTGTGCACATGTGCTCATCAGTTAGTTCCAATTTAGTAGAAGTGGTGATGTTTGCTTTTCCATTCTTTAAATACTTCACTTAGGATAATGGTCTCCAGTTCTATCCAAATTGTTGCAAAAGGCATTAAGTCATTCTTCTTTATGAGTAGTATTCCATAGTATATATGTACCACATTTTGTTAATCCACTCATGAATTGATGGGCACTTGGATTGATTCCACATATTTGCAATTATGAATCATGCAGCAATAAACATTTGCATGCAGGTGTCTTTTTGATAAAATGACATCTTTCCCTTTGAGTAAATATCCAGTAGTGGGATTCTTGGATCAAATATAGGTCTATTTTTAGTTCTTTGAGGAATCTCGATACTCTTTTCCATAAGAGGCTGTACTAATTTGTAGGCCTACCAACAGTGTACAAGCATTCCTATCTCTCTACATCTACGCCAGCATCTGTTGTTTCTGAACTTTTCAATAAAAGACATTCTAACTGTGGTAATGTGATATATCATTGTGGTTTTAATTAATGATATTGAGAATTTTTTCATGTTTATTGGCCATTTGTCTATCTTCTTTTGAAAAGCCTCTATTCATGTCTTTTGCCCACTTTTTAATGAGGCCGTTTGTTTTTTTCTTGCTGATTTGCTTGAGTTCTTTGTAGATTGTGGTTATTAGCCCTTTATCAGATGTGTAGCTTGTGAATATTTGCTCCCATTCTGTAGGTTCTCTATGTACTCTGTTGATTATTTCCTTAGCTGTGGAGTAGCTTTTTTACTTTAATCAAGTCCCATTTATTTATTTTTACTGTTTCTGTGAGTGCCATTGGGGTATTCTTCATAAATGCTTTGCCTAGATCAATATCCAGAAGAGTTTTTCCAATATTTTCTTCTAGAGTTTTTATGGTTTCATGCCTCACATTTAAGTCTTTTATCCTTCTTGAATTAACTTTTCTGAGTGGTGAGAGATATGTGTCCTATTTCATTCTGCATGTGGCTATCCAATTTTCCCAGCACCATTTATTGAATAGGGCTTCTTTTCTCCAGTGTTTTAATATATTATTTTCTGCTTTGTCAAAGATCAGTTGGCTGTCTGTGTATGGTTTTATATCTGGGTTCTCTGTTCTATTCCATTGGTCTATGTCTCTATTTTTGTGCCAATACCATGCTGTTTTGATTACTATAGCCTTGTAGTATAGTTGGAAGTCTGGTAATGTGATGCTTCTAGATTTCTTCTTTTTGCTTAAGATTGCTTTGGCTATTCAGGCTCTTTTCTGGTTCTAAACAAAGCTTAGAGTTATTTTTTCTAGATCTGTGAAAAATCATGTTGATATTTTAATAGGAATTGTATTGAATCTGTAAATGACTTTGGGAAGTAAGGATATTTTAACAATATTGATTCATGAGCATATGTTTTTCCATTTGTTTGTGTCATCTGCAATTTCTTTCTTTAGTGTTTTGTAGTATTCTTTGTAGAGATCTTTCATCTTCTTGGTTACATATGTTCCTCAGTGTTTTATTTTCTTTGTAGCTGTTGTGAATGATATTGAGTCTTTAATTTGACTCTCAACTTGAGTGTTATTGGTCTACAGGGATGCTAGTGATTTGTATACCTTCGTTTTATAACCTGAGACTTTGTTGAATTTATTTATCAATTCCAGGAGTCTCTTGGTGGAATCTTTGGGATTTTCTAGACATAAGATCATATTGTCTGCCCCGATATTTTTGAAAACACATTTAAGATATACAATTTTTTCTAAATAGCACAGCTGCATTATAGAATATTTGATTCAAAGAGCTTTATTTTATTGAGTTCTAAATACTTGTGTTCCATTTTGCTTATGAGTGTTTTAAATGTGATGATAGTAATTAACAAGTTTGTCCTTAATGTCTGTAATTTTGCATTTTACAGTGTCTTTATATTTGTTTTTCATATCAAAGAAAGAGAAATTAAATAATTTGCCAAAAAAAATGTTTTTAATTCTTCAGATAAAGTTTTTTTTGTTTTGTTTTGTTTTTTGTGGGACAGGAAATTTCTCATGATTGTTTTTTTTTCTTTTTCCATTTTAAGATGTTATTGGCTGGCATATATTCTTCCAGATGAAAGTTAGAGTCAGCATGTCAAGTTGCATTACACTTCCCATGTTTTTCCTTTTTTTTTTTTTTAAGATGGGGTCTCACTGTGCTCAGGCTGGTGTCGAACGCCTGAGCTGTAGCTATCCTCCCATCTCGGCATCCCAGAAAGCTAGGATTACAGGCTTGAGCCACTGCACCTGGCCTAGGTACCGTTTTTAAAACAATAACTATTTATTAATTAAAAAAATGTTGGATATTTATTATTTGCCATTGTTATAGGCCATTGGAGTACATTGGTGAGAAAAAAATGACAAAATTCTCTGATTTTGTGAAGGTTATATTTGATAGCATATTTGGTGTATTTTCTTGTTGTTGATTTCCAGTCTAATCATTGTTAGATAATGGAGTTTATGTGATACTGATTTTTAAAAAATTAAATTGAAAATTCCTATGCAGCCTAATTTCTGTTCACCTTTTTAAGGGTTTTATATTAGCTTGAAAAGAATATCTATTTTCTACTTCTTAGGTAGAAGGCTCAGAATGTGTTAATTATGTTGTTCAAATCTTCTATAGGTTATAAACTATTTTTCTCTGATCTATAAGGTCCTGAGAAAGATGTGTGTGTGTGTATATATATATGTATAGGTATATATATATATATGTGTATATATATATATATATAATTTATCTATCAATGCTGTGGTGGATGCTCTAAAAAACATAGTCTGAGAAACGTACTAAAAGGAAAAAGGGAAAAGAAAAGAAAACTGAGGTAAGAAATACAATCTAATGCTAATTAATGTGTTACCAGGATAGGTATTACTTCAAGTCTTAAAGAGAAACAGCTGGTGGCTCAATAGATCTAGCTGCTCAGCCCACATGATTCCTCTGGAACAACCATACTTTAGCATAGCCCATGAGAAAGAGTAAGTGTTATGGACTAAATTGTGTTCCCCCAAATTCATATGTTGGAACCCTAACCCCCACTGTATTTGAAGATAGAATTTTGAAAGAGGTAATTAAGTTTGAATAAGGTCATAGAAGTGGGTCCTTGACTTGATAAGATTGGTGTCCTTATAAGAAGAGGAAGAGACACCATGGATGTATGTACACAGAGGAAAGGCCATATGAGGATATGGTGAAAAGGAGAAGGAAAGAGGCCTCTGCATGCCAAGGAGAGAAGCCTCAGGAGAAACCAAACCTGGGACACATTGATCTTGACCTTCCAGCCTCCAGAACTGTGACAAAATAAATTTCTGTTGTTTAAGCCATCCAGTCTGTGATTTCTAGTAAAACGGTCTTAGAAGACTAATACAGTAGAAAGGAGAGTTTATCTTCCATGCTCCCACCTGTCTCTTTAACTTAGGAGTTAAAGTTCATTCCATCCACAAGGTTTCCAAGTCTCCATATCTAAAGATTTCAACATTCTTTGTAGAGCAGCTCAGAATGTCATACACTATGCTTCTTTGGTACTGTTTAATCCAAGTCTGAAAATGCCAATGGAGATGGAAACTCCAGGTGTATAGCTGGTTGGCTGAGATATGCAGGTATCCAAAGATGAGTTGCTGCCACTTACAGGGAAAGTGAATATTCAGTTCTGCATATGGCAGTGTGTTATAGGAAATGAGTCACAATGTAAATTTAAGGGGATTCTTAAGATATGGGACCTCTACAGTAGAGAAAATAGGGAAGTTAGTACCTGAACTCAGAGGGCAATCTTAACTGGAAATCTAGTATATAGACATTTTATTCTCCTTTCTCTTATCTTTATTTTCATTTTACTTAAATGAACATATTTCAGATTTACATATATAATGAACCATTGGGATTGTGTAGTTTAACATTCTCATTTTAGTAGTGAGAAAACTCTAAAACCCACAGAGGTGATATTGCTTCCTTAATTTGTTGATACTAAGGAATTTGCTTTACCTAACTTGCTTAGCCTTGGAATTTGGTCCTTAACTGCTTGTAAAATCCAAGGATCTTCCCATTATTCCATACTTATGTTTTATGAAGATATGTCAACAAAGATAACAGTAAATGTGGCATTGAGAACCTGTAAGGTTTCATATGGCATATAAATTGAGCTGTTTACTTTTGTTTTCCAAATATGGTGTCTACTATAGCAGAATTTGATGGAATGAGGTGTTTGGTATAAAAAGGCAAAGCTTTAATGTTAACTTGAAAGTTAGTGGATGAAACTAATCATTCTCTTCTACCGACTTGGAAAAGGTCAGTCACCAGAGACAAAAAGATCAGCTGAGGCTTAGATTTAGCTGACATTGGATAAGCAGGGTTAATGAACTTGCCTTGGTGGCCATCTTGTGTAATTTATTATTCTGAAAAGGCACATTAAATTTCAATAAATTTTAATTAAGAAAAAAATTATGATTATTTAAAAAATGTGAGAACTAGGAAAAAAAGGACTAAAAAATCATTGCAAGCTAAAAGAAAAATACACCGTGTTTTTTTTAAATATCCAAGTTAACAAAATTATGAGACTATGATATAACTTGGGGTCCCTGATTTTTGAAATGAAAGTAATCAACAGCAAAAATACATATTCTGTGTTTGAGAATACAGCAGGAGGAAAATTACAAAAAAAAAAAAAGTCAGATTTTTTTTTCTTTATTGCCACTGCAACTAGAAGCAAACATTACTGTTTCCTGGTTTGATGCCCAGTGAATAGGTGGTAGCTGGCAGTTCATCCAGAATTGTTCATATGCAATCAGTAGGCACAATGCCTTATGTGACAGCTCTTCATTTAGTTTAATTTACTGTAACTCACATGCATTAATATCCTAGTAAGCTCCCTGGTGTCCCATTTCTGGCAGTGTGTGTGTCTCACTTTCTCTGTGTGGGATTCCCTTGTGAAATATTTGGGAACTTTGTGATGGAAAGCATCAGGAAGAGGATGCTGTTTGGAGGAATCATTTTTTATATGGTTGACTAGGTAATCTGTTACTCAAAAGGTGATAAAAACATGTAGTTTGGATAAATCATTTCAATATTTATTGAAAACTTTATAATAGCATATTATGTTGAAAATAAGACCATTGAATAAATGTAATATCATTTGCTTTTCTTATTATATTTCATTCCTAGACTTCACAGATATTTATTAAGTTCATAGTATATGTAAAACACAGCAGTATATATTTCAGTAATCCAATTTGATTGTAAGAAATTCCATTTTCACCAGTATGAAGGAATAGATCCTTCCTATAAGAAAATAACTATGAATATTTGATAAAATGTAAAGAGTTGTCTATTAATTTATTTACATTAGGAGGCTCATGGATTTTTATTCTATGCAACTGATTATATTCCATTAATATCATATTTTGATGTTCAATGTATATCATAATTATTCAGTGGGACCCTCTTAAATGTGACTTTTATGTCCTCTTGATTTGTTGTCATGATTCTTTAAATATTTTGTTATTGAAGACAATAAAATACATTTCAGGCTCATTTATTAATTTCCATTTTCCAGGCCTAGAATCAGCTTTTTCCTTAAAAAGCTCTGACATCCTTTAATAGAAAATGGTATTTATAAACCAAGATCAGTGTATTAGGTGAGTGCATTGCTACTTGTGTCATTGCTTCTACCTAATCTCTTTCCTCTCTGGAACAAATGCTTCATCTTTTAATACTGTCTCATAATTTCTGAGATTTTGTTATTTGTTTTTCAATGTTTTGTTTTTCTTTCATTATTAAGCTGGCATAATTTCATTGATCTATTTTCAAGTGCATGAACTCTTTTCTCTGTCATGTTATAGTTATATTACTGTCTGGCTCCTTACTTTTTTTCTACCTTACTCCAGGTGGTCTAGCCATGCAGTTTCCCTTACATTCCTCCTTCCCCATAGGTGAGAAAAGTGTGGGATTCCTGGGAAACATCTTGGAAGCTAGGGAGCTCCATCTCCTCAGTTCTTTTTCCACTGTAGAAACCATGGACACTGGGGAATTTTCTATATATGATGCTGTGCCTACTTGGGGGAGGGGGAAGGGGAGTGTTGATGTAGTCAAAGTGAGATTGTTTCTCCTACCCTACCATTTTTATTCAGATCTGTAGAATACACAGGTATTCAAATTTATTCCCTCACCTTGGAGTTTTCACCAAGGTGTCTTTGTCCACAGTTGATCTTTCTAGAATACAGAGGTATTCAAATTTATTCCCTCACCTTGGAGTTTTCACCAAGGTGTCTTTGTCCACAGTTGATCTTTCTGTTGTGAGGAGTGAGGCCTGCCACCTACTATTTGACCAACTAGCTTATGTCACTCTCCTACCTCTTTGAATTATAAAAATTATTGAATTTTAAATTCCTAGAAAGCATCTATATTGTTCATTTAAAAAAATGTTACATTAAACAAAATGACTCATAGAGGAATTTAAAATTCAATAATTTTTATAATTCAAAAAGGTAGGAGAGTGACATAAGCCAGAACCCACAAAGACCAGTGTGCAGATTTTGGTGAAAGCTTAGTGTACCTGTCAGCACTAATACTCAATCAGAGGTACCATCTAATAGCATAGGTCACCTGCAAAGCTGAGCTGGTCACTCTCAGGAGAGGTGAGAAGTGCTACCTCCCTTGAATCCCTGGACAACCAGCTTCCACACCCAGATTCAGACCCTATGCCAGGGCCCCACCCAGGGAGGAAAAAGATCCCCAAAGCAAATTTCCACAACAAGCAGGTACTAGATCTGTCATTCCTGGGAGTTTAATCAGCACCTCCTATGGCCTTAAAGTCTATGCTCAGAGCCCATCCAGGGAGGAAGCAAATCTCACTGTACGTTTCCACTAAGTATAGCAGTTGGTCCATCCATTCCAATCCGCTTAACCTTGAAGCTCCTTTTGCAAGCCTATCAAACTGCTGAACTCAAATGGTAGCACCTTCTGGCCAGGGAATACACCATGTGGTCCAGCAGTACCAGAGGTAATTACAGTGCTCATGCAGCAGATTAGCCTGCCAGCACACCTCAGCCAGTGATCTTGCCAAATACCAGAGCCTAGCTATTTTTTTTTTTTTTTACTCCCTCTTGCCTCTCAAGAGCCTAGCTAGATGTCCCACCTGAATTCAGAGTGAATGCAGCAACTCAGCCATATAGCAAAGCTGAAATCAAGCTCTGCCTGCCCAAAGTCATAGTCAGCTGGCCTATCCAGAATTATAGGCTAGACTAACTAGTGAAGATATATCCCTGCCACAGAACTCCAGCAAAAGCCAGAAAATGTGGCTGTTTCAGTAAAGGCATAAAAACCAATGCAAGGACAGAAGAATTAAAATGATTCAGGAAGTCATAACATGTCCAAAAGAAACATATTAAGCTCCAAAAAGGGCCACTAAAAAAGGAGATCTGCAAAATAACACAAAAAGAATGTAGAATAATTCCCTTTGAAAAGATTAGTGAACTTTAAGAATATACAAATAAAAACGTAAATGACATTTGAAAATAATATATGAACAACATGAGAAGTCTGACAAAGAAATAAAAACAATGAAAAATAACCAAATAGAAATCCAAGAGATGAAAAATACAATGACTGAACCAAAAATAGTATAGAAAGCTGATGTTTTAGTCCGTTTTATCAAGCTGAAGAAAGAATTAGTGAACTCAAAGAATATTTGAAAATACCCAATTAGAAGAGCAAAAAGAAAAAACAATTAAAGAGAATGAAGAAAGTCTATGGGAATAATGGGGCACCATTAAGAGACCTAAACTATGCATAATAGGCATTGCAGAAGGTAAAGAAAGATAAAAGGGTCACAAAAGCATATTAAATAAATAATGGGCAAAAACTTTCTGAATCTGAGAAAAGAAGCCAACATCCAGATACAAGATGCACAGAAATTACTAATTAAATTCAGTTCAAAAAGTAGTTCACCAAGACATATAATAATCAAACTATCAAAAAATTTAAGAAAAAATTCTGAGATCAACAAGAGATAATAAACACATTATATACAAAGGAGTTCCATTATGATTATCAGAGTAAATTTTTCAGCACAAATACCACAGGCCAGGAGAAAGTGGGATGATATTTTCAATACATTGAAGGAAAAAAAATTCTGCCAACCAAGAATACATTATGCAGCAAAGCTACATTTCAAAAATGAAGGAATAATAAAAACTTTCTCAGACAAACAATAGCTAAGAAAGTTCATCATCACTAGGCCTGCCTTACCCGAATTATTAAGGAGAGTTTGTAAACTGAGACAAAAGGCTGCTAATTAATGATATAATAGTATAAAATGAAAAAATGTAATGGTATATGTAATACAGAGCCATATTCAGAATACTCTAGGACTATAAAAATGATGTGTAAGGTAATTTTGTCTTCAGTATGAGAGTTGAAGGCAAAATTATAAACAACCACTATGACTAAAATAAATTTTCAAGGGATACATTTACTCAGTGTTATAAATTCAGACATCAAAAACATAAAATGAGGGGGAGTAAAAGTATACAGTTGTGTGTAATCAAAGTTAAGATGTTACCAGCTTGAAATTGACTGCTGTTTAAGTGTAAGTTGTTCTATGTGAGCCTAATGGTATCCAAAAAGCTAAAATTTATAGGAAAATCCCAAAACAAAAATAAAAGTATTCAAAACACACCACTAATGAAAACCATTAACCCACAAGGGAAGATAGCAAGAAAGGAATAAATAAAGTATTTACAAAACAACTAGCAAACAATTAACAAAATGGCAGTAGTAAGTCCTTACCTATCAATAATTACCTTGAATATAAAGGGGTTAAACTCCAATGAAATGGCATAGAGTAAATGAATGGATAAAAACAAGACTCACCAACATGCTGCCTACAAGAGACTCATTTCACTTTTAAGGACACACATAGACTGAAAGTGAAAAGAGAAAAAGACATAGTCCATGCAAATGGAAACAAACAAAAAAAATCAGGGGTAGCAATACTTCTATCAGACAAAATAGAGTTTAAGACAAACAGTGTAAAAAGAGACAAAGACATTATATGATGCTAAAGGGGTCAATTTATGAAAAGGATAAAGCAATTATAAATACGTGTGGAACCAACATTGAATCTGAATAGATAAAGCAAATGTTAAAGTATCTGAAGGGAGAGATAGATAGGGTATATATCACTTTCAATATTGGACAGATCATCCAGGCATAAAATTAATAAGGAAACATTGAACTTTAACAATACTTTCGACCAAATAGACCTAACAGACATATATAGAACATTCCATTTAAACAATAGTATGCACATTCTTCTCAAATGCACCTGGGAAACTATCTGGGGTAGATCATATATTAGTTTGCAAGACAAATACTAACAAATGTAAAAAGACTGAAATCATATAAAGTATCTTTTCCAACCATAATACTATAAAACTGGAAATCAATAACAGAAAGAATTTCAAAGAATTCATAAATACATGGGTATTAAACAACATGCTCCAGAATAATCAGTAGGTCAATGAAAAATTATAAAGGAAATCTAAAAATATCTTGAGACAAAAAAGACATATCAAAACTATGGGATGCAGCAAAAGCAGTTCTAAGAGGAAAGTTTATAGCAATAAATGACTTCATCAAAAAAGAAAAAAGATTACAAATAAACAACTTAATGTTACACATTAAGGAAATAAAAAAGCACAAACTAAGCCCAATTTTGCCAGGAGGAAAGAAATAATAAAGATCAGAGAAGAAGTAAATAAAATCAAGACTAGAAAAATAATATAAAGTTCAAAAAAGCTAAGACCTGGTTTTTGAAAACACAAAATAATAAACCTTTAGTTAAGCTAATCAATACAAAAGAGAAAAGACGCAAATAAAATCAGAAATGAAAGGAGAGACATTACAACTGACATCACAGAAATACAAAGAATCATGAGCCTATTATTAACAATTACATGTCAAAAAATTGGATAACGTAGAAGAAATGAATAAATTCCTAGACACATTCAACCTACCAAGACCAAACCATAAAAAATAGAAAATTTGAACAGATCAACAATGAATGAAGAGATTAAATCAGTAATAAAATGTTTCCCATCAGAGAAAAGCCCAGGACTTCACGGCTTTACTGCCGAATTCTGCCAGACATTTAAAGAGGAACTAAAATCTATTCTCCACAAACTTTTTACAAAGAAATCAAAAGAAGGGAATACTTCTAAATTCTTTTCAAGAGGCCAGCATTACCCTGATACCAAAGCCAGACAAGTACATCTCAAGAAAAGAAAACTACAGACCAATATCCTTGATGAACATAGATGCAAAAATCTTCAACAAAACAGTAGTAAATTGAATTCAGCAACAAATTTAAAAGATCATTCACCATTAGCATGTGGGATTTATACCTGGGATGCAAGGATGTTTCAACATTTGTAAATCAGTAAATGTGATAGACTACATTACCAGAATCAAACATAAAAAGCATATAAGCATCTCATTAGATGCAGGAAAAGCATTTGACAAAATTCAACATCATTTCATGATAAAAACTCTCGACAAATTAAGTATAGAATGAATGTTCCTCAACACAATAAAGACCATATATAATAAGCCTACAGCTAACACTATATTTAAGGTGAAAAACTGGAACACTTCCCTAAGATACAGAGCAAGACATGGATGCACAGGCTCACTACTTCTATTCAACATAGTACCGGAAGTTTTTGCCAGAACAATATAAGGCAAGAGAGAAAAAATAAAAGGATTCAAATAGGAAAAAAAGAATTGAAACTGTCACTGTTTTCTGATGTATAAAAAACCCAAAAGAGTCCACCAAAAAACTGCTAAAACTAATAAGCAAATTTAGTCAGATTATAGATACAAAATCAACATGCAAAAATTTGTAGTGTTTCTCTACATTAATAAACTTTTTAAGAAGAAAATCAAGGGAATATTCCTATTACAATGGCTACTAAAGAAAAAAAAGAAAATACTTAGAAATAAATTTAATCAAGCAAGTAGATGAGAGACCTTTACATCAAAAACTATAAAACATTAATGAAAGAAATTAAAGAAGATAAAAATACAAGGCATTCTGTGTTCATGGATTGGAAGAATTAATATTGTTAAAAATCCATACTACCCAAAGCACTCTACGCATTCAATATAATCCCTATCAAAATTACGTCATTTTTCATAGTTACAAAAAGAATCCTAAAGTTCACATGAAACCACAAAAAACTCCAAGTAGCCAAGGAAATCATGAGCAAAAAGAACAAAATTGAGGCATCTCAGTATCTGATTTAAAACTAAACTACAAAGCAATAGCAATTAAAACGGTATAGTGCTGGCAAAAAAAATAGACATATCGATGAATGGAACAGAATAAAGACCACAGAAGTGAACCAAATTATCTATGGTCAATAGAGTCTAGACAAAAGTTCCAAGGGTATATTAATATAATGAGAAAAGTACAATCTTTTTGTAAATGATATTGGGAAAACTGGATAGCCATATGCAAAAGCATTAAATTGGATCCTCATCTCACGTCATATACAAAAATCAACTCAAAATGGATTAAAGGCTTCAACACAAATCCTAAAGCTATAAAACTGCTGGAAGAAAACACAAAGGGAAAACACACACAACATTAATCTGAGTAATTATTTTCAGATTTGACCCTCAAAAGTGTAGGCAACAAAAACAAAAATAGACAAATGGGATTAAATCAAAATAAAAACCTTCTTCATAGCAAAGGAAACAATACAAAGCAAATAAAAAGTCTATGCAATGGGAGAAAATATTTTTAAATCATACATCTGATAAGAGAAGAATACCCAAAATATATAAGGAACTTAAACAGCTCTATAAAACAAATAATCTGATTAAGAAATGAGCAAAGGACATGAATAGACATTTCTCAAAAGAACACATATATATGGCTAACAGACAAATGAAAATATGTTCAACATCACTAATCATTTGGAAGATGCAAATTAAAATCACAATGAATATCATTTCATACTTGTTAGAATAGCTATTATCCAAAAACCAAAAGATACCAAGTGTTGCCGAGTATGTAGAGAAAAGGAAACCCTTGTTACACTACAGGTGGGAATGGAAATTAATATAGTTCTTATGGAAAACTGTAAGAAAATTTCTGAAAGAAATAAAAATAGAAACACCATATTGTCCACCAATCCCTCTTCTGAGTATTTATCCAAAAGATTGGAAATTAGTATGTCATGTGCATGTGCATTGCAGCACTATTCACAATAGCCAAGTTATGGAATCAACTTAGTTGTCTATCAATGGATGAACGGATAAAGAAAATATAGTATACATGCAATGGAATACTATTCAGCTTTAAAAAAGAAAGATTCTGTCATTTATGACAACATAAATGTAATTGGAAAATATTATGTTAAGTGAAATAAACCACACACAGAAAGCCAAATATTATATGTTCTCACTTACATATATAATCTATGATAATTAAACTTATAGAAGCAAAGAGTAGAATGGTGGTTGCCAGAGGCTAAGAGTTAGGGAGAATAAGGAGATGATGTTCAAAGAGTACAAAGCTTCAGTTAGTAGGAATAAGTTTGATTCTTTTTGAGATCCATTGCACAGTTTGGTGAATATAGCTAATAATTGAATGCAGTATATTTCAGTATCACTCAAAGAATAAATCTCAAATGTTTTAGTCACAAAAAATGTCAAATATTTGATATGTTGCATAGGTTAATTAGCTTGATATATCATTCCACATTTCATACAAAAATCATAACATCGTTGTGTACCCCATAAATATATACAACTATCATTTGTCAATATATAATAAAAAGTACAAGGCAAATGAGATTTTCTACACTCTTGAATACTCAGCCTATTGTAGTCCTAAACAAGTCATTTTTAAAAAAATTATACACAAAGTTGAATTCAGAAATTGTAAAGAAGATCCTGATCTAACTTATGTTAGTATATTATAATTTCATGTCCTTTGACACATTTTTTCCTGAATTAATTTTTAATATTAATTGCCAAATCAGAGCTTTAATATCATAATAGATGCTAAAGTAATTAATTAAGTATTAAAACAGACAACCAAATTTATGGTCTTGATACATAATCTTCTATTTTGGTATAATAAATAATGAATACTCTGTGAAAGATATTCTAGTTATTATTTCTTTCACAGTATTTAGAAATATTTGTGCAAATTAACATAAAAATTACTGAAACAAAGCTTATTTTAAGATTGTTGTATTTGATTTGAATTGGCAATTGGGTTAGGATGTAAAAATTTCAATTTATAAAATATTGTACTCAAATACCACATTGAGGATAAGGTAATTTTGGACTAATTAAAACAATTAGACTAGTTTTGCACACAGACTTCTGGTATTCAACATTATCATAATTATTAGACTGTTGGAACCCCCCACAGGGAATGCACCATTATGCTCAAGTCCAATGGTTAATCAAACAAAAATCAGACTCTGTCCTCATAATAAAGAATTTTTTTTAAAAGCACAAAGCATGGTCATATACAGTAAGGAAAGTCTAGACAATATTCTAAAGATGCATATTCTAATTTTTCATTAGATAAGAGTAAACTTTGCTTAGTACTGAAATGCAAAGGAACGATCATTAAACTTAGGAAACCTGAATTCTAGATCACCTACCAGGAATTTGTTCTCAGAGCAATCACTTAAATATTTGAAATCAATCTATAAAATAGGGATAATGATACTCTTACAAGTCACTGTAAGAATCAGATCAAATAGTTTTATACTTGAGACTACTTTCTAAAACTGCCAAGCAATATATAAAGATTATTTTTATTTGTAGATAGTCATTTTTCAACATATTTCTTTATTTTGTGCTTATTATCTTTTTAAGTGATTTACTATTTTCTATCTTTATTTTGTGAAGGAATTTTCAAAGCCATGTTATATTGAGAATTATTTTAAAAAGTGTGGTTTAAAAATGTAATAATCATGGAGGAAACAGGCCAAAAAAGCTGTCTCCCTAGACCATGCAATTTTTTTCTTTATCAATCAATCAAGGTTTTATTATCTCTTATGTACCCATCAAAAGAATTTGTTCACTTATGTGGTAGGTTGAAAAACAGTCATTATATTTTGCTATTTCCCATCAAAAGGTGTGGTCTGTTTGGTATTCACTTGAATCTTGCCTAGCCTTTGACCACTAGAATGTTGTGGGGATCATGTGTGCATTACCCAGCCTGGTTCTCAAAAGGTCTTGCAGCTTCTGCTTTTACTCTTTTGAAATGCTGCCTTGTGCCTATCATGTAAAAAAGCCATTCTAGCCTGGAGGAGAATCAGAGGCCACATGGAGAAAACTGAGCCAGAATCAACTTCCAAATTAGTTAGGGAGGTTATCTTGAACATTCCATCCCAGTTGTGCCTTCAGTGACAGTAAATCCTGCAAAAGAACTATCCAGCCCACCCACAGATTTGTGAAGAATAATAAATTACTGTTGTTTTAGGCCTTTAAATTTTGAGATGTTCTGTTACAAAACAATAGATAGCACAATTTTCAAGGAGTAGTTAACATTTTGGTGATATCTTTTTATTTTTATCCTATTTGTTTGAAGTTTTGACCTCATTCTGACTAATGCAAAACTGTTTGGTGTACTAAAATAAAACTCTAGACAGTGCTCAGTTCATTGCTGGTTTTAGCTAAGTGATGCAAATCAGTAATGTTTGGAAACAATCAGCAATAATTGTCTAACTCTGTGTACATATATTTTCAGCTTGAGTCTTGCCAATAAAAAAACTTTTATATTTCCCTCTTTAAAAGTAATAAAGGTCATTGTAGGAATATAAGGGTATAGATTTTTGCTCCAAATGAAAGATTTTTTACTCTGTGTTCCCTCATATGTGATACTTTGGTTTCAATCTTGTTAGAGATTATATCCTACCTTCACTTTCCTGGATAACCAAAGCATTTCTTAGACTAGTGTCTAATTATTATGTTGCTTTTATGTCACCAGACACGTTTGAGGTGAGAGGAGTCTGGATTAAACAAGGAGCAGTACTTTCTACCAGGAAATAAAAAAAACAAACTAAATTTATAGACTTATTGGTATTGTAGTGCTGTTATATGTAGATTCAATATTGTTATTATCATTACTATTATTTTATAATAAAGATTTAAGATTACAGGAAAATACTTGTCTGTGTGGTTTTATTGAACAGAAATATCTTTGAATGATATTAGTAGGTATAATTTTCAGGAAATAGCTCTCTGGTCAGTTCCGAAACTAGTCCCTCAGTAAGAAGTAAATATATTTGGAATCATTTTCTCTGAATAGATAGGTTCATGTCCTTCTTGCTAAATATTCATTTCTTAAGGATTAAGCTGATTACTTGGGTATAATATCCTAAAGTTCCAAATTTTACCATTTGCCAAAATTTAAATTCATAAACTTTCTAATGGCACCTGGGGCCGAATGATTTTTTTTTTTTTTTCCAGACAGAGTCTTGCTCTGTTGCCCAGGATAGAGTGCCATGGCCTCAGCCTAGCTCACAGCAACTTCAGACTCCTGGGCTCAAATGCTCCTCCTACCTCAGCTTCCGGAGTAGCTGGGACTACAGGCATGCACCACCACGCTTGGCTAATTTTTTTATTTTTTGTACAGCTGGAGTCTTGCTCTTGCTCAGGGCTCAGGCTGGGTTTCAACTCCTGAGCTCAAGAGATCCTCCCGCCTTGGCTTCCCAGAGTGCTAGGATTACAGGTGTGAGCCACCGCCTGGCCTGAATGATGATTCTTGAGAGAAGTTGTTCTGCTTCTATGATAATTATGCCTAAATTCAGAGAAGAAAAGTATATACCAGAGCAAGAATGCTACACTTTGCTTTCTTCATCACTTCTTTTTTTTGCTTTCATTTTAATGCTATCAATTCGATTTACCATTAAGGCTGTTGCTATCCAATGATGTCTGTAACTCAAGTCAGATTGATGAGGTATGGTAGGAGAAAAATCTTAGCTTCCTCATCTTTGAAATATAATGAATTCTTCAAACAGGCCTTTTTTCAATTTTTTTGATTTTCTGTTTTTGCAGTAACAACCATATCTCTTTTTTGCTTCTTTTAAACAGTTTTAGTAAGATAGATTGGCTGGTTTGGTAATTTATTAATTTTTGATGAACTATGTTCTTATTAATAAATGATGTGACCAAAATGTTTCAAAGTGCCTCAATTTTATTCTGTAGTATCCATGCTCAAATTTTTAAACAATAAACTATGAGAAAAAGCTTTTATTTTGAGTAAAGAAAAAGTATATTATATAAATAAAAGTTAAATAAACTGTCAAACTTCCATGCAGATGATATTCCAGATGAAACAGTCTCTTGACTCGAGGGATTGATACCAATTAAACTGACTTGAATGGAGTGGATAATGAAACCAGGTGGAAAGAAAATGTTATGTGGCACTTCCAGATTAGTTGAGTGCACTAAAATATTAATAAAATATCTTAATTTCTAACAGAAGTTGGAACTGAATGCCAACGTTTTTTTCTGGCTTTGATGTCACTTCAAAGCCAAGTTTTTCTGAACATTTCGGTACTATATTACTAAATACACCGCAGCTAGGTCTCTCTGCATTGTCTATTTTTCATGTTTGCCTTAGGATAAATTATCTGTCATTGCCTAGTCCAAAAAATTCTTCTTATAAGTAGTATATATTCCACATATTTACAGTGCTCTTCTTAAACCTTGAATTTTTGCCTAATTTTTTCTATTTCTTAGTTTGTTTTCATTGAATTCAGGGGATTCTGCTTTGTTCTTGATTAGTTTTCAGGAAGGACTTGACAATTTTGCCAACTGTCTCTTTTCCTGTCCTTCCTTCTCACGGCCCCACTTCCCATTTCATATGTTCTTTTCCCTCAATATCTGTTGAGAGTGAGGCCTTAGATGAACAAGTGCATTACACTTTTTAAATGACACTAAAGTGTTGTAAAGATCTTAACCACATGGAGGAAAGGAAGAAGAAAAAAAAATAGCTGCAATTATCAAACATTACAGGTTAAAGCACGTATTTCTTTTCATTTCAAAATTTCAAGTAATTGCTTTGTGTTTTCTCTGAATTCCAATCACTATATTGAAATGTGAAACATGTAAATGCTGAGAAATTCAGAATTCATTACAGGTTTTAGGCCAATTGCTATTAGGTTAATTTTGTCAACATGAAGACCTTCATTAAAATGAAACTATATTTCTTGAACTTATTTTCAGTATAGAAATTCTAAATTATTCAATTGTATTTATTGGTGTAAATCAATTTAGAAAAAAATGAATTAAATACATGAACTAGTTTCTATAAGATCACTATAGTAAATTTTGCTTTTATATTTCACAATTAAAAATTGCTATATGGCTACTACAGACAGCAGCCAGTGAATCTCACTCAGATTCATCAAAGTAGAGATTGGCAGTCGCGCACGTAGGGGATTGTATTTAAAAATTTCTTTGCCTTATGAACTGACAAGTTGATTGGCCTTCAGGCCTGGGATCTTGGGTCAGGCCATTGGTAAAGTTCAGTGGCTAAGAAAGAGGTCACTGATTACTATTTATAATTTGTTTTCTGATAATTTTATCATGCACATGTACTCAGAGGCCATGGGTTGCAGTTCATAAATTGAAACAAATGAATAAAAATATGTAAAACTAATTCTGGCAATTTTCAAAGCACTAAGATATTTGTTATATTCATTTAAATTAGTATGACATTATGCATTAACTATAAGGCAGAGGTGGACAATAACAAAATATCATCTTGTGTCTGTCCCTTTCTGAATTTTCAGGTATGAGTATTTATAAAAATGACATTGATGAAGAATTATGGAAGTCATAACAATATATTTTCATGTGTATCTGAGTCACAATTCTTCATTGCTATTTTCTTTATTTTTTAATGTTCAAGAGTTTGAAAAATTACCTTATCTGTTTTATATGCATCATATACTGTTCCATCTAAAATATATCTTCTATATTAGTTTCTAGACTTCTTGTCATTGCTAAGTCTTTGTCTCTTACTATTTATCAAATCTCTTTATCAGTAAATTCTGCCAAGACATTTTTGGGGCCAAATGTTTTATTCTGCTTGATTGATGAACAAAAATTCTATATGGAATGTCTTATAGTTTCATAGAAAATTTTGTTTTATACTTAGTTAAGAGTATTTTATTTTAAAAGAGTATTTTACTAAAAAAAGGTAAAAGTATGCTTTTGTCTGTACACTGAGCATTAATTAAATCAAAGTTCTTGTAAAAAAAATAAGAAATTAAGTTAATTTTGAAAATGCTTTCTTTTCATTTATATTTTCTTTTTGCTTGTTTTCATGAAACTCTATGTTGATGGGGAATACAAGGTCATTTCTAAAGAAGATGACTATATAACCTAAGTCTAGTCAAATTGGGAACAATAAAAGGAAGCTAGAGATCAGAAATGTAGCTATTTGGCCCTTCCATACAGAGGATATAGGAAGGAAAGCTTTCTTTAGAATTTTATCCTTCAAAAGTTGAAAGTAACAGCAACAGCAAATACTATACTATCTTCAGAGTATGTACGTGGCAACATAGGTCAATATTTGATGTTGAATCTTGGTCAGACAGGACATCCATTATTGAGGATCACTCTTTGCCATGTTCCCCACGTTTTCATAAGGAAAGCTCTATATCTGTCTTAAATAAATGTGATGTGCTTAAATGACTAGATACATTTAAAAATGCAACGTTTAAAGATTCCTATCAAAATGTTTAAATACCAGAGGGGCAGAATAGCCTTGTAGTTGAAAATGAGAGCACTGGAGTTGGATTGTGTCTGCTCCAGTTTGCTCTGGCTCACTCTAGCTGTGTATTAAACTGTGGGAAAGTTACTGAACTTCTCCAAACCCCATTTATTCATATGTAAATCTGGACTAATAAAAGAGTTGAGTGTGGATTGAAATGTATTGTGCATGTAAAACACTTAGCACAGTGATTGGCACATGTGTCCAATAGATGTTAGTTATTCATGTTAAATGCGATTTAGAATGTTAATACGCTCACTGTATAAGAGATATTTTACAGATATTAGTTGAAAATTAGTGTTAGTTGTGTCTCCAAAGACAATTTCTCTCAGATAATTTCTGATTGACCTTAGGACTATTAAGTCTGTCACGTGATCAAACAGCCTATAAACTCACCATGGTGGCAGCTGCTAGGTTTACTTGCCACACTTCCATAGATTCAGACAGTGAGAAGGCAACAAACCCAAATAACTTACACAGCAGTTTTATAGACTCACACAGAGGCCTGAAGCTGTATCCTAAAAGAGGGGCAAGATGGATGTGCACTCTACTGAGACTAGGAATCTGGATGAGAAATGGTCTTGTGGGAATCTCCTGTAAGATAGAGATGAAAAACTGCATGAAAGAGCCATTTACCAGGATGTCTACACTTGCTCCAGGAAGAATTTCAGGGCATTTTACCAGAGCTTAAGTCAGACCTTGGTCAAGCATCACCTACGTGGTCTATGTGATGACAGTCAGGGTCTCCAGGTTATCATGGCACAGCTGTTTCCTTACAACACCAATTAGATTAACAGAAGAACCAAAAGCTGGGCGGGTATTATTGATCTGATCCAACTACCTAAAGGACTTCCAAAGTCAGAAATCCACTGCTACAAACACAATATTATGGTGATGGTGCTAAAAGGTGGTGTTTTCAAAGTGTCAAGTAATTGATGAGAGTTTTCACATGATCTGTGTTCATTCATATGCTTCATTGTCTCTCCTCTCATGCAGGGCTGGTAGCTGGGCAGGAACCAAGGTAGGGGTTAGGGAAAAAGTCACAAGGGATGATTAACTTAGATAAGCTGTTCAAAGACTTAGAGAAAAGCACCTGTGTGATTTTCTGTGGCTTTTGTGCTTCTTTGTACCTTTATTATTATTTCTTTATTGGAGAAAGTTTATAATTCATGATTAGGATTGCACTGGGGCCTGCTTTTACGTTTTAATTTAGGATATTTTTGATTCAATGTAGTTTATTAGAGAAACTTACAGTTGTAAATAATACAATTTTGCTGAGCATGGTCCCTCTGACTGTTTTTCTGTGGGAACCTAAGATGACAAGGGCAGTTGGAGAATTCTGGGGAGATCCTCACTGGGAACATGGACACAAAAATTGAGAAAAGACTCAGTAGAATTTAGTGCCTTTCCTTCTCGTTGACACATACATACAGTTTGCTGACATGTATACTTCCAAGCATTTTTGGGCATGATGCTCTTCTCTGTTTAGAATTAACCTCTCCAAATACCTGGAAAATCTGATAAACTCTTTACTTACCATTTAAAATGACCTTCAGTCCGTAAATGAATTCTTCTTCCTACCTCCCCCTCAGACAATCCTCACTCTTCTATGCCTTTGCCATATTTCTGTTGTGTTTACCACTCTAAGCCATATTACTTTTCTTTATATATCTCTCTGATAATAAACTATAATGCCTTTGAGCCCCAGTTCATGGCTCATGGTTTTGCATTCTTGGCATAGAATACATGTTCCTTAAACTTCTGTTGAATTGAGTTGAGTTGAATTTAATTAAATTGAATAGTTGTATGTTTTTCTATAAAACCATCCACACTCTTTCTTCATTTTCCTTCTGACCAATGACAGGTATGTGAGAGACAAACAGGTTTAAGGGCACAGTTTTTGAAATGGAGCAGAACAAAGTTAAATGATCCACAAGGAGATCAATGCCTGGAATTAGACTATAGGAGCATAATGCTCAAACCAACAAGCTCACCATCTTGAGGGCTGTAATAAAGCTAAAAATATGTTTTCTCTTTTCTTTGCTGTGGTTTATCCTTAAGAGATCTGTATTTCCAGACTTACAGGAAATAGATACCATCAAAATATAGTCAATCATTATTGGTAAAGTTATTCAACTGTTTAGTGCCTAAGGTAAAACTAATGTTAATAAAATTTAATGTATTTTGGAGTCAGAAAACAAAATTCAAAGATTGAAAGAAATCAAGTAAGATTGAAAATAAATAAAAATATAAACTATTTCAAAAGAATTTCATAATATCTACCTTTTCCAGTTTCATAGTGGAATAATTCAGTTTAAAATGTTTATAAGTTCATGTTATCTTATAATTTTCATTAGTAATAAATTGCACTGAAAAGTCAGATTAACTGAGCTCTCGGACTTGCTCTGTTTTAGTAGATACTTTCAAGGAATGTTGTTTTTTAAATATATTTGTCAAATATATACACTATCATGTCATAATATACTCTTGCTGGAATTAAGATTTTGTATCATATATGCCATTTAATATCTGTCACTATAGATATAAATTCAAAGATGGAGTTTTTGATTTAGACTGCATGTTTTTCTTTTTCAGTTGGCTTGAGTTTTGTTTAAAGATAATAACATCAAGGATATTAACTTATAACCTGCTACCAGTGTTGTCTAAACTTGTTGGATAATAACAATCACCCAGGGTACTTGTTACGCATATAGATCATCAGTTTAATTTGCCACCTTTGGGTTCAGCCTCAAGAATTTGTTTCTTTTAACATGGAGTCCAGGGCATTCTTATTTTTCACCATACTTGGACAACTGTGCCTTTATACTTCTTAATGAATGTGAAAATTCAGAAAATTTACGGGTCTTGCTGATCATTAATTACTCTCCTCCCCTTGAAATGTCTACTTTTCTCTTCAAATCCATCTTTCACTACCAATATGTTTGATTTCTAAAGGATAGTCAGGTTGAACTACCTAAATGCTTCCTTTTTCCTTTGCCCATGCCATTTCCTGTGTTTCCAATCCTGTGGCTGATGAATTCCCTTCACTTGGTTGATCCCAATTGCCATCAAATATTAAATCTAGTATCACTTCCCCTGGGAATTCCTTGACTTCCTGTGCCTGAGGTAAGTCTCCACCTATTGTACCCTATACCACCTGTGCCTTATATCCATCATGGTACTCAGCATTCTTCATTGTACTCTTCTCTTTACTCTTAGGTCCTCCTGGTTAGATCTAAAGGTTCTTATGGGCAGGGACACTACTAATTACTCTTTCTGTTCTCAGCCAAGCATAAAATCTGACTTACAATAAATGTCTAATAAGTGAGTGCCAAAGGAATGGAGAGTATAAATTCTTGGTAGTTCTATCTTATCAATTTTGAATCTCTAAATGCACAATACTTTTAGGAAATATACTTTTTTTTTTACTCAATATATCTTCCATCTACATGAACAACTGCTATGGATACTCTTATATTTAATATCTGGAGGTGATTACACAAAAACTTTTTAATTCACTAGTAAAATAATACATGTACATGCAAATAGTGAAAGATAATATAAATTAAAAGCAAACTTTCCTTATTATCTCTAACTCATGATAGAGAATTACTATTACCAGTTTCATGTTTGTATTTCTAGAAATGCTAATATACACAAAGCATAGATATGCATATGTATCTTATATATATTCACATATACAAATATACAAACATCCATCCATATATATATGTTTTTCTGCATACTTTTATAAAAATAAGATAATATACTTATATCATGGAGATATTTTCATATCAGCTTATATAAATCCACCTTATCCTTTTTATTGGCTATATATTATTCTGTCTTATGTGTATCATGATATAATCAACTAATCCCTTTTATTGGATATTTAGGTTGTTTACATTTTTCTCATTAAAACAATGTTGCAAAGAATATTCCTACATATAAATCTTTGTGCAGTGAAGAATCTTTCTGATTCGAGTAATATGGATTTTGGATAAATATTTCTGAATTAACCTTAAGAAAGACTGCTACAATCTATACTTCCATCAAGAAGAGAATGTCTGTTACGCCATACCCTCACTAATTTTGTATTATCCAATTTTTATTTGTCCAATCTCATATGCTGTTTTAATTAGCATTCATTTACATATGAGTGAGCACAAGCATCTTTTCATATGTATTAAGGATTTGTATTTCTGAAACACTTTGATTCTGTGTCCATTTCTGTCTTAGATACTTTTGTATCTTTTTCTCTCTGCTCTAAAACTCCCCCAAAAGTTTATATTTTTATGCTTTTGATCTCTAGTTCTCTGTTCATTTCTGAGCTCCTGGTTACTATGCCCTATTTTATTTTTTAATCATACTAAACTGCTCTTTGTCTTTGAAACATATTCTAGTGTTTTACATCATGTCACTTTTCCAGTTTTGCCATTATACCCATTCCATTAAAAAGTACCTACGATTAATATAGACTTAATTTCTTTGATCACAGATTTCTCTATTCTGTATAATGTGTGTATGTGTATGTGTGTGTGCGTGTGTGCACTCACTTCCATATTTAACTTGTTTTATTCCTTCCTAATTGCTTTACCTGTTCTGGGGCTGCACTTGATGAAAGGGCTGAAATAATTTACATTGTAAGTTTAGTGTATGCTCTAAGTCTTCAGAATATTTCATCTATCTTAATTCAGTCCTGAAAATAAAGATAAACTGGGGATATCTTTAATAATATTAGAATTTTGATAATTTTATACATTCAGTTTTATGTATATCCTAAAACATTAGATCATTTGCCATTAGGTAGCTTTATTTTAAAGTTTAACATCTTGTTTTTACCACTCTATTTTTAAAAATTCATTTTAAAATTTTGCATCTTAAACCATTTGTGCTCATGTATTAGCTTCCTTTAAACTGTAGTTGAAAGGAAATATTTATTTATTTGCTTGTTACACTTTACATGTCTCTCTCTCTCTCTGTTACTCTCTGTCTCTCAATTTCTCTCCCACTCTCTCTTTCTTTCCTTAAAGAGGGCGGGACCAGAAGGCAAGAGGAGAAAGGTAATTGACCTATTGGCCAAGTTGTTCTGTTGGGGAGGTTGTACCACATTGCCCTGGTGAGGTTTACAGTAAAAGCCAAGCAGAGGTCTGGAATAGAGGGACTAACAGTGTTAGGATCAAAGGCCTAATTGTCTGCTTTCTTGAAGTTAGGGTTATTGGCAGCTGCCATTGTACCATCCATGCTGCTGTCACCCAGCACAGCCAACCAGCATGCACTAATTGCAGTGGCCTTTTCATCAAGTAAGATCATCCCACTAAACACAAAGAGCTGTCTTTCCATTAGCACAGACAGTAGCCAGCTAGATCAGCTGGGCTTCTTGAGTATGATTGGACTGTCATATTGTTATGATTTGTTCAAGTTTAGAGCATTTAGCAGATACCCTTTGCACCTCTCTTTGTACCTGAATACTATAACCTGACTGCCCCTATCATTTAAGAGGGTACTATAGCTTTTCAAAGTTCAGCAGCGCACAATTGCAGGCAGGCAACTGGTTTCTGACAAGAGATCAATACTGTCCTTCCAAACGCTGGAGTCAAGCTGCTGGGTCTGTCAGAGGGATGTGTGCTGTAATTGGATCATGGATGCTGCGAGTCATCTGAGTTTCCCTTCAGCACTGTCACAGCTGTCAGATGTCATCCCTTTGTACAGCTGTCACTGCGGGAGGGTTGGGGCTCTTTTTCCGTTCTAACCCAATGCAAATGTCCACTTAGCAGATGAATATTGAAGATATTAGACACTTCTTTATGCCTTTATGCAAAATAAAGATCTGTGTCATCTGTGAATTTCATGGAAATAAGTTGCAATTTATTCACTGTGAGAAAAGTGAAGTGAAGCCTGTAAAAATGAGAAATTATTTGGTTCAGGCTATTAAAAAAGGGAATATTTTACAGAATAAACAACAATATGCAGATATTTTTTCCTGAGCTAGAAAAACTAATACTGTGCAGTATTTAGAATGGTAACCTTATATTTGGATGATATTTAAAAATATACATCTTTTGCTTCATCCACATTCTTAGAAAAGTGACAAATCTTGAACAGATTTAGGTCCTTTTAAATCACTAAAATTTATTTAAAAATATAAACCTAATACCTGTTTTAAAGTAGCAATACTATGAGATTTAAAAAGCACTGTTATAATCAGAATCAGATGAAGGACTCTTAAGAAAGTTTTTAAGACAGGGAGAACAGCCTCAATGAAAATAGGTGTAATGTTTTCATTACAAAAATCCCTTTTCTTCTAAGTTATTAGAAATGGAATAGAAAGACATGCCTGTAGTTAGCAAAATAATTATATAAGCAATGATTGGCTTTTGTTAATTTCCATCAATTTTGCTTTTGTCCAAATTCAAAAGATAACATTCAAGTAGAAATAAATTTTGCATTGTACTTATGCATATACAACTCATAACACTTATACAACACTATATTTTGCACTCATGCTTATAAATAAATTATTTTTAAAAATAGTGAATGGTTAACTTCTAGAATTACATAATTTGAGTTACATATATGGGCAATGTATAGTAAAAATAGAGATGTCACCAATGTGGCTTTGGCAACTGTATTCTTCATAAAAGGACTTTCATAATATTGAGATGAATCCATGAATTTCCCTTGACTATCCCAGAATCAAGTACAATCTTAATTGGTGTTTGTTACCATTTTCTTTCTGCCTCCCTAAGCTGATGTCAGAATCATTTTTGGATGGCCGACAGGGTAATTTTTGATCTGGGTGGCTGACTTCCTTTTTCTTGAGGTCCAGACCACACACCGCCTTTTCTGTCAAACAGGCAGCTTGCATGGGCCCCACTGACAGAGTAGCATGAACCTAATTTTCCAATATCTGACCTTAGCGTCCTATCCTCCACCATGGGACTCACTGGGTCAGGCTCTCAAATATCTAAACTTTTTGCCTCCATCTGGCATTATGAGGTGACATCACCTCATTTGTGGTGGTTCAAGTTTTTTGGAGCCTAAAATTAGTGACTGCCAAAATCAAAACATAAACACCTGGCTTGTGTTGTGGGTGTAGGGTAATAGAGACAGGGGAAGGGAACAAACAACAAGCAAACACACCCCATGGTTTCATTTAAAAGATGATGTGTTTGAAATGATCATGATATATGCTACCCAGGATAAGAAATACTGTGTTTCTCCTTGCCTCATTTAGAGTTTTTCTCTCAATGTGATTTTAGTTTTATAAGAAGCAGGATAAAAATCCAAGGAAAATTAAAAGGTTTTACTCCTATAAAACTAATTATTTAGCAATCAAATTCTGGTGGACTATCACTGGTATAGTAAAATGGTCTTCAATAGTTACTTGGGCAGAAAATATAGGAATGAATGAAATAAAAATTTTAAACTTAGTTTCTTAAGGTTGTTCTTCTGTGTTGATAACTGTGAACTTTATATGCAACTCCAGTGACTCAAGTATGCACTTTTTTAAAAACATGGTTTATGGCTAATTACATCAGAGATCCAAAACAGTCTTTTTTACACTTGCATTAATAAGGGTGTCACATGACCACGCTGAAGTAGAAGTATACATCAAAGGTAGATTAAAGGTTGGTTAAGCATCAAACCATGTTCCATATGTAAATTTATAGCAATGATGTGCTGTAGAAAGATAGCTTACCCTCTATTTCTCTGCTACTAAATAAAATTAAAAATTCACAACTCTGGTTTATGGGATTTTAAATGAATTTGATCTCTCTTTTGGGCAGGGCAAATAAGTGTTTTGTGATGTATTATTTTATAAAAAAAAAAAGACCATCGTTCTGGCTCATTTAATTTTGCGAGTGAATGATCTAAGATTAACTACAGACTAGTCAGTGCAGTTTAAAAGCTGAAAGCAATTTTCAGCCATAGATGGTAATGCCACATTCAGTCCACAACCGAATGACTCTAAATGACTAAGCTGCGAGGTCTTTGTATATGACCACGGGGCCTGATAAAGCCATAGGAACACAGTAAAAGCACAAAAATAGTTCCAATTTATTTGGTGCCATCACCTTAATGAGATTAATACAGACGTGTTCATGTGCCTAATTGGTGATTTTGTTTTAACTGGTAATGAAGGATTAAAACTTCAGGCAACAGGCTGCTTGCTGGAAAGAGGATTTGAGGTGAAAAAGTTTTTAATTATAAAAGGAACCAGTGAAATACACCACTGCAAAGTTAATAATGATTCCTTAAAAAAAAAAAATGAACTGATTAAAATGTGTAGCCTAGATTGTGCCAGTTTATGAGAAAGAGTGATTTTATGAGCAGTGCCACATATTGCTTTTATTTACCAGTAGACCCTTTGGCAAAGGAAAACACATAGAACTAGTACTTCTGCTGAAAGAGTTGAAACTGAAAAGCATCGGCCCTGAGGCTACTGTGGAATTTAGAATATGCAGGATTTTGTTTTAATTTTTTTTTAAAGTTACTATAACTGGGTGACCTGTGGTTACCTCTCCCACCAAATCCCATAAGCATCCCAGTAAACCAGAGTATCTCTGGAGGAACTTCACCTACCGCTTGCAATGGGTCAGCTCCCCTCCAAGTCCAGTGGTAACAATTTAAATGCTAACACTATTAAGCATGCTGCCAAAACACAAACACTCAGCCTAAGTCATTAAAATTTAATTATAAGGGGGCAGCTGAGCCCAGTTTGAATTTTGAATCTGAAAAATCTTGTTTAAAAAAAATGAATAAAAACAAAACCACCCAACCAAGGCTATCAGCATCTGTCTATATTGGCCCAGTGAACTATATTTAAAGAAAATTGCACGTTTTATCAGAGTTCAAGATGTTCACAATCCTCACACTAAAACATATTTTGATTATTACTCAGCTATTATCACCATAAAATGGGCAATTGTTTTATCTCATCATTGTTGGTAGTTAGATATATAACCCGTGCCTTGTATATCTGTGCCAGCATGTTAATTTTGTCCTACAGGACAAATAGTAAAATAAAGGAACTATATCCCTATACTATCAACTGAATAAACTGGTATTATCAAGAATACTATTTCCCCCCAGAAAACCTTTGCCCAATGCTAAGGTATCTTTTTGATTAGGCGGAAAACCCTGAAATGCAAGAGGGTGGTCTCTGATGTTCTATTAGGAACCACTTTAAAAGGACTCTGGGTAGTGATGCTGGGTGCAGTGTAAGGTGCTATCTTCCCAGAGAATGAAGACAGAAATATATTTTACATTTCTTGTCAGATTGAACTTTAAGACATCCTGACTGCTTTCTCTATAATTTAAACATCACAGCCAAAATGGCAACATGCTTTGTTCAGTTCCAGTTGTGTGGAGTTTTAGTGCTTCATTGATTCAGA
This sequence comes from Lemur catta, assembly GCF_020740605.2. Classification (NCBI taxonomy): domain Eukaryota; kingdom Metazoa; phylum Chordata; class Mammalia; order Primates; family Lemuridae; genus Lemur; species Lemur catta. The sequence goes on from NC_059135.1 coordinate 67,515,727, forward strand.
GGAAGGCTGAGGCTGGCACGGGAGCAGGGCGACGGAATCACACTCTCACTGCAGCATGTCAAGCCATTATATCCGGGACCAGAATGTCACCGTGGTCTCAATGGTTCGTCAGCTGAAGGATATGGTTAACAAATGTAAAACCAAACTTCAGAGGAGCTGGTTTTCTGTGCTAAGTGATCTGTATTCCCTCTGAATTTACTTTCCCCTAACCCCGTGAAATTAACAGTACTTTCTGACATTCGACCTCCTGACCTCACACATAATAAGAATTTAAAAAGCACCATGCATGAGTGTGTCTCCGTAATGCAAAACTGGAAAAAATGACCATGTCACAGTTTTATTATACAAAACCTTCTCAATCTCCATTGCATGCTTCATATATGAGCGCTCAGTTTAAAGTTATTATAAAGAAAAACACAATTTTGAGAGTAATAATTCACTGTTCGTGACTTTTATAGACAATAAATTGTAGCAAATACATATTGCTACCAAAAAGCTTTGTACTCCATTAATGCAGATATTTACCAAGATAAGTGTTAAAAATAGTCCGCTAGAAGACTCCGATGGTTCAAAGGAAGGGGCTTCCTGGGAGTCGGTTGCCAAGGGTGCAAGTGCATGCACAATGTGTAGGTCTCAAGGTTTAAGAGGCAGAAGCAGGAAAGTGTTATGTGGAAATGATTTTGTGTTATCAGGCTCAGGGGATGACAGCATACAAGAGTAAGAACAAGGTGCTATGTGGCTTTTTCTTCACTGTGAAGTAAAGATTGGCAGCTGGAAGTAAGGCTTACAGACAGACCTGCACACAGGACCTCTTCACCTAGGACTCATAATCACTACTCAAAGGAAAACGCATTTACCAGGGAAAAGTGGCTGTAGCCATCAGAAGTGTGCTTAAAACACCACTTAAATATCACTTTATACGCTATTACTTGCAAACTGTGGCTCCGTATTAAATTATACTTGCATAGGCTTTTGCTTAGGTGCTGATAATGCTTTTGAGGTTGCATTGGTGAAGAAGAATTTAGGCTGCTTTGCAAGAGACGTGACCAGAATATTCTATGCAGCTGACAGTGACAGGGTGAAAAATTGCAGAACTGTACTTTCTTTCCCCATATAGATTGTAATTTTAATTGTCATTGTGGCCCTTCTGTTTTAATTATGGGACTTCTTTGATATATACCAGGACATCGTATTGAATGAAAATATGGTGCTATAATAGTCTCTTTATAATTAATGACCACATGTAGATCTTGGTGCATAAAAGGGAAGGAATAAATGAACAATTTATTTAACTAGGTTTTGGATTTCTTTCTGTCTTCTAGTGAATATAAAATGATCCCAGGGCTTCTGAGAATGTTTGATGTAAGAACTGCACAGAATATCTAATAAAATTACTTTAGGGTAGATTACAAAACATATTATGTTTTAAAATGTTCTACCCACAACCAATAATTTTTTTTTCTATTTATCATATTATTCTTTTAACATTTTATCTTAAACAAAGGCTCTTTTAAATTTATTTGCAAATATATTTTAAATATATCTTCTTAAACAGATTTTCCTTGTGATATAATTAATTTTTACAGGTACAATGAGGGTTCAGGAAAGAGACTTTTGATGTTTGATTTATCTACTCATATCAAACTGTAAAAAAATATTCTGTCTGAACTTTTGCTTTCAAAATACAATATATCTGTGTTGCAATATTTTTTCTAAAGGAAAAGTAAATTTTTCTCAGTTACTACTACTAGACAGAAGCTGTTTTTCTATAAACCAAAAAGAAGTAATCTATTCATATGCAGTTTGAAGTCCCTGAAAACTGTGAAGAGGAAACAGAAAATACAGTGCAAAGGCTTAACATTGTTCTCAAACTATCATGTAACAGGCTTACCATATAGAACACTGTAACATAAACATGCTGGGCTCATATACATTTCAAGAGAGCCAGACCTCTATGGATTTCTGGAAAGCAGACCTATTTGTCCAGGGTCTGTCACTGTAATACAGGAAAATGCCCCCTGACAAGCTTCTGCTAATTTTATTGTGGCACGGAGTCCTGTGCATACATCCTCTACAGTATGACTGCAGTTCAATTGCAGAGCACGATGAAATTGGATCGGCAGAGACAGGGACTACCCTGGGGTCAGCTGTGACCATGCCACTTCCATGTGATGTCTAGTTGGGGTGATGGTGTGTAAATAAACGTACAGAATTGCAAATCTTGTCATGGCCACGCAGAACAGCTCAAGCATTTAAAGATGGTTGCCCGCAAACCTAACTGGAAGGTGGTTGCTGTGTGTGGTGGCTGAGGAAATACTCAGTCCCTTGCCGGAATCTTCTTGTTCTTGACATATCTGAAAGCACTGACCCAGCACTATGTTGCTGAAGGGATTAATCACTAAATTGTTTTTCACTGTGGTGGAAACTAAAGAAACAAACTAATCATATTTGAATATTGTGCTTTAAACCTATTGTGCTGATACCAAACACCCTTTTTATTTATATTATTCTTTTTTGATTTATTTGGTTTTTATAAAATGAGGTGAAGCATTTTAATGTCTTACTGTTTCTTGAATTTAGCACATTAAAGTTCTATGAGTTCTTGTCATTATTATGAACTTTCCTAATGTTAGAAAATAAAATATTATAGAATTCACATTTTCTGCTTATGAATCTAATTTTATTTAAATACTACTTACAGTACTCATTAAAATATACTTAGGTTTTCCTACCCACAACCAGTAAGATGTATTTTTTACCAGTTTTACATTTACACATATCTGTTTTTCTGTTACTTTTCCCACACGACAATTACCTTTCATTACAAATTTATAAAATCATTTACATTTTAGCAGTTTAAATGTTTCTGCTGACATTTTGTAACTATTACCCTCTTCTAGAATGGCATATGTTCAGGCAGTTAATAAAAAATTAAATGGAATAGCACTAGACAAGGTGAAGCTTTGTATCAGAGTGTTCTCCACATTTCTGAAAATACCATCTTTGTGTTGCAAACTGTGAAGTGAGGTTAGGGCTGTGCCAATATGTGTATTTGTCACAACTGTCACAGAGACCGCGAACTAGCCAATCACACAGCCCTTAATTAGACAGTTATATTTTGCTTTTTAGAAATTGTCCTCATGTAAAATGGTGTCTAAGATTCAAGAAAGGTGCTGAGAGCTAAGAGGGCAAAGAATGCCAGCAGAAAAAAAACACCTTAATTTTTCTGAGGAAGATTTATTAACTGCTGCATGATTTCTTAAATATATAAATATAATATGCAATGTAAAACAGATCTTATAAGTTTAGCATGAAAGGAAGATATTTAAGAATTATTGATGTAGCAATAAACTGAATTAAATATTAACATGTTGTAGTATATTTCATATGGATTTTGATAGTATAAATAAAAAAATCCACAAAATGAGCATTCAAATAGGGAAGATTCGTAGTTGCTTTAAAAACCTTTATATATGTTCATAATTGTGACATTCACTTAATGTGAAAATTTCATTTAAATTACTAAATACTGAAGGTAAATTATATATTTTGCCAAAGGTCATTTCTGCTTTTACTTTTTTTTTAAATTCTAGAAACAAATCTATAAAGCATAATCTAAATTTTTTAAAAAAGAAAATTAAGTCAGAACTCTTCATCCTCAAAGTAAAACATGTTGGAACACCTTGCCATATTTGAAAACATGATTTTAACTTTTGCAATATATTTAGACATAATTATAAAGTTTCATGGCAAATGAAGCAGACAAATGCAAATCAGTCAAATCTTATCTGTGCTGTGTATTTTCCCTATTAAAATGCACACGGATATACCCTTTTACTGATGTTATCTCCATCCATTTTTTTTTTGTTTTGAAAAATGGAAATTAAAATTACATTTATGTTTTAGGTAATAAGTCACCAAATTTACACACCTGGTAATGTTTGCCAGCAATATTACTCTTGGATAACAATATGATAAATTTTATAATCTTGCATGTAAGTAAAAGTAAATCAGTATGATTTAAAAAATATTTTTAAACTTATTTTAACCTCCTTTTATTTGATTTTTGAGATGTTAATGTTTTTAAGCTAATTTCAAACAATAAAGATGCATTTTGGAGTACTGGAACCTGAGAAGTGTGTAGTCCTAAAAATCCCAATAAATGAATGCTACACCACATTACCAATATCCCTTTTTAAGAAATCAATAATAAACTCTAACTCAGATGGAAGAAATCTGGTTTGTTTGTTTGTTTGGTTTTAACAGTGGAAATTTCATGTGTTTTTGAGCAAAAAAAAAAAATCTAATTTGGGGTAACTTGCATGGTTCATCCCATTTTAAATCTTTATTCAATAGGCATATCATAGAAGTTTTAACAGTCATAGCAGATTAACCTTGCCTGTGCTTTTGAAGGCTAGTCATCTGATGAATTTACATGCAGCTGGATGAAAATGCTATTTGGAGAGAGATTGAGAGTTTATTTGATTAAATCCCTTTCTCCACTACCTTGACCTCTTTCTTGTGAAATAATCAGAACTGTTTAGCAAGAATATTCAGGCATTAATAATGAATTGCTTTTGAGCTGGTTTCTTCTGCACTGCAACAAACCCACTGGTGTCTCTGCTCTTTTTTTTAATACTGCTTTATTTAATGAACACTATGATTAGAATAGTAAGAAACATGTCTTTGAGGAGTTTTGTTTTGTAATTTGCAGGCCATTTTGATATTTGTAGTACTAATTGCTGTGGTTTCTTTTATCTTCCTCTTCTCCCAAAGATCCCTTCTCTACAAATGTGTATGAAGATGGGATGTGTTAGGCAGACCAAATGCCTCAATGTGATTGGATGACAATTACACAATTATCCTTAACAACTAAAAGGATGGTTTTGAGAGTTCACAGAATACTATAATCTTAAATAATGCCATCAATTATGATTCTATTGTTTGTGTATTTATATACTTCCCCCCACAGAGCATTGGTTTCTAACAATTTTTTTTTTTTACTGTATTTAATCAGTTCACAATTATTTTTCTGGGCAATCACGAGATCATATTTCATAGAATCTTTGATATTTAAGAGACTTCAGAGATAATATGGTGCAAACTATTTTTTAGGGAAGAAAAATTATCTGTAAGGAGATTAACTCCCCATCTTTTACAGCTAGTTACAGACAGATTTGGTGGGCTGATTCCAAATCCACTCTGCTCTAAGATTCTGGGCTCGGAAAAAAGAGTGTAAGATATGACTGTTATCTTCATACACTTAAAATACAGTTGAAAAGACAAGTTATTCACATGTAAGAAAATAATTAGCAATTAATACTAGTGACTGATGAATAAAATAGATACTTTTTACCCCAAAAGTTGAGAGGCAGAATTTACCTCCTCCATATCTCCCTCAGTATTACTACATGGCTCCCAGGATTTATTAGACACAGAACATTGGTCAGTGTTTGGAAACTAAAATAACTTTCAAACGTAATTTTGATATGAAGTAATGGGAACATTTGCAAATTTTAAGAAGTACATTACCATCACTCCTGGCATATTTGATGTTCTTGATGGTTGAATTTTTCGTTGAGTAGAAGATTTGCTGTATACCTACCCTACTGTACTATCACCCATTATAAAGCTACAGTATCTTCTCTTCACAGTAAATTAGGCTTCATTATAATTTGTTTCTTAATAACACGCACTTCACTGTAATATGTAAAATGCTTGGTTTTCATGAACAACTCTATGGAAAAGCTGTACAGTATCTCATTTGCATTTAGCAATTATATTACATTACAATATACTAAGCTGCAGAAAATCTAATCTAACATCATAATTTAAAATAATAATTTCCAATGCCTTACAAGTAGGGTAGAAGTCAGGTTACAATAACACATTGCACTAGTGTTGAGTAAAACAGAATTGGTTCATTATTTTTTACTTCAAAAGTATTCAAGAAAGATTTAATTCTTTAATAATAAGAATAGCACTATATTGAGAGGGAAAGCCCATTTAGATTGTTAAGAGGTAGGTAAAATTTGTCTTTCTTGGTCATAAATTAGCCATGTTTTTTGGATCTAATCATATCATTAATATGCTAAGTTTAGGGCACAGGTTTTATGAGACTCAAATGAGCTGATAGCAACCATGTTGTAAAGACTATCTATCCTATTTTCAAAATGTTTACTTTTGAGTTATGAATAAAATGCAATTCAAAAATTCACATTAAAAATAAAGCATATAAAATAAATTTTATAGTGACATCTAAATGTAGACATTCTCAAGCTCGTGTTATATTTCTGATGCTTAGGATTATATGCAGAAATCACATAATGTGAATTTGACACTGAATTTGACCATATGAATTTGAGAGGTTTTGTTTATATTGATACATACATATTTGAAAATTTATGAAAAATAGAAAATCTTTTTAATAAATATTTGAGTACCTGTGATATGCAATTGACTTTAGAGGGCATGTCAGGAAACACAATCTTCTTGCCATCAAGTTTTTTTATGATATGTATTGGGAATGATGTTTTTGTATATTAATTACAGTATAAGAATAAAGTCAGAAGCATAAAAGACTCAAAACCACCGCACTTAAGGGAAGAGCAAGTCATATTTAATAGAGGATCAGATAATACTTCATGGAGAAAGTTTTATTTGCAATGAGGCTGAAGTTCAATTCAATTAAACCCAGGAAGCATTTATTATCATCAACCATGATATGATCTCTGCTCTGAAGGAGCTCATAATCTAGTTGCACTAAGGACATACTAGAAGGAACAACAAATTCTACCTAAGATATTAGGAAAAGCCTCAAGAAATAAGTCACATTTGACCAAGCTCTTAATTAAATAAGAGATAAGTAGAGTGGATGGGGTAAGGGATTCAACGGTGAACAAAAGCATAATAAAAGAAAAATAGTAAGGTGTGAAAGGGTGTGTAGCTTTCTTCTGGAAAGAGGAGGTGTGCCAGTGTAGCTGAATCATGGGAAAATGGGGCACTGTGATAGCTGATGAAACAAGAATGGGAACAGAATGTGAAACACCTTGGAGGTCTCAGCAGCTAGATCATATGTCTTTCCTAATTTCTTTTTTTTTTTCCTGCCTTGTTTTCTCTCCTCTCTCTCTCTTTTTAGTTTCATTTTTTCTTTTTCTTTTTGGAAGACAACCCTGGCAGTTTTGCAAAGGATTAATTAGAGTGGGAACGAGGAGAGAGACTGAGAAATTCACTTTAGATTGAAACAAAGTCAACTTCTAGAGACAAGCTGAGGGCAACCTTTACTTCTGAAAGAACATTATGTCCCTGACAATATGTTTAAGAATTTCTATGGCATTCCTTGCTAAGTTGTCATTTTATGAGATTATAATATAAAGTAAAGAGCATATGTGAGAAATTTAGACAACAACCTTTGTAGCTAAGAAAATCAACTATTTTCCACTCCCAAATTGTGTAAATTAATTGTAGGGAAAATTAAATTTCCAGGTTCATCCTTCTCTCTGTTTTATTCTATAAGCAAGCTTTTATTGAGTAGGAAGTAAACAGATTTCTTCTTTAAGAGCTGTCTTGATTCTTTTGCTGTATCTCTGTAATACTAAACAATTCAGAAGACGAGTATCAAATGCTATCCATTCTCTGTATGTCAATAAGAGAAAACATATCAGATGAAATTAATTTTATACAAGTTTATCTTCTTAAAGAAAAACTATGTCTATTTTTTTGATATGATTTTTTTGTTGCTTTTGAAAATAAGCTTTTTAAATTTTAGATTCTAAAATCAATAAAGATGTGCCAAAATTTAAAAATATTTTAGAAAGAATGATATCCACCCTAAATATACTTCATGTTTATATGAGAGGCAAATATTTCTAATTTAAAGCAATGCTTTTTTAAATTTATTTCAAAATATTAAGAAGGTACAAATGTTTTTGTTACATGGCTTGAGTCAGGGCTATAAATGTGCCCATCACCCAAATAGTGTTCATTGTAGCCATTAGGTGGGTTTTTGCCACTCCCTTCCTCCCACCTACTTGATTTCCAATTACTTTTATTTCCCCCTGTGCTTTTGTATGCCCATTGGTTAGTTCCAATTTATTAGAGAGTACATGTGGTGTTTGTTTTCCATTCTTGAGATAGTTCACTTAGGATAATGGTCTCCAATTCCTTCCAAATTGCAGCAAAAGGGATGAATTCATTCTTTTTTATGGTTGAGTAGTACTCCATGGTATACATATACCACATTTTATTAATGTACTCATGAATTGATGAGCACTTGGGTTGATTCTAGATCTCTGCAATTGTGAATTGTGAATAAACTTTGTGAATTGTGAATAAACATTCAAGTGAAGATGTTGTTTTGATAAAATGATTTCTTTTCTTTTGGGTAGATATTCAGTAGTGGGATTCCTGGATCAAATTGTAGGCCTACTTTTAGTTCTTTGAAAAATCTTCACACTGTTTTCCATAGAGATTGTAGTAATTTGCAGCCCCACCAGAAGTGTATAAGTGTTCCTTTCCCTCTGCAACCACACCTAAGCATCTGTTGTTTTGGGACTTTTTAATAAAAGCCATTCTAACTGTGGTAAGGTGATATTTTCTTGTGGTTTTGATTTGCATTTTCCTGATGATTAGTAATACTGAGAATTTTTTCATATATTTCTTGGCCATTTGCCTATCTTATTTTGAAAAGCTTCTGTTCATATCTTTTGCTCACATTTTAATGGATCTGTTTGTTTTTTTCTTGCTTATTTGGTTGAGTTCTTTTTAGATTATGGATATTAGCCCTTTATAGGATATACAGCTTATGAATATTTTCTCCCATTCTATAGGTTGTCTATTTGTTCTGTTGATTATTTATTTAGCTGTACAGAAGATTTTTAATTTAATCAAGCCCCATTTATTTATTTTTGTTATTGCTATAATTCCCATTGAGGTCTTAGTCATAAATTCTTTGTCTAGACTAATATCTAGAAGAGTTTTCCCTATATTTTCTTCTAGAATTTTTTATGACTTCATGCCTTACATTTAAGTCTTTTATCCATCTCGAATTAATTTTTGTGAGCGGTCAGAGATAGGGGTTCTGATTCATTTTTCTACGTGTGGCTATCCAATTTTCCCAGCACCATTTATTGAATAGGCCTTCTTTTCCCCAATATATGTAGTTGTCTGCTTTGTCGAAGATCAGCTGGTTGTAGGTAGATGGTTTTATATCTTGGTTCTCTATTCTGTTCCATTGGTTTATATCTCTGCTTTTGCACCAATACTATATACCATTTTGTTTACCATAGCCTTGTAGTATAGTTTGAAGTTTGGTAATGTGATGCTTCCAGATTTGTTCTTTTTGCTTAGGATTGCATTGGTTATTTGGGCTTTTTTTGGGTCTCAACTGAATCATAGAATTATTTTTTCTAGATCTGTGAAATATGCCATTGGTATTTTGATAGGGATTGTACTGAATCTATAAATCACTTTGGGTAGCATGTACATTTTTTTAGTATTCAAAAACTGTATGAGACATAACTTGATCATGGAATTAGAACAGTAACTGCAGAACAATCATATTAGAAAATATTATGTTTTAGCTACTCATTTTGCATTTCTCAATCTTGTGTTAAAAAAGGCTTATATCTATTCTTTCAATAGCATCCAAGAGTATAATTCTGGGAGGATGTATCTCCATGAACTAGTGTAAAAGAAAAAAAAAAGAGAAGTAAAGCAAAATATATACTGTATAAAAATGTTAATTTATATCCTGTTTCCAAATACTAAATATTGGGTCAACTTTGAATTTAAGACTAGATTCTAATGACAGCTAAAACTGCAGAAACATCTATATCAGCAACAACATAAAGTAGGTGATCTGACTAATGATGAAATAAATCCAGCTTTCTACCACTCAAAATATTGAGATGTTTAGAAGAATATTTTATTTGTATTATATATAACAAGGATGAGGTTGAAATGACATTTTAATACTTGGATTTACCTAAGAACTGGACTCTGACTATATCTTAGAAATTCAATTGACTACTTTTCTAAAAATAAAATATAGAGTTAAAAAGAAGTCTCCACGGACTTCACTAGTCAGCCTTTCTAATACTGTACAACAAAGTTTTTACAGCCTCTAACCCAAATCCTTCCAGCTAAAGTTGAAATTTCAAACCCAGTTCCACATATTTTGCTTTGTAATAACAGGTAGGTGACATAGTAGGTGACCCTCCTGTAGAGAAAGGTTTGGAGGTTGGCATCAACATGAGAGATAAGGCCTGTATTTCAAAACTGAGTTTTCCTTAAGAAAGATGCCTTGTAAGCAATCATATAAGTTTATAACTTTAGAGTGCACTCCTTATTTCTCTTAGAAAACCTTCATTGCACAGAGCAAAAATGTAACGTCTGACTCCACTGTTACCTTCAGTATATCTCTTAGTATGGTAAAGCAAACTTTCATTGGAACAAGAAAGACAGTCTGTAGTGTGTACTTCCTTCTAATTTCAGTTATATGTCAATGTCTCTTGAAAGTTTTAAGATTTCATTCCTTGGCTACTTCCTCATAATTCTTACAATTTCTCTCTCAGGTTTTCTGTGCTTTCCTCAAGACACCAACCTCACTGGACGATGAAAGGAGGTGGAACTACTGATCTTGGTCATAGGTTGGTCATGGAAACTAGCCCAGGAAGAGGGATTAAGGGAGAATGAGGAATCTACGACAATTTGGAGTGATTGGAATGATGGCAGTGCAATTAATAGAATTAGGAAATCAAGAAGAGAGTGTGTTTGAAGAAGGTAATAAATACTGTGAAATTCTATTTTACTTTGAAACTTAGAACTGGGTAGCTGCTAACCTTCATAAGAATACTTTTAACACAATGTTTGGAAGAAATCCACATTTCAGAAGGGTAAAAATGGGTGAATAGTTAGATGTGCAACAGAGACGTTAAATGACAATTGTAAATATTTGGTGAGAAAGGAAAAGCCAAGGATGAGCACGGTGGCTCATGCCTGTAATCCTAGCACTCTGGAAGGCTGAGGCAGGAGGTTCGTTTGAACTGAGGAGTTTGAGACCAACCTGAGCAAGAGCGAGATCCCGTCTCTACTAAAAATAGAAAAAAATTACCTGGACAACTAAAAATATAGAAAAAATTAGCTGGACATGGTGGTACATGCATGTAGTCCCAGCTACTCGGGAGGCTGAGGCAGAAGGATTGTTCGAGCCTAGGAGTTTGAGGTTGCTGTGAGCCAGGCTGACACCATGGCACTCTAGCCCAGACAACAGAGTGAGACTCTTTCTCAAATAATAATAATAATAATAATAATAATAATAATAATAATAACAAAGGAAAAGCAAAAAAAAAAAAAAAAGTTTTTCTTTGTGATAAACTAAAGCCTTCCTCTCCATAGCTTGGTGCTAATCTATCAGAACAAACCTAATCTCTCTTTATGAGTCCTTGTCAAAGCTATCATTTTAATACTTTGATTTATCTAAAAACTGGACTGTGACTATATCCTTCAGTGCTTTCAAGACTCCAGACTAAACACCTTTTTTTGCTGAATAATTTCTAGAATCATTAAATTTCTTTCATCATCAATGAGAGAAAAAATACACATTATTTTACCCCAGAGAAACACACACATACATTTAGACATAATGCTCAGCTCAAATAACAATATAAATTATTATAAATAAAGACCTATTGCTTGACTTACTTTCTGTGTCATGTATATTTATATAAAAATTATTTTGTTTTGATGGAACTGCTATTCAATCAAGTTAGATGAACCCATGCTAGCATTTCTGCAGATATGAAGCCATGAGGATAAGAAGGAGGCAAGGAAGCAGGAACATGATTTATAAAAGACCTATAAAATTTTCAAATTTTTTTTACTATTTGTAAATTTTATTCTTGATACTATGGTGCAATCGAATGACTATTAATCTCCTTAAGCAATTCCATGAAATGGGGTTGGAATGCTTTAGAACGCAAATGGGCATCCTTATCCTCATTCCATTTTTCCACAAGACAGGAAAAAGAATAGAAAAGTATATTTTATGGTTGATATTCTGGCTTTACATACAGTTTCCCAATGTTATAGAATAAGTCCATATTGTTTTTGACTATTTCCTCTATTATGAATGCCTATGTTAATTTAAAAGAAAAAAGATTAAGTTACTTAAACAATACGATGTTATTCTTCATATATTGCTTTTTTTATTGGGTACCAATTAGATCCACCAGTTACTGATATACTTGATAAAATGTGGAAAAATCCTAATAGATTATAGGATTATTTTTCTTTGAGATTAAATGTAACTCAGAAAATAATCCCTAGAGAATGTAAATAAGATTATGTATATAAAAGTCCTTTGTATGATATTAGCTATGAAATCACTGCAACGGGCTTAAAAATATTGGTTAAACTACGAAGCTGTCTACTGGTTGAGTCAATAAAATAGTTTATACCCAGTATTCAGTCCATTGCCACATTAAAGTTAGTCTAAATATTAATGAAAATTGCAACAGAGAGAATTGTATTAGTTTCTGACAAGATTATAGACTGCAAAAGGAAATTTACAATCACTTGTCATATCCTAGGTCCATGCAGAATCCAGATAGCCTGTGTCTTGTCAAGGGTTTTACCTTAGGCCACATATACCCTTCCTACCTGCCACATAAGCAGTAGAAATGTTCAGAACAGATTTATTAATCCTTCAAAAGCTTCCATACTGGTATGGTCTATACTGATTTTCTAAAATGTTTCAAACACTTTGTAAAAATCATTACTAGAGTGAGTTTCCCTTTCTTTCTTTCCCCTTCCCCTGCAGGGGGTGAGGAAGTGACCGGAAAATCCAAGCCTTTACCCTTCCCCCTTCAAAAGAAATAAAATTAGTATGCACAGAAAGTTTAAGCTAGTGATAGAAAAATAATATTAGGAATGTGGTTTAGTTTTAGTTTCAGAAAAACAAACCTAATCTGAATTTTTCTCTTTTTTATAGTACTAGGAATTTAATGCACATTTAAGTGTCTACAATTAACTATAAATAATGTGTTACAGTTATTTCAATCATTCATTTGATTTACATTCTCTCACATTTTCATCTTTTTTTCCTATATTTCTTCTCTACTTTTCTTATCTAAGGTCTTTGTATAATATCCCACCCAAAATTAAGATTCTAAAATTCCACACAGCACTTTTAACTTTAGTTTATGATTTTCTTATATTTCTGAGATGTGTTCCTAAGAGGTTAATTCTTTTAGTTGTGAATTGACATAGCTTACATCAAATTAATACAGCACATTCCATGTGATAAGTATTGTTCCAAGTTCATTGTATACATAATGGTTTTAATTCTCAGAACAATCCTATGCCTTATTGTTATGATCATTACTTCATGTTTGCAGATGGGAAATTATGAGACAGAGAGGCTAGTGACTTGCTGGAGATCAAATAGCTAGCTGATGGTAAAGATACAAACTAAGTCCTACAGCTTTCAGTTTCTATTATCCCGGACACTACAGGTTTTCTGTAAGGTAGTAGTTTCCAGGGTAAGGACCAAAACCTTATTCCCAAATTAGGCCAATTATTGTTTCCATAAAATTTGTTGTTACACATAGTGGTTATAGAATCTAATATTTTGGTAAGTTTGTTGGAGAAACATTATCAATTTTGAAGTCAGATAAAATGGGCTTGAAGTCTTATATTTACAGTAAGCTTGTGTGGCTGACATTGAATATTTGTGCTGATTTTTCTAATCTCATTTCTTCATTATCATGAGGAATAAAAGAAACTCATTTTACATATTTGCATATATTAGTACAGAGCTTGGTTCATTGTACATTTCCTTTCTTTCTTCTTACAACAAGAAGAAAATAATCTATTTTCTTTTTTCTCTGCTATTCCATACAAGTGAAGTCTGAAGGAGTAAACAATGAAAACCCTTTGGTTTAGCCTGAAGAGAACCAAGAATTTTACATGTTGATTTGCAATATTTAACCTTGCCACTTTTCTGTCTAAGAATTAATTGGCTTGGGCCACAACAGAAGCACTCTACCTTCACAGCTCCACTGGTTCTCTCTCTCTTTTGAGGAATGAACTCTTATAGAATTCCCTAGGACCACAAATGAGAAAAGAAGAAACATTCTCCATCATTTCACAAACAACCATTGCTTGCCAAACCATATTTTGTGAAAGTTTTTCTTCTTTTATGGAAACTATAGGAGTCAGATCAAGTTCTATGTGCTTTGTGAAATGCTTAAATAAACTCATTTAAAACTGGAGATTATGTCTATTGATAAATCACTCTTTTGAATATTTTATGGCAACTTGGATTACATTTTTTTTTCTTAATACATTTACCTTTTCAGTTATATCAAAAAGAGACCTATGGCACTTTTCAGAATGGAGAAAAGTCCTATTGGGCACTTAGAGTACATTTTGTGTATTGACCATCTTGGGGGAGTATAACATCTGCTGTTTATTTGGACTTTGTTTCTTGTATCAATTTGAGGTACTAAGCCAATAGTACAAGATGCTAAATATTAATAATAGGCCTCAATATAAGAAAGATACTAGCTATTTAGTTAATATGTCATACAATTCAGGTAAACCTGAAGTTACTACCAGTAGAAATATATAAATAGAAAGAATAACACTCAGTTAAAAGGTGCACAATTTTTTATTTAACACTTTCTAAAGTATTTGTCAGAAAGAGATGCATCAGGAATGAAAATGTTGCTTTGCTAAACATTTGTATATTTCCCTGAAGCTATTCAAATATCTGTATGCATTTTGGAAGTATTTGAATTATGTGTTAAATTCAGATTAGTTATGTGTTAATAATGAAAGTGATAATTAGCAAGAGATAGTAGTGAAATCCAGGAAAAGACAGACATCACATCCGCCTCATATGGTGTTCTTATTTATGTTTTTTATCATCTATATAAGTTCCAAACAAATCCCAAAATTCACTGAAATGATTCAAGCAACATATACAATTAGCAAGAGAAAACTAAGTATGTATCAATTAAAATAGATTACACATTCTTTTCTTTTCTGGCAAATTTACACACTAATTCAATATTTAGGGCTAGCACTAGGACAGATTTTAAGAAATGAATAGTAGTATCAGTATTTACTACAACCATGTTTGAGTTTGCTTTATATAAAACAAATTCCCAAAATAACTCCTCTAAAATATAAAGTTAACTACCATTTATGATATTTGAAAATGAGTTGTTTTTAGCCAGTATTCTTCCACCCATATTTTATTTTACATTTCATTCACCCTGTTTCACTGTCTGGGTGATGATCATCTATATAATATATGTTAGGAATTTTCACTTGAAGGACCATGTATCTTTAAATGTCTTCTTTTTATTCATCCTAGTTCTAACACATGTAATTTCCCCTTTAATTTGACATCATTTAACGGCACATTACACGTCAATGATGTGATCTGTGAATATTTACAATGTTCATGTCATTTTTATTTTCTCATCCAATTTAAGTAGCTCTGCTTTTTATGACATCATGAATTCTTCAGTCTTTTTGGTCTTTTTGGGACTAATTATTCCATTAGTTCCTTTGAACTAGCTCTGTGTTGTCAGTCATTTCTTTCCTTTTGATCATAAGACCTTTGCTGCCCTCCTTTGCATGTAGAATCAGTCTTAGGCCTATGCAACCAACCTAAGAAGCAAGAACAGTCCTCATCCTTGCAAACTGCTATTCACAATCACTTCTGTCCTGAGGGTACTTTGCAGGTAAATCTTTGTATTGTCAAACAATGGCTTCTAAAGTTCTTACTTACTAAAAATAAGTTTGGATACATTTTTAAAATAGTATTTATTCTATAATAATACATGTTTTATAAAAAGTACTTTTACTTGATAAGACAAAGATTTAAATAGAAAACAATAAGTATGAGCAAGAAAAGTAGCAAAAAAAAAACAGGCTAAATTTTACTTGTTGCAATATTGCATGACACATAGTCTATGTTTATTGTTTAATGGTGATTTTGGAATAAGTACAGAATGCCATAGACTCAACTTTTGAAAAAATCCAGTCTTTCCTGGTACTTTCCATATTCTTTTGTATAACTTATATGAAAATTCATAGATGTGATTAATTTTAAACTGCATAGAGGCAAAGAAAATTTGGTGTGATTAAAGTATGACTTTGTCTTTAACCCTCTTGTTTACTAGGAACTTTTAACATTTCCTCTTTAAGGCTGAGCTCTGCTGTGTGCTGCTGCCCTCTGTAGTGATGAAGAAGAGAGCACAAGATCAGCTTTGTCAAACGCAATAGAACTTGACTCTCAAAATTTCCTCCAGATTGGCAAATGCAGCCTATCTGAGATATACATACTCTCTAAAAACAAAAGCTAATAGGGCTATTTTTGCATTTGAAGTGCTCTATCACAGGTAGTAGTTACTAAGACCATAACCAAACTGCATGTTGTGTCATTTTTTAAAAATTGCAACATGAATAATTTAGCCTGATAGAAAGTTAAGACCAAGAATATTTAAAAATATATTAAAACTAAAATAACCTATTTAAAAAGTAGGCTTATGATTTAGGATTTCAGATTGGGTGGCAATGGCTAAGAAAGGCTCAGAATTTCTGCCTTTATGAGGCAAACAGTCTTAAATAAGCCATTAATTCTTTCTGAGGCAAAGTTTCCTTACCTATCAAATGGGGATTCTTGTAAACCTAAACTGGTAAAAGGAATGTGCTTTGTAAATTATCAAATCTTATCCAAATAGCAAGTATTTTTATTTTCTTATGTAGATATAGTCTAACTAAAAAATAGTTAAACTCTGTTTCTCCCTTCCCATTCTTCTTCTAAACATTTCTTCCACTCCCCTGACTTCTAGGAATAGGGTTACAGAGAATTAGATCCAGTGACAACAGTTCTTGAATCAGGAGGAGCTTAATAGGACTTGGGAGGGACCAAAAGGAGCCATGAAGCTCTTTTCCAAATTTCTGAAATTGTATGAAATATGTTGTTACCTTTTCTATATATTTTCATAGTAGAGAACTCTAAAACTCACTGTAGGAAATTGACATGTGGTCAGGGATCCCTTAGCTCTTATAGCACATTTTCTATGAGTCAGTTGTCACGTTTATGCTTATATTAGTTAATACTTTAATTTTTCAAAGATACAATTTCTGAGGTATAAGTTCTGCCTAAGTCTAACTGCAGCCCTGGAATGTGTGTGTGTGTGTGTGTGTGTGTGTGTGTGTGTGTGTGTGTGTGTGTGTGTAGGTAGTACTGTGCTTAACTGCTCAGTATTAGGAACCGATTTGCTTAGAGGATGTGTAGTATACCTAATTTTGACTTCTTTACTTTTACTCACATTGATGCCAAGGATTTTTTATGGAGAGCACATTTAGCCTTTTCAATGTATAGCAAGGAGGGAACATTTGCAAAAAAAAGAAATGGTTACCCAATAAAATTTTTTAGCTTAAAAAAGAAGTGGTCAGTTTCATTAACTCACTTCAACATAGTCACAACTTAAGGGGTTGGATGGAGAAAGGTTGGGGTGTTTAGGGGTGATCTATAAAGCCACCATTCACTGCCCTCCTCATGTCATCCCCATTTGCTTTTAAGAATAAGAGAAAATATTAAACATTTAAATACTTGAATTTTCATAAATAAAAGTGAAAAGGGTGAATTTTTCTTAACACTGTTCAGAGTAAACTGTGATAAAGGTAAACATTTAGTGTTTAGAACATGGGTCCTATAACCAGAATATCTCGATTGGAACCCCAGATCTGTTACTTCCTAGCTGTGTGACTTTGCGAAAATTCCTGTGACTTTTTGTACTCAAGTTTTCTCTACTTTAAATGAGATTAGTTACAGTATTCACAACATTTTTTGTGAGGAATAGATAGGTTAATACATGTGAAACATCAACCTATATTTGTAAGTTTATACAGATGAAGTATAGTGCAATGTCAACTGAGGTTTAGAGATCACAAGAATGGAAAAACAAGCACCATATGTACTCACCATCAAATTGGTACTAACTGACTTAACTGACCACCACTTAAGTGCACATACAGTGGTAACATTTGTCGGGTGTTGGGCAGGTAGGAGGGGGGAGGAAGGGATGGGTATATTCACATTTAATGGATGCAGTGTGCACCGTCTGGGGGATGGACACACTTGAAGCTCTGACTCGGGTGGGGCAAAGGCAATATATGTAACCTAAACATTTGTACCCCTGTAATATGCTGAAATAAAAAAAAAACCCTAATGTTTAGAGATAGTAACAGTAATAAAATAACATGTAGGCTTTAAAAATATATGTCCAATTAGATACATTTTTCCTAGAATAATGATAATATTATTATTATATTGAAAAGTGGAGTAACACATTAATTAGAAATCTCTGAAATTTCTCAGGAAAAAAATTGAGTCAAAGAATATGGGAAACACTCTTCATCTCTTTGAGTTTAGGGTTGCTCCCTGGCTGTCAGTTTTTTCTTCTGATAAATCATTCAACAGTTTGATGAAAAGCATCTCAGTTTTCTAGGTGCATTTGGTAAAATATGTGTTTCAAAGCCCTTTGCATGCTACTTTATTGGTGACTAGATGCTTGTAAAAAGTTTAGGTGGTTGTTGGTAGTCAGCCTCCTTGGCAATGCCTCCTATTTTTTAGTGCCCTCTTTTGTAGTGTGCAATTTAATCAATGTTTTAACTGTGAGTCAAAAGTACATATTTTATGAATTCTCCTTAAAGGTTTACGATTTTTTCTTTTACTACTAATATACAAAATGACCATTTTATGTCTCTAATGATTGTGTCTCAATAGCCCAATACAATTACTAATAGAGAACTACATGGTCTGAAATGAGCGTTAATATAATTATTTCTATCCCTGGGTTGTGGATAATTCAATCTGCAGTGCTGATGTACTGAGTTAAACATGGTAGATTTACATTCCTACAGTCATAGGTATGTATCTAAAGAGGCCAACTGATATCATGAATAATAATCATCTCATTTTGCTATTTATCTAGTGAAAATGTGGATTCTGAAAGCCTTATATGATTTTTCTCAGGTGCTCAATATTAATGAAGGAGAAGAAATTTATATGAATTACTTAGGTTTATAGGTAATTGAAAAAAAAGTCTGCCAAAAGTGGAAATGGAACTCTGAAGTTGGTATTTTAAAATTTATTTTTTTTCTAAATGGATTTTTTGAAGAAACTATTTCTCAAAAATTCTTACAGGCACCTAAGGTTTATTCTTTACCATACTGAAACGTGTAGTACATTATATATTCTTGGTATGGTGAGTACAATAACACATAATTCATAATGATTGAAAAAGAATAATGATGATATGCTTTGACTTGTCTAAAGAGTTATTCCGTGGTTCCAGTTTAAGTAGCCTTCTACTCACTTTTATACTACTCTATAATTTCAACAACTTAGAATATTAAACTGGCTCTGCAGCTGAAGGAAAATTTTGGACTTACTGCTATGATTGTACATTTGTTTAGCACCAAGGGTGCTAAACTCCAAGGGCTAAAGCAAACAGAATGAATCATGAAGACTATTAATTGAGTTTTTGCTACCAAAAAGCATCTATTCAGTAAGTAGAACCCAAAGTACTTATAGATCCAACTGGTTTAGAATATTTTTTTCACTCTCCTCTATGGTGGCTGAAATGTCTATAATTAGAGATATTCCTCTGGGTTCAAGCATTATCACAATTGTTACCTGGAAGGTTAAAGTGTTGCTGCATAGTGTACTAAGAACACATACAGTCTTATCAAAATATGCAGTTTAGGCAGTACTCTGGGAAAAAAAAATTAGAAAATTAGAATAAGAAAACCCTAGTATGTGGATTATCCTGAAAAGAATAGAATTTGGGGTGGGATAAAACAATGTAGAGTTTAAGTCTGATATAAAAAGTTATTATGATTCTAATTTGCTTGTCGTTGAGCCCAAGTATTCATTCTTTATAAAAAAAAAATGAATGAAGATTTCCTTAACCTAAAGTTAAAACTATAGAAGTCCTTTGGACTTAGATTTTCCCATTCTTATAGCTTTTTATGATTTCGAGTTTATTCATATACTTTTCTTACACTACAATTTATTTGCCTACTCTTTGGAAGTTTTTGTATTTAAGAAATGGCTACTTTCATGTGTCCTGAATTAGTGATTTATTACTGATCAGAGACAGAATAACCATAAACATGTGACTTGAGGAGTTTTATTTTTCCCAATAGACATGACTGATGGCATTCTAGTTTGGTTTTCCTTGTGCTCAAGGGCATATATGTATGAAGTGGCAAGACCAATAGCAATAGAGTTCCTTAAGAAATTAGGCTACCAATTTCCTTTTAATTTTAGCTGTATTTTCCAAAAAGATGCTTATCGTATATACTCACTAGTACAGCCATATAATTTGGTGGCAGTCATTGCTTTAATTGATTGATTGATCAAATACATATAAATATCTTGTGGGTACAGGCTACATATAAGCTTAATACTAGGGTTGATCGAGGGGTAAGATGACCACAGAGATACATAAAATATGGCTTCTGGTCTTTAAGACAGTTGCAGTTTAAAGGAAGAGACATATTTGTACACAAAAAATAATGGAAAGTAAATTAAATATGGAGATAGGACTGTTGAGTAAGAAAGTTAAGCCCACATTTCAAATTGGAACTCTGGATCATTAATTGTAATGTGGGTTTTCCAACTTTTTCTAGACAGTCCTACTAAGATGTAGTAGAAGCGGCCACTTTAAAAAAAAAAAAACAAAGAAATCCACAAAACACTTTATTTTTATTATAAAAATGCACACTTTTTCAAAAATAAAGCAAACTTAAGGAAAAAAATCTCACACTGTATCTGTAAATTTATTTATGTTTGTCCCTCCTTCCCCTCTCCCTCAAAATGGAATCATACTAAAAAAAAAAATACTTTTTGTAACTTACATTTTAACTTACTATATCATCAACTGATTTCTATGTTAATAAATAATCTTGTATAGCATTTATATATAAATCATCTATTTACTCTTCCAATAAAAAAATTACAGAGATTTCACTGTATTCTAGGCACAATCATTGCCCAGGGATATAAAGGTATATAGCAAAGATAGATATGTATTGCTGATGGGTCCAAATTACACTGGAATTTGGGACAACTGGTTGAAAAAAAGAAAACAAGGAAAAATTGTAACTCTTTATCTTCTATTAAATCATTATTGAAGATGTTAACTAAGTATTTGGCTACCAGATACGCTCCAAGAGTTCTATGTTATTATTGAACTCTGAGAACAAGGTACTGAGAATTGCTTAATTTTGTTCTACTTACAAAAGAGAAGATGTTGTCCCTTCATTATAGATATAGATAAAATTATAAAATAAAGATTTTAAAGGTAGAATAAGGAATTATAAAGGTATGGATTCAAGTCCTACTCTACCACCCAAAAGCTGTGACCTTGCATGGAAACATTTCACTGATTCCCAGCCTGGTCGTAGACGTTCAAATGACTCCAGAGTAGGTGAGGAAAACCCTGCTTTTCTTTTCCAACATCATTCTGACCACCTGAAAAAGGAAAGCATTAATAAAACGCTGGTGAAAGTTATAGAGGAAAGAAGACTGTACTACTTTCTAGCAGTTATATGCCTTCAGTCTATAATTGTTAAAATGTTTATACTCCTATATCATTTACCTATCAAATTAGCAATAAGATCTTTTTCCCAGATAAAGGGATATAGATTTTTAATTGAAGAAACACAGAGAGAGAGAGAGAGAGAGAGAGAGAGAGAGAGAGAGAGAGAGAGAGAGAGAATTAATCTTTTCATAAATATAAGAGCAAATATACATTAAAAGATGTGGGAGTAAATATATGTTTGTATGTGTCTATGTGTGTACCTATTCCCAATTTTGTCCTATACAAGTCTTGTGATCCTTCTTGTACCTTTCCCTCTACCTAACCAATACTAATGTACCAAGAAGCTCTTTAGAGGGGAGAGGTATGATCTCCAATTGTGTGGGACCAGGCCATATGAATAAAAAACTAAAAGGAAATAGAAAGTTCCCCATGTAAAAATTAGTACTCAAACAGAGAGTAATTAGGTCTAGTAGAAAACTCAGTTAAAGTTGTTATGTGACTACACTATTAGAATTAAGAGGTAACTGAGATTCCCCAAGTGATAACAGATAATTCGCCATTTAGCCAGTAATCAGGTTTGAAAAAAAAAGCTCAACAAGATATCAACAGTAACTAGAAAGGCATTTCTTAGAAGGTCCACCCAGTGGACATTTATTCCTTTATCCTTATAAAAGAGACAAATTGTCTAATGCAATATACTCTCAGCACTCATCATTAGTGCTCCCTAAAAGACTTCTTTTGACCCTAACTATTTCTACTGACTATTTCCTCCCTCCCTGGCTTTTCCTAGTTTTCTGCCATAAGCCATCTGGGTCAGATGTGGTGGGATAGTGCAGAGAAACAGAAATCATAACCTTCAATATTGTTGTAATTACATTTCTACTAGAATATCCAGAGAAATATGATGCAATCTTTAAATGCATATGCAAATCATGTGCAAATTATATGCTAATACATGTGTGGCCCGCCTAACTATTACATATAACTGAATGCCACCCTTGGGAAAATCTTATTGGAGATCATTGGTCTAATGAAAATTGCTGCTGCACGCTAATTATAGTGACATGTGTGCTACTGTATTGCCCCTTAGTGGTGAGGGGGATGACAGAGGTTAGGTGAAGTTCGATGACTGATTGATAGGAAGGAATTCTATCTGCGATCATAGCAGTAAATAGTAAAACATCTCTGTTCTCCAAAATCCAATTTTTATGACTTTACGTCTAAATTAAAAATCAGTCTTGGATGACTACTAACAGTGTGTTCAGGAGAATAGGAGTCTAGGAGACAAAAGACACAAACTACTACTTGACTGAGTCACTTTAGTCCTTTTTTTTTTTTTTTTTTTTTGCTGCAGTATTTGTCACAAGTTTTCAATTTCTTACCAGTTGACTATCTTGTTGGAAATATGCAGAGTATAGAAATATATTCTACACATTTAGAGAAGCAAAACTACACTTATCTTTCAAAAATAAGCCAAGTTCTAAAAAGATTTATTAATAATACTTCCTTTAAAACAGATAAATCCAAGCTTCATATGTTCAGCTGTATGATCTTGGACAAGTCTTTTAACATCTTGAGTCTTCAGTTATTTAACCATGAAAATATAATAATAGTATACACTTCCTTGGGTAGTTGTAGGATCACATGAAACACTATTTTGCAGAGCCTAGAGTTTGAAAGGCAGGTGCTCATGAACCTATTATCATATTTCAAATGAGTATTTTTAAAAGTATTTATTATTTATATCTAAATATCTTCTCTATTCCAGACTTATTTTTAATTTATGATATTGACATTTCCTAATTAGAGAGGTATTCAATATTTGAAAGATGGCCCATTCTTATTTAAGCTATACTCTAAGAATAAAACAAAAAAAATTAGTCCCAATTGTGTTGTAGAATATTAAACAGAAACATAATTTGTGATTGTATTTAGGAATTCTCATACTACCATTTGAGACTTATGACTAAGAGGCGAAGAGATTGAATTGCGGGGGAAGAGTGAAAGAATTACCTTAATTATTCATTAACCTAATTAGCTTAATTAATTTAAGCAGTTCCCCTGCTTGAAAGAAGTACTTTCCTGAACTTGTTCAGAAATCACATCTACCTTCATTAAGTCCAAAATAGACAGAAAATGTTCAGTGGTTAGCTTATGGTAGAGTTCAGGAATCAATGGACTTGCCAATTGTGTTGGTCAGGAAATAGCTCGTGGAAAGGATCACTTGATTTCTAAGATTTGTTGATTCCTGCCAGGCTTCTTCTTATATATTGTTAAAAGACAATATTTTGCCATTTCTGGAACTATTTCAAATTGGAAATTTCAGCATATTCAAGAGCTTCTTGAAGTTTTGGCTAAAACCAAGGGAATTAACAATTTGTGAGGGAAAAATCCATTAAATTTCTATTTGTAGAAGTTGTAATATAGTTTTAAATTTTAAAAAGGGAGCAATTTAGGTCTTGTTGCATTAAATAACAATGCCTTTAAATAACTATGTATGCCTGCCTTATGCTATGCATAAAATTAGGTGGCTGAATATTACTTTGCTCTCGATCATTTAGAAACATAGGGGAGAAAGGAATATAAGGCATATTCAGCTCATTATACATATTATTAAACAAGATTTTAGAAATAAGCCCATGTTGGGTCTTGATTCATAGAAAGGGACATTATATATATAGCATGTTTTTACTACTAGCATTTAATGCTTACACGTTTATCTTCAGCATTGAGCAGCTTTATTACTGTACAAGCAACATCAAGAACAGTACTTACTAAGTGCTTTTCTATTGTGAGGATAATGAAAGAAAATATGATTGCTTTGGCACGACTCTTTTCTTGGATTTGTTCTATTTGACATCTTAAAAATTACATATAGGTTTGCGTCATGATGGACACTAAGTTGTGCCTTAAAACTGTCACATTTTCTCCAGCACAGATGACTTGATTACTAAAAATGAAGTCATTGTCCAGTTCTTAATGACTTAATTATTTGGAAGCAAATTGATTTATTCTTTTTATCTTAATAAATTCCTTACCTCCTGTGTTAAGCAGAAGGAGGAAGTATGTTATGAAATAAAATTGAAGGTTTAAATATGTTTGATCACAGTTTTCTCCTAGTATAAAATGTGTGAAATCAACAGATTCAACACTTTTAGCTTCAGGAAATGCTTGACTCTCCGAAAGGCATATAATTGAGTGTACCTGTGGTATAGGGCTATGTCTAATCAGTCGACTGTGTAGCTGGGTAGAGTCAAGTGCCATTCATCCACCTCCCCTGAGATTTGTGGAAACAAGAAGGAGGAGCAGGCATAAGACAAAGATATATAACCATGTTGACCACTGAAGTTCATGGTTAACAACTTAATTATCTAAGTTCAGCTATCACTCAGAAACAAACCTGTGCAATTTAGGCACATTTTATAATTTACAATAGAAATAGCATAACGCTAAGGACAGTGCTGCTAGAATTAGAATCTGCATTAAGTGTGTTTAATTTAATTTTTCTAATTATATTTCTAATAGCTTAAATGTCTGCACTGATAAAACGGTTAACCACCTGCATTTAAATGCCACCTGATGCGTTTATTTTGGAACAGTAACAGATTGGTATAATTTGAGCTCAAGTTCCTCTGAAAATTCTTCTATTAATGGTTTCTAAATTAATCTCTGTGCCTGATCTACAAATGATGTTATAAGGCAACAATCATTGTGAAAATTGTCACTACCTGGTACTATCCTGTTTTTTTTTTTCCCAGTTCAAACTTTGATAAGTGGATAGTTAAATTAAAAATAGAAATTTGCACTGGCATTTCCACTTGCCTATGGAGCTTCAATGTTGGAATAGTGCCTGCTTGAAAAATAATCAATTCAGTGAAATGTTTGCATAGCAATATGTGAGGAAGGTTAGGTGAATATGCACTACATCTACTATACCAAGTGAGCAAACACATGCAGAATGCCCCTATGTCCATATAGTTTTGATATGGTCCATGTATTTGGGGTTGATGATAACGTAATGAAAATTAAACTAATTCATTGCCTAAGCAGTAAGAAATCTAACCTTTTAAAAATCTGATGAATGATATTGATACTTTCCTCTTTTCTCAAAAAAGAAAATAAACTGCACAAAGAAGGTATCAACATTTTATCAAGACAGCCAAATAAAAGTATTCTGCTTCCTTTTGTTGAGAAATAACCTATTCCTAGCAAAGCTCATAGTAGTGAAAAGATCAAATAGGCCATCTTGTCCATCCTTAGACACATAATTATATTTGAAAATGTTAAGTCTTAAGATACTGAAAGTAAAGGCTTCTGAAGCTCCGATTCTAATGATACCACTCTCTCACTGAACCGGTGCATAGTCCATGCTGAATATGCTGTTATTCAAGGAAGCGTGATATAATGCCACCACAGGGAATAATGTGGTAGTCCCTCAGAAGTTCCAACGCTAACTAGAAGTATGGTTTCAATTAGCAATGGTGATAATAATACTGATGATTGTTGTAATATCTATTATCATCTTTTTAGTTGAATATGATACAGAAGAGAGTTGAGGGAGTCACGCGTTTGGGAGTTGGTGCTAGCTTTAACAAATGTTTGTGTGACCTTGATTAAGTCATTGAACCAATACATGTCATAGTTTTTGCATCTGTAAACTGTAGAGGTTAAACCTGATGACCTTTAAACATAAAACTTCTGTATTAAATGTAGTGAAGGGCACAAAATAGGCATTTGGGCATCCACAAGACTCTGGGTTAATATAATATTTAGAATCTACCATTTACTATCTATGTGACTTTGCTCCAGAACAAGCTCTCCCACCCTGACTTTTCTTCTGACTATGTCTGAAATAATTAAACTGAAAAGACAGAGTAGAAGGCAAGATTAAAGGGTAATAGTCCTTGGCTCATAGTAGGCACCTAAATATTTGTTCCATTATGACTACTTTTCTACATGCCTATGAATGTGGCAGAAGAGACAGAAACCATGTTAGTAATCAATGATGATGTGATTAGAAAAATAGTTATGGGTTTATAGTAGTTCCTCCTTCCAGAACTGTCATGGCAGCCTTAGTCCCATTTGTAGCAGAGTGAATGGACTATGCAGTTCTGAAACTCATATGCTCAATTTAGACACTTGTACTATGTATCAGATGGACTTATGAGTCCATGAAAATACTGCAGGAGGCTAATACAATAGCTTTATTTTGGAAAATTCATAGACACTATCCTGCTTGTTCAGCCTGTGACTATGTTCTCAAAAAGTATTGCACCACAAGGTTGCTGATTGTGTGAAAGGTCTTTATTGTAACACTCAGGAAATGTAAGGCAGGGCAAACACTAAATTTTAATTTATAATCTCCCAGCAAATGTAAAATGACAAATTTTCACTTTTCCTAGATAGTTTTGACTTCTTTTCTCTCTTTCACAGAGAGACTTGAGCTCACTGTGATTTTTGAAATAACAATTATGGGAAATCATGTTTTGGATTGACATGGGAGGTGAAAATGTTATGCATGCTCCTGTTTGAACAGGAATAACTATTGGGGAGGAAGTCAACCTTGAATGGCACTGAAGAACAAGATAATAAAGCATGAATTGACAGGTGATGGGATAGATCTAAAACATTGAACGGCTGTATAATAAAATGAGTGAAATAGGTTGACTCGATCAAGGGACATTATGGGAAATTATGTCATTACTGTACTATTTGTTTCTGTGATAAATGAAGAACTCTCTTTCCTTGGCTCAGGTTTAAGAGATATTTTTCTATTCATAATTTCTTCTAAATCTACTTTGGAAAAAAAGAGATTCATTTGTAAAGTATTATTATATTTGTCTCCTGGTCCAAATTGCGTATGTCATTTTGTGCTACCCAAGATGAATACTGTGGTAATGATGGTCTTATTTTCTTTTCCTGGTTTGAAAGAAAAACAATTCCAGGTAATGGTCAGTTTTGAGACCATCAGAAAAAGCCAGCACATATCAAAAATACGTTTGCAAAAATTACTTAAAAAAAATCTCCTCAGTGATAAATGGATAGGGTAAAACAAATATGACAATTTGGATTTAGGTCACTCTTGACATTGAGAAGAAAGGATGTTTCTTTACTGTTTCCAATATTTTCAATTTCCTGGGCAGTACTTGCCAAGACTTGTATGTGTCTTGAGCCATGTGAGTGATGCTAACTCTTCTTTTAATTTTCTAAAAGCTTTGCTGTCATGGAGTGGGTGGAGAGCAGCCAGTGGTGAGGCAGAGGGATCTCAGAGGGGCTTGAACTGCTGCCAGGGAACGACCCGAGTGGACTGGGGATGAGGGCTGCTCTGCCAATCGCCTGCTTTCCCAGCTGGGAATAACGCTTGACAACCACAGAGCACGTGTCAGGAATCAGCTAATAGGTCCACCTGTTGAGGCTTCAAGATTGACTGGTAAAAACAACTTGTGTGCAGATAGTTTGTCTACATGAGAAGTGACCTATTAACTCTATCTGGTGTGAAAAAATAAAAATGCTCATTCAAATCCAATTGATATTATAACATACTTTTAAAGCACTATAAAGGTGAATGTTCCTGCCATTAGGGAAAAAGCAGAATAAATAAAGTAATGAAATCCGTTAAAAATATAAAAGGGTTGCCATCACTATGTCCCCTACACTTACACTTCATTCCTTATTCATTGTTGTCAGATGATGATGATAAAATCTGAATGTTCACTGACACCTTCCATTGGTAGAAGCCATTCCCTGGCTGGGCCACCCTGGCTATCACTTCTGCTTCACAAGCATCTCTCAAACCTGGCTGCTGCTTTCTTCAGAATCTTAGCAACTTTCTCCAGGAATAGCCTCAAAATGTGTCTCACTGCTTTCATTGCCGTCTGAAAGGCATCCTTGTTGCTTCTGATTTCCTGGGTGAAGAGCCGTCCTTCCTGAATACAGCTGTCTTGGATCCAGATCTGGGGGAGGAAGAGGGAAGTGAGACCTACAAACAAATAGGTTGTCAGGGAGGAGTCAAGTTGGAGATGAAACAAAAAGGTAAAAAGATTACAGTGGCAAATAAGATAATTTACCTATCAAGTAAGAGTTTATATTGCCTTTTACTTTCCACGCTAAAAATGTACCAAAGGAACCAGTGATCATGTGTGGCAATCATATGGGACTTTCTGTACATAGGCCCCTGGCTTACGCAGCCTTGGAAGAAAAAGAGCAGAGATAATGCCAAAGATCCTTATGGTAAATGTGAAATAACTCCTCAGAAGAGCTCTAGTTCATGCTTCCCTGGGGTCTTTTTGGACCACATCATCTCTTGCAATCAGAGTTTAGAAAGTGCGCGTATATACCACTTGCTTTTCTAAAAATGTACTTTATTCATGCATTGAGAGCAGATTACTTCCAAGAAATTATTTTTTTTAATAAAATAAAGAATTTTTTTTCAAATAAGTAATGTCTTTATGTTTCTTGGTGCTGAGGGTATGCATATATAATGGAGACTTTGGAATCAGAAACTGAGTTTAAAGTTTTTATCCACTTCTAGCACTTCCCTAGCTACAGGACCTCAGTTTCTGATCTGGTGTGCCTGTGTCACACAATTGTTCTGCTTACCTCTCCAGACTCATTTAATGCCATGCCCCAGTTAGTTACACTGCATTTGTTGCTGTTTCTGGATTGAGTAATGGTGCTCTCTTCCATTCAGTCTCCACAAATGTTTTCTGTCTCTGGAAAATTCTCCCATAATCCAGTGTTTACTGGCTGTTTCTCACCTCCACACACATACATATATAACTAGCTAATTCCTCACTATCCTTCAGGCTTTAGCTTAAATGATACCTCCTACAGGAAGCCTTCTTAGATTCCTAATTAAAGTTAAGTGCTCCCACATGACTATGTACTTCTCCCATCATGATGCATCTTATTAAATTATGCATCTATGTCTTCCCAGCAAGACCATCAGCTCTATGAGAACAAAGTTTTTAATGCCCTTGCTTACCACTCTATCCTTAGCACCTAACCAAGTCCCTGGGAATATAGGAGGCACTCACTGAATACTTGTGAAATCACACCCTCAAATGTGATTTATTATTTATCAAAGTTACATATTCAAAATCTCACCAGTTCTGCTGTATAACAACAGCACCTAGCTCATGGTAGACATTCAATATTATCTTTTCAAAGAATGATTACATGAAGGAATGATATGGTAAAAAGAATGCAAAAGTCCTGTTGTCTAAAACATTTCTTCACAGAACTTGAATTCCCAACTAATACTCTTCATTTAATAGCTATTAATTCCCCATCAAAGCAGCCAGGCCCTGGGAGAATGATGAGACGGCAAGAAGCTGCAAAGATTCCACTTTGCGAATAGATCCTTGGAACCCTGGAAAAACAATAAAGACCGCAGGAAACTAAAGAGTGGAAGAAAAAAGAGGAGGAGAGAGAGAAAGACTAAAACCTGCCTCTCTTCATTAGTTTGCCCCCAGTTGTGGCAAATGAGAGATTCTTTTTCCCTACTTCTCAGAGAAACATTTTTGAAGGCTTCTCTAGCAAGTACCTTAAAACCAAAGGAGACATATGCAAGTTCAAGAAAATGAAATCAGTGTTTAATTACTAAATCTTCTACCTCTAAAATTAAAGAAAAAAAGCTTAAATAATTCAGTTTGATTTGGTCTCATTAGTCTGATTTCCTAGTATTTAGCCTTAATTATGTGATACATAAGCCCTAATTATGTGGTACATATACAGTGCGCTCTCTAAAGTTAAAGATCAGAACGGATACTGACTTAAATGATAAAATATGTTAAATTATTAATGATAATTAATCTTACAAAATAGGCATAATTAGTTTAAGTACTTTAGATATTATTTTTAATAGCATTACAAATAATACAACACAGTTTGATCATTTTAAAGATAATTTATTGTGAGGAAAGGCTACATGAACAATATTTTTTTACTCAGGAGGGCTAACCAATTGCTTGGTACTGTCAAAATATATCTAGCTGTCCTTGTTGAAAAGGTGAGTTTGTTTTAACCCATTAAATGCTGTGTCCTAAACAAAATGGGGATATTGCTTTTAAAGAATGCTTTTTCATGGATATAATCAATTTTACAATAACAGTACCTATGCCATTCAGGGTTTTTAAAAATATTATTTGGTTCAATACATTCTGGGTGTTGTGCCATAAATTGTTCAGCATTGTTCAATTTGTTTTTGTGTTTTGCTTTTAGAGCTATTTTTTGTCTTCTAATGAGGTCAATTTAAAATTTAGTCATTTAATTTTCTTCTAATTACTATATCAACAATGCTTTATTTAACAAAGAGGAAAAAAAGAGTATATCATCCCTAGCATTTTCCTTGATTACAGGTAATCACATCAATCTATGATTTTTTTATATTTTACCCACTTATTATTGGTTTTATCATATGTAAATGAAACTCATACTCACTTTAAATTTTTAGATTCATGGATATGGCAGGATTTTCCATTATTGGTTTTGATACCTGTTTGTAATTATTATTTTTTCTAAATTTGAATTTTATTTATTATTACTTTTTCAGAACATTATGGGGGTACAAACATTTTGATTACATAGATTGCTTTTGTACCATTTGAGTGAAAGTTCTAAGTGTGCCCATTCCCCAGATAGTGTGCATTGTACCCGTTAGGTGTGAATTTACCCATTTCCTCCTGCCCCCACCCACCTGCCTGATTTCTGATGAATGCTATTTCCATATGTGCACATAAGTGATGATTGATTAGTTCCAATTTAATGGTGAGCACATGTGGTGTTTGTTTTTCCATTCTTGTGATACTTCACTTAGAATAACGGTCTCCAGTTCCATCCAGGTTAATACAAGAGGTATTAGTTCACCATTTTTTATGACTGAATAGTCAGCATGGTATACATATACCACATTTTATTAATCCATTCATGTATTGATGGGCATTTGAGTTGTTTCCACATCTTTACAATTGTGAATTGTGCTGCCATAAACATTCAAGTGCAGGTGTATTTTTAAATTTTGATGCTATAAACCAAAGTGTTCAAGTTTAACTCTTTTTCCTAACCCTGAATAAATCTCCTGTTGTCATTTATTATATGACATAGGGTTAAATTCTCAAAAGTTCTATAGGAATACAAAAAGAATAGTTTGCCTTTAGAGAAAATTGTAAAATAGAGATTCCTCTGTTGCATGAGACCGTCATGGAATCAGATCATTGTTTATCACTCTTCACTAGGGTTTAGTGATGAAGAGTAAGATGACAAACACATCAGAAATCATACTATTTGTTCTCAAGGTTTTACTGTAGTGTCTCCAGCCCAGGCTTAAACATAACCGGGCTCAACACAACTAAGCATAGCTCATAATCAAACTGCAGAGCTTTTTCTCATAATGTGGTTTAAGAGAATCACCAGAAACATGATTTTATCCAATAATATCCCGACGTGCCGCACACAGTGGTGTGCCTGTAGTCCCAGCTACTCAGGAGGCCAAGGTGGGAGGATCCCTTGAGCCCAGGAGTTCGAAGCCAGCCTGGGCAAAATAGCATGACCCTCTTTCCACAGAAAACAAAAACAAAAAAACAAAAAAAAAACCATCTTGATGTGATACAATTAGCCCATTAAGTATAAATTGGTGTTGTACCTTGTTGTTATAAGATTCCACAATTGTTAAAAATAGGTGAAGAATGCTAAGTAGCAACTATCTCTAAAGTCATACTGGAAAAATATCTAATATTAGGGCTTTGTTCTAATGATATCTTTCCCCAACACTCAAATCAGAACTGCATTCTTCCTAGACATCACATTTACAGTTTAATGTGTTCTTCAAAACTACCATCACTAACATTTTGAGCAGTTATCTTCCTAATATTCAGGCTCCCTAATTACATGTAAAGCAGTATTGATGTGATACTAATTCAAATTTGGCTCTGCTGAATAAACACTTATAAAGGACAGAGATAAAGGCTGGCCCAAGCAAGGGAAGACTGGCTGAAGTAGGGATAGTCAAGGAAAGGAAATGTCCACACTGTAATAACATTTTGCTGAGAAAACTGCAAACAGTAAAGAGTTGCAGCAACGATTTCGATACTTTTTTAAAAAAAATCGACACTAGAAAACTTTCTTCAAATTTGATCTTGGGTAGAACCTCAGCATATAAAACAAAAAACAGATAAATCTCCTGTCTTAAAAGTCAATGAGAACAATGAGAGTATTTCACTGAAAAATGTAAAATTTGGCCAGGTGTTGTGCCACACACCTGTAATCCCAGCACTTTGTTGAGGCCTAGATGGGAGGATTGCTTAAGGCCAGAAGTTCAAGACCAGGCTGGGCAACATAGCAAGACTCCATCACAACTAAAAATTTAAAAAATTAATGGGGCGTGGTGGCATGCATTTGTAGTCCCAACTACTCGGGATACTGAGGTGGGAGGATTGCTTGAGTTAGGAGTTCAAGGCTGCAGTGAGCTATGATTGCACCACTGCACTCAAGCTGGGTGACAGAGTAAGAGCCTGTCTCTTAAAAAGTAAAATGTTCCTTGTCTTGGAATATTTTCCCTCATTTTTTCAGTTTTAAGTGAAATATCACTTTCTCTTGGAAGGATCAATCACTCTTTCCTTGAATTTTTAATTTAACAGCCTCAAAATTTTATATAAGTACTTACCAAACTGTGCCTTAATTATCCCTTAATATGTTTATCTTCCAAGTCTGTGATTTCATTAAGGATAAATAACCACCAGCCTTTTTCATCTTTGTGCCTGGCATATCATGAATGTTTAATAAATTTTACTAAGTATATGATGATAAGCAATTTTTAAAAAAATGGCTACCAATTCAATAGTTTTTATTTAATATTATGAATTATAAAAATAATCTATGTGATTGCTGTAATTTTCATGAAATATGGCTAAATTCGATTTTATTTTTACTATTAGAGATGAGTTTTTAAGTCCCTGTGGTTCTTCTTCTAAATTTAGAGAAAAGTAGTGTGAGCAAATTCTTCTATGTTTCTGAAATTTGTACGTGTGTTAAATATTTTTATAGATTGAAGACTTTGCCAATATAAAACTAAATATATGTGTAGATCCATAATATATGTATTTAATTAGATGATTAAACAGGAAAACAATAATCTAAACTGTATAATATTTGAAATTGTGCATTACAGCTAAAAATTTGGCATTAAGCTGATGCTGCACAGTATATGGAATTGGAATGATTAGTTATTTTGTGTTGGTTGCCTCTATTTACATTTATTTTATGGCTATGGAGATAGGGTAGCATAGGCTCAAATCTGAGGAAGTGTGATATTTAGGGTTAGACTCATGAAACTAAAAAATAATTTTGTGTGTACTTTACAACTGAATGACTATTTTCAGTTAACAGTAAGTTGAAAAAGGGATAAACACTTGGATAGTCAGTTTTGCAATTTCCATATAATTGCAACATTCATTTTTGATCAATTATAATATTAATGTGATAAAACAGAAGACTCATTTTTCTACTTATTTTTAATCATCCAATTATTCATTTAACATATTTTTATTGATTTTTAAATATTTTCCTTGCCTGGTTGTCTGGAATTAAGTCAAAGTATTTATTTCAAAATCAAAATTTTCATAAGAAACTCCTGGATTTTTTTTTTAATTTATTCGGTTGCTTATTTATTTATTTAATGCTGGAAAAGCTACAAAACAGTCACAATTACATAATTACATAGTCTTAAAGGTATAGCAATATGCAGTTTTTAAATTGGAGTGCTTATGGGAGTTATTTGAACTTAGTGGGGGAATTTGTGGTAAAAGGACATGAAAACTGGTTCCATATTACCTTTCTATTTATAATCATATTTCAGCAGTATTTAATTGTTACATACATGATAACAATCTCAATATGGTAATATACTCATAGAAAGTAACGATACTAATTTGATATCCGGCTGTGTCCTGTGTCATCCAGTTTAATAATTATAACATCAAAAAGTTAGTGTACAAATCGACTAATTTCTCTTAGGTATTTCATCTTGGCTCTCTCCTCCCTGACCCTTCCACCCTTCCACTTGCTTATCAAACAGCGAATAAGATAGCAAATTCAAGATGTATGAAGAAAACATTTAAAATCATTTCTTAATTCTTTCTATTTTCCCTAAAATATCTTGTTTGTTAGATATCAGATACATATGCATTTAGTATATTATTAAGAAGAAATGTTCAGGTAGTTTCAATATTTTAACACATTTTTCCTTTTCTTGCCTAATTTTAGTTGTTTCATAACCTTTTTCATCAATGCCATGCTAATTTTTGAGCCCTTAGGAAACTAACAGGCTTTTCCCTGTATTTTTTAAGATTACTAATTTTTTCAGCAAATTGTTTATAATCCATAATCCAAATGAGGTGGGGAGAGAAAGAAGAAGAGAAGAGGGGAGGGGAAGGGAAGGAGAGGAGAGTAGGGGAGGAAGAAGAAATTAGAGGACAAGAAAGAAAGACTCACTATCCAGATCTATCTAAGGCTTAGAAGAAAATCTAGCTACAGTTAAGGGAGTGGAGAGAAGGTTGAAGCTCTCCCAGAAAGATGGGAGACGCTAGTGATAGTTAGGACTTTAAAGAAAAGACACAGTAAAAGCACTGATCCAGCATATGTTATTCCTGAACTAATTAAACATTCAGGAAAATTTAGTGGGAACAAATAACTTGCCAAGTTTCAGTTAGTCTTTAACCACCTTCTACTCCGCTAAGCAGGACAGATCACACCAACATATCCATTATACTCTGCATTGGGTGCTGAATGTCTTTTGAATCTTAAACATTAAGTTCCATCAGAGTGGAAAGGAAGAAAACCTGCTTTCTGACTGTAATGATCAGGTTAAGTCTTCAGTAGAAGAGGTGGCATTTGAGTAAGACCTGACCTACTTGTCACAAAGAAGGACAGAACAGCATGCCTTGAATATTCCATGTCAAGAGAGCAGAATGCATTGCTCAAGGAGAGGCAATAGGTAATTAGGTAGGGCTGGCTGACTAAGTTTGAAATCTATAATAAGGATTTAGAAAATTACATAGAAGTCATATTTTAGAAAGAGATTTAAATGATTGGAATGTAATAATATTAAATTTAGTGGCAATATTTTAGGTGGTTTATAGAGAGAGAAATATGAAGGAGAGGCCTAAAATAAGTTAAATAGATAAGTTGAGACCATGGGATATTGAATTATAAAAGTAGAGATCAAGGGAAATAAGAGTCATAATGTGCTTGAAGATGGTTAACGTATTTATGTTATTTTCATTTATTTAACTGACTCAGTAAGTGCTTATTGTCTCTTAGACACTGTTTTAAGTACCTTATAAATGTTAATTCATTTCCTTTGTAAGACTTATTTCTAAATATTTGGATAAAATGAGAAACAGTTTTAAAATGGCTACATTTTTGTATGATAAGAAGAGTTAATTCAATGAAAGTCTAATGGAAGTATAATGCAAAACAACTTTTGCCACTGGATGACCTATAGTGATATAGTTTGTATGTTTAATGAGATAATTTATAAGAAAGAACTTTATAAAAACCAAAACTCTGAACAAATGCACAAGATTTTATTATTTGAATTGTTCAAAATTGATCACAAACTTTGAAAACAAATCAAATTTGAATAAGGCTGGAGTCAGGCAGTACATTACCAAAATTACCAGAGAACATATAGCACTTGCATCTAGGCAACAGTGGAAAAAATGCTTGCATGATAACAGAGCTATATGGCCATCAGTTGGAAACTGTTATGTGACTGTTTTCCACGTACTTCTTAGCATTTTTTTGAGATGGAAAATCCATGGAATGCTCCATTTCCCTTTTTGCATTAAGAAGGCTTTCATAAGAAACTCATTGTGCCAGAATGATAATTTTGCGTAGTTTAATAGTTCTCATGAATCATGAAACTACTTTCAACCCACACATGATTTGACCCTTATCAACTTTTACAAACTAATCCCAAGGGAGGGAATTTGGGTAAAATATAGAAGCGCCAATCACGAAAAATTATTTTGGATTAAAGACAAAAATGAAGAAATTATTTGGTTGTGATATAAATGCATTTTATAGCATGCAAAGCAAAAAGCAAAATGAGGCATCACATTAGTGCACATTGAACTGAAGTGAAATAGTTAAGTCAGATAATGAAACCGTGGATCCAGCAACGCCATGAATCTGTTTAATATTACTATTATTTTTAATGGTATCCATGATAATTTTTATTTGCACTACTGTGTAAGTCAATTTTCAATTTCATTAGTCATATAGTCTAGAAAAAATATTGTCTGGACTTCTTGAAGAAAAATCCACATTCTCCTTGAAAATTTCATCTACTCTCATAATTTCAAATAGTATTTGTAGGCTTTGTATTAGCAAATATTTATCTATAGGCCTGGCCATTCTCAGACTTCCAGATTCATACATTTAAACACCCTTCCTAATCCTCCTATTGAATGCCCCATATATACCTCAAACTTAGCAAGTTCAAAACTGAACTGATTATCTCCTCTGCCATTCACTGCCACATATACTGACATCAAAATTTCTTCTTTTGTCAGTTGGCAGTGATTGGTAAAGTCTGAAACTTAGGAACTTTCCTTGACTCTAACTCACTCCTATATCTCTAATGGAAAGTTGTTGATTTTACTTCTTAAGTCTTTCAAAGACCCTTCTTTCCTTCCTGACCCCTAGTCATCCATGTACTACCCTGTGTCTCCTGGCTATTGAAATAGCCTCTGAATTGATCACCCTGACACCATTATCTTCCTTATCTAATCAGTTTTTCACACTTGTCAGAGTGAAGATGCTAATATGCAAATCTGGATGTACACCAGTTAAAATTTTTTAGTTGTTTCCAAATGTCTAAATTATAAATCTAAATTCATTTTTTGCTATTTTGCTACACAAAATTTGTCCCATAGCTTTATTTTATTTTATTTTTTTCTTTTGAGACAGAGTCTCGCTCTATTGCCCGGGCTAGAGTGCCATGGAGTCAGCCTAGCTCACAGCAACCTCAAACTCCTGGGCTCAAGCCATCCTCCTGCCTCAGCCTCCCGAGTAGCTGGGACTACAGGCATGCACCACCATGCCCGACTAATTTCTTTTCTCTCTATGTGTATTTTTTAGCTGTCCAAATCATTACTTTCTATTTTAGTAGAGACAAGGTCTCGCTCTTGCTCAGGCTGGTCTTGAACTCCTGACCTCTAGTGGTCCTCCCGCTTCGGCCTCCCAGAGTGCTAGGATTACAGGCGTGAGCCACCGCGCCCGGCCTGTCCCATAGCTTTAACAAACTCCCAGTACTGTGTTTGATAGAGAGTGTCAAGATAGGACCAGATGGGTCTATCCAAAATAGGAGGGGGAGTAAGGTGTTCTGAGGAATGAAGTGAAAACAGAAAGGGGCCCATGCCTGCATTCATTTATTCTTTCATTTATTAGCACATACTTAGCAAGCAGTTAGTAGATATCTAGATGCCGTGCACACAGACTAGTAAGGCATAGCCTTTGCCCTTGTTTGGGGATATCTATGACAGACATTTTTAAATGTCCATTTAAACCGCTATTTGGATTTGCACGTCTGTTTTTGAATAGAGTAGGAGGTGGCACTTGAGCAGAGTCTTAAATTAGGTGTTATTCAAGAAAAAAAAGGAAGAAAGCATTTTTAATCAGAGGAAGGTATGTATCAAAGGTATGGAGACTAACATGATATTATCACATTCGAAAAATTACAAAAAAAAATTAAGCTTGACAGTCAGGAGTAGTGTGTGTCAGCATTGGCAAGATGAGCAGAGGTGGAGTCATAACAGTCCTTGATCGTCACTGTGAAGTGATTGAACTTCGTCATTCAGGCAATGGAAAGTGGTAGATTTTTGCTTTTTTGAGGCTAGGGTGCATAGATGCAAAATATTAAAAGTAGAAAATAACAATACAATCTAATATAAAGTAGAAATTAACAATTTCATATTACCATCACCGTTAAAGTATGATAAACAGAGGTGACTTGATTTTCATTTAGAAAGATTCTTCTGATCTAAAGAATAGATAGAAGAAAACCAAATTATGCAGAAAGAACACAAATTTGGAAGATATTGCAATAAGCCAGCCACGAACTAGAAAGAACTTGATGGAATGGAGAAAAGTGCACACATTTAGAGATATTTAAGAGGTACAACTGATTATACTTGATGAGTATTTGAACAAGGATGGTAAGTGAATGGGAACACACAAACATGACTAGGAGAACTAGGAAAATGAAAGCAAATAGAGTTCTTTGCAATGATGTAAGACACAACTGTTGGTAGGTAAATTATAAAAATGAAGGACCAAGACCAATCATTCATTTATAAACTGTTATTAAATATTTATTTGAGATCAGATTTATTTAAAATGGCTAGGTTTTAATAAAATAATTATTCTAGTAATGGGCTTATAGACAGCAACAACAAAACCTAAAATGGAGATATATCATTCAGTTTTCAGGAATTTCTATGTAAACTACACACTTTTTCTGATTTGAAGTGTAAGCAATTATAAAATATATTGAAGTTTTTTATTTTTCTGTATGTGAATATGATATTCCTTAGAAGCTGGGAAGCTGCATAGTAAATTGTGGATATTGATTCTGAACATCCCTAGGTTTTCAGTGCTCACCAGCCCTCTTCCCTCTATCATCTATGGACAGAAGGGAGTCAATGAGGCAATGCAATGATAAAAGGAGAGAACACGAAGAGAAAAAAAGTTGTAAATGACATTAAGATCCACTGGGGCCCTGCTAAAATTGTGGAGTTTGATTTAAACCTTCAAACTAATTTGAGAAGGAGGCATTCTTCATCATTCTAAGCTCAAATCCTGAATATAATTAAAGCTTTATAGGTTAAGCTTTGATGGAATAATTTCCAGGTTTCCCTTTTCTAGTTCTGCAATTTTTTAATCCTAATTATTCTTCTATTTAGAACTTACAACTTGAGTGACTTTAGTTTAACCAAAAGAGCATGGTGCATTGGGTATCTAAATTTTCTGTTCTATTTTCTCTAGTTTTTTATTACTAACATGTCTAACAACTAATGTGTTAAATATTCAGCTCTTCTTTGCTCTATGTTGAATATAAACAAGCGGAAAATTAGAGTTGTAGTTATTTTAGAGAGATGATAAGAGCCTTAATGAATTCTAGAATCTAGAGAAGTTGATTTGGGAGGGACGTGGATATTCGTGAGAGATGCACAGATATAATTCAGTGAGGGAATCTGAATCATGCCGCAAGGCACAGGATGCCTGTGAACCAATCATTGCATAAAGACGTTTTTGTTGCCCCATGCTTTTGGCTTCTTAGTGAGGTTATTCTTTGGCAAATGATCTATCTTAACATCACACAAGGAAGCTTTGTATGGACAGTGCATAATCAGAGTTCTCTTATTCGGCAATAATGTAAGGAAAAGAATGTGTGCAATATCAAACACTATAGTACAGAATAAAAATAGTATTTCTTTGTTACATAAATGTAAAAGTGATAGTCAAAAGGAATGACTTAGAAAGTACATGGAAATTATGGAAACTTAGCATCTCTGAAAGATTATCTTTAGGATTTAACAAGAATTTGATGCTTTAAAGTATATATTCACATCACCAACGAGAACCCACAATCATACTTGTGGATCCAGAATTGATCTTAGATGTGGTACTTACAGCCACTATGCAAGATTTCTTCTAATAATGATGTTAATTGTAATTTCTCAGGAAATGCTTAATGTGTGATAAAATGTTTTGTTTACTATTACATTGAATTAGATCTATGACACTAATATATGTATTACATGCTGAAAAAATTTTGAGACTGTCTGTTATTTTCAACATTTCAAAATTGTATTTAAATCACAGATCACTATCTTACAGTTCATGATTGTCTAGGAGATGTACAGATGTGATTTAAGTAGGGATCCCCAACCTATGGTGAGTTGTATAATTATTTCATTATATATTACAAAGTAATAATAATGGAAATAAAATGCACAATAAATGCAATGCACTTGAATCATCCCCAAACTATCCTCCCTCTCAGTCCATGGAAAAATTTTCTTCCACGAAAACCCTCCCTGGTGCCAAAAAGGTTGGGGACCTCTGCTTTAGGGGACAGTGGCCTTCTAGAATTGTATCTTAAACTTTGTGTATATGCAATTCTTACATTTTTCTGGAAAGTAAGAACATTTTAAAGCTGTATCTGGGCCGGGCAAGGTGGCTCACGCCTGTAATCCTAGCACTCTGGGAGGCAGAGGTGGGTGGATCGTTTGAGCTCAGGAGTTCGAGACCAGCCTGAGCAAGAGCAAGACCCCGTCTCTACTAAAAATACAAAGAAATTATCTGGACAACTAAAAATATATATAGAAAAAATTAGCTGGGCATGGTGGCGCATGCCTGTAGTCCCAGCTACTCAGGAGGCTGAGGCAGGAGGATCACTTGAGCCCAGGAGTTTGAGGTTGCTGTGAGCTAGGCTGATGCCACAGCACTCTAGCCTGGGCAACAGAGTGAGACTCTGTCTCAAAAAAAAAACAAACAAAAAACCAAAAACCTGTATCTGATTCAAAAAAGTTAGGAACCATTAGTCAGATGTTTATACTCTGAAAAAAAATGAAATCTAAAAGTTACACTTTTACCAAAAAAAGTAAAAGTTGATATCATCTCTGAATTTTAATATCATCAGTGAAAGAGTCATAGGTGTATAAAGGCTTAGAATAAATGCCACCAGGAGAAGATGATTTTTAAAATAATTCTTCAGAGGTTGGAGTGTTAGATCTATGTGATTTTGACTCATTCAGCAATAGCAAGCCCAGTTACAATTTTGTATTTTTAATTTATTTATGCCAAATATGATATGACCATCTCAGATTCTGTTTTTTTTTTTTTTTTTCTTTTTTTGGTTTTGTTTTTGAGACAGAGTCTCACTCTGTCACCCAGGCTGGAGTGCAGTGGCATAGTCATAGCTCACTGTAACAGTCATAGCTCACTGTAACCTTGAACTACTGGCCATCCTCCAATCTCAGCCTCCCAGGTAGCTGAGACTACAGGCCTGTGCCACCATTCCTGGCTAATTATTTTATTTTTGTGGTAACAATGTCTCAATATTTTGCCCAGGTTGGTCTTAAACTCCCGGCTTCAAGCTATCCTCCCACCTTGGCCTCCCAAAATGCTAGAAT
Organism: Lemur catta; assembly: GCF_020740605.2. Lineage (NCBI taxonomy): Eukaryota > Metazoa > Chordata > Mammalia > Primates > Lemuridae > Lemur > Lemur catta. The sequence goes on from NC_059135.1 coordinate 67,557,560, forward strand.
TATAGGTGTGAGCCACTGTGACTGACCCTCAAATCCTCTTAAATTGAATCTATCAAATTTATTCTTAAATTTGGTATGTAGTAGTTTGGATTACTGTTTTTATTTTATTTAACTATTATTTTACTCTAAAAACAAACTTTATTTGGTAAGTGTATATGTAACTTTACAAAGCCACAGAAAAGTGGGACCATAAAAGAAAAACATAGGTAAATTATACTTTATCAAAATTAAAACCTTCAGCTCTTAAAAGACATCATTAAATAAATGAAAATAGAAGCTACAGACTGGCTTATATTCGGAAGTCTATATTTCAAAGTGCACCATTGTACATTTCCACCAGACATATATGAGAGTTCCAGTTACTCCACATGTTCATTAACACTGACATTTTCAGTCTTTCTAATTTTAGCTCTTCTAGTGTGTTTGTAGTAGAATCTCATTGTGGTTTTAATGTGAATTTCCCTGATTAATAATAACATTGAACATTGTTTCTTGTATTCATCATCTATTTTTTATACCATCCTTTGTGAAGCATCTGTTGAAATTTTGTCTTTTTATATTCAAGATATAAGATTTTTGTCAGTTTATGAATTATGACTATGTTTTCCATGTCTGTGGCTTTCCTTTTCATTTATTTAATAGTGCCTTCTAAGAGTTGAAGGTTTTAATTTTGATAAATTATAATTTACCAATATTTTTCTTTTATGTGTCCAACTTTCTGTGGCCTAAGAAACCATTGTCTAATCCAAGTTTGCAAAGATTTCCTACTGTGTTTTCTGCTAGGAATTTTATATTTGTAACTTTAATGTTTAGGTCTATGTTCTGTTTAAAGCTAAATTTTATTTCTTGTGTGAGTTAAGTATTGAAGTTCATATGCATGTCTAGTTGTTCCAAGCCTATTTGTTGAAAAATCTATTCTTGCTCCATTGAATTGCCTTATGCTTTTGTCAAAAGTGTCATAACTGTGAGGTTTTTCTAGATTTTATTCTGTTCCATTGACACATATTTCTAGTCTAATGACATACTGTCTTGATTACTGTAACTTTATAGCAAAAGTTCTCCAACATTCTTCTTTTTCAAAATTGTTTTTGGCTCTTTTAGGTTATTTGCATTGCTCTATTATTTTAGAATCAGCTTAATACATTCTGCAAAAAAATGTTTTCTGGGATTTTAATTGGGAATTGGAATTGCATTGAATCTAGAGATCAATCTGGACAAAATTGATGTCTTAATATCAAGTTCACCCAGTTCATGAACCTGGTATATTTTTCCATTAATTTGGGTCTTTAATTTCTCTCAACCTGAAAACTTTTAATACCCAAATAAAAGGGAGTTATTTCTTTGGACTCTTCACTCAGTTAGAGAGAGAAGTTTTTCATTCTTTCCATTTCAATATTTGTTTATCCCTACTTCTAATCTTGAAGGATCTCAAAGCATTCTACCTCAACTGCAAAGGAGAAAGAGGTCTATATTGGAGAGGGAGAAATTGGCGTCTTCAAAATTATAAAAATCCTCCATCAACTTCCACATCTCGCTCCCCACACCCACTCGGCTAGACGGAAACTCTACTCCAGAGAGGTATAGCCAAGACAAAGTTTCCTTTGCCCCCAGCAACCAGTAAAGAGTTAGGGTTTCTCCCAGGAGTGCCAGGCCACCAGCAGTTATGAGGAAAGGGGAGATTATCAGTGGCTAATTTAGGATTTAGAAAGCTTGTGTATACTTTTACATCAGGTATGACTAAAGAATATTGAATAAATCTTATTTTTTATAAAAAGCATTTAACCTAAAGAAAAATTAAGAATTCATACCTTTTCTATTTCATAGGAAATAACTCCAAATACTATCAAAAATTTCTCTTGATTGCCACTCTTACAGATCCTTTCAGCTTGCTTCGTTTCCTTTTGAAATTTTATCCAGATTACATATAACAGACTTAAAACAGTTGGTCTGCCCTCCCTCCATTCTACCTCATGCAGTGTTAAGATATAGACATATCTTTCATTAAAACATTAATCTCCTCATGCTATACCAGGTCTCACCTGCCCTCACTGGCTCTCGGTTACAAGAGAGATTATTAACACAGGTTAATAGACCTGTGTTTACAAACTGAAATTCTCACAACACTGAGTCTCACAAAGTGACTCATTTGAGTGTATAAAAAACATTAGAATTTTTAAAAATCTGCTTATATGTGTCTTAAGATATCTTCATTATGTAACTATTACAGTAGTATGTGTATATAATTTATAACTAAATACAGTATACAAATATAGGAGATGTGTGCTCAAAGGTCATCTTTTATAAATCATAAGTGTAATACAAATTTTGAGGATAAATGTCCTTAAGGAGTCATTCATAACTGGAGGACAGGGTTCAACATCTCTGTGGGCATTTTTTGCAGTGATTGTGGGATCCTAGTAGTGAGTGTGAAGGGGAGCAAGGAGGGATGTTAGATGTTCTGCATAACACAGTTCTGATGAATTCTGATTTTTTTCTGAGTCTTGCACCTTTCAAAGGAATCACTGAATAGGCAACTGGGTGAAAAACAAACAAACAAAACAGCAGCAACAAAAATACCACCACACTGAATTTTATTCCAAAACCAAGCAAAAGGCCTTTTTCTTTTGCAGTTTTATTTGCAATTTTCCAGAAATGCAACTACTATGAAAATTGAGGGAAAAGTTTTAAAAATAACCATTTTGGAAAATCATATCACCTGTAGCACCTATGTCAGTGGGTATACGAGTTGCCAGTGTAACACACCTGTATCAGCCTGCATTTATAACTATTACATTCACCGTGGTTCCACATATAGGTAGGTGCAAGCATCTGAATTCTTTATTAGATCTTCTAATAGTCATGCCTGGGCACTTATGTCTTGAAACTTACATTAATTTTGTTGTAAATATTTTCCCTTTATTTCTTTTTTACATTAAAGTGGTTTTATTTTTAGTTATGTATATAGATGTTATTATATTATCTATGAATTTTATTTCTAAATAGTAGAGATTATCACATATTTTTATAATATTTCATACATAAAAATATAAATTTCTTATTAAAATAAGTTTTGGGGTCAGATGGGGTTGAGATGATTGCCCTATGGAATAACAGTCATATAATATGTAATCTGAAAGGTTCAGTGTCTGCCATCAGCTTGTCATTTCAACATCAAACTTTGCAACTGCTCTACTCAGGTTTCCCAAATATGCCTGACATTGTCATGCCTATCCTTCTACTGTTCCTCTGTCTCCTTTTTGCAGAAAATACTTACTCCTTTTCATAAGACTCTGCTCAAATGGCAACACCCTTAGACAGAGTTTATTACTTTCTTACCTGGGCAACTATAGCATTTTGCCCTTATCTCCAACGTAACACCACTATTTCTACCTTCCCAATTAAACTGTGAGCTTCTAAAGGGCAGAGATGATGTCTTTTTCATTCTTGGAGGGCAAGGATTGTGTTTTATTAATTTCTATATCTACAGCTCCTGACTCCGTTGCATTGTGAATGCTTATTAATCAATCACTTATTCAAGAAAATTGTATTTTTTAATGAACTAAATAGCAAATATAAACACTTTAATGTATTACATGTATTTGGATTATTACCTTTTCAAACCTTTCTCCCTCAATATGAAAAGTCCTTGGACTGATAATTCTGAACTCTTTTTGCTTTGTCAATGGCCCTGTTTGTCCTCCTTGCTACACCATCTCTCCTCCTACAGCATCTGCCACCACTGTTGTATTTGTGCACACATTCCTTCATGGCTCCAGGCATTGCCCCCAAACTATGCAGATTCTTCATCTATTCTTTCTCTGTATATCCGGGATCAGAATTATGAAGCACTGTAAAAAACAAAAATCAAGAAAAATACTGTCTCTTCTTTAACATTCATTCCTCTATGATTCTGACGCTGGTGTTTAGAATTACCAGTCCCCCTTTCTGGCATTCTTAACGCCCAACTTAGTTAACTATCCAAATCAACTGTTGGGCCACCTTGGTATTACTTTGTCAGTAATACCAAAAGTTGGCAAATAACCTTTGACTTTAGCATGAGACACATCTCATGTATGTAAAGTCATGGTCTTTAATTAATTGCATTAAATGAAATAGAGTTTTCAGACAAATACCTTTTTTATTAACAAATAAAATTATGGAAGGCAATACAATTTGTTTTGATTTAGCAACTTTGTCTTTTTAAGATATTATATAGGAGCTTGCAATTATTCTGGCACATAGAAGTTTATTGAATTTAAATTAATGTAATAAATAAATATTCTTGGAAAATTCAAACAGTAGCTAGAATACTCAGGATAGAAGCAAACCTGATTACTATATAAAGAGGAAGTCAGTGTTATACAATTAAGTGATGATTAATTCTAATTTATGTGTTGATCATCTTAGTATATTCCAGATGTACTACCGGTTTGTTTTCAGGAAGTATTGATAGCTGTGGACTGTAGAGATCCTATATTAAAATAAGGCAGTTTTATAAGAACAGTTCACTAATTCTGAATATGGTCTTTGAAGCCTTTCCATACCTAAAATTTTATGAGTCTTTTCCAGCTATGTTTCTGCCAATAGAAATATGATCTATGGGATAGAAGAGATGTGCCCTTATGAACTTCCCTGTAAATTTCCTTTAACAGAATCTTCTATTCTTACTAGTAAAATAGGAGCTTGTACCCTTAGAATAAAAATTCACTGAAAAGATTAAATAAAATTTGTATTTAAGTGTGCAATAAACTACTCTGTCTGAATACTTAATATTAAAATAACTGATAAAATATAAATGCTGTTCAGAAGTCACAAAATATAAATAATTTTCGAAGTCTGAAAATCTTTTCCAGAGACTTTATGTCCTTTAAAGCCAGAATCGCATAAGAAGATACATCTTTTTGCTTCTTTGTGTCCAACCCTCTTCTTTTTCCTTTTAAAACTGAAAATTTTTCCTAAATATTTCTTTTTTTTTTTTGAGACAGAGTCTCACTTTGTTGCCCGGGCTTGAGTGAGTGCCGTGGCGTCAGCCTAGCTCACAGCAACCTCAAACTCCTGGGCTCAAGCGATCCTACTGCCTCAGCCTCCCCAGTATGGGACTACAGGCATGCGCCACCATGCCCGGCTAATTTTTTCTATATATATTTTTAGTTGTCCAGATAATTTCTTTGTATTTTTAGTAGAGATGGGGTTTCGCTCTGGCTGACCTCGAACTCCTGACCTCGAGCGATTCACCCGCCTCGGCCTCCCAGAGTGCTAGGATTACAGGCGTGAGCCACCGCACCTGGCCTCTTAAATATTTTTTGTAGCAAGAATCTAGCTTCTATTTCTACAATTAATATTATGCCAAGAAAATAGCATTTATAGGATTTAGAGTTGGAAAAGATAATAGAAATTATATAGCTTTAATACAACCTTGGGCATTTTATAGCTAGGGAGCCTGAGTTCTAAAATTATGAAGAACTTCTAAGACACTCAGTGAAGTAGTACTACTAGAATCTGAATTTTCATACTTAATATATGGAGTCTTCCCATAATTGCAAAACATTTAGCCACTTGTGTTATAGCTCTGGTTGGAGTATTTTTGAGGAAAAATGAAACTTGGTTTAGCTTTTATTATTCTCCCTTCTTTATCCTTCTCTTTTTATAAACTTCATAATCAATCTTTCTTCTACATGTCTCCAATAAACAAATTATCTATTTTCTGTAAAGCCACATTTGATGTCAAGACTTCCTCAACAGTCAGTCACAAATGTCCTTTATAGTAGTTGGTAATTTAATTCACCCTTTTATCAGTCAAGTCCAGAAGCTAATATTTGACATGCAGGGGTTATAAACCTGGGTAGCTTTTGACATAGACCATTTACTAACCAGAATTGCAAATCAATGACTTTGGGACTGAATCTTGTTGCAGGTGTATTTTCCTTTGGTTGCATTTTGAAAATTGAATTAAAATCCCCTTATTGAGGACCAAATCACTAGTGTGTCAGTTTGTGACAACTGATGTACAGCTTCCATTATGATTGTGGAACTGAAGCCAACATGAATATTGCTTTGTGTTTGTTTATCTTTGTTTTTGGAGAGGAGGCTGCATGCATGTTTTCTTATAATGGAGATAACCTTGGGAGAGAATGGAGACAGTCTTTAGACTAATCATGCCAATGGCACTTCATAGACAAAGTCTTTCTACTTAGTTTGGAAAACTTTAAAAACATTACAAATGCTTCTTCCTATACATCATATTCTGACACATTTCACATCCCTCATTCACTAAATAGAAAGTTGCATAATGTCTAGTTAAGTGATTAAATCAATTGTTTTAAAAATATCATTTTACCGAAAGCTGCTATCTTTTAAATTTCTTTTTTAAATGGTTAGCTGTAGAATTTCCAAAAAGAGACCAAAATATTAAGAAAGTCAACTCATATATAATTGAGTATTAGGAAGTTAATTTTTGTCATGATGATTTTAACTGGAGGCACATTAGTAATATTTTAGCGTATATTTAATAATGTTCCATAAAAATATTGCATTGTCTTTTGCTGTAAATGCAGTAACAAACCGCAAAAGGCAAAAGATTTTATAAGGTAATGTAATGTCATTAATGAGAGGTTTAAAATGTGTATAAGTTTTAGTTTCATTTAGTAAATTTAATAGTCATTAAATATGAAATGTCCGATTTGGAATCAAAAGTGTAGTTTATTTTATCTCAAACAAGAAGTGGTACAATTAATTAAATTATGTGCCTAAACTATCAACACAGTTTTACCATCTTAAGGGTAGCTTGTTTATGCCAGCAGCAAAGAACCGTGAAGTACAAGGGGCAAGCAAATCGCAAAAGCTGTTTTCCACAGCTTGTTGAGAATTGAGTATTTTTCCTTACAAGAAGTGGTCCAAAGCCTGGAACAAGTGGTAGTTAGTTGGTGCAGGATCTGGTGAGTACAGTGCATAACAGAGAGTTTCCAAGTCCAATTTCTGTAGTTTAGCAGCGTTGTTTATGCGACATGTAGTCGAGCGTTGTCTTGCAAGAGGAATGGCCTGTCTCTATTGACAAATCTTGACTGCTTAATCACAAGCATCCTTATCATTTCATCCAATTGGTTTCAGTAGATATCCACTGTAATCAGTTAACCAGCTTTCAAGAAGCTATAGTGGATAATACCAGCGCTGGACCAACAAACAGACACCATTAGCTTTTTTTTGATGAATATTTGGTTTGGGACTGTGGGCACTTCATCTTTATCCAACCATTGTGCTGAATGCTTGTAATTGTCAAAAAATCCATTTTTCATCACAAGTAACAATATGGTGTAGAAATGGTTTACCTTTATGTCATGACAGCAAGGAAAGGCAAGCTTCGAGATGATTTCTCTCCTGATGCTCATGCAGAACCCATCTATCCAGCATCTTTACCTTGCTGATTTGTTTCAAATGGGCCAATATTATTGGAATAGTAACAGCAAACCTTACTGCTAATTCACGTGTAGTTGAGATGGATTTGCTTCTGCTACAGCTTTCAGCTCATCATTATCCATCTTGGTCTCAGGTCACCCACGTGGCTCATTTTCAAGATTAAAATCACCAGAATGAAACTTCTTAAACCATTGAGGTACTGTGCATTCATTAGCCACATCCTTCCCAAACACTTCTTTGATATTTTGAGCTGTCTGTGCTGCATTGGTTCCATGATGAAACTCATATTTGAAAATAACATGAATTTTTGACTTACCCATGGTTTCACAAAAATTGCTCTAAAAATTTTTTTGAAAGATAATCATAAGTCAAAACATGCATTTGAAAGACTGAGAATGTACCTTCACAATGAAAATAAAACAAGAAGTATCAAAGTAAAATGTCAGAGATATCAACTGTCAAACTTAGTACTTAAGAAAATTGGACATTTCATACTTAATAACCTACTATGTGCACAGTGATTAGAAGTTCTACATTTACAAATGATGGTTAAAATAAGTTTTTTTCTATAATAAATTTTTCAAAAAAAATTAAATATGGCCTGTCTAAAAGCTACGAGAAATATTATGTTACAAATTTGCTTCAAATATACTTCCTCTGCAAATGTATTAAATTAAAATATTATAAAAGAAATGAAATTTTTTTCAACAAATAGGAACAACTAATTTACACTGAATCTCAATCAGCATGTCAAAACATTAGATAATAAAAGAGATAGGAATCTTGTTTGCAACAATTAAATTATGAAATTAATGCTACACTGTCTAAATATTATTTTTTATTGACTAAGAACATGTGACCTTTGTTTTGGGTGTATATATCATAAATTATAATTGTTTATACTGTTTTATGAAAAGACTTTCATTGTGAATTTATTAGATGTTTTTAGCAACAACATTGACAGTAAATGATTCTTATCACATTTTCATTATACTTCTCAATATTTCTCATAAACACCTATTTAATTTCATTAAATTATTTTAGTGTTTAATATTTTGCTTAGCCTTTCAAAATGTTTTTTCAGATGGAACAAGGTTTTAAATTTTTTTTAAAAAAACCACTTCTATTGTGTATTGAATCTAAAACAATGATTTAATTAATATTAATACAGCCATAGATTTTTTTTGTATTTCAAAATTTGTATTCTACATGACAACAGTAGAAAAAAAAAATCTGTCCCTCCGCTGGACTAGTGTTAGTTTGATGATTATACTAATATTAACTGCTTCACTTGAGTAAGCAAAGAAGAAGTAAAATACCAGTCAGACCAGCTGTTAATTCACAGAGTGTTGTACTATGCTTATTAAAAATACCCAAAAGATGTACCTTTGTGGTTCAGTCTTCTGAATTAGAATCAGAATATTAATCATGCCTCAGGCCTAAATTAAACATTGGAAGGCCCCTTAAGAATTTTCACCAAATTTTCTTGGATTTTTCTTTATTGGGTCTTCCTGGACTCTGTTTAGCTCTGTAATTGCTTTGCTCCTTTGTTGATAGGTTAAAGTACAACGTGATTTTCTCCATGTCATAATATTTAAGAGGACGGCTCAATGGTCTGGTCCAAGGTGCAACATGCAGCTGAGACACTGATTTATAACAGAAAAATAGTGTTTACAATGTCAAATAAAGTATGAAGTAAGAACAATTATGTATCTCAAAGTCCATAGTTATAAAAGGATCTGAATCATTAGTGTCTTCATATTATTTATATTCTAATGGGGTTATCTTAAGTGATCCTGGCAAATGTGGTTGACCTCTTACATATGAGTAAGCAAATTTTTCAGTTTTATTTAAAAATGGAAAGAAAAAATAAGAAAAACCTGAAGTTCTAGTATGTTCAAAATATACTATTGTCTGCTTTCAGAAAATGTTCTTTGTTAACTGATAAACAAATGTATGCCTGATTACTTACATACATATGGACACAATTTCAAGGAGTTGGAGTGTGTAATTAACAGTAGCATTCATGTATCTAGCTGCCTAAAATTTGTGTCTCGAGTATATTATTTATACTGGAGTTCCATTTAAACTCCAGACACTGGAGATCAAAACAAAAATGTTATGATCTTCAATTATTTTGTTTAATGTTTTACAGATCTCTACTATCTAATTCTCAGGCAAAGAGATTAAATGGAAAGGTAAATTAATTTGAAAGAGCCTATGTTATTTTAAAATATAAATAACAATAATACTAAAAGGCCAGTACTCTTGATATATCACAAAACTTCTCTTCCCATTTCTCAGTTGAATTCATAATAAACTGCTAATATTCAAATAGGAACTATATTAGTTCTGAACTTCCCCACAATTATTTGTGGAAATAGAAAACACATGCCTGTTGAAATTGATATTTCAATTTATTGACACATTTGGTGGAAGCAACATGCTCAGTTTTTTCAAAGGTTTGCTTAACAATATTTGGACTGAACTGATACTGCATGGACTTCATCTTGGCAGCATCTGTGTATTATGTAACACAGAATATCAAATGTGGTTCTATGTGATAAAATCAAGAAAAAATGCCTATCAATTCATAGTACTGCTAAGAAAAAATAAAAAATACAAATATTTTGGAATGAAGGTCGTAAGATTCAGCTTGTTAGCTAGTTAACTAGTTTCCATTACCATTTAACTGTATGTTAACTATTTCTCATTACAAAATTTAACAGAGATGAAATATGAATTTATTTGACAAGATAGGTACCTAAGAAAGTAGTGATGTATAATGTTGTAAGCACTTTTGGTAACTATGAATTACCCCTGTAAAGCAGGAATAATGACAAAAAAGAAGCACGCATTTCAAAAGAGAGTGTGAACAGTGCCTGGGCAAGTCCTCGGGGAGTCTCCCTTGGCAAGCATGGCCCTGGTAGTGTTGTGTTATAAAACTGAATGTTGTTGATGTTCTGAAGGAGATCTCATCTTTCCTTTTTTCTTCTCTGTGACAATGTTTGTAGCTGACATGAGTGACAAACAAATAAATCACACTTACTCACTGAAACAGGTGAATTTTGAAATAATCTTGTTTTGAAAAAAATCAAATACGATTATGTTAACCATTTCTATCAGAGATCAAACTATGACCAACAAAGAATAGGCAACTGAAGGAAACATTTCCAAGGACATTGTGTTGACATTAGTAAATAAATTAGAACAAATCCAATACAATGTCAAATATTTAGTAAATTGAAGACTCGTGACATCTGTGAGATTGCGATTATCCTATATTGCCCCAAACCATTATGATTTAGAATTTTTGTGAAGAAGAGCTGTTTCAATGAATCTTTATAGCCCAAATCTAACCATTCGAAATATTTTGAAAATTTTTCTTGTGTATTTCCTCATGTTTTTGTTGGAATAGTTTAAAACATATCACAAATAACATATCATTTCATCCATAAATACTCAAGGACATATTACTAAGAAATAATACTTTTTTTAAGTGAGCAAAGGACATGAACATTTTTCAAAAGAAGATATAAAAATAGCCAACAGACATATGAAAAAATGTTTAACATCGCTAATTATCAGAGAAATGCAAATTAAAACCACAATGAAATACCACCTTCCCCTGTCAGTATGGCTGTTACTAAAAAGCTTAAAAACAATAGATGTTGGTGTGGATGCAGTGAAAAGGGGAATGCTTATATACTGTTGGTGGCGATGTAAATTAATATTAACTTCTATGGAAAACAGTACAGAGATTCCTCAAGAAACTAAAAGTAGATCTACCATTTGGTCAAGCAATCCCATTACTGGATATCTACCCAAAGGAAAAGAGTCATTATTCATTATTTCAAAAAGATACATGCACTTGTATGTTTATTGAAGTACAATTCACAGTTGCAAAGGTATGGAATCAACCTACACACCCAACAACTGATGAGTGGGTAAACAAAATGTAGCATACGCACACACACGCACATATATATGAGACATTGTATATACATATATATATATCAGGAACAGAAAAACAAATACTCATGAACTCACTTATAAATGGGAGCTAAGAAATGGATATATATGTTCATACAGAGTGTTATAGTAGACTTTGGAGACAGTCAGAAGGGGGGAGGGTGGAAGAGGGTGAAGGATCAAAAATTACCTATCAGGTACAGTGTATACTATTCAGGTGATAGGTACACTAAAAACCCTGACTTTGCACTATACAATTCATTCATGTATCAAAAAATCAATTATATCTCCTAAATCTATTGAAATTAAAAAAAATTAAAGAAATATTTTTAATATGCCAATATTTTGTTGTATTTTAATGCAAATTCCAAAAAAGTCATTTCATTCTAAATACTGTAGTATGTATCTCTAGCACTTAAAACTTTTTTAAACCAAATAAAATTATAATTTCTTAACATCATCTAATAACCTGGTCATGTTCAAATATTTCAATTTTTGATATGAGCTCTATATTTTTTCAAACAGTTTTTGTATAAAGGTCTATTAATAAATAGAATATATATGTTGTACTTGGCCAATTAAGCCTCTTAAATCTTTAAAACTATATAACTGTTTATCCTTTATTTCTAGACATTTATTTTATTAATAAATTCTAGATATTTACTCTGCAGAATTTCCAATATTCTGAATCAGGTTAATTTCCCCTCTATTATCTGTAAATCTGTACCTAGAGTTAGAAGTTTGATTAGATCTAGGTTTAATTGGTACTCTGTGCTTTGTAGTTTAACCTATAAGGCGGCACATATACATAGTTACTGCACTTTTAGAAATGTTAAAACATATCAGTAATAAAATGACAGAAACATGAAAATATACTTCACTATTTTTAAAAGCAAAAGTAAAAAGAACACATATGACCATCAATAGGGGATTGGTCAAATAAACAAAGTAATACTATGCAGCTGGATAAAAAAATGGAATATCATCTCCAAGATATGATGTTATATGAAAAAAACACTTGGAAGAAATATACAGTATGGTATGTATATAGAAAATATGTGTATACAACATGGTGTAGTATGTGTATTGTGTGTGCATCATGCTATCATTTAAAAATGGGTAGATGCATATATACGCATATATTTTTAGTTATGTTAAAATGGGCGTATAAAACATAAAATTTAAAAAGTATATATATTACCTAGAGGGAGAGGGAAGAAATAGAAATGACTGGGATAGTGATAGGTACCAGACATCTTTGTAGATAGATTATAGGTATATATATTTAACTTTGGAACAATGTAAATATTTTATAAATTATAAAACAGAAGAAGCTAATTTGCCTTTATATCTCTAGTGTGGTATATACCTAACAGAAAAAATGGCCTGAAAAAAATCCTCAACTTTCTTCCATGACCATGTCCTTGGTAATGTTAAAGTTATTCTGAGATGATTATATGTATATTGTGGGATAGATCAAAAGAATAATTATGTTATATCATTGACAGGCAGCATTTTCATTGTGATTAAAGGAGAAAGAAACATACATATAAAATTAGATTAAGTTAAAATCCTGTATATGAATCACTAATTACTTATCAATTATTAAAATATTAACTTAGTAATTATTGAATTAATAAAACCACATCATGTATTATATCTTAAGAAACACACATACACCTACAAACACGCACACATACACACACACACATATCCTATATCTCTCCACTCAGAAGGCTAGAAAAAATGAACAACCTGTATCAATGAATATTCTCAGCACCTGGAGTGTAGTTTCTCCAGTCTATTCCTCATTGAAAGGACAGTAGGCATTGCAAAAGGACTGATTCTGTGTTCTAGGTCTGGAGCAGGTAATGTACAAGAAGAGCCTGGAAAAACCTGTTATACCAGAAAGTATCTATAAAGTAATGTTGAACAAAACTCAAACCTAAAACTGACCAAGCCTCTAGATCTGACCCAAAGGACAGAAGAATATGCTAAACTCATCCATGGGATACAATACACAAAACCCAGACTATGAGAAGCTACAGCAAAGGGAAAAAAATGAGAGGCAGACCTATAGACAAAGGATCCAAAGAGAAATTTGAGACATATCAATAAATTGCATTGTATGAACTTTGTTTGGCTCCAAATTTAAATGAACAAACTTTTTCAAAAATATTCCCAGTTAGGCAAATGTAAACACTGACTTGATTTTGATGAGATAAAGGGTGTATTATTGTTATTGGATATGATAATAGTAAAGTGGGTATGTTAAAAAATTCTTATTTAGATTATAGTGAAAGTTTACAGATAAAACAGTACCACGCCTGGAATATCTTTTAAATTAAACTGGTATGGGGAGGGAAGTGGGTTAGAGTATGGGTTAAGTAAGGCTGTACATATATTGATAATTTTTGAAGCTAAGCAGTGGGTCTGTTGAATTTGTTATACCATGTGTATTGCCTTTGTATCTATTTTTAAATTTCCTTATAAAGATTGAAAAGAATGTTGATGTGTGGGTTCAGATGGTATCAGCCCAATCCCTCCATTACACCATTAAAATTTGTTACTTATTCTAATTAACATCAATTATGTTAATACTTTTAGCATCCACTGGTAATCATTGATAAGATCCATTATTTCTTTAGATTGAAAATGGTGATTGTTCTCAATCAGTCTCTATTTTTTAGCTACTTTCACTGAAAAAATGAGCTTCACCTCAATAACCAGTAACTCTGAAATCAAGCTTATATAGAAGAGGTGGGAAAAATGCTTTTTTCCCCCTGTATTTAATATTTTTAGAGTAACAAGTTGATGACCCAGCAATCTCTATTTGTAACAAATAATTAGTGTAAATATCATTATGAATTTGATTTTTATGTACTTTATGTTTTAAATCAACTCTAGCCATTTTTCTTTTTAATGACCAAATTCTTATCTTAATCCAGAGCAAGCCCTTTAATTTAACTTCTGTTTCTTTTTATAGGACCCTAGTAATCTTCTTTACATGTTATCATTTCAAATTGTTTCAGGTTCATTTTATACTTTTCCTGCCCATGTTCTGAAATGAGCCATTTCCAAAAGGAGCCCTGGTTCTTTACATAAGCAAAATATCCAAAGGCCATAATCTGAGCTCTCGGGATTTGCTCATTGCTCATTCCTGTTGAATTTCATTGTTTCTAGGCCTTATCGGTACATAAAGTTATTTTTTAAATATGGTTTTAGAAATAAAAATATAATTATGAATATTACCTGTATTTACTAATCAAATTTAAAATGGTAGTTTTGTTTCTTTAAAATTTATATTTATGTTTCTTTTAATTTGTGTTGACAATCTTGGTACTTGCTAATTATTATAATTTAATCATTATTTAGTTGTTTAATCCATATACATAATTTTTTACTTTAACAATGTTAATAAAGCTTCTAATAATAAGAGTTCTTGCTGTAGTTTAAATTTCTTTGAAGACTTTTTTCATTTACCTTTTTTGTTGTTTTACTTATGTCTTACTAGGTGGTGGTGTCAAAATACCCTTGTTTAAAAGTGATTTCATTTTTTGTTTTAATTCTGGGAGTTATGTAAACACTTTATATATCATTAGGTTTTCCTCTTTCAGTTTGTTTTCAAATTTTAGGGATGGTTTTCTATTTTTAAACATTATGTGAAATATTTTATGGTTTCAAATTTAACACAAAGTACATTCAGGGAAGGCTAGCTTTTAAACCGGTCCCCACCCACTTTCCTCCCTCTCCTTATAGGTAATCATATTTATTTGTTTTTTATGCATAAATTTCAGTAGAAAAACCCTAAGAAACCTAAAATTTATTGGCCTAGAACTCTCTTATAGTAACTGAATAAGAAATGTTAATGACAAAGAAGAAACATTAGTCTAAAACTGGACTAGAAGAATCCTGTCTAAAAACTGGACCTACAAAATGACAAACTATGTTTCACAAGATACCATGCAACTTAAAACAAGTAGTAAACCAAGAACATAACCTCAAGGTATATCTTCTATCTCAACAAGACAGAGAGCTATAATGAATCCCAATGTCTGTGTAAAAACCAGATAAACTGAAATAGAGAAAAGAACTGAAAGTTTCATAATGTTACAAATTTAAACAGTATCTTTGTAGGCCGGGAAAAACAAAATAAGGCAATATATTAAATGTTGGGCTGTTAACATAAGAGAAGAAAAAAAGTCACAACACTGAAATACAAGATGAATAACTCAATACATTTAACTGTCCAAAAATCTTTGGAAGATTATGGCTGTGTTTTAATCAATTGGGTGAACAATTATCAAAAATGACAAGTTATTAAGAATTGGCTGATAATTTCCATGCCCAATATTGCTTCATGTTAAAGGGAGAAAATGCTTCCTGATCATAATCAGGGAGATAATTTCAGTATTTTTATTAAGAATGTTTAACAAGCCAAGGATTTTAAGGAGAATAAAATAGATTGCTATAGAAGAGTCCTCTAAGGTTTTGAATATTATAATTCCAGGTTTCAATTATTGGACCATTTAATTGGAAACATTTTGGTTTCAGGCTAGTTCTTTACTAGTTAAATGAAGTGAAGAATTAAGCCAATTAGCCACTTAATTGGAGACACAACGTATGTTTTCTTGAAAAGTTTAAGTAATTTAAACTTTTTTGGGTTAGTTCTGTTTTCTTTAGATTATTGACATAATTACCTACATTTCCCATTCCTTTATATGAAGTTATATAATAATTTCTAATTTTGTTCAGGACTTATTCAACAGGAGAGAAATATTTCTAATATTTTATATTTGGTGAACCCACAGGAAAAATTCTGGAATTTATATCGATGAGGATATGTTAGCAAACACAAGGTTTGTATGAATAAGCATGTATTACGGTTAAATTGATTTCTCTACTTTTATTGCTGCTAAAGACAACACTTTACGGCCATGGGTAATGTGTTTCCTTCTGCTTTTTTATTTCTCTATACCACAATAGGGTTTCACAAGTAATTATTGATTAGGCTTTCTAACTTTGAAATGAATATTAGCCAAAGTAATGCTTTAAATTTTTTCTAAATCTTAGTGAACATTGGTTGCATGCATATTATTTTCCTTTCTCCTTTTGGTCCTTTCCAAAGTCACCAGACTTTGATTAATAAGTGTGGTAGGCTATAATGGCACCCAGATATATCCTGGTTCTATGCTCTAGAACCTGTGAATGGTACCTTATATGGCAAAAAGAATTTTGCAGAAGTGATTAAACTAAGGATTTTGAGATTGGAAGATTTTTCTTTATTATCACTGTGGACCTTAAATATAATCAAAAGTGTGCTTAGAAGAAAGAGGCAGAGGAAGGATTTAGGAAAGAGAAGAAGATAATAAAGCAAGATGCTACACCACAGGCTTTGAAGATGGAGGTAGGGACCTAGAGTCGATGGCAGGATTGCAGTTCTAGAAACTGAAAAAGGCAAGGAAACAGAGTCTCTACAGAGCATATGGAGAAAGCACAGGTCTCATGATACCTTGATTTTGGTTTAGGAAAATATATCTAGGACTTCTGAACTTCAGAACTGTTAAGAGAATAAATAAATAGAACTGTGTTGTTTTAATTCACCAAGTTTGTGGTGATTTGTGATAGCAGCCATACAAAAGCAAATGGCGAGCCTGTCAGTATATCCCACTCTGATCTGAAGAAAGAGGACAGAAATCTATGAGAGAACAGACCAAAGAAGCTGCCTTATGTCAGGGGTGAGGTAAAACTATGCTATTAAAATAAATATCTTAAGAGTAGGTAGGAATTGAGCGGATGAACTCAGGTGGGAGAAAAGATTATTTAAGGCAAAGAGAACACCAAGTGCAAAGACTCAAAGGTTGGCAGGAAAATGCCTTAAGGAACTGGGAGGAGGTATATATGCTTACAGTCAGAATTAAGAGAAACTGGTATAAAATCAAGCCAGACAGGTAAGCAGGCACAGGAATAAAAATGGCTTTATAAGTGATTTTACTCTTTTTTTTAAAAAATCCTGAATGGATATATCATTCTATGTCATATGTACAATAGGAATTCACTGGACATTTCCATGCAAAGGAAGAACATGCTCAAATTTTCAAGTTTAAATATCATCTTAGGATGTTGTTTAAAGGAAAGTTTAGAAAGAACTGACTAGTAATGGGACGATCAGTTATCTATTTAGTAATCTAGATGAGGAAAATGTAAACATTGGATTGTAATGATGACATTGGATATGGAATAACCCAAGGTATATTTAGGAGGTAAAAATCAATAACTAACACTAGATTAGACATAGGCTTGAGAGAGAAAAACTCATGAATGTTCTATTGGTTTACTGGGACAGGAAATACTGGAAGAGAAGAAGCCATGTATTGAACCATTGGGAATTCCTTGCACTTTGGCAGTATTTGAATTTGGGACATGCTAGAAGGAGAGTGGAAGATGAGAACAAAGAGAAATAGGGGAATTTATCTCCTTCCTTTCTTGCATTCTTAGCTGCAAGTTGGTTATGGTTATGTTCCTCTACATAAGGCCACCAACCCAGTTAAGCAGCCCTCTTCTATAGCTACAGGTCTTATCAAGTTGTTATAACAGCAAGCACCACTTACACCTTTGAAGTTATATGGGATAATATTGTAGCTTACTGTTTTTGTGGGTCTATAGGGTGTTTCATTATCCCTGTTTGTTTCCCTCAGACCATAACTTTGTAAATATTCTTAATACTAACATAATTCCATTACTCTCTTTGTACTGTGTGTTTCTTGCTGAGATTTTGGCTGGTAATTCTGGTCTAGCCCCAAGACAGAGATCTTCAAAATTAGACTCTGAACTGGTTTGCAGACATATTTGTTGAGCAATATATTCTCATGATAATTCATTTTCCAGAGTCAAATGGCACAAGGGTAATCTGTAAAATTCAGCAGTTTCCCAGTACTTTGATTAAAACTGGTGGGGGCATGAGTTAAAGTGCAAGTGGAGAACAAGTCATCAGAAAATTAAGTGGCTATGGCACTTAGTCACGTTGACAACAATGGTGGTTGCAAAGATTATGGAGTGGGATGGATATTTCTTTTTAAAATTGACTTTATTTTTTTGTTTTTTTAAATCTCAAAATATTAAGGGAGTACAAATGTTTTTGTTACATGAATACCTTTTATAATGCTCAAGTCGAGGCTTTTAGTGTGTCCATCACCCCAATGGTGTTCATTGTACCTGTTAGGTAGGATTTTACCCTCCCTTCTTCTCCTCTCCCCTCTTCTTGATTTCCAATGACCTTGACATCTCTTTGTGTCCATGTGAGCCCATCAGTTAGCTCCCACTTATTAATGAGAACATGTGGTGTTTGTTTTTCCATTGCTGAGATACTTTACTGAGGGTAATGGTCTCTAGTTCCATCCAAGTTGCTGCAAAATACATTATTTCATTCCTTTCTATGGATGAGTAGTAATCCATGGTGTATATATATTACACTTTCTTAACTCACTCATGAATTGATGGGCACTTAGATTGATTCCACATCTTTGCTATTGTGAATTGTGCTGCAATAAACATTCAAATGCAGGTGTCTTCTTGATAAAATGACTTTTAAAAAAATTTTAGAACATTACCAGGGTACAAATGTTTTGGTTGCATGGATTGCATTTGTACTGTTTGAGTAAAAGTTTATAAGTGTGCCCATCACCCAGAGAGTGTATATTGTGCCCACTAGGTCTGATTTCACCCATCCCTTCCTCAGCCCTCCTGCCTGCTTGATTTCTGTTGAGATTTATTTCCGTATGTGCACAGAAGTGTTGATAGGTTAGTTCCAATGTAATAGTGAGTACACATGGTGTTTCCTTTTCCATTCTTGCTATACTTCACTTAGAAGAATGGTCTCCAGTTCCATCCTGATTGTTACAAAATGTATTAATTCATTCTTTTTATGGCAGAGTATACTCCATGGTATTCATATACCATATTTTTTTAATCCAGTAATGAATTCATGGGCACTTGGGTTGTTTCCACATCTTTGCAATTATGAATTGTGCTGTAATATAAATTGGAGTACAAGTATCTTTTTGATAAGTGTTTTTTTTTCCTTTGGGTAAATACTCAGTAGTGGGATTGCTGGATCAAATGATAGGTCTACTTTTAGTTCTTCGAGAATCTCCATACTATTTTCTATAGAGGTTGCACTAGTTTGTAGTCCCGCCAACAATGTGTAAGTGTTCCTTTCTCTCTGTACCCGTGTGAGCATTTATGGTTCTGGGACTTTTTGATAAAACCCGTTTCTCATTTTGGTTTTCATTTGCATTTCCCTGATGATTAGTGATGTTGAGCATTTTTTCATATGTTTATTGACCTTTTGAAAACCTTCTTTTCATGTCTTTTGCCCACATTTTAATGGGGTTGTTTCTTTTTCTGTTGCTGATTTGTTTGAGTTCTTTGTAGATTCTGGATATTAGCCCTTTACTGGATGTACAGTTTGTGAATATTTTCTCTAATTCTGTAAATTGTATATTTACTCTGTTGATTATTTTCTTTGCTGTGCAGAAGCTTTTTACTTTAATTAAGCCAGTCTAATTTATTTATTTTTGTTGTTGCTGTATTTGTCTTTGAGGTTTTAATCATAAATTCTTTAGTTAGGCCAATGTCTAGAAGCATTTTTCCTATGTTTTCTTCTAGCATTATCACGGCTTCATGCCTTATATTTAAGTCTTTTATCCGTCTTGAATTACTTTTTGTGAGTGGTGAGAGATACAGGTCCAGTTTCATTCTTCTGCATGTGGCTATACAGTTTTCTCAGCACCGTTTATTGAATAGGGCTTCCTTTCCCAGTGTATTTTGCTGTCTGCTTTGGCACAGATCAGAGGGTTGTAGGTAGATGGTTTTATATCTGGGTTCTCTATTCTGTTGCATTGGTCTATGTCTCTACTTTTATGCTAGTACCATGCTGTTTTGGTTACTACAGCCTTGTAGTATAATTTCAAGTCTGGTAATGTGATGCCTTCAGATTTTTTAAAGCAGACAAGTTCATAGTAAAATTGAGCAGAAAGTACAGAGAGTTCTAGTACACTCCTTGCCGCTACACATGAACAACCTCCCCTACATACCGTATCAATATACCATATCACATCAGAGTGGTGCATTGATTACAATTTATGAACTTACACTGACATTTTGTTATCACAAAAAGTCCATTGTTTACACTAGAGTTCACTTTTGGTGCGGGATATTCTATGGGTTTTGACAAATATACATGACATGTATTTAACATTAAAGTATCATAAAGAGTAGTTTTCAGTACCCTAAAAAACCTCTGTCCTCAGCCTATTCATTCCTTCTATGCCCTAACTTCTGGCCACCACTGATCTTTTCACTGTCTTCATAGTTTTGCCTTTTCCAGAATGTCATATACTTGAAATCATATGGTGTGTAAGCTTTGAAGATTAGCTTCTTTCACTTAGTAATAGGCATTTTAAGGTTCATCCATGTCTTTTCATGGCTTGATAACTCATTTCTTTTTAGCACTGAATGATATCCCATTCTCTGGATGTACCAAATTTTGTCTATGCATGAAATGACTGAAGGATATCTCAATTGCTTCCAAGTTTTGACCTTTTATAAATGAAGCTGCTATAAACATCCATGTTTTTGAGTGGACATAACTTTTCAACTTTTTTTGAGTAAATACCAATGAGCACAACTGCTATTAATAGACTGTATGGGAAGAGTATGTTTAGTTTTGTAGGAAACTGCCAAAACTATTCTTCCACTGCATTCTTTGGAATAGACACATGGAGGCCAGTGAAATTCTTGAAATTATATACATAGCTTTCAAGATAAATGTCCATGTGCATTTATTTATCTGAAAAAAAAATTCAAAATTGTCAGATTTTCAAAGTGGCCATAAAATAGAGCCCCCAAAAGATTAAGGAGCTTTGATAGATAAATATGATGTTGTGATATATTCATAAACTGATAGTCTTTGCTTTTAAAATTAGGAGTTTTGAAAGAGATGTTGGCGTTTTCAAGAGGGAAATTCATGAGTGCCAGGAGAGCAAGCTCTGCGTGGCAGGTTCACTTCAGTTTTGGCTCCGTTTGATATGGCTAAAACACTATAGATGTTAGTTCTTTCAAAATATCTCTGAAAAGGCTAACACAGTAGGTGTGTTTATAGCCCTTCAAAAGACCCAGATGGGGAGACCTGGAGATTAATTATCTTTGTTGTACAAGGCCAGGTATAAGCTCAGGTAGCCTCCTAGGCAGTCCTGCCCATTGCCATGGCAATGAATTTCTAACCTGACCCTGAGAGGCAACTTCTGCACTTCTGCAGAAGAAAGATAGGTCCTTCATATCCATGGGCCACAATGTTTTAAAAAATTAAAATGTTTTATTTTACAGTTGTATTTTTTAATGTTGCTATATTTCATTTATAAAGAAACAGATTGAAACAAAACAAAACTGTTAGATAAATTAGTGAGATTAAATATCACTGGAGAGAAAATCTGCAAATTTTCTAGTCAGTGGGACTTACCAAGTACTGATTATTTATGTCTGAATTTAATTTACATAATTAAGGCAAAACTCAGCTTTCTTGAAAATACATAAGATTGTGTGGCGGGGGATTAAATCCTATGAGATATCATTTAGAAAACATTTTGATCAGTGTCCTGCAAAATAATTCTGAATAATATGAACCTTATTTCTTTGTGGTCAGAAATTAAATTGCTCCCTTGTAACTAGCTGGATTTTAAGCACATTTTTTCTTTTTTGCTAAGAACACATTTGGTATTACATATCCTTGTTTTTTGAGCTATTGTTTTATATCTATGACTCTCAAACTTTAGTGTGCACAAAAATCACAGGGGAATTATGTTAAAATGCAGATTCTTATTCAATACTTCTGGAAGGAGGCTTAAAATTCTGAATTTTTCACAAGCTCCCAAGCTAGGCGAATATTACTGGTCTCCAGATCACACAATTGAGTAGTAAAATGGTATATGATATGCCTATTGTATTTCTTCAAATATACTATGCAACTATGATTTGACGGTAAGAGGCTTATTTTTAGATAGAGAATATATTCATTAAATAAAATAGAATTAAAAATCAATTCATAAGTAGCTTCATATTGAAAGAAATAGCAGTTCATATCTGAAGTAATACTAAAATATACTAAAAGTAAAAATATTTTAGGTTAGAACTTTTTATTATTATTATTTTTTTTTTTTGAGACAGAGTCTCGCTCTGTTGCCCCGGCTAGAGTGAGTGCCGTGGCGTCAGCCTAGCTCACAGCAACCTCAAACTCCTGGGCTTAAGCGATCCTCCTGCCTCAGCCTCCCGAGTAGCTGGGACTACAGTCATGCGCCACCATGCCTGGCTAATTTTTTTCTCTATATATATTTTAGTTGGCCAGATAATTTCTTTCTATTTTTAGTAGAGACGGGGGTCTCGCTCTTGCCAGGCTGGTCTCGAACTCCTGAGCTCAAACGATCCACCCACCTCGGCCTCCCAGAGTGCTGGGATTACAGGCGTGAGCCACCACGCCCGGCCTAGGTTAGAACTTTTTAAAATCGATTTTACCTGATGGTTCCAGAGCTGCATAAAGCATCTATGCTCAGTATCATTGCCATAGATATGCTACTTCCTTTTTAATGGATATTTTTACATAGTTTATGAGATTAGAAAACTGGGAAAACTTACTGGCAATTTCCCTATCATTTATTTGTATGGTGAGATAGCTTCTAGCAACAGTGACTTTAGAGAGTAATTTAAAAGTGCACATATACACACGTGCCCTGCATTCAAAATCCAGTGTTCGTATATAGCACGGCATAGGATGAACCTAGTTCAAATCCGCAATCAGCACCTATTTGACCTGCTGAGAACTGGCGATGTTTTGGACCACCATGTGGCTTGCTCCCTGATGTACAGTAAATTTCTTTTAAAACGAAGGTCCGTGTGCTTTTTGACTTTGGCAGAAAGAACAAAACAGGAGCATAATGAACTATAAATTTTAGTGTATTTATGAGTATTTATAGCTCACCATAAGGTTTTAACTTTCTGTGTTTTTCATACATTTCCTCTGAACTTGGCTCTGGCAGCAGATTCAGTGTGTTTGACCTTCTGACAAGAACAACTACATCAGGTCCACATTAACTGGCAAGCATTTTGTTTTGTGGAGAGAGACTTACAGCATGAGAGAAGGCTAGAATAAGTCCTAATAAAACACACTGTCGGCACTGCTTTTTGGCAAAAGTTTCCATTTATTTCTTAGTTCAATTTTTTAAAGATAAAATTAACAATTAATGCTATTAGTAACAATATTAATTTTTTAAAAACATGCACCTGCCATAGTCTTTTAACAGGCATTATCATGTAGCCATATGGGAGCCTTTGAGCAAGAAAATCCTTTTGAATGTGAAAGGACAGGTAACTATGCTAGCCTCCTTCCTGCTTTTGGGATTGTTGATGAATTGCATAGATTTGAATCTCTAGACCTAATTGACCTGTACTGCTATGGGGATGCTTGTCTGAGTTAACTGTGTTAGACTTGCTACAAAGAAAGGAAAATTGCCTTGATTGACAATGACATCTCTGCCACTTTCACTGTGGCCCAGTACTTCACGTGAGGTGTATGTCTGCTAGCCTAGCTTATTTTCCTCCATGCCAGCGGAGCATGGCCACAGTAGGATGAGGGAGGGAAACTGTGTGTGAGGCTCCCTCAGCAGGATCCATTCCTGCAGGGCCACTGGTGGGCAGAGGCCTGCTGAGAAAGGTGTCAAAGAAAGGTCCCACTGGGTACCGAGACTGTCACTCAAAGAGCCCCTACTAGGTGGCGGTGCTCAGGGGAAGGAGTGTGTATATTGCCCCAAAATACTTATATTTTCATTCAACAGCATAAAAAGTATTTACAATTGTGCTCATACAGATTAAGTATTTAAGGCCTCTTTTTCCTCCTTTCACCATTTTTTCCTTAATCACCTCATTAATTTCCAGTTTGGCTTAAAATATTCAGCAGGCTGGAACTCTATGGCTCATTTATTCTACTTTACTTTATTTACTTTTTCAAAGTAAAATGGATAAAATCAATTAATAAATTTAAGCCCATTTGCTATGATTTGGAGAGCTGTTAAATAATACATCTTCGTTCCTTCACTAAAGTGACATAAAATAATTCACCTGTGAGAATAAGGCAATCTCTTTCTCTAGATATTTTTAAGCAAATGGCAGACTGTTATCATTCTGAAGTTCAATTCTGCCTAGAGCCAAGACATGGGCTAAACAGCTTGCACAGGGATTCTATCATACTTTATCAAAGAAATACTTCATCACTAGCTTGTGTTACTTGTTTGAAAAGCATAAACAATTAATAAACAATATTCTGATTCTCTACTTCGGTGTGGTAGTATCTGTTTTTGTATGATAATTCCAATGATGTGTTTGGGTTTTAAACTAAATCCTGTATAAGGAATGGCAAAACCACTCTTTAGCACCAATTTGGGAAGCAATATGAAAGGTAATAGCACACACACACACAAAGCACACAATCTAAAATATTGTCAAGTATGTTAGAATAAATAAAGTTTATGTGTGATGGGAAGGGTGGATAGGATATAAATTAAGGCTGAAAGGGGCAGAGGAATATTGGTAATTCTGTGCAGGAGAGGGAGGATGAAAGGGGTTGCTAAATGGTCTAGAGAAGGAGATCTTCATGCCTGTCTGAGGTGGGTAAACTTCTGACTATAATAATTGCCAACAGAGGCATAGATTGTTCTCTTGTTTCCAAAAAAAAAAAAAAAAAAAAGTAAGTACACTAGAAAATAGGCATTCATCAGCATAGCTCTATCAACATCTAGTAGTGAAACTAATCCACTCAGGGTGTTCTGAGTACTGAGTGGGATATCATAATTAAAGTGTTTAGACCAATGCCTGGGTGGTGTCAATGTCAATAGACAGTGGATATAGTTGATACACACACACACACACACACACAAACACACACACACAGAGGCTGGTAAAAAATATATGTACATATAGATGCATACACACATACACATACATGTAAGCCATTTATAAAGGGAAAGGAAGGGAAAGGAAGAAATAGAAAGCTACAAAAGAAATGTGTACAATTTTGGTCGGGCATGGTGGCTCATGCCTGTAATCCTAGCACTCTGGGAGGCCGAGGTGGGTGGATCGTTTGAGCTCAGGAGTTCGAGACCAGCCTGAGCAAGAGCGAGACCCCCGTCTCTACTAAAAAAATAGAAAGAAATTATCTGGACAACTAAAATATATATAAAAAATTAGCTGGGCATGGTGGCACATGCCTGTAGTCCCAGCTACTTGGGAGGCTGAGGCAGGAGGATTGCTTGAGCCCAGGAGTTTGAGGTTGCTGTGAGCTAGGCTGACGCCACAGCACTCTAGCCTGGGCAACAGAGTGAGACTCTGTCTCAGAAAAAAAAAAAAAAAAGAAAGAAATGTGTACAATTTTGCATAAAGCTAGAAATGTTTATCTTTCTTTTTTTAATTTAGTTTTTAATAGTTATATATATGCCCACTGTGGAAAAGTCAAATGATGCAGAAGTATATGGTAAAATATTATAATTTATACATCTTTTTGTTATTTTTTCCAGAATTTTTCTACCTACATATATGCTTATACACACATCAATGTGCATATATACACACAAAAATAGAGAATTTTTATTAATTCTTAATTTTTTAACACAAATGGAGTCAGATACATTGTATCTCTATATCATTAGCTGAGTAGGACTAAGCAGAAGTTCTGCATGAAGATATTTTTGTCACGCATACTTGTATTACAGCTCTATTACTCATAGTATAGGAACCTAACACAGTTGGCTTTCTTGAAGAAGTATCTATCTATCCATCTATCACTGAGGAATCCAGCAGCATAAACATAGTTGTTGTAACAAATATCCAGTGAAAGATATTTTGAAGTTTCTCTTAAAACTCTGCATTAATGATCCGATATTGCTCCATTACAGTTTTCGAAAAATGTGTGAAGTGTTCTGACATTATGTCAACAAAGTGTCAAATATTGTGAGAGAGAAGCTAAGAAATAGAATCATAGTGTCACCAAGTGTTAAAGCTGGAGGGACCTTAGACCCCCTTCATGTTGAAAGTGATGGGGCTGAAGCCCAGGAGGATTTAGTGATTTGTTCAAGGTCACACACAGCGAGTATGGACTGAAGAGTAGAACTTGGGTCCCAAGGTTTCCAGTCCTGGTCTCTTTTAGCTTTGTAATTTTGCTCCTAACTATATTAATTGTTTTATTTTGCACCGAACAAAACACAGATTGTAGAAATGAAATAATCAGAGACATTCAGTGTTTAGTGTTCAATGAGTTCTTAAACTGTACACCAGGTAAAAAAGACTTCCTGTTACTTAAGAGTTTGTAATTCGGTTATAGCAAATTCGCACATACCTGAAACATCAGAAAAATAGTGGAAAGAAGATGGGAGACAAGAGATAAAGCACAGTTACAATTTAAGTCCAGGAAAATGAATTTAAATTACATTTAAGGTATTGTTTACTATTTAAATTTAATGTAAATAAAATGTGGCAATTAGACTAGATCAAGTGGTTTTCAAAACCAAATTTTGAATAAATAAATTTCTTTTATGCTGCTCTGGCTGTAGCTGTTGCATCCTTTTGCACTTGCTGTCTCCAAAGCTCGGAAATGCCTTTCCTTTCCCTTACTAATTCTTTCCTTTTTGTCTTTCATGTCTCAGCTCAAATGTTACAGCAGCAAAAAGTAGGTTATATCACATAACTTTGATATATTTTAAGTAACCCCAATCACTATTGGAGATTTTAATTATTTCTTTGCTTATTTTATTATCTCTTTCACCTATCTCCCCACAGGACATTATCTTTACGAAAGTTGAGATCTTTTTTATAGAATCCCAGACCCTGGAATTGCACCTGGCATAACAGATTCCAATGAGTATTGGTTAGTAAATTAGAAAATCCTTACAGATTTAGTTCAGATGTCACCTTCTCCAAGAAGAATTCCTGAACCAACTGCTCAGGAGAAATTCCCCCCACCCTGTGTTCCCATCTTCCACTGCTTATGCATAAAACCAACATTCATCAAGTTGTATCATATTAATTTATTTATATAACTATCTTCTAAAAATACTGTATATTTCTTGAAGGCAAGGATTTTATTTCAGTCTGCTTTATATCCATAAGTTCATGCTCATACTAGTGCATGGCACATAAAAAGCACTCAATGAGTGTTTTTAAAATAAATTACTCTTTGAAAAATCCCAAACTGTCATAAAAGCCATTTGTTAAATTTATCCACAATAGTTTTATGTGTCAGGTTAGCTAGGTTATAGTACCCAATTATTTCATCAATTACTAATCGAGGTGTCACTGTGAAGCTATTTTGTAGACGAGGTAAACATCTGAAATCAGTTTTTTAAGCAAAGGAGATTGCCCTCTATACTGTGGGTTAGCCTCATCCAATCGGCTAGAAGGCCTGGAGAACAAAAAACAAGATTTCTCAGAGAAGAAGAAATTCTGATGTAAAAATATTGCCATCTTAACAGAATATGAAAAGGGGATACATATCACGTGTTTTGGTATTTTTCACATATTTTTCTTACTTTTTTATTACCTTTTTGTTTTAAATGTTTTGTGCAACAAGATCACAAATAGATTATGACTACCGACATCTCTGCTGAAATTTTGATATACAAATAAAAAATGATTCGAGTGAGATGAGTTTGATTAAAGTTAACTTTCCAGATGAGCACAAAAACTGTCAAGAAACAGAGGACTTCACTCTGTTTTTCAGGCACTTAGAATCATGAAAGGGCCTACCTTTTTTGGATAGAACTTTGAGATGGCCAAAGAAACATAAATAACAACTGATGTCGTGAGCTGAAGGTGAAGAGTATAGGTCACTGATTTATACCCTGAGCATGACAATTTTAGATACATCACTTCTGAAACCTAACATTCCTTTCTGTAATTTGGGCCCATTCTTGACCTTCTAATTTCCATGAATAGCTGTACTCTTCTCCAGTTATGGGCTAACTCCTTCACTGTGGCTACTTCCAACCCAAATCCCACCTGTTAATCATTTTTTCCTAGCTATGTTATTCATAATTTTTCTGCATTGGTTTATTTCACTGCAATCACCTTAACTCAATTTCACACTATGGTAATGGCCTTTAACTAGACACCCTGACATCTAATCTCTCACTTCTCCAGCCTTTTGTTTATTCACAGTGACCAGAATAATCTTCCTGTACCAAAACTATCAGGCTTGTCCTTGACTTAAAAAATTCCATGTGTGTATGAATTGCAGGTGGAATAGTCAAGATCTTTTCATCTGTCACTCTATGTTCTTCCAACAAAGACCTTACCTCCTTCTCCTTATATCCTTCTACATTCCATTGTAGCCAAATTAATCTTCTCTTCTTTTCCAAACACAATTCGGTGAATATCTGCACTTTACTTTTTATTGTGTCCAAAGCAAATTCTATCCAAATACTTTGCCTCCTTTAGGAATAGAGCTAGAGACTTCCTTGATCAAGAAACCATGATTTAATTTAAATATAAATGCACATCTTTCTCTTCTTTTCCTGTGATAGTTCTTTTCTGAGATACAGCAAGATATAGTGGAAAGAATCATATAGCTATAGGTTGGATCCGAGTTCTGCCCCAATCTTGCTGTTGGAGTATAGAAAAATGACTTAATCTTTCTGCCTCTGTTTCCTCAATCATGAAATGGGGATTAAAATATTTACTTTCATTGAATTATTTATTTCAGTTGCTTATTTTTATTTATTGCCTTTCTCTCTCCACTAGAATGTAAACTTAAGAAGGAAGAAATGTTGCCTGTTTTGGCAATTGCATTTTTTACCAGCACCTATACTGAAGTCGGGCACAGAGTAGAAAATCCATACTATTTGTTGAATGAATAAATGTTTAGCACCTAGTGAGGGGTTCACAAATAGTGGCCATCACCATCATCATCAATCATACAGTACCTATTAATGCTGTCTAGCTTGCTATTTATTTTTTACATGAAATCAGGATTATTTCTCCCTTATAGGTCCTTAATCACTCCTTGGTGATTGCTCCTGTCCAAAAATGTACCAAAGCTAATACTAAACAGGATTACATGAAGTTGATTATTTGCAAAAAGCAAGAGTCTAGAACTAGAATCAAAGCTTATTTAGTGGCATTTCTCCCCTAAAGACCACATATTCACATCTTATTACTCATATCCAACTAGAGATTATCAGCTGCCTCTAGGCTTTTCATGCCACATATATTTACTTTTTTAGTAGCCATTTTTAATTATTTTATATTCCCCTTCAAAGCTCATAAAATAATGTCACATTTTAACAGTGCCTCAGAGGAAATTATTTCTGACAAAAACATGAATGTTTTAAAAAGTCAAATTTACAAGGCATGCATTTAAGCAGGGATGATGTTATTAGTACAATTCTATAGTGAAATTTCAGTGGTACTATGAGAACTTCAATTTCAAATAGCTAACCTTCCTCCCAACCCAACCCACTATCACAGAATAAATTTTTAGCCATCCAATGGTGCAATTAGTCTTATCACCTACAAAAATGTGCCTTTTAGAGGGAAAAGATTTCATCATCATTAGTCAGTTATACTATAGTTTGAAAGAGTTTATTTTATTCACCCTTTTCCTATGCAAGATTTGATAAAGAAGAAATTGGGCAAGCATGACCGACAGTGCTCATTGAGTCTGGCCATTGCTGCATCAGGAAGATCTGTAATCCACCAGAAGAAACTTACAAGACCTTCCTTTCCTCCTAGTTCAGAGTATTCATCAACACAGAACTACAAAATAGGTATCATTATTCCCAGTAGACAGACCAAGTTATTAAAGTTCAGCAAGGTTATCCAACATGTTCAAAGTCCTACTTCATAACCTGAAGGACTTTATTTGCTTATGAAGAATCAGACACTCAGACAAGTAGAATCAATTATTGGTTTTAAATAGCTTCTTTTTTATACTTCCTTACCTGTAGAATCATCTGTATTGCTGCAAATTTACAAGGCAACCTTTCAAGTCCCTCCATCAACTGACTTTCTCCAAGTGCAGATGTACTTAGGGTGAAGGAAAGAGGGGAAAGAAATAGTATTTGATCAGTAACCACAGTGATACTGTCCTACTTCTGTACTTGTGTAATAATTTTGGTTAAATAAATAGTTCCTGGAAAAGAATGTTATGCCATATAGGCAGGAATTTTATATCAATCTCTCCTAAGCTAGTCTTGAGTATTTAATACAATTTTCATTGTCTCTTTTTCATAAAAAAAGAAAAATTAAAGGAATATTTTGTCCTTAAATCACAAAATTAGGGTTTTGAAATTCAAGCTCCTATACTCTTTATGTTCCTTCCCTATTATTTTTGTAACTGTTATATAAATATAGACTCAGAATATTGTGATTGAAATTCCTAGAGGGTATTTTGTGAAACTTAACAGCAAAATGTAGTTGACACTCGTTCTGTGTTACCCTAGGGCTACAGTTTTGATCATAGAGTGAGTGGATTCATTCCTGTCAGCACAATGAATTTTATACTCATGTCATAGGTAAATTTTACAATCCTTTTGCCGTTTACAAGTACAAATGAAGTAAAAATAAATTCAGTTATAATATTTCAATCAAGATCTAAAGAAAATAATCATATCAAACAGATATAACGTACAGGCCAAAAATCTGTCCTTTTTAATTCTGGTTGTCTGATTAAATTTACAGTAATGTTAATATTGATGTAAATATGCACACATTTATATACTTAACACCATCATTTTTAATATATCAGATATATCTTGATAAATAGAAAATCATAACAAATGAGTTATATATTTATCAATTGCTCTGTAATTGTAAGAAAGCAGTGGCTATTGTGTTAGTAAATCTTACAAGCAGTGTAATACATTATATATCATCTTTCAGTTTTAAAACATTTTTAAGTTCCTATTCCCCATTGCCCAGGTATTAGACACTGGTAACAGTTGCTTTGAATTTTTTAAAAAAGTACATTCTGATCGTAGGTTCCCAAGAAGGTTAAATATAAATTAGTCATAAAGCCAATGGGACAGACAGGACATGATTAGGCAGTATGATTATTTTTAAATTTATAGTGTTTTAACATTACTGGTGTTTAATTAAGGAGAAAAGGAGCCAATTTTATTTTATGTGATTATTTAAGACCTCAAAAATTAATGTTCTCCTTACTCTGTAATGCTGTAGTTCTAAAGCAATGCTGAAGACAACAAAGTCCTATTTGATAGTCTAGCCTTTCAGCGAACAGCTCTTCTTCCTGTCTTTGATGTAGGAATGGTTTATTTAATCAATTATTAATCAAAGTTATGGCATTCTTCTTATATATTTAGGTAAAACTAAAAGATGACTTTCCCAAGCCTTATTACTTAAATAAAAGTTTAAATAGACTGTGAAAACACTTACACTTGACTTTGACATGGCAGATATTGGAGTGATTTAAGTTTTAGAGAGCCACTGGTCTCAACTGGGTGCTTAGATGAAAAGGTATGTGTGTATGTGTGCGTGTGTGTGTTGGGGGGCTGGGGGTGTAATGTAATTTTCTAGCACTAGATGATGAGAATGGGCCAAAGTATCCAGAACACTTTTGATAACCTTCCCTCTGATAACAAAAGCCAGGACAGATAATTTGATCAGTGTTTTCTTTGCACAGGTGTTAAAGTTGACAGGAAACAGCTGAAAGACACAGCATAGTGGTGCAAGCCGGGCAGCTGGACACTTTGTGCATGGAGAATCTTGAGCAGTTGGTAACATTTGGCAGCTTAACATAGAAAAAAATGACTGCTAGCAAAATCTCAACTGCTGCTAATTAGCAGCGATGAACTGTGGGTAGGACAGTGCGTTTTAATGTGAGAAGATTTTTACAGTAACCACCGCACTAAGGGGAGGGGGTGGGGAAGAGAAAGAAATGCTCCCTAGCTGACCCTAGTGGCAATCCAAGCTGCATATTGCAATAATCCTGTAAATTACTATGCTTTCTTATACAGTAACTTGGAGTTAATTAGTAATTTAACATTCCTCTACACTATTAAATGTCTTTCTCGCATTATATTATGTTGTTTCATGGGCTTACCTTAACACTAATGGGGTTTTGTTATATTTTCTCAAAACAGTAACAGTAAAATAAAACTGAGCTAGAAAATTAGTTATCTTTTTACCTTTGATTTACCTGTTATTAACAATTAAGTGGTGATACACATTTTTAAAGTGGTTTCGAAGGTTAGGTGAGATGAATATACTTCCAGAATATATTACAGAGGGAATGTGAATAAAAATGAATAGTGTACACGCTTAAAGAGCCGATGCCACACATGCAGAATGCAGTGTAAACACGTTTCATATTTCTACTCTAATAGAGTGGGTTAATAGTTTGTGGGTGGTAGAAGAAGAGGAAGGATTGAGGTAGAGAAGGAAAGTCTATTTATCTATATCCACTAATTTAAGAAACAAAAAATCTGTGTATAGAAAAATCCATACTGCTCTTTGGTTTATGTCATAAATGTGAATGTGCTAGACTGAGGTAGTGGATCTTTCCATATAAGAAAAATATGCACATTTTTGAAACTTTTTAGTTTATAAATGCCAGAGGGTTTTATAGGATTCTGTGATGAGGAAAAGTGATACTCAAAAATTGAAATAATAGAAATTAATGCATGCAATGATCACTTTCAAATAGAGAACTTAGAGATGAGGAATTATAGTAAATGAAATTATTCAGATTATTTGAACAGAATAAAGAAGTTAAATTTGTCAGTACTTTTTAAAAAAATTCCTTGGCTAGCTACCTCTTTCTTCCCCTGCAATCCTGATTTTCCCATTGAATGAAGCAGAAAAATAAAGCAGAGTTACACGCATGCACTTTAAAAACTGTTCTTATGTATTTGAAATTGAAATTCTGCTGTATTCTGTATATTAAAGATAAAGGAAGTGTTTTTATTTGGCATCTCAAAGATCACTGTGAACTTGACAGTGGAACAATTTAGTAAAAGCAGGGTTTCAGAAGAAGAAAAGCTACGGATGTGTACGTGGAAAGGAATGAATTCAACACAAAACATTTCCAAAAGATTTCGTCTCTTGGGGCTCCCTCTAAAAGAATGTCTGCTACCATTTAAAACCCCATCCTTTGCAGCTGGATTTGAACATTCCATAAAAAATTCATCCACGCTTTAAGAGATTTCTGCTTTTCTGTCCTCTCTATTGTTAGACAAATTGAAGTGTGCACTCGGAAGGAGAGTGGCAGTGAACTGCGAATTTATTTACTCATTCGATTCTAATATTGAGAGAATCTACTTGCTCTGTTCAAAGGGTAGAGCAACAATGCAAGTGACATCAGGTCACTCAGCACTTCATAGCTACCTGTGAGATAGAATTGTTCTCCTTGCAGATAGGAAGTGACTGAAACCTCTTTTTCTCATCAATGTCTATTATGATTGATGGCTCTATGGTCACATTGAATATGCCCTTTTTAAATAATTCACAATGTCATCACCATAGTACTAGTTTATAACTAGCCTGTTATTTTTACCTTTGTTCATTCACTATCAGAAGGTTAGATAAATTAAGTACTGTGGATTTTGGTAGCATTATAACCAACCAAAGTACAGTGTTTATAGCCCAACAACAACAAAGCATCAGTTTTATTTTTTACCAGCACTCTGAATGTCTCTCTCTCTCAATAAATCCTAAAAGGGAATTCTGATAAAGCAGAAGCACTTGTAGCACTCTTTAACCTGAAGCCACATTTCGGTATTAAGTCATCATAAGATTTTCAATATAAAAAGCAGTCACACTGCATTGAGAGAGATGGAATTTTGCATAAATTCTACGCTTATTTTAAAACAATGCATCATATTTATTTAATGCCTCAAGAATAATAAAATTTGTAATTCACTTCCAAATATCTAATGCATGGATTGTTAAACCAGCATTTGTACAAAAGAGCAGTTAAAGCACATATTTAAAAATGTACTGCTTACTACTGGGAGTATACTATATGAGAAATAATATATTTCAGTTATTTTCTAAATTGATTAGGAATCAGACTTTGTTATTTAATTTTTAAATGTTGATGCTCACCCTCAAAAGTTCTTCATTTTATAAGATATATTTAAAATCATTATCTAATAGTTTTGACCACTAGTCGCTAAAATGAATAATTACAACTCTTATGAAAATTTTGTTGTATTACACATAAAATTGTTGATAGGTCAGTTATACAAATTCAAAATATGAATTTTGAATATAAGACAATAATAATCAAAGGAATTGATTTATATTGCCTTAAATAAACAGATATTCTTTGGATTTTAATTTTAACACTGTGATCAACAGTAATTCAAAAGATTTTATTTGTGCAGGTTTTCTCATAGAGTACAAATGTATGCTTCAAATCAAAGATTAAGAACATTTATTTTAAAATTTAGGTATCCTGTGCATATCCTATAATAAAAAATATAACTTTCAAAGATAAATTATGTGCTTAATAGAATTGGGTCTTTATAACAAGTAGCCTGTGTATTTTTATTTTCAGGATCCGAAGTTTGGATTTTTATAATATGTTGATTTTGTTATTGAATTCTATTTCTCAAAGTAACATTGTCAGGTGGAATGAAAAATATACAACTTGTCTAGACTTAAAGTATGTGATTAAAGTTTTAATATGCTGTCATAAGTAAAAGAAGTCAACCTGATAAGAATTGTCATGTGATCAGTAATGCTAAAAGTGCAAGTCATTCATTCACCCAATAAATATTTATTGGCCACTATGAAATGGAGAGACCTGGCTCTTATTCATCTGGAGCTTACGTTTTCTCAGGGAAGATAGACAACAAACATTTTAGAAAAAAATAAGGCAACCTCAGATAGCAAAAATTGCTTTGAAGAAAACAAAGCCAGGCGACATACCAGACAGAGACTGGGGAAAGCAGACCTTATCTTGAGGGCCTTATTTAGACTGGGTGGCCGGAGAATTCTTCCTGTGTGGGTGACATGGAGCTGAGACAAATAATGGACAGGTACCCATTGTGCAAAGATCTGGGGCCAGATGATCCTAGCCCAGTGAGACCTAGGTTCCTGCTATGGCAAAAACAAGCACTGTGTCATTTCAAAATGACCACAGTGATGAGGAAAGGGCTGAGACAAGAGGAGGTCAAGGAGGCAGGCAAGGACCAGGGAAAATGTAGCATTTAGGGAATAAGATGTTTGGACATCACTGTACTCATGTGCAGTGGGAAGCCAGTGGAAGATGTTAAGCAGAGAAGTGACAAAAAATGTTTTACAAAAAGTTCTTGGCTGTAGAGTCAGGCAAGCATTTGAAGTCTTACTGTCACTTCCAGTTGTATGTTTCTTAATTTTTGGTAGCCTCAGTCGCTTTGACTCCAGTATGGGTAGGGTCAATAAGAAATATAAATAAGAAAGTGCCTAACACAATGCTTGGCAACTTATAGGGGCTCAAGGAATGTAACATCTCTTCTGTGCTCTTTTGTTTGTGAAGTTTCAAAATTTCTAAGCACAGGATTTGGAGAGTTTATCACCATTGATATTAATTATTTCTCATTTTTATGTTAATTCATCTTTATGACAAACTGAAGTAAAGTGATCAAAAATAGTTATCTGTTTCAAGGAGACACCACTTATTAAATTATTGGTAAAATATTTACCTTCATTGAGACCTTAGGATGTCCTGGATACATTCTAAGCTTTTTGTATGTATTGGCTTATTTACCCTTACAACTCAGCTATGAATTAATATTATTATTATCCCATTTTACAGATGAAGAAAGAGGGCCAGAGACCTTACACAACTTTCCTAGGTCACAGTGACAGAGGTAGGATATTAAAATAAGCGTTATTTTTTCAAAGCTAATATCTTAAAACATTCAGGGTTTAGAGAGTTAGAGAACTTAAAAATTTGAGGTTTAATATGATTAACATATTTATCATTGTAGACGTTAATTGATACATATGTAAAATGAAAATTAAATTGGTTATTAGTGTCATCTTTTTATAAAGTAAGTGGCTTAGGCTTTTAAAAAATATATTAAAGAATATAAAATGAAAAGGCTGCTGAATCAAAAAGAAAACAATCTTTCTGTCAGTTTCAGACTCAGATCCTCCCTTTTTTTTTTTTTAATTCAGTCTCCGTAGAGACTGTCAAAAATTGCCAATGCCGACTGTATTTCAAGTCGTCATGGCGGGGTATTGGGAAAAGTTTTCAATTAGCAATAATCGCACCTCGGATAAACCTCATTGGCTACGATACTGCCACTGTGCAAAGCTAGATCCTCCCTTTTAAAATGCAAGTTTATTTAAAAAATTATTATTTTAAAACAGTTTTATTAAAAACTTGTATATTTTTCCTTTATATGTCATGGTTTCTTCCATAATCATTACCTAAATATAACCCCAAAGAGCATGTGAAAAGTAAAAAATAAAATTAAGGGACAAAATTGAAAAATACTTAATTAGTGAAAAATCTCCTTTCATTGTAAAAAGCATTTTTTTCCCTTTTTCTGTGATAGGGACTCAACCTTAGGATTACAAAATGAAAATCATCATTTTAAAAATATTTTAACATCTATTATCCAAAAAATTCTAGCCAAGAGAAGTAGTACAAAGTTTTTTAAGCTAAGGTTCAATTTTTATTTTTATTTCATAAAACTTTAAAGACATATTTATTTCCTCTGTATGGAAATTTAATGGATGGACAAACACATCGGACAATTCAAGGAGAAGCGAGGAAATCAAAGATATAATAAGAAGGGGATATGCTTTGAAAGTTGTGGAAGCTTAAAAATCACTTTTAGTCTCTGCTTAAAATGGAAGAAAAAGTACAAGGGGAAAACTTATGTAAACATGGAAACATGTTTTCATTGTAACCAATAAATTACATTTTGTGAAAATAGCTCTTTAAAATGGAATTAAATCATTTCTAGCTATCCTATTTAAAATTTCCATGGCTTTCTATATAGATAGCCACCCTTTAGCATGCCATCTTCTAAGGCTTTGCCCAACTTTAAAACATTCAAGTATTAAAATAATAATAATATCTTTACTGTATGCCTACTGTATTCCAGGTAATATACTAGACACCTTGGGATGTGAAAGTCAACAGTAATCAATGCCCATACACAACATCCTCAGAGTTGAATGGGCAATACAGAGTAAGTATGACAACTGTTTCATAACTCCCACCAGAATGGACTGGGCTTAGCTTGTTGAGCTGGTCAGTTCACATGGTGATGTTATTGATCATGTCACTGTAGTGAGATTAAGGTTATAGTTGCCATTTTTTCAGGGAAGATTCAGGTATGGCTTTCTGTTAATGCAAAAATTCAGTCTCTGTGTAACTTCTTCCATGAGTGATTATTGGAACCTACATCCATAAACACTACGCATTTCCAAGATGAGTGACTGAATCTTAATTATTGAAGAAGCATCACTAGTACTCTCTTCAGCAAGAGGAAGGTAACACCAATGTCATGTACCCTATGAGGAAAGCATTTAGTTCCAGTAGGGTCAAACTTGATAAGTGGTAAAAAATACAAATAAAACAAACCAAACCAATCTCCAGCCATACATACATGCAAACAATCCAAAGAAAAGAACTAGAAAACATCCCAGCAACAATAAATTTAAATTGGGAAACTTATGGTAAATGCATGGAGCAATAGCAACCTGATCAACGGTCAGTAGAATGTGAGGGCGTGGAGGTTTTCCCATTGGCACAATGAAAGTAGGAGAAGACTTTCTTCAAAGAAAAGTCTTAAGAAGGTGGAAGACAAAGTTCTAAAGAGAACTTGTGGAAGGAGAAATGAAGTAAAGAATTGAAAAAATTGAAAAATATTCCAAATTTATAGAATTAATAATTCAGTGAAATCTAAATTTACATTTTTACTTGACATTTTGAAATATGCTTTTTGTGTGTGTGTTTATTAACTCAAAGTGTTGACCCTTTCCTATATAATTGTTCTGTGTTAACGATATAGGATTATCTGAGACCTGGATCATTGAGGAAAATGTGAGTGAAATTTTCAGAGGTGAATGTCACTAGTCTTGACACATGAAAATATACCACTTCTGAGAAGATTCATAATCAATTCTGGCCAGCTATCAAATCAAGCCCCTGGAGATATGAACTGCAAGAATAATATCAAAGAATAATTTGATATATGATGACTAAAATGATGGCAGTTTGGGTAACACCCTCTCTACTTTACAACAAATATACATATAGCTAGGGTTCTAATTAAGAGAAAAAAAGTATATAGTTTTGAAACTGAATCATTCTGGGAACAAAATAGCAAAACCTTGAGCAAATAGACTTACTCTACTAAATAAAATATTTTTCTGAAAAGACTGCAAGTATCTCTCTGTCATTTCCAGCACTCTTAAATATAGCATAGCATGTATAGTGTAGTATATTGTCACATACTATCACATATTATTTTGTGGATATGGGAGCCAGAAAATATTGAAGAGGTTACCTATCCAAATATACATTTATCACAGACTTTTCTGGAAATATATTAAACAGAACAAATAAAATCCCTGCCCACATGAAGCTTATAATATAGTTTCCAAAGATGAGAAAAACCCCAAGAATTTATGTGATTCTACTAATCCTTCTTCCTTCTCAAGGTCTCTCAGCTACTAAATGAAAAATTTGAATAAGAGCTCAGGGATTCTGACTCCCAATTTATTAAAATTTCTAGTATTCTGGCCATGAGAGTCACAAGACATGCATTTTGTTTCAATTTGCTATTCATTGACAAATGTTTTAGAAATGACATTTGTATATGACATATTCATTAGTTCATATCTAAAAATTATAATTGTTTTAACAAATAGTGTTTATGTTCTTTTTCCCCTTAATGGGAGTGCAGTTTTCATATATTAACAATACCTTTTTTTATTTTTCATTTGAAGAAGGCAAGAAACATGAACTTAAAAGAGCATTTCATGGTTTATTGATGTCCCATGGAACAATAAAACAAAGGTGCTACTCAGATTGTTAGGTTATATGCTGAGTAATTTAAGTAGGCTGGTCTTTCTAAATTAAAAAAGCATTCTAAATAAAACTTCCAATTAAAATTTAAAAATAAAATTTCTCTTGTTACTATCATACAAACTTCCTCAAGCTTTACAAGCTTTGAAAGCAAATGCAATGGTATTAAAATTAATATTCAAATATTTGTAAGTTATAAGGTCCTAGAAAATGACATTGGATATCCAGCCCTCTACAATATATCCCTCTCTCTGAAATATTTCTAAGTGTTGCCAACGTTTGTCTCTCACACCCTCTGCTACAGGTCGGCTCCCATGTTGCCTAATCTGTGGAACAATACCTTGTCTTCTGATGTCCCTCCAATTAGGTCACCTCCCTTCCCGTAGTTCTTCTGTTCTATCAGACATTACAGTTATCACCAATGTACCACCAGGGTAGCAACCTCTGCAAGGTCCTGATTTATCCAACTTTCTTGACTAAGCACCACATTGATTTCTACTGCCCCTCTCGTCATGGCAGTTCACTTTTGGTGTCTATACTGTTCTCCCACAAGGCCAAAAGTGAGTTTTCAACTGTATCCAAGATGTATATTCTCTTATGCATTATAATCTTTTAAGGGTGTCCTTAAGTGGTACTGTTTGGGCTCCAATGTTATAGAGATCCAACTCTTAATTTTTTACAACACTCTACAATACTTCTGGTCATGTCTTAATGAGGTAATATACTGCAGAATTATTACTGCCTTTTGAACATCTAGAA
Organism: Lemur catta; assembly: GCF_020740605.2. Classification (NCBI taxonomy): domain Eukaryota; kingdom Metazoa; phylum Chordata; class Mammalia; order Primates; family Lemuridae; genus Lemur; species Lemur catta. The sequence continues at coordinate 67,597,791 of NC_059135.1, forward strand.
AAACTAAGTCAAATTTATCATACTTAGCTACTGGTCAATAGATTCTAACTAAATTAAAATTAAGGTTTTACAGAATCTCAGAAGTACAGTGGAATAAAAGGATAATACTTTTAAAATAGAAAATTAAAAGCTGGGCATCACTGACAGCTCAGTAAAATTTCTTTCTAAATACCAAACAAAGAGCAAAAGGTCGATACCTAGGTATCCATCTTAAAGATCTTTTTTCATCCTGCATGAGTAATTCTCTAGTGGCCTGTAGGTGATCAACTTACTGGCAAGATATTTAACTACTAGAAGATATTGATGTGCCAAAATCTCAGGTTTCTAATACAGAATGCTATTTTTACATGAATTACTTTTCTATTACTAAGATGTAAGGAGAACATAAGCATACACTCTATCTTTCCCCTTTCTGTCTTTAATAGATAACACACCAATGTTTTATTTCTATTGACAGTGGAAAAACATTTGAAAACAAAATACCTGGAATATTTCATCGCTACTAACATAAACAGACAGACAAAACAACAAAAAATGTGAACAACTAAAAAGAAGACTAACCTAATCTAAATCATGGCCTAAACGAATCATGGCTGTTGACTAAGGCCTTGTCTGATCAAAATATAGCAAGAAGCCCTGATGTAAGAACTGACTAGGATTATCTAAGAGTTTTCTGGATGTGACTGGAGTGTGAGAATTCCACATTGATTGTGCATATATTTTAAAGGATTGATTTTCCACAAAAACAAAATAGAAATAAATTACCCTTATCCATATGAAACAAATTATGAGCAAGATTGGTTTTCCAAAATCCACGTCAGATGGGATTGTAGTGTCTGAATGGAAGTCTTTACTTTATGAAAATTATAATTATTTTGATTTTTGTCCACAATCAGCTTGAAATGTTGCAAAACTCTGCAGGTGCTCACTGTTATAACAAAACCATGGGAACAGATGGTACAAGGTACCAGGCCAGCTCAAGGGATTAAATGTGAGGCTTTTGAAATTTAAAATTAAAGCTGGGTGATCTTGGGAAAACCTGCCTGCCAAACATGCTTGCTTAAAAAAAAAAATAAAAATAAAAAAGTTACCCAAATTCTCTTGAAAAGCTTATTTACATTCAAATGACTAGGAAATATTAAGCAGTTATAAAGTACTCTTGGCGGGGTACAACCGACCTGACCAAATTAAAATATGAAATGCTCACTGCCATTATGGTGCTATGGCTTTGCATGCAGTGACCCCCTTACATTTAGCTCCTAACAGGAGCCAATTTATTTGGGCAACGTGATACATTTATAGGTGCTAAAGTAAAGATATCGTAAACACTATCTGTTTTAAAAGGACAGAGTGAAATATTTTGGTTGAGTCACTGATGATGAATTTAGGGGATTTACATCAATTTCTATGAGTAGAAGAAATGAGAAAAGTAACGTTTCAAAACTTAACATGCTCAGCTAGATTTAGTTATCTTAAGAGCTAAATCCATGTTAAAATACATTAATAGATATTAAAATATCAAAGTTGTTACATTTATTTTGGTATTCTTAGCATATTCTTTATAATAAGATAATGCCTTATAATACATATCAGCACATTTGACCAACTACTATGTAACATGAAGTTTATGTATTGATATATTATCTATTTTAATGCTCCTAACTTCCTTGCAAGGTAGATACTACTAGTTATATTTGTAATTCTACATTCTCTAATATTTGCTAATAAATATTGAACAATTGAATACAAGACTGGGTGAGTTTGGCTTCGAAGGCCATTTTTTTCCAGTTTGCCAAATATATTTGTAACTATCATCTCATTCGATCCTATCAATATCCCTCAAGGCATATAATGGTAATACCCATTTTACAGGTGAAAGCAACAGAACTTTTGAGAGGGCCTGGGAACTGCAGCACATCACATAATGTGAAATGGCAGAGCCAGGCATAATGCATGGGTTCCGTGTGTATAGTTTAGTATAATTTCCACTGACTGCTTGATTTGGTTAGATGACCCTGTAGCAGAGCAAAGCATTTGAAGATGTGGGTATATGTACTTTAGCTTTTGTCTTTTCCTCCAGAAAATCTATCTAGTGGCTTAACATTATGTTTCTTCTTTTCTGGGTTATTGTATTATTCGTGATTATGAGTAGAAATTCTGATATTCTGTGGGAAATTTTAAACTTCTAAGAAGTTGGATGAGTTCGACCCATGCAAGACATTGGTCTAGGCATTTGAGATATAAGAGTAAATAAACCATAGACACTGACTTTAGGATAGTTATAATATAAATAGCATAATATCTCAGACAACATGCTGAGGATTTTCCATATTTGATTTCATCTAATCTCCCTAAAAATATGTTGGGTCAATATTGTTATTTCTATTTTAAATATGAAGACACTAAGACTCTGAAAGGTTAATTCATTTGACTAAAGCCACAAAGATGAAAGGTGGGGATGCTGGAATTCATATGCAGGTCTGATTGAGTGAAGTTACTACCTTATTCCACCTTCCATAAAAAGGGAAAGAATATACACAAAATAAAACGTGAGGAAGTAAAACGATGTCTTATAATTGGAATGTAAAAGAAGCAATATTAAAACATGCTGATTGGGGAACATTCTCATTACAGGGGCTGACATTTGAGTTGAATCCTTCTTGAAAAAAGATAGATTTTGTCTATTGGCCTAAATGGAGAATGAATGGAGTTCAAGAAAGGGGAATGATGTCATCACAAATGTTCATGCTACATTGAGAAAAAAAGTGGGATATGAGTTTGGAAATCTTGGTGGAAAGAAAGAAATAAAAATGATATTCATTTATGTAGGGCAAGTTTGAGGAATGAGAGGTTCAAGATCATCTATTTATCTTGAGTTTTAGAAGGCAGTTACAATTGCTCAGGTAAGAGCAGTAGAACCACTGAAGAGATAAGCCATTTTCTTTCAATACATCTCTCCAAACTATCAAATAAAATCTTTCTAAAGTTAAATCTTAGGTTACATAGGAAAGTTTGGATATATTAAGAAAAAAATGTTTACCTTGTTTATGATAATGTGTTATTCCTTTTTAAGGTTCTATAACATTTTTCTTTGCTATGATCTTCTCTAATTCATTACCAGTGAAAGCCCTAGTGCTTCTTCATGAAGAACATAATCTCTAAGATTATGGAATAAATATATATTATAGGTATAGGAAGCAAGATTAGTCTTGCTATACCTGTATTTTGACAGACAAAGAATTAACTATCAGTGAAGTCCACTATGTTTTGTAGGTCTTTAATGTAGGCTTATTTAGAGTAAAAAGTATGAATTTTATTCATTCCTTATTACTACATGAGTTTTTCTAGTGTCCTGGATAACAGTGCCTATTTTTTACCTACTGATAATATTAAAATTGGAAAATAATGGTAAAGACTCTGCATTCTCAACAGGTCTGAAAATGGAACACCTGCTCAGCTTTATGTCCTTTTACTTTGCCTCTGTCTGACTTTACAAATATTTTAAATATTCCTAAATGCTGTGGCCATATCTGCAACTGTAATATCAAGTATAGTTTTGCTAAACTGTGGTTTTGATACAGTTAAATATGATAATAATAGCAGAAGAAATCATTACAATAAAAATAAAAAACTATAGAATGAGCTAAATTAATTGCTGTGCAATCTGTTCCTTTTAATCACTTTCCTAAATAAATATTTTTTGTTATTGACTAGATCAACTATAAAACATGCTGGTTACATGGTAGCGTTTTAGCAGCTGCAATTCCTCATAGACCTTATAAGAAGAAATCATCTACTTCACTTTATTCATTGCAATACTAAAAAGCAATAGATTACAAGCACTTAGAGGAAAGTAGGCTCAGTGTGGGGTGAGGCAAAGATTGTGTTCATATTGTGTTTCAGGAATTTCATTAGCACCTGTTCTGATAAGTCCCTGGGGAGTATAGGACATTCAAGTTTCCTGTATATTTAGAAAAGGCCATACCTGATTACATCTTTTTAAGAACATTTAAGCACAAGGAAGAAGGTGCCTACTTTTCACCTAGACATGAACTTCATAACCAGAGTTGTTCAAGGTTGAACAGACCATAACAATTCTTTCAAAACCAAGCATCTTGCAAATCTGATAGCACTGGGCTATTTTTGCTTGTATCTTTGTTAACATGCTAGAAAACTTATTAATCATAACTTTATTATTTGTGTGCAAAACGTACCTACAGGACAATTTAATCATATATTAGAGACACTTTATCTACTTTCCCCTTACTTTTATTCTCTAAGAGTTTGTGTTCGTTAACTAAATATGCTAGAGTGGAAAGACTCTGGAAGGCACAGCAAATTCACTGTACAATTAAATTTCAAGACCTTGGAAAGGTATGTGTTTAGGTTCAAGTAAATCAGCAGCTGATCTGATACCAGGTGCCAGAGGCCTGGGAGGACCTGACAGTGGCAGAGAAAGCAGGTTGATGAGGTTTGGTGCCATTGAAAGCCAATCTGGTTATGATAATTGACTGACCCTCTTTTCTTCTTCCTTTCCTGTACCTGACCTATCTTGTCTTAGTAAAGGTTCTATAGAATTTAATTAGGTAGTGTGGTTACAGAGATGGAAGAGAACAAAAGTCTGCCAGGATCAGACCAAACCTTTCTGTTTCGCACACTAGACATTTGATTGGGATGTTTTATTTGGCAGGTACAGGCTGGCAAAAAGAACTGATTTAAATTAACTAGAAGGGATAACAGTAGGTTCAGGGAGCAATCTAAATAAAAAAAGAAAAGAAATTCGTAGCGAAGGCCTTTGTCTGTCTCCTTGTGCTGTGTCATTGGAGCACATATGGCTCTTTATATCAGCCTGCCCTATAACAAAGCCAGTGTTTATTCTGGCTGATACTTAGAAATAATATGAGCTGCACAGCCAAAGCATCAGGGACCATGCAGAGACATTAATTATAAATATACAGTTCTTAGAATGTTTTCTTTCAAAACTTTACTTTCTAGAAAAATGTTCTATTACATAAAAAAATAACTTATCATCCCTTTATTTTCGAAATAGAAAGAAAATGCTTTCACTAAAATATATGTTGAGGCAAAAATTCCATTAATACTATAACCAGGTAAACTATTATCCAGCATAGGAATAGTGAAGCACATCAGAATTATAGTTTCTAGCATTTTGATACATGGTTATGATTTTGGTGTGAAAGAATATATTACTCAAAGAAGGAAAAATATATTACTTTGGTTGCATCCAAACTTTAAAGTGTTTCTCATTTTAAATTATCCATCTTTTTTCAATTTAGAAAGAGTTTGGTTCAGTTGTGTCCAATTTTTGCAATATCTTAGGATTTTAAAATATCACCCTATTTTGAAATGTAAATTAGCACACATTGGTAGGAGAAGATTTTGAGTTATATATGGGCCAAAACTCTAATATCCAAACCATATGGTTCTAATCCAAATTAGAGTAGTCTTTTTCAGTAGAAATAATTGGATTTACTCAGAATCATTGAGACATATCAATTTAGAATTTTCAGGGAACTTAGAAAATATCTCAATCTAGGTGAGGAAATAGGTTAAATCATTTGCCTCATGAAAAACAGTTAATAAAAGACATAGCTATCACATAGTCTATAACAAAAGAACCCCCCAAAATTAAGTGGAATACATGCCTCAATTCCAGAGGTCATGCACAGAATCAGTAATTAGAGGAGAACAAAAGCTATGCATCGAGGATGAGCTATTTCCACCTGCAAATAAACCCAGAACAAACAAACACTGACCATTTCTTATCATGAGGTAGAGGGACTCCTTTGCAGATTTTCTTCAATATACCATTCTGACAAAGAATTCAGGTTACTTTAAGCACCTAAATATTCACTTTGAAAAAAGTTAGGGTTTAAAAGAGTTAAAGAATATTTGAAAATGCTAATGTTTTGATATATTTGGTACAAAGCATTACAGAATTTGCATTTTTATACAGAATTTTTATACACAATTTTGCATTTTATAGTATGTTTTTCAAGTTTTAATTTCTACTGAAGTATAGTGATCTTCTTAAGAATGATTTAAATTAGATAATAACAATGAATATCTTATAGTATGCAGAAAGTTCTAAATATTACATATTTCAATATGAAGATTCTAGGGTAAAACATTTCTTTTATTGCCCAGCTGATAGATTATCTATAGTCACATTGATCTCAGGCAGGTCCTGTTATCCAGTGTAGTCTATCAGTTAATATCTTTTAATTTCAGAATAGAAAATCTTAAAAATAGATTTTAAAGTTAAATATGTGAATAATCTAAGCAAAATCCAACAGTGCATTTCAAAATTAAATAAAAAATATTTTGTTTTTTAAAATAAAATAGAAATAAAATCCCCCCCCCTTTTCAGAAATAATCAGAAAATATCCAGAAGAACAAGAAACAGAAACATATATTATTCCTCAATGAAACTAGGAGATCATTATGACCTCAAACTACAATTTAGGAAGAAGTTCTGCAAATAGAAGGAAAGTCAGAGATAGGTGAAGGTGCTGACAAAAGAGGCCTATGGTTGCACATCTCAAAGTGGCAGAGCAGAGTTATCCAAAAAGAGTGGTTCACACAAAAGGGCAAATCAAACAAACTGCAGCTTGTAATAATGGAATGAGTGTGTGTGCAGGCAGCAATAGCCAGCACTTATCTTGGCATAAAAACGAAGCAGGGATATCAGAAATGAATCTCCCAAAGATCAGGAATACATCTCACAAAGAATGATATTGTCAGAAGCACTATGACAGCAAGGCAGGGCAAAAGAGAGAAACTCCGCATTGAAAGAAAGTTACAACTACCACTATATACCGCTGTGAAAAAGTAAAAGTAAACAGAGTGTGTTCTAAGAAAAATTCCTGCTATCCTGGAATATGTTCTTGGCCCCTTCCCTACATGAACCTCCTGCAAACAGCCTGTCCAGGAAGAATTTATTAAAAGATAAATAATTAAAAAAAAAAGAAATGAGTACAGGATCTGTAGAGTCATAATCAAAAGGGAACTGGCACAATATAAAAAGGCACTACAAGGGACAATCCAAGAAAGAACAAGGGAAAATGGTAGATGAAATACACATGCTAGGAAAACATTGACATAGAGACAAAAAAATTGCAACCAAAAATATTGCTATGAGTTAAATAAATAACTAAAAACCTTAATGAAGTATTTGACTTATAAAAGTCCAAAGCAGAGGTACAAAAGCCTAGGAAAGATGTGATTTAAAACTAAAGGTAACCTTGGGCTGGTGGTAGTCACGAAAGTAGAGAAAGCGAAAAGCAAAATGTGATGGAATGAAGTTTATAGTGAAAGCAGTTCAAAGAAGATTTTCATTTCCGAAAAACATAAACAAAAACAAAATTTAAAAAATAGTAACAATATCGGAGTCAGAGGTAGAGTTTTGAAATAAAATCCAAATGAATATGGGTTTTAAAAGATTCAAGAAAATGATATTCATATATAGTAAGAAATATACCTAACTCATATTTGATGTTCTAGAAGATGAGAAATAAGAACACAAACAGGAAAAAATATGTAGCAAAAACTTTCCAGAAGATATAGAAAACCTGAATCTATAAATTAAAATGGCATACTTATTCTTTAAAAAAAAAAAGATGGAAAGCAATCAACACTGAGTCACTGCCTGATAAAATCAATTAGCAAAAACAACAACGTTAGACCCTAGCACAACACCTGGAAATGAAAAACAACCACCATCTTTTAAAAACCTCTTGGACCAGTAACAAAATCAAAACAATAATTTTAAAATTTCTAGCAAATAATAATTTAAACTTACACACCTGTGGACAATTAAAACAATGGTCAGAGAAAAATTTATGTCTTGTTTACACCAATGTGCAAATAAGAATAAAAAGTAAAGTAAGTTTTAACTAAAGAGATAAAAGAATGAAACCCAAATGAACCTTAGAATCATAAGAAATAAATCAATTAAGAAAAAGTAAAGATTAATATTATAATATAGAAAAATAATTTATATAATGAATGTAATAGTTTTTCCTTTCAATAAGAACCAATAAAATGTAAACATTTAGCCAAACTAATTATAAGTAAACTGAAAAAAGACACACATAGGAAATAAGAGATGATCCTCAAGGCAAAATGATAGAGGAAATTAATACAAATAAGTAATATTGAAATAAGAACTCATAAGAAAAGAGATCTAGGTAGATACATAACAAAATAGGGATTGTTGTCAAAGGGCTATCCTCAAATGAGTAGCAGGCCAAATCTTTAAAAAACTCATATAAATTGGACACAGGGAAAAAATTCATATTCCCATAAGTGACATGACATTAATAATACTGACATAAATAACACACAAAAGGGTATATCAAATATTCGTATATGTAAATATTTGTATAAAAATCTTCCCATAATATTAGCAAATAGAATTCAATAATACAGTTAGATCACTACTCAAGATATACCACAAACTGTATCACATTTTATTAAACAAGCAAAAACCTATAAAACAACTAAAAGAAAATATACTAGAATTAAAAATAATCTCATAGTGGTAAAATCATTTTTATTTATAAAACAAAAATCTGAATACATAAAAAAGATTGGTAAGTATAAATACATAAGCAATTAAAATATTCTGCATGGCAAGATATGTAGTAAATAAAGGCAGAGGAAAATATTGTAACTTAAGAGTTTAATTTTCCTTGACATAAAAAGAAGGTACATAATATCACATAGAAAAAGATCAATACAATAAAGTAATTTGTACCCAGTTAACAACAATAAAATATGAATGATCATATAAAAAGTTGTGTAAAAATCACTTACAGTGAGAGAAATACAAAATAAAATTATAGTGACAACTATTTTTCATCTACAGCTTGTCCAAACTCAGAAGCCTGGTTGTGGGAATTTACAATCTCTTTAAAGAGCACTAAAATGGATATACCCTTTGACCAAGTAATTCTACCAGAAGGAATTTATCCTAACATTACGGTAACACATTTATAAAGTAACCTGATTCATGCAAAATTGTTTGTAGTAGTTGAGGAAAGTTCCCTTTAATGAAACGTTTTTTTTCTCTTTTTCATATGATTCCAAAGCAATGCCCAATAATGGTTGCTTTGGAAAGGAAAGTGCAGTATCAGATGTTTTTGAGTTGTCCTTAGAAACAGATACTGAGGCAGAGAGAACAAGAAGTGATCTTAGGGGGAACTTCTATAAGGGAGTGAGGGAAATAGAATTGGGCAAAGGCAGAAATTGCAGACAAGTCACAAAAATAACAAAGCCTTCTCCTGATCCCACAAGAAGCTCTGGAACTGAGACGGCCCTTAGATTGTCAGAACTTGATGAGCTGTAGCTTCAGATCCCTGGTCTCAATCAGCCACTAGAAGCAGTTTTCGTTCAGGAGGAGGTGTGACTTAGAGCAAGGTGGCTCACTTTGTTAGGTCTGGTGGAGGGTAAACAGGTGGCAAGGAGGTGGCTAAAGGTGGAGAGCGGTAACTGAATTGTACCTAGGAACCAAATTGCTGCTAGGAACTGTTCCCTGGTGAGAACATACATAATGAAAAGTTCCTAGTAACCTTTAACTGACCTAGAGCTCATTACCATCTAATTAGCATAACATAGGTGGAGTTTCCTGAAGGATTCTGGGGAAGATACGTGCAGAAAGGGAAACTTATGTAACCTACCCCGTTATGTAGCCTGTACTATAAATAGCAACCTGTCAATCACCCCCCTGCCCCCCAAGGTGGAAAACGACAACCAATCCTGCCGGGAGAAAAGGGACAAGCTAGTGAGCTTGCACAATAAAAGGCTGCCTGTGTTCAACGTTCAGCATCTTCCTCCACTCACGGAGACTGACCTGTTCCACTTTCTCTGGAACGTATTTTCACTTTGTGTAGCTTCCTTCCTTTCTTTCATTCTTTCTTTTATGTGATAAACTGTTTATATAAAATTGCCCTGTGCTTGTGATGACTCCATCATCAGCTGGACTTGGTACCACCAGTACTCATTACTGACACTAGGAACCGGGGGACCAGCGAACATCCAGACAAACCTGGCATCCTCGTCTGAGGGCAAGTCCAGGAGAGAAACTTACCTGAGAGCTTTCAGCTGCCAATCCTCCCAGCAGCTGTGACAATGAATATTTCAGTCCTGCAAGGGGAAATGGAAGACGATGGGATGTTCTATTTAATAATAAGCAGAACATCATCTGAAGAATATCCTGTGTGAATGCTGAACAGTCTGCTTACTTCATCAAGTCTCACAATTGCTGGTCTACACAGGCCCATAATCTAAAGGACAATAAATTCAACTATGCCTCATATGCTTGTTATCCTGTGGCAAATGACCAAAATGCTAGCCCTTCTGATTAGTAATAATCTTTCCTATACTCCTCTATTTCACTTTTTTTTGACTATTCTAGCCACTCCCTACCTTTCTCCCAACCCTTTTCTCTAAATTCCTCAAACTCTTTTCTCAGTCTATCTATATAAAAACTCCTTTTCATTTCCAGCTGTTTCATGAAATATTCCTTTTACCTCTGTAACCTTAATAGGAATCCTAATTTTGTAATTACTGAACTTCCCCAGCAGCCTGTTTATTTGCTGCTCTTCGTATCTACACAACAGATAGAGATGAGGTGAGTACAATTGTGCAACAGGTAGCCATCTGAAACAAAACAAATCCCATTCTCCTAATTGCTCCTTTGGGGGATGGGGGAATCAAGATTGTTGCTTTTTCACCTATATAAAACCCTCCCTCCCCTTTTGAGTTCCAAGTCATCTACCTTTACCGCCCATTTCCTTACTTGTACTCTTTTCCTAACATCCTAGATAACCTGAACATAAATGAGGCGGACCATGTGTATACTAATGCAACACTCGTTTCCAGAAACAGAGAAGGCAGAAAGGTACTTGCTATACCTAATTTTATAGTTATTTTGGGCCCAATACCTTGAAGTTCCAGCTATCTGCCAGCCACTGAATTCCTTGAGAAAATATTCTACTCTTTTCTATTAATTACTTTTGGTCTTTCAGGGAAAGATGCTTGCTGTAACATACTGGTTGCAGGAGTCAAAATAACTGTTTTGTCCTAATTTTTCTACTTAAACATTGAATAAGTTTCTTTGTTTCTTTATGTCTCAGGTTTTCATCATTCACAGTCCCTAAAGACAGTGTAGTGCAGTGGACAGAACCCTGAATTGATAGGAACCAGGTTCTTTCTCCTTGCTCTGCTACTTAAATATCCATGTCATCTCAGGAAAATCATTTAACCTCTGAATGCCTTAATATGCTCCTATTGAAAATGACCATAACAGTCAGAGAGATTCAATAAGAAGGAAATATTAATAATTGATACACAATCATAACTTTGATGTCATTGTGGAAAAATATTTAGCCTTCTTATAGGTTATATACTGGATAATTTGTTTTCATTTTTATTTAAAACCAGTGAAGCCCTTCAAATGAAACTTTACATGGGACTTCATTTCTAAAACTAACATTTGTCATTATAAGATAGTACCATAACTTAAAAGAATTATTAAGTAATGCTAGCAGTTATAAGTCAGCTGGTAGTATACTTTAACATATTGACAATGACAACTAATTGAATATTGTGCTGTAAGATAATATAGTTCAGATAGTACAATAATATAGGCCTTCCAATTCTTTGATCAGTAAACTCCACTAGGCATAAGCTGAATTTGCCTCTGTAATGAAGTTCCAGCATATTTATAAATTATAATTTATTAAAATATGTGTTCTATGAAATATGTTTGCTATTCTCTTAACTCAAATACCCCATTCCTATGATTTTCTATAAAATTGTTAGGATAAAGAAAATGAAAATACATATGTATACATACTTTCTAATATCTGAAATTATGTTAAATATATATGTATATATACATATGTATTTTCCACTATCAACATGAAAAATTTTAGTATCTATTCTTTTTTATGAAACTGTACATAATTTTTACCCATGTCCTTTCAAGCTCAATTCAAAAATGTATGTTGGTAATACAAAAATGTATAAAAATATTAGCAACCTCTTTATCTTACTTGAGTCTATTGAAGTTATTAACGGATCTACCAAAGCGTCATTATTCACCAAATGTGGAGTAGTTAACATTTAAGTGTTAACAACGGTTTCCAGGTTGCTTGTAGATGTTTAATTCAATAATAAGGATTGTATTGTGTATAATCCTATGAAAAGATACTGTAATTAATTGGTGAATTGCTATGGCATTGGTAAGTATTTAAACCTTAATTACTTCTTCCTTTTGTGTTCTGCTTCATATCATCAGTTACGAAAGTCTGGCACACATATTAAAAAAAAAAAAAAAAGTGAAAGAGCATTTAGTTGGAGAACCAAAATGTTAATACTAAAGTTTCTTTATCTTACAGATATTCGAAATCTAAATTGTCTTGTTCTTTGTAAAATTCTAAATTAATGTCTAAGACAAAAATGGCTTAATTTGTGGGAAAGAAATCTCAGATGCAAGGAACTTATTCTTTTAAGCTCCACAGAAATGTAGTGCATTTATCAGCTTTGAGTGGATATCATTGTGTTTATAACAGAGTGGAGGCACCATGCAATTTTGCTCCTGAAATTGGTTTATATAGATGACTGGTTGCTGTGAAGTGTGTGTCAGAGTTCCATGCAGCTGTTATGAAGTAGTACAATTGTCATCGCTTCTTACATGGTTGTTGAGAAGAGCTTGAGAGCCCAGCTCAGTCAGCTGTTGAATAGATAACCCAACACAGTTAACGTGGCATACATTGTAAAGAATTACATGCCTGCTACAATGAGCTTTGGGCCTTTGGTCTAGATAATAATCCTGGTGGGTGTACCACGTGTAGTGGCTGTCTGATCACTCAGATATAACTGACGAAACATAAAGAAAAATGTCAGTCGACTGAAAGAAAAATGCTGCTGCAAGTTTGTTTAAGGTTCATGTAAACGGCCATGTGTATTTTTTAACCCCAAGTCTCCCAAGAACTTGACTGCCATGCTCAATGTCTAATGCTAAAATGCAAAATCTGGAGAGGGTGACCTATTTAAGGCTTCATTTAAGTATATTGGTGTGCATGAAAACACTGTCTATCTGCTTTGGTTACAGAGACCTAGCATTTCTGATTCATAGAAAATAAAGCCTTTTTGAAATCAACTTACATATACAATATGTAAATAAAGTGGAACTAGGAAAGATAATTATTGACAACTTTTAAGTAACAGTATTTCATTTTAATTTCCAAAAGCAATAAGAATAGCAATGTAGACAATTTAGGTGATTATTAAGTATAATGAAATTAATAAGTGGGAAGAAATATCACTATTTGCCATTTAAACATAAACACAAACACTGGGATAATTTACATGTTATAATAATGTTCATGAAGCCCAAAGGAGATGAAAATCACCAAAATTATAGGATTTTGAACTTAAAACTTTTATTTATTTATTTTTTTCATCATTCCCTAACTTGTGCTTCTGGGTTTGCTTGTCACAGCCCATATGGAATGTCACAAACATGGCTTGAACCAGGACTACTTTGATCTCTATACTCATTGGGAGGATTTATGGATATAACATCCACTTAAACTTGGGACATTTTTTTTTACAGCCAGTAATTTATCTCTCCAAAGCTTACGATTTCATCTCCTTAAATTATATAAATAATAACTCATTTATCAGCAAAATGCAAATCAAATAATAAGCAAAGTGAAGTCCGCGTGATAAGTGACCCATATGATAGGAAACTGAGTTTTAGCAATTTGAGCTAATTTCAGTTTCTTCTTATTATTTTCCCAAATTTGATATTCTCAAAGTTAGAAAGAACTTTGTCTTTTAGCTTAACCTCTTATAGAAAGCATGGATCACTTTTAAATTTGTATGACTGATTTTTATTATAATAGTAAACTGAGAAATCTTCAAACAATACACCATCTACCAGTCAAAACATGTTTGTTTTAACTCTGTCTTTATTACTTATGTTTCTGGAGGTTGTCTTCTGAAGGGCATATTTCTTCAATCGATCTTTCTCAAAATAAAGTCCAGATACCAGCTGCATGTGCCACCCAATAGAAAATTGCAAAGATTTAGGAACAGTAAGTTACATTATTTATCAAGGTCTATATGCACATTAAAATCAGAGGATTTCTCTTATATTAAAGCAAATGGTGAACTTGTGAGAAACAGTTGTAGAGCCATTAAAATCCAGTTTTCTGTGATGATCATTTTTGAAAAATTAATATTTTGTCATTAAATCTATCCAAAAATGATCAACTCACACCTAATTAATTGCAAGCTGGGTACTGTTTTGAAGTTATGACCTTTTCCCATATATTCTCCTCCCAATAAATAAACTCATCAAGCACTATAAAGTGCCTAAAGCACAAGAGGGGCTACACAATAAACAATATTATTTTCCATCCCATTTTTCATGGTGTGAGTTTAAAATTTCCAAAATAAAATATTTGAACATTTTATATTAAAATAAATGGAAATTGGAAGATTTAACATGGCCACAAGTTCTTTTCATTCCTCCCATGAAGAAGTGAATCTATTTCTCAATCCTTGAATCTGAGCTGGCCTTTTAAACAGCTTTGACCAATGGACTGAGGAAGAAGTGACTTTATGCGACTTCTGGGCTTAAGCTTCAACAGGACTTAATGTTTCTATGCACACACTCTTGGAACACTGCTGCCACTTTGTGTGAAGCTTGGGTTATCCTGCCAAGGGGTATGTGGAGGAGATAAGTCTAGACATTGTACCTGAAAGTCCAAGTAACTAACGGACTCATGAATGAGGCCATTTGGAACATCAAACCCTGCTCGAACTTCCAGATGACTACTTCCACATGAGTAACACCAGACAAAAGCAGAAAAAAATAACCTAGCTGAGCTAGCTCAAAATGAAAGTCATGAATAAATAAATAGCTATTGTTTGTTGTGTTTTGTTACATGGGAATATATATATAACTGAAACAGATGGTGATTATTCTGATGATTTCTTTAGGAAATATGTTTGTAAAAGTGGCAAGATTATAGTAATAATGGCAATTTTTTATCTAAATATAGTAACTTTTCAACATTTCAACAACTCTCATTCTAAATGCAAGAATTTAAGCATAGTTTATATACATTTATGGTTTAAGAAACTGAATCCCAAATATCTGTTTCTGTCTTATCAAATAAGACATCTGAATAATGAAGATTTTATTCCATTGACAGTGTTGCAGAAATATTTGTTTTTATTTTGTCTAAATTAAAATAAATTCACTTATTCTCCTATCTGAATTGATTAACTTTTTTAAACCATTGGTTGTGTTTGGTTATTTGAGGGAAGAAAACTCATACTTCTTTTGATATAAGATTGTTCATTGTTTCAACTTGATGAGAGTGCCTACAGAAGCCATATTTCTGGGATATATTAGAGCTAGTCAGAACCACCCAGGAAGGAAAAGATGAAATTTTAAATATCTATTTTCATTTTTAAAGATTTACTTAAATGGCATTGTTTAGCTGACCCTGAAGCTAGTCAACATACTGTTTGTTAAGGCATGGCACTTGGTGCTAAATATACAGATTTTGACAGTGATTTCTAGAGAGAGATTCCATCTATTCAAGCCTGGCTGCATTTCTGAGCCATAGAATAGGTTATAGTCTAAAAATATAATACATTTCTGTCTTTCTTTTGAGACTGATATATTGGACATTTATGAGTTTGAGTTACTTGTTTCTTTTCTTCACCCATCACTTCCTTTGAAGATTGAACATATTAACAGGGAGGTCTCCCTTTGAAAACCTAAGCTAAAGTCATTGCCAGAATTTTATTTCAATCGGAAGTGCTAACAATGTATTACTTAAGATCTATACATTTCTAGGTGAGAGGTCAAGTTCATATTTTGGAACCTATACCTTGAAGGAAATTACTTGATGTAAACCCACTTCTCACAAAAGAAGCAAGCAAGAGGGCAAATATTGAAAACAAACAGGCAAGCAATAACACACAACAACAAACACAACAACAAATTATTTTGAAAACCTATGGCCATTTATAGATTGATTGCAAGAAGTAAATAAAACAAGTTCCTGAAAAACCAGCAATAGACTTAACCATTTTTCAATAGTTGTTTTTCTTTCATTTGGAGTTTTTAGATCCATCTTCCATTTAAAAAATCATCATTGATTACATTTACGAGAGTCCAGATTTGTCTAAGACTGTAAGTAAAACATCAACTTCCTCTTAGGGTTTATTGATACAATTAGAGAATTTAGTAATTATGTATGCTTAAAATTAACATACACGTTAAATGTATATGTAAATTTTGAAATGCAAAACCTGACATAGGATTTTGTATGGCTAACACACAAAATATATCAGTTTCTGAAGGTGAAATCTAGAAAAGCTTTGGTTGTCAGGCCTAGCATTACGCAATTGCAGAAGTCATCTATGTTTTAAAAAGTATGTGTTAAAAATTTAAAATTAGAATAAATCACAAGTTAGATATAGAAGATTATTACCTACCAGATCAATTTCAAAACACCAGTTAATTTCAAGGCACTCATTCCTGTTGGTATGAGATTCTCAGCCTCCTCACTCTCAAAGAGGACACTTGCTGTGCTCCCAGCAGGAAGCCCAAGTTCAGCAGTGCAGTTAGGATACAGCTCTTATGCCTAGGAGCAGCAAGAGATTGTTCAAATATGAAACACTTGTTCTGAAAGGGTTTTCTAATACATGTGCATGTTATTTATAATTTGGCCTCTTATAGAATATTATCATATACAATGCTGAGAGTTCTTCCCACACCCAGCCTTGCTGGGGCCACACTGGTGGTAGATCCCACGACTATTTGACATATTCTTTCAATAACTCATATTTTAACTAACTTATAATGTCATTTGGTCAATATTAAAGCTCAGGTACATTTAATAGTCAATAAGAGCTTATTAAGCAACTACTATGTGCTAGCCTCTTTTAGAAGCTAAAGAGATAGGAGTAAACAAAACAATGCCCATGCTGTCGTGAAGCATTATTCAATAAAAAAATAGGTAACTAAGTAAGTATACACATACTCAAACACATGTAAAATCAGAGAATGATGAATAATAAAGTAGACTAGACAAAGAAGGAGTGAAAAGGGGCATTATTTTAGGTAGCATAGCCAGGAAAAAAATTTCTCGGAAGGTATGATATTTTATTACAGACCTCAATGAAATTAAGAAATAAGCCAATCAAATATCAGGAAACGTGGCATTCCAGAGTCCCTGAAGGAAGAACATCGTGGAAGTTTTCAGGAATGAGAAAGAGGGTAGACAACTAAAGCCAATATAATTGCATATGTGTTAGATTCACCTGCTTGCTTTTTATTTTCTTTTTGATACCAGGGACTGATCATGGAATACAATTTGTACATGGCCAGGATGGGGTGAGGGGTGGAGCTCAGGCTGTGTTGTGAATGACGGGGAGTGGCAAAGCCAAAGCTTTGCTCCCTGGCCAGCCACTCATCTCTGCTGTGTGCCTTCTCCCCATTCTAAGTTTCGTGAAAGACAGCTTTTCCATGGGGAGCGGAGGGGAGTGGTGGTGGAGCTCTGCAGCTCAGCGGTTGGGGACTGCAGCTCTAAAGGATTCATATACACATTCCTGTTTAAGAAGCAGTATACCAAATCACCTCACTGCAGAGTTTCTCCTCATTATAACGTTCTTTCAAAATAGCCTCCAAGTTCTCAGTATGTTAATTATTTTCCTCAGAAGAGGAGCAACATGCTATAAGCCAACACTACACTGTATTATAATTACTGTACCAAATTTGACTATTTCTGTTACACAGTTAAGCTATCACTATCATTCATTGCATTGCAAAATTGACACTACTTACCCTACCTAATTCCTAGTTTGAATTTCCTGTTAGTTAAAATAATTATAAATTATTTATTTATTAGTAGATACAGTTACTAAAGCCTACATACCATCCAGGTCTTTATATGTTAAGGGTCTCTTGAAAATAAATAAGTTAACCTTCAAATGCTCTACACTGCTTTCATTTCCTGATGTATACATTTGTCATTAAGCATAGATATCAGTTCTAGAACTATTATACTTTCTTATTATAATGATACTTTGTTATGAGTACCCTAACTACATTTAATAGTCTGAAATAAAATCCATACATTATCTCCTTTACCTATATAGATAATACCTAAAATATCAATATGATACACTAACTGTAATATCAAGAAGAAACAAAATAATTTACTATTTAAATATTTTCATTTCAATATGTAAATGCTTGGTCATTGGCCAACATAATGAAATTATCAGATCTTTGGACCCAATGATAGAATCACCATAAATGTGAAAGCTTCAAATGTGGATATTAATAAATGCAGGTTCTTTGGACTGGCTAATCTAATGCCATAAGCAGCATTGCCACTGGCAATTTAACAAAACGAGGCTCAATTCCAGAAATGTTTCAAACAAAACAACATACATTTTACTTGATAGTCATAATACTTACCATCTTAAAGGAATCAGAAAATATTCAAACTTTGAAAGATTGATTTCTGCTTAAATTTAAAACAGAGTTAACTTCCAGGCTCTGATAATTATATATTATTTATTTATTTATTCATTTGTTTGTTTATTTATTTCAGGACATTATGGGGGTACAAACATTTTGGTTAACATGTTATGACTTTGCCACACCTAAACCATGACTTGAGGTGTGCCTTTTCCCCACTACAACACTGACCGCATCCATTAGTTATGAGTTTACCCACTCCCAACCCCCCATTCCCTGAGGAATATTACTACCGTGTGAGCATAGACTTTGGTTTTTAGAAAATTTTTAGATTTACAAGAAATTTGAAAAGATAGTAAAGAGATTTTCAATATCCCTTACCCATTCTCCATATAATTAATATCTTACATTAGTATAGTGCATTTGTTTCAATCAATAAACTGATATTGATACATTATAATTAACATCTGTAGTTTATTCAAATTTCCTTAGTTTTTAATATAATGCCTTTTTCTGTTCCAGGATCCCATCCAGAATAACACATTATATTCTATGCTGCCTCCTTAGTCTTCTCTTGGCTGTGACAGTTTCTCAGACTTTCTTTGGTTTTGATGACCTTGAAAGTCTTGTGTTTTGTCAGTTTTGTATGATTCCATTTTATTAGAATTTTCTGATGTTTTTCTCATGATTGGATAGATTATAGAGTTTTAGGAGGAGATGACATATCATATAAAAATATATACTGTTAACATGATTTATCACTGTTGATATTAACTTTGATCACCTAGCTGGGAGAGAATTTGTCAGGTTTCTCCACTGTAAAGTTGCTCATTCCCTCAACCTCCTTTCAAAACTTATTCTTTGGAAGGAAGTCACTATGTACAACCTACACTGAAGGAAAACAGATTTATGTTCCCCTTCTTAAGAGTCTCCTTCTCTAAGAAGTCCTGATTCCTTTTCCATGGTGAATGGTATTAGAAACCAGTATTAGGGCACAGGGTGTGCTCATTGCTATTAGGATGTCACTACTTCTAAAGCCTCTCAAATGGCAAAACAAGAAATATATTATGTATATTAACACACCCATATATACCCTTAAGTAACAACCTGGATCTAGATTAAGTTAAAATGCGTTCAGAGTGACATCTTCTACTCTAATTCATTAGTATGTATCGTGTGCGTCATTGTGGCTTTTTTCCTTTGCTTATCTGTATATTCTTACTCCAACCATGAGAAACCTGGCTCCCATCACCCATCATCTGTTTACTTAATTATTCAATTTTAGTATACATATATATGCAGCATCAGAATTATTAACACATAGCACTGTAGGAAACACCTTTATCAACTAAAGTACAATGCTGATGTGCAATTATTTTGTTATTTTGCCTTATAGACTCCACTCATTTCCAGACTTACTTAGATATGCACCCTTTTTCCCCACCCATTGCCTTGAGGTTGTTTCATACATTTATAATGCAGATTCTTCTTTTTCATATTTATCCCTCAGATTCCTAAGCCTCCTAATGATTTTGTTTTAATTTTCACATATTAAGATCTACTCTTTGTGCTGTAAAGTTTTGTGCTTCTTCAAATACATAATGCTTTATATTACAGTATTATAGAGAATAGTGATACCATCCTAAATAGCTCATATTCTATTGGCTTTACTTGTTCAATTCCCTGCCCCCTAATTATAAGTATTTTTTGCATACATAATATCTGCGGAGAATTTGAAGTCCATGAGATACATGAAGCATAATAGAATATTCAGCATTTCTAGTCCTCATTCACAAATGACACTAGTGTTTTTCCATCAATATGACAAATATACCTACAAATTTCCTAAACAGTCTCACTCTGTTGAGATCCAATGACCTACTAGAGAGCCAATAATCATGCAATAAATAAGACTCCATTTAAGAAAGAATAGGCAAATTTTGTACAATTTGGTTGCTTCCTCTAGTTTTGCTATAAATGTGTAAAGACAGAAATTTTATATTTTTGTAATGCTCCGTACACTTTTCCTTGGAATGCCCTACAGTGGTTTTCAGAATGCCTGGGCTATTTAGTCTTTTAAAAAACTGAGCCTCAGAGAGGGTCAAGATAGCTAACTAGAGACATTGCTTGCCAGACCAATGAGATATCACCTTGCCCCTATCAGAATGGCTTTTATTAAAAACTGCAAAATCATTTGATGCTGGCATGGATGCAGAGAGAAAGGAACACTTATACACTGTCGGGACCGAAAATTAATACAACCTCTATGGCAAATAGTATGGAGATTCCTCAAAGAACTAAAAGTAGACCTACCATTTGATCCAGCAATCCCACTACTGGGTATTTACCCCAAGGAAAAGAAGACATTTCACCAAAAAGACACTTGTACTAGAATGTTTATTGCAGCTCAATTCACAATTGCAAAGATGTGGAATCAACCCAAGTGGCCATGAATTCATAAGTGGATTAATAAAATGTGGTATATGCATACTTTGGAGTCCTACTCATCCATAAAAAGGATTAACTAATACCTTTTGTAACAATCTGTATGGAACTGGAGACCATTCCCCTAAGTGAAGTATCTCAAGAATGGAAAAACAAACACCATATGTATTCATTATTAAATTGGATCTAACCGATGAGCACACATGTTCACAGAAGGAAGTAAAACTCAGTAGAAATGAATCAGCGAGGAGAGGATAGCATGGTAGGGGCAAAAACCTACCTAATGGGTACTATGAACACTATTTGGGAGATGGACACACCTATTTCTGGGACTCAAGCATTACAAAAGCTATCTATGTATGTAACCTCAATCATTTTCTCCCCTTAATTTTTTGAAATTTAAAAAAATTGAGCATCATGGTTGAGCCTCCAATGCATAGGGGGAAAAAAGGTTTTGATGAAGCATGAAAAATGTATTTAAAATATTTCTAAAGGTTTAAAAGGTTTTAATAGACACTTTTTGATCATTGGGATAAATGTACCAAACTAAGAAGAGGCTGTGATGGTGAATGTGGAAGCTCAGTTAAAGAATAGGAGCTTTATTTAACCTAAGCATTTAAGGTGAACTTGCATGGAGGGAAGTCTGTGTATTTGAAGCTTTGTGAGGCATTTAGGTAACTTTATTTTATTTCACAGCTACAGTCCCTGTCCTAACAAGAAATGACAGCAGTGAATGCTGAAGGTAAATAATTTAACATTGGATTTGTGTAAATTTGAATCATATTCTTAACATAAAGAAGTTTGTGGTGACATATAAAGTTAATGCAGTTATCAGAGTACAATTTTTACAGCTTGGTGGGTAAAACAACTACCAATATCAAGTCTTTTTTGTGTCCCAGTATCTTGTAGTGGAGCAATTTGTACAGGTGTTTGAGAGGTCTTATTGAGTACTTAGAGCTCTACTTTGTCTATCGTACTGCTTATTTTTGTTATAACCCTGATCATCAGGTAATTTCATAGAAGCAAACAGTTTCTAATATTACATCTATAAACTAAATACTTTGTAATCTATGTTCAAATCACAGGTCCCCTTGGATTTCAGATCTATAGACTCAATGGCCATATATACTTGAATGTCCCAGGACTCTTCATCATGTTCAAAAACTGAACACATCAGCTTCTTCTCTTACACCTCATGCACTGATAAATTCTTCCTCCTCTAGAACTCATCCTTTTATATTTTTTGCCTTAGATACTAAAGATAAATACCTAAGAATCATTCTTGATCCTTGTCTTTTCTTCTCACTTTTTATCTAACAGATAAAAATCCCAGTTGATTTTATCTCTTAATGTATCTTATATCTATTTTCTGGTCTCTATCTCTACCATTACCTTGTTACTTCAGCCCTTATCAACTATCTATGGAATAATGATATAGATGCTTATAAGGTTCTTCTTGCCTACTTTAAACTGCATTTCACGTAATAATACTCTGATCTTTGTAAAATGAAAATCTGGTCATTTCTCTCATTTTTATAATTTTTCATTATTACCTCATGGTTGAGTGATAATCTAAACATCTGTGATTTTTTAAAAAATTTCTACATATCTAGCCTTCACTTCCAGCTAACCAATGCATGAAGAAACTATTTAGTGTTCCCTCAATAAGCCATATGGTGTTTTCAAGGCTTTGGACATATTGTACATAGCATTTGAAATGCATTGCCTTTTTCCTGCTATATCTGGTGATTTTTTATTCTTCCTCCTACCCTAAGGTGGGGATGTTGAATTATTCTCTACTCGTGTTAGTTATCCATTTCCATAATAATGCTGTGTAACAAACAAATACAAAACCTCAGTGGCAATAACAGCAAAGCAGGACATCTAGATAACTCTGCTGATCTTGGCTGGACTTGCTTGTGTATCTGAATGTCAGTTGGTAGGTAGGTAATGTAGGCTGGCATCAGCTGGAGAGACGAGTACAATTCACATGTGCATGTCTTGCAAATCCTCCAGTAGGCTAGCCTGAGCATGTCCTCATGAAAATAGCAGAGGTGCAGATAAGGACCAGTAAAAACTTCTACTACTTCTTAATATCTAGGTTCAGAAATGGCACACTGTCACCGTTACCTCATCCAGTTGGCCAAATATGTCACAAGAGACGAGGAAATATACTGCACCTTCATGGAGAAAATTCCTGAGTCATCTGGATTCAGGGAAAGGTAAAGAATAAAGCTATTAATGCAATCATTCTATTATGCTTCTATTAGAGCTTATTTCATATTTTTCTTTTACATAACTTCTAAATCTGTGTTCTTTGAACATAAGGACCATGTCTCATTCAGCTTTCTGCTCCAAGGACATATATTTAGTGGTTCTTGATATGTATTTATTGAAAAATAAGTTATAATGTAATTAAAATCTAATGTATGTAAATATATGACACATATTATATAATATATTAAATGAAAAATAAATATATATGCATATATCTGCTTGAAAAACATATGAACATTTTAAAAATACTTTAAAACATAATTTTTCAAAATACTAAAAATCTTCAATATCTGATGAACAATAGAAAGCATTAACTGTAGAGCAATCCTAAATATAAACATTTAATGTGTAGCATTATAACAACAAACTTATATGATGACAATTCATATGGCCCATAGAGAGGATGATAATTTTCATTTGCTAAGAAATTACAATTACAAGTTTGTACTTTTAAAGGGCAATACTATTGAAAAACAGAATTTGTTTAGATATTTTCATTTCATTTATATGAGTTATAATTCTTTATCAAAGTTAACTAGTCTACACATGACACTTTGGACTTTTAGTGATCATTAATTAGCTCATGCATGAAAAGTGTGGGTCAGTATTAACATACTCATTTTACAGAAGTAAAAAATTCTTCTTCATAATCAGTATAAGTAGAACATAAACCATCCTTATCATGTTTTTCTCTCAGTGATCAGAAAATATAATTAATGTTTAGGTGTATTACAAAATAATTTCTCAGCATTGTTGTATATAATAGAACTAGCTACTTCGGTTATATTAATAAGAGATATAAATTTTAAAATTTCAATTATAGGTGATTTTACTTAGAAAAACATGTCACTGCTTAAAGAATTAAATTTATTTATGTTGCATGTGGTCTGAGTTAAGAGCACACCTTGTGAAAGATTAGAATATCTAAAACCTCTTTGTGTTTTAATTCCCTCTTTTCTCACTAGTTACCCCATTCCAGGGAGGTTCAGTAAATGAGTGTTTTTGTTTTCTCTTTCGAGTTAGATAAATGAGCAAACTTCAGAAATTTGTTGATAATCCCAAGCAAGGTCAGAGGTTGCATGGCAATGAATTCAATAGAACTGCTTGTGTTTGACATATCTTTTGTTATATTTAGATCAGTTAATAGAAGCTGCCTTAACCACTCCTTCAAAACCAGTCTTGGGAAGAGTGTGGGGAATTGGAAATTCGCTATACTACTAGAGAGAGGATGAATTATTACAAATTTTCAGAAAACTAAACTGATAGTATCTATCTCAACTGAAAATGCCAATAGATTTGTTGTTGTTGTTCTTTTTTTAAACCTCTTGAGTACATCTCTACCACAGAAATAAAAGAGCTGATTTTATTTTTTTTTCAGTGGCTCCAGACTAAAATCACCTGGAATATTTAAAAAAAATTTTTGAATAAATTTTGTTATAGCCTTATAAATGAATGGAAGCTATAAGCAATGATCTGGCACACTGGCCATGAAATACGTATTAACTCTATAAACCAATTTGAAGAGGAGAAACTGCATTAAAGTTTAACTTTTTGTTAAAACATTTGTAATGTATGTTGTTGTTTCTCATCAATCTGTTATCATTGGTTACTTCAGGGAGTGGGGATCATGTAGCAATGTCAAGTGGTGGCCATTATTTTTTACTTTCCTTTTTAAAAATATATTGACTACCTTATTTCACTGGTCTCATAAATTATTACTTAAAAGTAATAATAAATAATAAATTGGAGGAAAAAATTCTATCTCAGAATATTTTTATTAGAGGATTTCATATAATGCTTGGCTAGAGAGCTGAAACAATAGAAAGATTATGATGTGCAATGTTAAAGAATAGTTTCTTACTTATTAGACTGACTGACTTCTGGTTAGAAATGGCAACTTACAAGAGCTTACTAATTGGTTTCCTCATCTCCCCATTCCTCTGTGTTATTGTTCTTTCTGTTATATGCTATAACCTTAAACCATTTTTTTCTAATGTTAGTATTTGGGATCCCATCCTTAAAATCTTGGCACTTTTCAGAAGTAAACTGGTTGTATACAAAAATTTCATTAGCACACTAGTTGTTTTGAACCATTGTATATTTTTCAATGCTTGGATTGGGTTTCAAGTGTGGTCCACATTTACCATGTAGTCCGTTCACCCTGAATAATTTAATGTCTTCTTTGAGACAGAAATATTGAGGATTACGTATTTCAGATCTTGGACTTTGAAATTTTCTATTTTGGGCCTGAAATTTCTCTAACCTTCTGACCCCTTTCTGACCCCTTTTAATCCTAAACCCATCTAATCTCTATGCCCCCGCTACAGCTTCTCCCAACTCTACTTTCAGTGTCTAACTCTTGAATTGAGAAACCCCTTAAGATACATACTATAAAAAGGCAAAACCAAGGTTGAAGCAAGAGATGGAGCTAAGACAGCAGCAGGAAGACAGAGACAACAAAGTACTATAAGGCTTGAGGCTAAATGTAGAAGAGATTGCCCAATGAGCCTGGGCGGAGGCTTTGCTATGGAGTATTTATTACTTTGTATTGAGAGCCAGGCTAGAGAAGAATCCAAGTGATAAGCAGTTGTTTTTTTTTTTAATCTTTAATTCATCTGACTTAAGAATGTTAAGAATGATAGCCTAGTAATTTTCTCACCAAAAAGATAAAATAGAATTATTATAGCCACCATTTATTGAAAGCTTGCTGTGTACTGAATATTTTATACTCATGAACTCATTTCATGTTCAAAACAAACTTGTGAAGTGGGCACTACTATCATCATCCCTGTTTTACTTGGGAAACTGCAGCTAATTAATTTGTCTACTCTTACACAATTACCATGTGTTAGAGCTGGAATTTGAACCCAGAAAATCTAGCTTCTGAGTCCCAGCTCTTGGGCATTATGCCAGGAATCACTTTCTCTCCCCTTCTCCATAACGTATCCTTCAAACCATCATAAGCTTTAGGATTAATGACTATGTCTTTTCCACCATTCAAATCCCCTTTCTTTCCGTGCAGCAGATACAAGCTAGGAGGAAGCAGTCTAATTGAACCTATTCGTATTAAGGTAAGACATATTAGTCATGAAACCCTCTCAGAGGTATTTTCATTTTTAAAGAGAATGCTATTAAAACAAATTAATCTGTCATGTGAAATGTCCAGTTGTGTGAAATCAGCAAGGGAAATAATTTACGAATGTGAGAGGGAAATATTTTTCAGCAGAGGTTGTTATTCACTAAAGAAACTGATGTATAGATTCCCTAAATTACTCTTGTTCTTGTACAGCAACTTTAATTCTGCATGTGTGAATGATACATAAGTAGAAAAATGCGAATTTATCAATTATTGGGGTCTGTCAATGTCGGTAATCATTAACCATTTTACAAGAACTGTACAAATTATTTTAGCAGCCAAGATACATTCCTATAATCATTAAACATATATATTCTCTTTGAAGTCCTTATCAAAAGTGAAATTAAATATAAAAATATACACACCCACTAATTCAAATGAACAACTACAGGTTAAGATAAATTATATTAAATTAGGTCAATTAATTCCCTGTAAGATAAGCCAATACTTTAATCCAGAAGTACTTTAGATGGGGTTTCAGGTGGGGTTCTTCAGTATGTACATCTCCCTCCAGATATTTAAACAATCACTGAAATATACTTTAACTACCTATAAGAAACATAGAATGAACACACCAAAATCACAGTTTCCACAGAGATTTTAGAGAGAAATCTAGGTAAAACTATAGTTAAATGATTTTATGAAAGATAATATTTCCATTGTATTTTAATTTTTTTCCTAAAAGTTCTAGGAGAGAATTTTCAAATCAGTGGAATGCTTTTAGCCTCATCAGTTTTACTGAAATTTGCCAAACATGGAAAGTAAGACAGAGGAGCCAGATTAGTGAGAACAGATAAATACATGTGCCTAATTTTAGTGAATAATAGATCATCTTTTCATCTTTTCTGCATCTTGGTAGAGGAGGCCTACACTGAGAATGTCCTTCAGAGTGTGAAATTGCCCCATGGTGTTGTCGAACAAGTCAAGAATATTTTATGGATGTGGTCATCTATCCTGACTGTTCACTTGCTCTGATAGACTCTGCTCAGTTCAGAAAAAACCATCATCATTATTTTATGAGACTGTATTTGATCGAATGGATTTAAAAGATACCTGATACTCATTTTTTCATTGTAAACAAAAATCTAAATCTAAGTTTGAGACTGAATAGATCAAAATTTAATTTTAAGAAGCAATAATTTTATTTTTCACACAAACATTGTGTCAGAACTTAGCTGTTATAAGAGAGTCAGTTACACTGATACGTCGCTTGCATATAAGAAACCCACCAGTCACCCTTTGAAATTGTTCTTTTGTTTCTGTTTCTAAAATTTCAAACACTTGCATCATTGATTTAAGTGTCTCCTGAAATGTATAATTGCAAAAACATTCTGAAAATTAAAATGCTTGTATTCTTTTACCCATCCGTTACTACTGAGGTGTTAAAATAATTTATTCCATTATATTAACGATTGCTTGATGCATCAAAAGATAATTTGCCATGTAATTTTGTTAAACCTGAAACTGTAGCATATTTTCTTGATAATACCATTAATATATCAAGAGTAAATAAAATGTTTAGTGGTAGGCACATTAATTATCGCTTTCATCTATCGGTGTTTAAAACTTAAAAATAATTAAATGTGCTTTAATAAGATATGGTTCTGAGAAAGCAGGATCATTTATGAATTGCTAGAGGTGCGTGGAGCTACGTTTCCCTTGAGAGACGGAATTTATGCCTAACACCCCGCTGATTGTTCAGGAGGTAAAGAACCAATAGCTGCATGTACAGAGGTTTAATTTAAAGTGTGTTTCTCACTAGGCTGCTCACAACACTTAATTAAACTCTGCTGTTTTGGCAATGACAAATGCTGTAGTGCAAAAGGAACCCGAGTCGCAGTGACTGAGAAGCTTTTGTAATTTCTTTCATGGGCACTGGCAGCCAGATCCAGGTCAGAAAAGAAAGCGAGAATAAAAGAAGACATATTTAAGGTGTTTGGACAAAGTTGCCACCTTTCAGCATCTATTTTAGTCACCCAAAAGTGCTGCATTATTTAAAGGATTTAATAATGTGATGTTTGTGGAAAATATGGCATGTGACCTGGGAAAACCATTTGAAGTCCATTTCTAAGTCATTGTGTCTTTTGTAAAAATCATTTTCATTAACAATTATAAAACCCGAAATAACGGATTCAAATTTAGATAAATATGTAGTGCTTTTATTTTTGGGCATTATTTTATGCCATGTATTGTATATGTTTTACACTATAGGTTTAAGTTTGCTTTTGGGTATATTTTCAAAATTAAGGATGTCTATAACAGATCAATAAAAAAGCCCAAATTTTTTTATTAGAAAATTTATTACAAAGTGAAGCATAGACAACCAAATTTTAAAATTCTTCATGTTGAAATGCTTACTTTGAAAAGTATCTTAAAAGTCTTTTAATATAAAACTATCATCTGTTACACACAGGCACATTTATATAGGGCAGAGCTTTCATTAAGGTATAGACCCACAACTCCATTTTTACATTGTTCTTATTCCCAAATGAGATCAAGGGTAAAAAGAATAAAATATTGAACAAAATAAAATAGCTAATATTTATTGAAGATTTACTGTGGGTCAGAAACCATTTAAGCATTTTTGCGTGTACAAACTCAGTCCCCACGATAGTCTATGCATTCTGCAATTACTATTATCCCCACTGTACAGATAATAAACTGAGGTGTAGAGAAATTAAGAAACATACAAGATCACACAACTAGTTTGTGAAACAGCAAGGATTCAACCCCAGGTGATCTGTTTGCAGAACACATATTCTTAAGCAGTGTACCATACTGACAAATTAAAGTATTACAGACTATAAGCAGAGAAATACAATCAAATCAAAGAGAAAATGACATATAAACAGCAGGTACTTTCTTGCTTATTCTTAAGGGACTGCACTCTCTCTTAGAGAATCACATTGCCGTAATAAATTTAGAAATACATCACCTCCAGCTCCTATTTAGGTACAGAAAGTGAGGCCCAGAGAGGTGAAAGAAATGCACAATATTACAGAGCTAATCAACGTCAGAGCTAAATATAAAACTAGGCTTCCTACTGCCATTCTTTTTGCTTTTCAGCACATGATCCTCTTCACTCTTGATTGCTGTCATAGCTTATCTCAGAAGCAAATACATGTACTAGTTATTACAAATAATTAAAGGTGAGATTTATTTAGTCGATCATTATATTCTTTATTAATTAAAATATGATCATATTATTAAAACTGTGATATCAAAGTTTTCACTTAATTAAATTTGTGGATAAAAAATTCTATCAGCATGGTGCTCAAAAGTTGTTCAAAATATTTGACTGAATTCATTGTTTCTTTTTCAAACTGGTGTTATAATTTCAACTAGACTCATTTTAGGTTGTAGGATTATAGAAAAAATTTCAGAGCATAAAGAATATAACCTTCATTCCCTGATAGTTTAAGCATTCACTCTTTACTTGAAAACACCCAGGGAGGAAAACCTAAACTTGCCTTTTCATCTTTGCACAACTCCAATAAGAAAAACTTTCTGGCTTATTTCACCTATTGGAATCTACGACATTAGACAGTGGCCAGGGCTCAATGTCAGGTAGTATCATGAAATTTGTTATAGGAAAATAAAAAGAATAATAATATTATGGAAAAAAGGAAATATAATTAGCCTAGTTCATTTCAGCTTTAGATTTGGGCAGTTCTAGAATATGGTATATAAGAGAAGTTTCTATAATTATATCATAACAAATATTAGGTTATTCACGTACATTGAAAAAATTGTTACTATCTAGAATAATGATCAATTTTATGTCTTTGGTTTTTAGCAATTCAGGGACAAGCATCACACATACAAGGGAATAAGTCATAATTCTCTTTCTTACTGGAATACATTGTATATTCAACCTGACAGCTTCTAAGACAATATACCAAAAAGTACCACGTATGAAAGGCTGTGAAATAATATCTCCAGGATGAAAGCAACATATAAAACTTCCAACTGAAATAGTTTTAGTCCCATTCTATGGCAGTGGAGGCTGGCTTTTTATGAGGGTTAAAAGGGTACAACAGACACTATGTCTCCGTTTTCCACGTCTTCACATTCAGGTAATTTCACATTCAGCAGAATTTACACCTTCATTCATGATATCCCAGGGGAACATTTTGGTACCAGTGATTTAAGTTCCCATAAGAGATTTTTCAAAACTTTGTGTTGTATCTAGTTGGTTTTCAATATTTAAATATCGTTTATATTTACATTGAAAATCTATTTTCTCCATTGTAAAGATTCCATTTATTACTCAGGTAAATCTCTTTCATTTCAGCTTAAATGCCACCTTTTCACTGATACATTACTTGACTGTCCTATGAAAATTATGCTTTTACCTTCTTTATCACAGGACCCAGTTTCTTCATAGCACTTGTCAAATTTTGAAATATGTTCATTTTCCATGCATATGTACTTACTTATTTGTTTTTATTTCTATCTCTACTAAATTATAAAGCTAGAGCTATGACAAAATTTACCTTGCTCCCCATTAAATCTTCAGCATCAACACAATGGTTGTTACTTAAATTGCTTAGTAAATTTTTACTGAAGGAATAAATTAATAAATGAATGAATGGATAAAAATGGTCAAACTATATATTTCAATATTGTTTCTTTCTATATATCTTTACTTCTTATTTGCTGCCACTCTGAAAGGGCCTTTGGAGATTTGTCCTGCTTAGCCCAAAGTTACACCCTTCTACCTAGAGAAGAGAAAATCATTTGAAAGCATTCACATCCTAAAATCTGAGATTACAAACCACTATTTTTCTGAAGTTTGATAGGTATTCATCCACAAGAAGCACATAGTCAAGGAAAGGTAGAATTTCGTAAGTGAGAGCAGTTGCTGTAATGAAATATCAATATTCTTATGTTCATTTTGTTTTCTAACTACCCATGTGATACTGGAAATATCATTCTAGCCTCTCTGGGATCTGTATTATTATGTATAATAGGTGGGGATAATAAAACTTAACAGAATTGTAGTGAAGAATCAATGGGATAATATATTTGAAAGAACTATGACAAGCTAAATAATTATACATGTTCAAATCACAATAATAGTGATCAGTATAAAGAATATTATATTTAATAATTATTTTATGTAACAAACAATCCTTTCTTTGATTTCTGTTCTAGTTTTTCCCATCTTCAGTAACAGTAATTTAAGTTTGCTCAAACATTCCGAGTAATTGTTTTATCTCCTCTAACATGTATTTGGCAATTATAGGAAAACACTATAGCAAGTTGTAGTGATAGCTGCAATTTATTATTCCTAGAATCCATTAAATAGACCTTTACTCTTCAGCTTTCCCATATTTTCACTCCCTTAGATTTTCCTAAAAGCTGAATGACTTCAGAGAAATCAAAGCAGTTCCCTCTCCTGTATTCTCACCATGTCCTTTGCAATGTTTTAAATGAACTTAAGCTGTAAAGGGGCTTAGTAAATCTCACCTCTCTGGATACTCAACTCTCTTTGCCCACATCCCATCATCTAACATGTAGTGGATACAGAATGTACTTGAGTGGTTAAGGCTGAACTTCACGTCCCCAACATTTAGAGAAGCAATTCAAAGCAGATAGTGAGCAATTCAGCCAGGGCCTATTTAGCCTAGTCATTTATTTTAAAACCCTAACACTAAAACCAGACCATTTTAAATGGTAGATAAAAGGCAGTGAAATTGATGAATGCCTTTTGGCAAGTACAGTTGAGTTTCCATGGGGTTTTATACATTATTGACACTGTCAGTGATTTCGGTGATTGTGGCTACAGCTGGGATGTTATTATTACCATGTTGCAGTACTTCTGTTGGGAGGCTATTCCGTGGTCACAGCTGGAAGTGTTAGTGGCATTTGATGTTCATGACCTGCAGTAATTGTACCATTTTATAAGAGGAATTCACGAAATCCATAGTCAAGAATTAAGCTGTGCCCGACCAAGTGACTTACGCTAGTAAGCAAGAGAGTGAACAGGAGTGGCCTCAGTCAGAATTCAATAGTTGCCACGAGAGACTGAGCAGGTCGTTGGGAGGGTAATGTGACCATACAATGGCACCAATCTACACAGAAATCTTGGGTTGCTGTGTTGGCACTGATACGTTTCCTTCAAGGCTGTCTTTTGGGTGGGAATTTTGTATGCCTTTAAGGCCAAGTGAATTCTGCTCTGCAAATGTATTGTGTGATGAATAACCCTTTAACCTTCTCTAAATTTATGTTTTTTTCAGATTATAAAAGTAACACATGCTCATTATGGATAATTTGAACAATACAACAAAGGGTAAAGAATAAATTTGAAACACATTTAATCTTACTGCTCAGAGGTAACCAATTTGAATATTTCTTTGGACATCTTTCCAAATATGTATGCATATGCAATTTTTAAAAAATTGAATCAATGCTGTTCATACAATTTTTAAAACTTTAGCCTCTCTACCCCTAAGATTAGGACTTACTGAGCTGATTCACAACAAAAATAGGAACCAATGAAAATTCTTTTAAGCTTCTAAGAGAAAGAATATGTTGATTTATTAAAAATACATGAATTAGGCTTTTAACAAAAACAGTCATAAAATATGTATCTTTTGTTGTGTAGCTTAGGGTCAACCTTATGATGGCAAGGATCACACCTACATAAATCAAACAGTGGCTTATCCTACATAGTACAATGGGCATTGAGAGACAGCTCCATATTCTTTGCCTCCAAATACTTTCTTTATTGAGAGTTGCTGGTTATCTAGATTGAATCCTGAGAGATCAGCCTTTTGGAGCACAATTGTGTATGCAGAAATCTTCCATTGAAAAGCAACCATTTTTGACAAAGTAGGAAAAGTCTATTATCAGCTACTAATGCTGGCTAGCTTGTCAATGTCTTCTGAGGTTTTAGAAGGAAGAGAGCAGAAAGCTGAGGAAAAGGCAGGACAATTGTAATGAAGGAAATGAGGAATATGATTGGTGTATAAGGCTGTAATTTCCAAGTGCACATGAATAAGTTACCAAAGTCACAGGTTCCATGCAAGTACTGGACTTCATGTCTCACTATATGTATTACTAGCACAACAAACAGGCTCAGAATAAATATTACTCCCCCTACAATTCCGTAGGTACACATGCTGACTTCCTTGTTTCAGCATAATAGTTCTCTTCTAGTAATTTAAACATTATAGTTGGATTTTTCCTCTCACTCCTACCATTTAAAATATATTATCATGACTTGTTAAATTTTACCTAAGTAATATTCATTCTTACCAATTACCGGAGCTTTTTAAAGTACTTATTACCTCTCACCTGGTCTATTACCATAGCCCTGTAGTTAGTCTTCTTACCTCCAATATTTCCCTTCTTGAATATTTCTACACACAATAATTTATTAATATTTCTAACACATTGTTTAATCTAGTCTATGCCAACCAAAGTTGTCAATAGCTCTCCATTGTTCATAATAATAAGAACAACAATAAAAGAAAACACCTAATTACTAAAATCCTCCACAATTTAACCCAAATCTCTTTTCCTTGCCATAATCCCCTACTTCTTTGTGGTATCCTATACTTCAGCACACTTGGTCTAACTTCCACTCTTATAAACATACATTCTGTTTTTGTTTATCTCTTGTTACTATTAAATGTTTGTTAAAATCATTTCTATTAGCATTTTCTGAAGACACAATGGCATACTCTTCAACACTGTGTCCACAGAGGTCAGACAGTGATTTCACAGGGTATGTGTTCAGTAAATGCCGATTGAATAAATTTATGTAGAAAAGAATTCATATTCTTGAAAGATATAAACATTTCATGGCAAGAATGGGAATCAGCAGGTCTAATGGTTAATTTTATGCACCAACTTGATAATAGGGTACCCAGATATTCGGTCAAACATTATTCTGAGTGTGTGTGTGAGGCTACTTCTTGGTGAGATTAACATTTGAAGGAATGTATCTGTAAAACAGAATGAATGAATCTGTAAAATAGATTGCCCTACCTAATGTGGGTGGCCTTTATCCTATCAGTTGAAGTCTTGTATAAAATAAAAAGAGGCTACCATCTTGCAAGTAAGAGTGAATTCCTCATGTCTGAGTTCATGAGCTAGAGTATCAGTCTTTCCCTGCCTTTGGACATGAACTGAAACATTGACTCTTCTTGAGTCTGGAACCTTCCGGCTTTCAGACCATAATTTACACCATCAACTTTCCTAGTTTTCAGACTTTCAGTCTTGAACTAAGTAAGAGTAGTAAACAAAGGCCTGAAATCAGGAATAAATATGATCTTTTTGAATGGAATTAGCACAAAAGAAGGCACAAGGAGACAATTTCTTACTGGAATTTATTTTAAAAATAATTGCATGGATTTTCACAATTATTCCTTCACATTACTCTTCCTGCCCTGACCTTGGCCCAGGTTCACTAATGTGAGACTTGAGCACTGAGGCACAGAAATTTTATCACAGCATAGGGTGCTAAGGCATGCTATACAGTGCTTAGGTACACCCAACCTTTAATATGGTCCCTTTGTAATGAAGATGAGACAGGCACTCATAAAAATTAAAGCCAAAAAAAAAAAAATCATCAAGTAAAGTGAACTTCTTTATAGAAAACATAAGTTTTGATATGCATCTGATTCTTTCATTCTTATTTGTACTCTAAATCAAACTATTCAGTTATGTTTGAAAATATAAATTTTAATGTATAGGAATATCTTACATGCTACTTGCTTGGTGTTAAAAGAGATGTTGCTCTTAATAAATTATGACCATATAAAATAAACTTGTTGGTATATTAGTCACATTTACATACCTGAGTTTATGTGTATCCATTAATCATGAAGTATTTGACCTCAATAGTCTTTGGCATATTTTGCTGCCACTATTACTTTATTGAATCTTTAATTAGATCTAATCTATGTTCACTTTATAAATATTAGAATATATTGATAGTGTAAAAAGAAAGGAAAATGCAAATAATGTATGATCTAATAACCACTGTATATATTTTGATATTTATCTTTTTAGACTTTTTTCTTTACATATATGAATACTTATGTAGATACATACATATTTAAAATAAAAATGAAATTCCATCACACAAATGACTACTTCTTTCTTTCTATTTTATACACATACACATAATTATATATATACTATATATAATTTATATACGTGTGTATATAGTATATACAGTATATATACTGTATATACTATATACACACGTATATAAAGTATGTGCAGATAAAATAATAACTATACATTTATAGTTATATCTATATATCTTGGGAAAGATATATAGTTTTAATGACTTCATATTAATCCATTAAATAAATTATCATAATTTATATAACTAATTCCTTATTGTAGCCTAATATATCCAGCACTATAACTTATATCCTTGTTCATATATTTTTCCCACATATCATAAACTTGTGTTATAGCCTGATATAAAAGGATATAATAGTTGTAAGAATTTTACTATTCATTGCTGAATTGTCCTCCATTATGTCTGTATCGATTTATGTACAGTGATTACCCATTTTCCCATGCTTTATTTTTGGAAAAGAATATCTCACTATCTTATTAATTTGTAATTTTTTGATCGCTAATACTATTTAACAGTTTTCTTATGAATATTATTCACATTCCCTTTTTTTGACTGTTCATCATTCATTTATTTAATAAATATTTCCTGAGTGCCTAATATATGCCAAGCAATGCATTGCCTGCATATACAGAAGAAGAATCTAGCCTGATGAATTCAAAGTACCACCAGTTAAGGACAGGGAGAAGCATGCTTTAACAGTGGCCCTCAAAGTGTGGTGGCCAGACCACATTGTCAGTATGTGTGACTAATAAACTGTCATAGCTCTCATATGTCCATAAATAGTATATATTTTACACTGAATTATCTGGAAGGTGATGGAAATTTTAACTTTCATTAAAGGCAAAGAAAATATTTGCATAATTTAATTTAGGGGGCTTACCATTTCTGTTTTTTCTTTTAAGATATAATTTATATACCACAAAATTCATCTTTTAAATATATAACTGAGTGGCTTCTATTAATAATATATCCCCAAAATGTATAACCATAACCACTAATTTCAGATCATTTGTATCAACCAAACAGAAACCTCATACCTATCAACAGTGAGGCCCAATTCCCTTCTGCCTGCATCTCTCGGAAACCACTAATTTACTTTCTGTCTCTATAGATTTCTCCATTTTGGATGTTTTAGATCAATGGAATCATATTCTGTGTGGCCCTTTGTGTCTGGATTCTTTCACTTAGCATGCTTTTAATATTCACAGAAGTTGTAGCATGTAACAATCATTCATTCATGCATGCATAATATCCCATTGTATGAATATACTACGTTGTTATTCATCAATCAGTAGATGGACATTTGGTTATTTCCACTTTTCAGCTATTATGAATCACACTTCTTTGAACATTCATGTGCAAGTTTTTGTATGGCAAAGTATTTTCACATCTCTTGAATATATATCTAAGAGTTGAATTGCTGAGTCATATGGTAACTTTATGTTAATTTTTTGAGGAGCTATCAAATTGTTTTCTAAAGTAGCTGTACCATTTTATGTCCCTAATAGCAATGTATGAAGGTTTCAATTTTTCTGGATCCTGGCTACATTCATTTATGTTATTGTCCATCTTTTTTATTTTAGCAATGCTAGTGGGCATGATGTGGAGTTTCATTGTGGTTTTGAATTTAATCTCCATGACTTCTGATATTGAACATCTTTTCATGTACTGTTGTTTATGTGTATATCTTCCTTGGAGAAATATCTATTCCTATTCTTTGCCCATTTTACTAAGGGTTATTTGTCCTTTTACTATTGAATTGTGTGAGTTTTTACATATTTGGAAGAAAAGTCCTAAATATGTGATTTGTAAATATTTTCTCCCATTCTGTAGGCTGTATTTTCATGTTCTTGACAGGATCCTTCAATGCACAGATTTTTATTTTGATAAACTGCAATTTATCTATGTGTTTTCTTTTGTTGTTGTGTTTTTAGGGTCATATTTAAGAAACTTTAGAGTAACTCACAGTCACAAAGATTTATGCCTAATTTTTCTTCTAAGAATTTTATAGCTTTAGAGCTTTTACCTTTAGGTTTTTGATCAATCTTGAGTTAATTTTGGTATATTGTATGAGATGTTTTTCTAATTTCATTTTTTCTCATGGGGATATCAAGTTGTCTTAGCATCATTTGTTGAAAAAATTTTTCTTTGTTCATAGAATTCTCTTGTCACCCTTTGAAGGTAAATTGGTCAAAATAAGGGATTTCTTTCTGAATTGAACTCTCAATTCAGTTACATTGATTCATATGTTCATTATTATGCTAACTCTGTTTTGATTTCTGTAGCTTTGTATTGAGTGTTAAAATTGAGAAATATGAGTCCAACTTTGTTCTTCTTTTTAGAATTGTTTTGGTTATTCTGAGCCACATGAATTTCCCTATCAATTTAAGATGAACTCTGTTTCTGCATAAAAGTCATCTGAGAGTTTGATATGGATTGTATCGAATCTTTAGATCAATTTGGGAGGTACTGCCATCTTAATAATATTAAGTTTTCTAATTCATGAACATGGTATGTGCTTTCATTTATTTAGCTCTTCTTTAATTTCTTTCAATAATGGTTTGCAGTTTTCAGTGTACAGATCTTGTATTTCTTTTGTACTTTTAGTTTTAAGAATTTCATTCCTTTGAGGTTGTTGCAAATGAAATTGTTTCCTTAATTTCATTTTCAAATTGCATTGCTAGTGACACAACTGATTTTTTTATACCTTGCATCCTGTATCCTTGATGGATTAGCTCTAAAATTTGCTTGTGTGTATTCCTTAAGATTACACATAAGACCATATTTAACAACAGAAATAATTTCTCACTTTGCAATAAGAATGGTTTCTTGCATAATTGCATTGGCTAGAAGCTCCAGCAAATATTTAATGGAAATGGCAAGAACATGCATTCTCGACTTGTGCCTGACAGTAGTATTTCCTCTTTTATTGTTTGGAAGAGTTTCAAAAGGATGGTTGTTAGTTATTCTTTCAAATTTTTGTAGAATTCACCAGTAAAACTGTTTAGTACTGAGGTTTTATTTGTGAAAATATTTTGATTTTCAATTCCATATCTTTAATTATTATAGTTTTATTAAGATTTTCTATTTCTTCTTCATTTGACTTGGAAGTTTTTATCTTTCAAATAATTTGCCATTTCACTTAGTTTATATGCTTTTTTGCATACAATGTTTCATAGTATTTTCTTCTTTTTTAGTTTTTTAAATTCATAGTAATCTTTGCGTTTTCATTTCTGATTCTAGAAAGAGTTTTCTTTCTCCTTTTTGGTCAGTGTAGATAAATATTTTTCTTGATATATTTTATTTATAGCTCCTCTAATATTTATAGTTTTCCTCTTTTTTTGTTTTGCATTTAGTTCATTCTTTTTCTAGTTTCTTAAGGTAGAAAGTTAGGTTAATAATTTAAGATCTTTTAAGATAGGTATTTGCAGCTATAAATTTCTAAGTAATTCTGTCACAGCATCTCATAAGTTTTGGTATGTGGTATTTTTCATATCAACATATTTTCTAATTTACCTTGTGTTTTTTCTTTTACCTATTTACTATTTGGAAGTAATTGTTTAATTTCCACGTATTTACACATTTCTATATTTTTTGTTATGTACTTCTCATTTCATTTCATTAGGGTCAGAAATCATACTTTTTGTGTTATTTCTGTCCTTTTAAATTTATTTGACTTGTTTTATGGCATTTCCAATATGGTAAATCCTGCAAAATATTTTATGTGCAATTGAGAAATATGTATATTTTGTTGTTTAGCGAAGTATTCTCTAGATGTCCATCAAGTATACCTGGCTTAGGGTGTAATTCAAGTCTTCTATTTCCTGTTGCTCTCCTTTCTAGTTGTTTTATCCATTAATGAAAATGGGGTATTGAAGTCTCCAACTATTAATGATTTATATATTTCTCTCTTCAATTCTGTCAGTTTATGTTTCATAAATTTGGGGACTCTGTCGTAAGATACATATGTATATTTATAATTGTTGTATCTTCCAGTTGGATTGACACTTTTATCCTTATAAAATGTCCTTATTTGTCTCTAGTAACAAGTTTTGTTATTAAAGTCTACTTTGTCTGATATTAGCAACATATATCCTGCTGTCTTTTGATTAGTTTGCGTGGTATCTTTTCTCATTTTTCTTCTTTCAAACTATTTCTGTCATTCAATCTAAAGTGTGTCTCTTATAGACAACATGTGATTGCATAGTTTTTTTAAAAAAACCCATTCTGCCAGTATCTGCCTTTTGATTAAGAGTTAATTGATTTACATTTAATGTAATTAATAATAAGTTAGGCTTTATATCTGATGTTTTGCCATCATATGTCTTTTTGGTTCCTTTATTCCAATATCACTTCCTTCTTTTGTGTTACATAAATATTTTCTAAATACTACTTTAATTATTTTGCCATTTACTTACAATATTATTTTTGAGTTATATTTTCAGTGGCTTTGCTGGGGTTACAATTAATATCTTAACTTATAGCAATCTAATTCATATTAATACCAACTTTGTTTAAATTGTATATAAAATCTTTGTTTCTATATAGCTCGCTCTTAGACCTGTGCTTTTATTGACATACAAATTGTATATACATTGCACCCCCATAAGTACAGGTTGGTAATTATTGCTTTATGCAGTATTCAAAAGTTATATTTATAATAATATTTAGTATTTGCCTGTGTAGCTACCATTATCTATACTTTTTATTTCTTTATGATTCAAGTTACTGTCTAGTGTTCTTTCATTTAGCCTGAAGAACTCCCTTATTATTTCTTATAGGGAAGATCTACTTGTGATAAATACTCTTAAGTTTTGTTTATCTGGGAATGTCTTAATTTCTCTTTCATTTTTAAAGGATAGTTTTGCTGGATATAGTATTCTTGGTTGATAGACTTTTTCTTTTAGTACTTTGAATTTGTCATAGCATTGCCTTCTTGGTGTCATAATTTCTGATGAGAAATCAGCCATTATTTTTCTTACAAATATCTTGTAAATGATGAATTACTTCTCTCTTGCTACTTCTGAGATTCGTTCTTTGTCTTTGAACAATTTGATTATGGTATTTAGCTGTGAATGAATACCTTTGAGTTTTTCTACTTCATGTTTGTTGAGCTTCTTATATGGGTAGACTAATATTTTATTCAAATTAGGAAGTTCATTCATTATTTCTTCAATTAATATTTCTGCATTTCTCTCTCTATTCTTCTATGATTCCCACTATTCATAAAATAAGCTTGATGGTCCCCCTGCCCCAACCCAGGGCTCTCACACTAGATTCATTTTCCATTATTTCTTTTTTTTGTTTGTTTTTTTCTCATACTGTATCATTTTAATTGACTCATCTTCAATTTTGCTTATTCTTACTTCTGCCTGATCAAATCTACCATTAAGCCTTCTCTATAGATTTTTTATTTCAGTTATTGTAGTTTTCAAAACTTGAATTTTTATTGAGCTATTTTTAACAATTTCTATCTCTGTATTTATATTCTCTGTTTTGTAAGACATCATTCTTATATTTATATTTGTCTTATAAATCCAATGTGTGGGCTTTCTCAGGGATACTTTCAAATGCCTCTTTTTTTTTTTTTCAGGTTAAGGACATTTTTGTTAAAAACTGTACGTTTACAGAGTCCTTGAAAGTAGATAGTCCCTCTTCCTTAGGGTTTGTTACTGTTACTGTCTGTTTAGTTACTTTTCTGAGCTAATTCTGTAATGTCTATTCTTTGTCATGTGTGGACACAGTTGTCTAATAATTAAATAGAGCTTTTTACTTTATGCCTGGAGCCAATAGGTTTTCCAGCCTTTTCTAAGGGGCTGTGTTTTCATTTTGGGGCACCCCTTTAAAACTTAGGCAGGTGGTTGACAACTACTACTTAGCCTTCCTTTCCTGCTTACACTGATCTTCAAGGTCAGGGAGAGGTGGGAGCACAGAGAATGTGCAAAGGCCTGGGCATTTTCATAACTCTACACATATATCTGTCCTCCCACATTCCCAGGAATGTTTCAAAGTTTTTAAAACCCCATATAGGCATCTTGCTCAATATAATTTTCTTTTAAGATTTTTTTTGTTAGCCTATTATTTGCCCCAGCAGATATTTACTGCCTCCTCAGCCATGATAGTAAATAATTGCTACTTTTTGTTATTGTGACATTCTTCCAGAGAAAATGTTGTTTGTACTGTCAAGCTCTGAGTCAGATAAAATAAAGACAAGGTTTCTGAGTGGAGTCTTCCAGAAAACCAACACATAGGTCAAGCAATAACAAGTCTCTGGGGATGGAGTTTGAAGGACTCCGATCCAGATCTGCCTCCTCCAGTGGCTGCCATGCTGCTGATTTTCACTGTGACTACAGACTATTCATTTCAAAGCTACTGTGGAGATGGGGTAAGGACGAGCAGAGGCCAAGTCAAATGGAGCAAAGTTCACTGTTCTTACAGTAATTCTGCAATTTTTCTTGAATGGATGCACTCTGGATTGCTGCAAGCCATTGGTTAATTTCCAGAGTTCTGCAAAAGCTGATTTTTGCCAGTGTTCTCATGGCTTTTATGAAGGAGAGGATTTTCAGAGGGCCTTATCCTGGTGTTCCTTCTGATGCTTGGGACCTTGTTTCTAACACTGAAGTTAGATATATATTCATTAGAGATGAATTAATTAATTCATAAAGAATGGGGAACTAGAGGCAGAGAAAGACAATGGTTATTACAGACACAAGAGAGAAGTAGCAAAGCATAATTTGTGAAAGCGTGAGCTTTTCATGAACAGTAGTAATAGTGGAGTTGGATAAGGTAACATTTAACTGTAACTGATTTTGTAATACTGTATTATGTAAATGTAGCTGATGGTCAATTGTTCCTATTTCTGGTATGACATATACATATATATATATATCTGGTATGATATATGTATATATATATATATATGTATATAGCGCAATAGCTTTAGAGTTACACTTTATCCTATGGTATGGTTTGTGTTCTCTATTCTATTAAAAAAGTGATGGGAAACATAAAAAGTTATTTGAAACCAGGATGTACACCTTTGTAAGTTATCTAGAAAACTGAGGTATAGATAAGTATGCATGAGCAATCTTTAGAGAAAAGTTGTGTATTTAAGCATGCTTAGGAAAATTTTTGATATGAATATGTAAAGTTTATATTCAAAATATTTTCATCATAAATATTGTTAGTAATTGTCAGCATATAATACTGATAAGAATATTGAGGAAGAATTTTAATTCTTTATAACAAAGAAGATGAATATCCATGGTAATACAATTCATTAAAGTACAAAATCTATGAAATCAAAGAAGTTTCCTAATTTTTATATTTGGATACAAATTAAAGATTTAATGTCATGGAACATAATATTTTCTTTTGAAAAATTATTTTTGGAGGAATAACTTAAATTCTTTGAAAGAATTGTGAGTCTATATATTATTTCTCTCTCTCATAAATACTACATTTAGTATAAATTTAAATTCAATTATATTGAAGTTAGTAACTATAAAACGGCTATATACTTGCAAAAATGTGTACTGCTCAGTTATGATACTACTTAGCATTTGCTCCCCATGTTAACTTTTTGTGGAAATAAGAAAATCTCTTTCAGATAGCTGGCTGGCTCTTCTAAGATTTTAGGAAGTAAGTAATCCCACAAACAATTCTGTGTAGTGGAGGTATGACCCAAACTTTGACTAATAAAAGAGATGGTTAACTAGCACATTTTGAGTACCTATCACATGAAAGCACTGTATGTTTCCTGCTTTTCGATATTAAAGTCATGAAGGAGCTTCATTATGCACTAGTCTATATATTCTCAGGTCTGAACTCTCCTCTTTTCACTCATCTCCTTTCACTCGTTTATGTTATTCAAGGGATATGCCTTTTAACTTCTATAGCCAGTACAGTCAATCTGATGTATTGCTTCAGCTAACAAATACAGACTGTAAAGAACACAGTCATTTGGAACACATACAAAAACTATTTTTGTTGATTGTATTTTCTCCTTTTCTATTCTTCCTTTGTGAAACTGCTTTCTCTCTCTGTCTCCTTTTTCTTTCTCCAGTCCTCCCTCCCTCCTGTCCTTCTTTCCTTCTTTCCATGTTCAATGTGTATATGTGCATGCATGTGCACATGTGTGCATTAACATTCTCTCCCATTTTCACCTTCCTGTTCTTTAGAGGATCCAGCAGGCTATATGAGATATATTTTTTTCCTACATTATTATCCCAAAGCTAAAATAGGGAACAAATCAAGAATGTCTCCAGAACTTAAGCTAGACTTTAAGGAATTTCTCTCTTGAAGTTCACATTAGAAATGAGTGAATGGGAGCAGGTTCATTTCTCTTCTTTCACTTTAAATCTTGGTCAATGTTAAATACACATAGAGGTTAAGTTTAAAAGCCCAGCACCTTCATTCAATTAGTATTTCTGTGACAGAGCTTTGCCAAGATACCTCAAAGTCCCTTTATGATGATCTTAGGGTTATCTAAAAATCCAAAGATTCTGATGCTGTAGTTTTTTAGGAAGTAATGTAAAGTGTCTTGTGCTGTCTGGAATGTGTGCACAGAAAGGAGAGAGGGTTAACCACTTTGGGGCAGAACGAGGATGAGATTACCTGAACTCTGCTTCTCTCAAATGGCTACAGGGGCAGCTGCTCTCAACAGAGCTCACAAAATAGATTACAGAATAAGAACATAGCTTTAAAAATTATTGCAAAGGTCCATCCAAATCCCATAGCTAACTGTGTGCCTAAGCCACTTTTCCTTCAATTTTTAGGACAGAAAATGCTGCTAAACTTTCAGTGAGAAATAAACAGATTTTAATTATATTTTGATAACATGAATGCTTCAAGTGCATTATGAGTTATGATCAACATTCACAATTGCTTTATTTGCTATCACTGTTTTGTGCTTTAAAACTATAGTAATCCTTTTATTTTAAACATCCTTCAAAATTTGAAAAATGCAACCTAAATATTTATCCAGCCTAATAAAACCAATCTACATATTTTTCTGTTTTGGTATACTTTATTTAAAACTCATATATTTATATTTTACTTTTTAAATTGGATTTATCTGTAATAGAGTATTATTTTCTTATTGTATAATAAATGAAAGAAAATAAGGAAAAGGTATTAATACATAAAGACAAAGCTAAACATTTTCCTACCTCTTTGTATTTATCCAGTCCCCCCACTCTGTGTAATCCATACAAAAGGATTCTTGTTTATTATTCAACACCCCTCTTTATATAAATATATACTGTGTTTGTTTTTACTTATACAGAATTATGCTGTACCCATCACTTTGTAACTTTCTATCTTTGCTTAATGTAAAAATTC
The DNA here is from genome assembly GCF_020740605.2 of Lemur catta. Lineage (NCBI taxonomy): Eukaryota > Metazoa > Chordata > Mammalia > Primates > Lemuridae > Lemur > Lemur catta. The sequence continues at coordinate 67,642,641 of NC_059135.1, forward strand.
TACAAGTCAGGACACAAAATTCTAACTCTATCTCCTTATAATTGCTTTGCATTGTGTTATATAAATATGTGTGCCTCTATCCATGGGGGCACATATAGATATACATTTAACTTAAGAACAGGACATAACATACCTCTTTATTTTTTTTTAATTTTTTAATGATACATAATAATTGTACATATTCATGGAGTACATGTTATATTTTGATACATCTATATAACATATAATGATCAAATCAGGGTAATTGGGACATGATTCGCCTGAAACATTTATCATTGCTTTATGTTGGGAACATTTGAAAACTTCTAGCTATTTTGAAATGTAATAAATTATTGTTAACTATAGTTGCCCTATTGCACTATTGAACACTAGAACTTTTTCCTTCTATTTAACAGTATTACCCATTAACTAACACCTCTTCATTACCCCTTCCCACCACCCTTACCAATCTCTAGTAGCCATCATTCTATTCACTACCTCCATGAAATCAATTTTTTTAATACCTCTTTAATTTAACAGACTACTTTTGGTTTTGCTTTTGCTTCTAACTTCGTTCCTATTTTCTGTTTATTTCTACTGTCATTGCCCACCTCCCAGATATATAGAAGTGAAGTGGTAATAACATTTGCATGTGATCATATCACAGGAACCCATGGTTGATTGGGATGTACGGCAGGTGTTAGTACAGGTGTTAGGTGAGGCATTCAGGAATATGGTGGTTGAGACACGTGAATGATATACTGGTATAATACTCTCAAGCATAAAGTGGAGATGGTGTCTGAATGGCTTTTATTAAAAAGTCCAAAAATAATAGATGTTGGCATAAATCTACAGAGAAAGGAATGCTTATACTCTGTTGCTGGGACTGCAAATTAGTACAACCTCTATGGAAAACACTGTGGAGATTCTTCAAAGAACTAAAAGTAGACCTACCATTTGATGTGGCAATCTCGTTATTGGGTATCTTTCCATCAAAAATAAAAGAAGTCTTTTTATCAAAAAAACACCTGCACTCAGATGTTTATTGCAGCACAATTCACAATTCCAAAGATGTGGAATCAACCCAAGTACTCATCAATTAATGAGTCAATTGATAAAATGTGGTATATAAAACCATGGAGTACTACTCAGCCACAAAAAGGATGAATTAATGGCCTTTGCAGCAATTTGGATGGAATAAGAAACCATTTTCCTAAGTGAAGTATCTCACAAATGGAAAAGTAAGCACCATATGTCTTCATTATTAAATTGGATCTAAGTCATGAACACACGGGTGCATAGAGGGAAGCAAACTCAGTGGAAATCAAGGGTTGGGGGGAAGGGAAGGGAAAAAAAACCTACCTGATGCATACAAGGTACACTATTTGCATGATGGGCACCCCTATAGCCATAACTTAAGCATTACAAAAGCAGTCCATATAACCAAAAACATTTGTAACCCCTTAATATTTTGCAATAAAAAATAAAGATTAAAAAATCATATAAATCTACCAAAAAAAAGATAAAGGAAAATGTCTCTTTTGTTTAGTAAAGTTTTAGTTTTATTTATATGGGGGCTAGGTCTTTATTAAATTAATTCTTAACTATTTTATAGTTTTTATAACTTAATACTATAGTGATGTTTTTCTATTTTCATTTTTAGGCTTTATAGCTTATTTATTAAAAACTGATTAATTATTTATTTGCATCAAGTAATCTTAACCAATACTAATATTATTTCTATGATTTATTTTTTCTTCCCAGAGGCACCTAATTTTTCTAGGCATATTTATTTACTCAAAAAGTAAGATTTGTGTCTTCTTTTGCAATTTTATACAACTGATGTCATTTTATTGTTTTATTTTTACATTTATATAATAGATTTAGTATCTTCTCTAAGACAATATTGTATAATCAGGAGGAAAACAAGACTTTCCTATGCTATCTCTAATATAATTACATATTGAACTCTGCTGTTTAGAATGACATTCAATTTTTATTTTTGGTTAATAGTTGTTAATATATTCCAATAATTTTCTTCTATATTACTGCTTTTTGTTATTAGGAATGACTAGTAAATTTTATCACTTGCCTTTTCAGTATATATTGACATGCATTCTTTTCTATTTTATATCTCATGGGCATGAATTATACTGCTCAATTTCTTATCATCAGATCACCTTTATATGTCACATAGACTTGATGGTACCTGAAAGTTTACAAGTACTAGTTACAAAAGACAGAATAAAAGTTACACTAGAGAGAAGAAGAGTAAACTGGGAATTGCATAGTTATTAACACCTTCTTTGCCTTCATGTAGCCCCCACTTGGATTCTCAGTTATACTCTCCTCTTCGTCCCATTGCTAGTGTTCTAGTTAAAGTTTTCCTCATTTTTCAACTGGATTTTTGCACTAGTTAGTGAAATGCTTTCCTGCCCTCTGTTTAAGCAGGGCCATTTAACTTCTGTGCACTGCCTTTTTATAAACAAAAAACTTCTAACATGGAATTGTAATGAAGCCACTATTCTATAAGATTAAATGAAAATTACTTACTGTAGTATGAAAAGCCATAGAGATATTCCCTGACAATATTTCCAGTATTATGTCCTCATCATATTCACTCAGATGCTCTTTGTTATATACTTACCAAACTACGTAGACTGTCCAAAATCATCCAGAATCTCCTTTCCCTTGAATTTGTGATAATTTTTACCTGGAAAGCCCTTGCTACCCTAGATAATTTGGCAAACATGCTTAAAAGCCATATATGACAAACCCACAGCCAACATCATATGGTGAGCTACCTTTGTTATCTACTTATCATCTTATTAGATATCTTTCTTTATCATACATTTGATAGCAAGAATATAATCTTTGTCAGATTTCTTAATATCTCTCTTCTCCATCTATAATTTAGCAAAAGGGGATGAGAATACACTATAGTACACAAGCACAGGTGTTGGTTAGTGCTCTACTAAGTATGGGTGGTAGGAGTGGATGACTCTGAGTGTAGACAATAAGGAAGTTTATAGTGGTAGAGAATTTAAACACAAGAAAATGATAATGTTAACCTGTTTTTTATTTTCACCCTATAATGAAAGCCCTTAAAAAATGCCAATAAGAATGCTTACAAAAAATATTCCTACCTGAGTGAACAACCATTTACCACATCCCTTCCCCACACAATCTTTTACCACATCCCTTCCCCACACATCACTAGTTTTGAGGAAGACTTAAATATATGTTTTTTATGAAATGCTTAGCAGACCACTTGGTCCTTAGTACATAATTTTTAAAAACATAATTGTGTCTGGCATTCTGTATATTATAGAAATTTATATAGAATAAAAGGTATAATAACCTAAAGATCTGTTATGTAAATACTAAGAAAGGCAAAGATTTTCTGATTGGGAATAATGAAGAGGTTATTTTTGTGCAGTCTTGGCAAGGAACTATAATAGATTCATAAATGTCACCAAGAAGTAGAGGATTAGAAGGACACAGCCCCTTGCCAAGTCAGCACGTTGCAGCTGTAGCTGCTGGTGTCTCTTAACTGTCCTGGGACACTGCCTCAGATCTGACACTGCTTTTATATATCATCCTTGGGACAAGTAATTATAGAAACTAAGTAAGGATCAGGAATCCAGGATTGTAGTGTTCTAACATAACCACTGCTTTTTATATTACTAGAAGTGTTATACAAACCAGCAGAACCCTGATCCAATAAATATAAGAAGGGAAAAGATGCAGCATTTTTGCCAGATTTCCTTTTGGCCACTGCAAGATAATCAAACAGCTTTTGCACTAATAGTTGGAAAATTAAGAATGCTCTAACTTAATGATCCATGAAGGGAAAGGGGATTAATGAATATGACAATTATCTCATCATATGATGAGGCAATAACATCCTCCCATGTAATGAATACCTAGGAAGACCACAAAGGAAGAAAGCTAGGAACATCTTTGAGTCTGATCAGAAGACAATCAGTCCCCAGAAACAACTAAACTTGCATTTAAGATTCTGCATAAGGATTAGGAATGATTCCAGGGCAGATAAAATGTAAAACTAACTTTGCAATTCATGTGGCTGGTACATAATTTTCCACAAACGTCACTCTATTGCTTCCTTCTGATTCTAACTCAGTCTTGTCTTTACAGAGCTAAGGACATTTCCAATTTTAGCCTAAGGTACATGAACCAGGATGCTCTGGAATATAAATAACTCAGAGAAAACAAATTCTAATTGATTTAAGTGAGAATTAAAACAGTGTAAAAAATATCTGTGTTCCTTACAATAAAATAAGGCTAGAAGATGTGAGAGGTGGGGATCTAGTTTCAATCTTCTGCATGTAGCTATCCAGTTTTCCCAGCACCATTTATTGAAAAGAGATTCTTTTCCCCAGTGTATATTTTTGACTGCTTGTCAAAAATTAGATTACCATATGCAGATGGTTTCATCTCTGGATTCTCAGTCCTGTTCCAAAGGTCTATGTCTCTGTTATTGTGCCTGTACCATGCTGTTTTAGTTACTATAGCCTTGTAGTACAGCTTGAAGTCTGGTAGACTGATACCTCCCAGTTTGTTCTTTTTACTTAACATTACTTTGGCTATACGAGGTCTTCTCTGGTTGTATACAAAGCATAGAATTATTTTTTTCTAAATTTGTAAAGAATGATGACAGTACTTTGATAGGGATTGCATTAATTCTGTAGATCACTTAAGGTAGTATGGACATTTTAACGATATCGATTCTACCAATCGATGAGCAAGGTAGATTATTCCATCAGTTTACATCTTCTACAATTTCTTTTCTTAGTGTTTTGTGGTTCTCCCTAAATATGTCTCTCACATCTTTCATTAAATATATTCCTAGATATTTGATTTTCTTTGAGGCTATTGTAAAAGGTATTGCATTTCTTATTTGAATTTTGGCTCTCACCTCTCACAAAAATCAATTCAAGATGGATAACAGACTTAAACCTAAGGCATGAAAACTTACAAATTCTAGAAGATGTTGGGAAGACTCTTTCAGACATCGGCCTAGGCAAAGAATTTTTGAAGAAGATCCACCCCCTACACAAAGCAATCACAGCAGCAACAAAAATAAATAAATGGGATCTGATCAAATTAAAAAGCTTTTGCACAGCCAAGGAAACTATCATTAGAAAGAATAGACAGCCTACAAAATAGGAGAAAATATTTGCTCTCTGCACATCTGATAAAGGGCTGATAACAAGAATCTATCTAGAACTTTAAAAAAATCAACAAGAAAAAAATCAAACAACCCCATCAATAAATGGGCAAAGGAAATGAACAGAAACTTTTCAAAGGAAGACAGAATAATGGCCAACAAACATATAAAAAAATGCTCAACCTCTCTAATCATTAGAGAAATACAAATCAAAACCACAATGAAATATCACCTAAACCCAGTGAGATTGGCCTCTATCAAAAAATCCCCAAACAAATGCTGGTGAGGATGTGGAGAGACAAGAACACTCTTACACGGCTGGTGGGACTGAAAATTAGTACAATCTCTGTGGAAAAGAATTTGGAGATACCTCAAAGAGCTAAAAATAGAAATACCATTCGATCCAGCAATAGCACTATTAGGCATCTATACAAAAGAGCAAAAGGCATTCTATAGTAAAGACATCTGCACCCGAATGTTTACGGCAGCACAATTCACTATTGCAAGGATGTAGAAACAACCCAAGTGCCCGTCAATTCATGAGTGGATTATTAAAATTTGGTATATGTATACAATGGAATATTACTCAATTATAAGAAATGATAGTGACCTAGCACCTCTTATATTTTCCTGGATAAAGCTTGAGCCCAAAATCCAAGGTGAGATATCACAAGAATGGAAGAATAGGCTCCACATGTACTCACCATCAAATTGACACTAACTGATCAACACTGTGGTGTTCACACAGTAGTAATATTCTTCAGGGATTAGGAGGTTGCCGGGAGGTAAACTCACAACTAATGGACACAGTGAGCATTGTAGAGGGGAAGGGCATGCCTTTAATCCTCGCTTGGTTGAGACAAAGTCATAAAATGTAACCAAAATGTTTGTGCCCACATAATATCCTGAAATAAAAAAAAATGAATAAAATAAAATAAGGCTAGGGAGAATTTATTCTTCATTAACCAGAAGTTTCCAAATATACTTCTGATTAGTAAAACTATTTAATCCAGACAAAAAATGAAATAACAAACTCTTGTTTACATTTCTTAACCATGATTTTCTAAGTCATAAAACATCATATAATAATAGCTACATTATCCCAGGCTCAAACTGTGTCACATTAAGATAGTGAAGAAGAAAAAAAAATTTATGGCATAGAAGTAGAATGCAAATGATTTTCTTAGGTAGGAGAAATATTTGAATCCATATTCATGATTACATCTACAGTCTTTACATATAGGGACCTTATTTATATCTCATTTTGTTATTGCTATTTTTTGAAGTTGATACATGATGACTATACATTTTTCTGAGTTATGTGTGATATTTTGGTACATGCATACATATGTTGATCAAATTAGAGTAATTGGGATATTCATCACATCAAATATTTATCATTTCTTTGTGTTGGGAACATTTCAAATATTTTTTTCTAGCTATTTGTAATATACAATAAATTATTAACTATAGCCACCTTATTGTGTTATCAAACACTAGAACTTATTCCTTCCATCTAACTGATTTTTTCTACCTATCAACTAACTTCTCTGCACCCCCTTTGCATTCCTTCCCAGACTTTAGTAGCCACCAGTTTACTCTCTACCCCCTTTAGATAAATTACTTTTAGGTCCCACAAATAAGAATATATGATATTTGTCTTTCTGTTTTTGGCTTATTTCACTTAACATAATAACTTCCAGTTCCATCCATGTTGCTGCAAATGGCAGGATTTCATTCTTTTTTATGGCTAAATAATATTCCATTGTGTATATGTAGCACATTTTCTTTATCTATTTATCATTGGTAGACATTTAGGTTGATTCCATATCTTGGCTATTGTAAATAATGCTGCAATAAACACATGAATGCAGATATGTCCTCAATATACTGATTTCTTTTCTTTTGGATACATGCCCAGCAGTTGGATTGCTGGATCACATGAGAGCTCTATTTTTAGTTTTCTGAGGAACCTCTATACTATTTTTCATACATAGTGTGCTAATTTACATTCTTATTAACAATATGTAAGAGTTTTTCATCTCCAAATGCTCACTAGCACTTTATTTTTTGTCTTTTTGATAATTGTCATTCTAACTGGGGTGAGATGATATCTCTTGGTGGTTTTGATTTGCATATCCCTGATAATTAGTGATTCTGAGGATTTTTGCATATACCTGTTGGTCATATATATGTCTAATTTTGGGAAATATCTGTTCAGATCTGCCCATGTTTAATCAGATTATTATTACTTTGCGACTGAGTTGTTTGAGTCCCTTAAATATCCTGGTTATTAATTTCTTGTCAAATGGATAGTTTGCCATAATGTTGTTCTTTTTTAAATATAGTCTTACCTGGAATTGGAGTATTAGAGTATTTGTCTGACAATTATGATTTCTATTCAGGGAAGTTTAGAAGAGTAAATACTGATAAAATTTAATATGTTCAATGCTGAATTTCTTTACTAAAGCAAAAGCAAATCAACAAATATGAATGCTTTTAATATTTCCTACATCTTTAACACTTAGTCCATTCTTTTGGGCAATTTTTTTTTCTTTAGGGAAAATAGAACAAGCATTTGAAGAAATGTGTGTTTTATTTTTGACCCCTTTACCTGTAAGTATTATGCCTGCTGAAAAATTTAAAGGTGAAATCAAAACATATAACCATCAATGATAAAGTACAATCAAGTTATGCTTAAGTTTGCTTTTAATGAAGAAGGAAAGCATGGCTAAACAGATAAAACAAGGGACTATTTATTTTAGTATTTTTCTGATTAGAAATATTTTATAGGACTCAGGGAAGTTAATTTAATGGAGCTTTATATGATTTATGCTTTTTCCTTCTAAAACTAACCAACAAATATGCTCTAAAATATTATAAATGAAAAATTATAAGTTTTAGATTGTAGTCCACTGTATCCTTCCTTAGGCAATCCTCAATTTTTTCAATTATCAAGATGAGTTATGTATTCTAGACTACTTGTCTCATAGGTTTTTGTTAGAACCCAATCATTATCTTCCACTCTTAACCTGTAGACAAGTTCTGTTGCTTCTACTTTCGTAATGCCATGGTTCACTTCTATAAACATGTCCACTTTTGTAAACATGCGAGTTGTAAGGATTTTTCAACAATAAATAATATTGCAACTGATTTCCCTAGATCCATTAAGTCTTAATTTAATAAATACTTTCTGTTTCTGGTATGTTTATGTTATTAAAACAGAAATTCAGCATGAATGCTTAAATTGACTACTTAATTTAATTTTATTATTTATGAAAATGACGACAATCCATGCCACTCTTTTAGAAATCTGTGATTCTTCTAAGCAGAAAAGCTAGTAGTTAAAACATTCTTGGATAGAAAAGATGCCAAATATTTACTTATATAAACCAGGTGTTGATAACTAATATCCCTTTAAATCTAGATTTATTTACTGAGCAAAATCAATATCTAATTTTGATTAATAACACTGGATAATATCAACTTTCTATTCTATGTCTTTCAAACATTTATGCAATAAATTTCATTTTTGATGTCCTTTGACATTTTGCAAACTAAATGGAGCCTTAAATATGATCCTCTTCAGTACAAAAGTAGACAGAATCTTTTCTGACTACTTTATTAACTTCTATCAGAGCACTCAAATCATGATCCCATAAGACAACTATTCCTTTGACAGATGATGATTATTGTTATATTTAAGATCCTTAACTGTTTAAACTGTTTCATGGAATGGTGAATAAACACACATAGATGAAGCTTCAGTCAGAGATTTAAAATGGTGGAAGAATTAAGCTTATTATGACGATATTCTTTCATTAAAATTGTGCAACCATTACTTTCACCCAGCTAGAGTTGTCCTTGCTGAAGTGTAGATCGTTCTATGATTCTGATATACGTTAATAATACTGATGCTAATATAGCAATAGTAGTAATAATAACAACATGGCCATAGTAATACAATACTTACTGAGTGCTAGGTACTCTTCTGAGTGATGTACATGTATTAACTAATTTAAACCTAATTACTCAAATCCTATGAATTAGGCACTTTTATTAGCTGCATTTACAGATGTGAGAATTGAGAGACAACTTTATTAAGTTTTCCCAAGATCACAGAAGTAGTAAACACTGGAACTATGTTTTGAAACTGGATAATCTAACTCCAGAATCTATGAACTTAACCAATATGGCATACTTCCTTTTAACCCAACTTTTAAGAGTGTGCTATGTGAAAGGAGCTGCGAAAGACAATTGGGGATTTTAAAAATTCTAAAAGATGCTTCATTATCTTTAGAAACAGAATCTAGTTTTCAAAAAACCAGAACACCTGGTAACATAAAGGAGACTACAGTGTAAACAATAGCTATCAATGACTTGTGAACTTTAACAAACCTATGACTTCATCCATACTGCTTTATGTTCTACGTAGAAATCTATATGCTCCATATAGTCTATATTTTTCTATGTTCTTTTACTCTCCAATTCCCTCATGTGCAATGAACAGTTTACATAAAGTCTTTTCTGTTTCTAGGAGTAAAACCTACTTCTTTTTTATGATCCAATGAGATCTAGTATTTCTATTCCTATTTAAGATTTTGGGTCTACTATGTGACACAAACTATGATAAAGGACTCCAAAAATAAAATCTAGAAGTAAAATAGCAAGAGCAGATGCATGAGCACAAGTAGTAATGATGCTATTAATACTAGAGAAGTTCATGCAGAAACGTAATTGTTAGCCTTACAGATAATAATGGCAAATTACACACATTTATTAATTTCTATTTCCTCTAACATCATTCCTAAAACAAGAGAAAAGTGTTTCAAAAAATGGAAATGGTAAATCAAAATGAACATAGGAAAAAAGAAATAATTTTTTGAAGCTTAAACATAGATGAGTCATTGTCTTAGAATACTTCAAAAAGATGAATTCTATGGTCCATATAGGAAAAGCCAAGAAGCAGGTAAATATGCATCAAGAATCCCCACTCCAAAGCTTGGGATTGGTGGTACTAGATAGTGCTAGAAGTGAAGAGGTGGATATGAAGCCAAAAAGTGGAATGAATATGCATAAAAAGCAGCTAGATTTACAAATCCCCTCCTATATTCAATGCAGCCAGGCAACTGTTTCCTCCTTAGCTACTGAAAATGACTGGACTTTTATTAACACTAGAGAATAAACCAATGGTTTCTAAGATGAGGGCATTAAATCACATTGAATACTGAAAACAAGGTGATTGTGTGAAAATTTACATATTGGATAATGAAAAAACATCCTTCAATTTTCTCCCCTTAATCAGCTACCTGAAAACTGGTAGTTAAGATTATACATTCTAGGTTGGATATTGAAGAAGTTTTTTTCTAAAGAATCCTTCCAGCCTAAGAGAAAAGATTCAAGTGATCCTAATATTGGAACTCTAATGAAAAGAGTCAACTTCATCACCCAATATATAAGGTCACATTCATCAAGCTGTGCCCATGCTTACAAAACATCCAAGAAATTTTTTTAGTGTCCCACTATTAATTATGAATACACAGCCAATAATGCAATCTGTGGGGAATCCCTTTAATATATTAAAAAGAAAAGGGCAAAATTAACAAAAGATCAAGTTGGAAAAACATAGAGCCTATGAAAAAAGGACACATCATTTTAAATCACCATAATTTATATCCTCAGAGAAAAATGAAAAAATACTACATGCATAAAACAAGAATACCATGCTATTGGAAAAAGCACTCAAAGAACAAAAAAGCACTTGAAATTAAAACATTGTGAAAATGGAAAACAACAAATGTAGATTTTAAAATACCAACTGGTAATTTAAAAACCTTTAATTTTATCCCATAAAACAGTGTTCCTTCCTAAGAAATTATATCATCCACATTATTTTCATTTAGCTTGTTAATAAAAATTCAAAAATAAAACATACTGTATTTTATTTTTTAATATCTGAACATCTTAATAAAAATTTATTAATATAGTTAATATTTTTAAATCAATTGTTTCTTAGCATTTTAGCAGTTAGCTTTTTGAGAAAGTGTGAAACAGAGCAAAATCCCACTTCATAAAGAAGTAACTGCCAACAAAATTGTGAATCAAATTATTTTATATGTAATTCAATACTATCATTTTTTTAAACATATTTCTATGAACACCAGCAATGTATGTTACCTTTCTCCCTGAATTGTTCATGAAACATTGGATAGAAATATCAAAATATCACCCTGTACCCTACAAATATATATAATTGTTATGTGTCAATTAAAAATAAATATTAAGAAGATAAAATAGAGATAGGTGCCTTACTAGCTAGTGGACTTGGAAACCATGGGTACTGGGAAATATTAAATCTTTTTATTTTGTTCAGTTAAAGAAACTCTTGTATGTCCCCAAAATGATAATGATAGCTATGATTTAATTCGAACCTACAAGGCACACACTATAATTGGCAATTCATTCATAATGTTTATAATTTTTAAATGGAGTTTTGTTATAGAAATTATCAAAGCATCTAAATTAATGTGGTAACTTGTTTTATTTCATGTAAGATAGGCTTTTTATATAATGTTACTATACCTATCATGATGTCAGAAATTAGAACAGTGGTTACCTTGAAGGTTAATGACTAGGAGGGGAAAAGAAAAATCTTGATATTGATAATGTTCTATTTATTGATTAGGGTACTGGTTTCACAGGTGTCTTTATTTTGTGAAAATTTATATAGCTGTGTATTTATAATTTGTACATATTTCTATTTTGTGATAGGATTTAATAATAAGTTTCCCCCAATTAGTACTCATTCATATGAGGTCTTTTTCTGAATTATCAAGTCCTCTATAACTCACTAAGTTGAGTTGTCTCTGACTAGACAAATGATGAATGGTGCTTTCTCATTCAATGTTATTTTTAATGCTGAAGAGCCATTGACAAGTTTAAGAACACCAACAGGGTTAGCTCATCAATATATGTAATGTGGGTCATTAATTATTATTTAATGCTAACAATTACTTGTTATTTTTGGTGTATTCCTTATGTAAAAGCAAAATTATTTAAAATCTAAATAATATAGTATAAACTCTTTCAAAATATTGGCAATTTATTTGTAGGCATGGTTCTGAGAAACAAATGCTAGCTGTGGAAATCAGACCTACTCTGCTGACTTCTAGCATTGAGATCTTGATTAGATCATTACATTATTTTTAAGTCAAGTGTCCTCATATGTATACTTACAGGGTTTCAAAAGCAGACCTCTGAATTGCCCTTCTCTTCTAAAATTCAATGTTTTTTATTAGTATTTGTTTTTGGATTTCTGACTATTCCAACCTCCTTAGACTAATTTTCTGACTCTACGCTTAAATAACATGTTGTGGCGAATTGAAGAACAATAGAAGTCATTAGATGGACTTAATTCATTAATACACTAATCTTTAAATATCCAAATTATCTTTTATTTCCTGGTACAACCAAGAAACCACTCAACATCAATCTCTATGACCTTGTTGCTTTCCATCTTTTCAGCAACTTACTGCTATCTGTTATTCTTTCTATTGCTTGTTTACTAATCTCTGTAGGATTCCCCTGATCACTCTTCGAGCATTAAGTTTCTCTTGCATAAATAAATAAAACTAGAAAAGCCTTCAGTCTATCCCATATCCGTTTAGGCTAAAATTTGATCTATCTCCTGTTTGATACATTAAAACTGCTGGTGTAAATTCTCTTCATTTAGTAAATCCCTTTTCTTACATTTGCCACTCTTTTTAGTCTATTGTTTATTGCTGTCTCTAAAACTGTTCTTGACAATCTTATCATTAATCTTCACATTAATAAATTCCAAGGACACATTTCAGATATCATCTTTGTTACTTTCTGAAAATTATTTGCCCCTCTTGAAAACATTCTTTTGGAAACACTCTTCCTTTGCTTTTTTTGTCAGAAAATTCCCTCTATCTTCCAACATCTTTGACAACTCCTTTTCATTGTCCCTTGCTGGCACTTCCTTCTCCTTTACACTCTTCTGATATATTGGTATGTTTTAGGCATCTATCATAATCCCCTTTTCCTCTTATACTATCTAATCTCTAAGAGATCACATATATCTTGAATTACTAATGAATGTCATTATATTTATTTACAGCAAAAACTTCTTGAGTTCTGGACCCTATAGCCTCTTATGTATCTTAATTTTGATGGTTCATATGTCCCTGAACTCAATAGGATTAAAATTGCTTTCACCATCTTCTTCATAGTATTTCTCCTCTTGCATTACCTTTATCCATTCACATCCCTTTGATAAAACTGAGAGTCATCTCTAATTGTTTTTCCTTGCATCTATTCATTCTCCTCATAATATAATTTTCAGATTAAAGATAGAGTGATAATTGTAAAAATGCAAATCTGATGATAATCCTTTCTTAATTTTTCTTGTCATTGTAGTCCAAACTGTAATAATTGATGATGATATTTAGATAGGTCTTGAGGCTTTTTTAAGTTTAAAGATAAGTGACTACTTAAAGTGTTTGAGCATAAATAAATATGCATATACAACATTAAATGCCAGAAAATAGAATTACTCATTTTCAGAAGAGTAGTCATTCGTGTGAATATTAAAAAAATATTTAATTGATCAATAACCTAGAAAATATACCTACACCATGTCTTTTCAAGACAGTTTTTAGGTAATTTAGTAAGACAACTAATATGTAAATTAATATTAAGATTTAAAAATCAGAAAATCTTGATATTAAAAAACAACTTCGAATAAGCATATTAAACATTGGAAACTTCTTTCCTATATATTAAATTATTTAGATGAAAATTAGATGAAAACTAAAATATATATAAAACCTTTTAATTAAATATTCCAAGCTGATTTAAAACAAAGGTGTGGAGCACATTGAGCTGCGCCTCCATATCCCTTTGGAGAGAGGACTTGTTTTAGCAGCTGGCAGCAGCTAGCCTCTAGCTGTCAGCTCCTACAGGGTCCACCTCAGCTGCAGCAAGAAGCATTTCCTGAGGGCTTGCACTTCCCAGGACTGGACATTCTCATCCAACACTAGATAAAAGGGATGGTATAAGGACAGCCATTTTGATTCAACGTGGAACAACTATGATGAGCCATTTATGTTCCAGAGTTCCATATGGGTTGCCTAAGGTATGTCAAGCCTGCATTGCAGTTCACCTTCTCCCTCTACTTAATTCTGTTTTCCATCGTACCTTCCACAGGTGTTGACCTCTAAGAAATATACGGCATGCTAGATTTGCATTAGCATTCCATTCCAGAGAAACCATCCCCCCCACAAAAAAAAAGTTATTCATGGTTATGTGGAGATGGGAGCACTTTCACGTTTTATTCTTCTGATTTCGTTTTACACATTTTACAATGAACATGTTTTCTGCTTTTCCTTTTTACGTATAATCTTATAAAGAAATTATATGTCATATTCTCTTGTCATTGTGAAAAAGTTTGGAAGTTATAAACACAACTTGAAGCAACAACAACAACAAAATCCAACCATTTAATAATTGCAATGACCAAATCCACTCAACACTTTGAACAAAAAGAAATAAAAATTTCAACAAAAGGCTATTTGTAAAATAACAATAATGAGTATGTATTTTACAAAAAGTTATGTCAATTTGTCAAAAATATATACCATAGTAGATTTATGGACAAAAATTCTTTTGTTTTTAAAGAATGCAAATTGAAAAGAATCAATTAAGCATTTAATCTATAAAGTTAAGCAAAAACATTGTCCAAAAAAAAAAATGAGAAAGGTAAATAAATAAATCATGGAAAATTAAGCTATCAAATCAAATAAGAGAAGAAATAATAATTATAACTTTATAAATACGCCCAAAATGTAAATATGGTACATGGATAAATCTCATCAGGAAAAAAACATGACACAAATAGTCACAAGCATGTGACTTATACATGTATAAAAGATTACAACTACATATGTGAATTGATTTTTAACTAGTAGCTAACAACTATATGCTAATAAATGTAGCCACCTCTAAGGAATTAATGGATTTGAAAAAATATAAATTATCAAAATTAATTTCAGAGAATATTATATAAATTGCCTTAGATGAAATTGAAAATTATTTCAATTTGCAAATAATTATATCCAGAAATTATACCAATTTCAGATGTTTTCACGGGAGTGAGTTATGACAGAATTTTAAGGAATATAATCTATATATCATTTAAATCATACTTTATAGCCTGGTTAAAAGGAGTTAATTAATTAACTTTAAGACACTTTCATGGCCTTAATGTAAAAAAAAACTTCATCAGCAAAATATAAAAAAGGAAAAATCTACTGACAAGTCACATTTATGACTAAATACTTGGTATGCATTATAACATTTAACACTATCCACCACCTGAAAAGATGGAATACTTTATTATCATCATATTACTTGTAAAAATACTAATGTTTAGCTTGTTTGGACAAGTAGCCTAAAGTTACAAGACAAACCTAATAATAAAATTGGATATGAATCCAGATTTTTCTCACTGCGACACTCAAATTATCAAATCTTACAATTTACTGACTCAAAAATCATATATAATATTAGAAAATATACAGTCAGAATATCAAAAATGATGAAATCATCAAATGTGCTGTTTTCTAAGGATACAAGAATAATACAACATTCAGAAATATATTTATATAATTCTTCATATCAATAGTTCAGAAAGGAAAAGGAAACATTAACTCCTTTCAAATTATGCTAAAAAGGTGATTAAAAATACTTGAAATTTATTTCTAATTTATTAGAAAAATACTACTATTCTATGGAGTTATGAATAGTCAAGTTTATGTTCTAGCAAACAGACTTCTATTTTTAGCCATGGTTTTCTAGCACCTGGCACAATAGCTGGTTATTATTTGCTTATATCAGTCAATATTACATATAATGATAAAATAAAAGTGCAATTCCCATTAAAATTAGCAATCTTTATGTTCTTATATCTGCTGTTTAATATCAAACCATCAAAAGAAAAAAAGAGCTATATTATGAGTAAGGATAACACATTATTTAAAGATAATATACTTTTTATCCTGGCAAAGCAAATATAGCAACTGAACAATGACTAGAATAATTAAGAGATTTCAGTAAGATGACTGGTAATAAAACAAATATACAAAAATCAAGGTTTCCTCAATGAAAGCAATACCATATAAAACTATATTAAAAAAATTTCTCACAGTGAAAAGAAAATCTGAAAATTCAAAATAACTATGTGCAGGTCCTAGAGAAAGAAAATCATGAAATTTTAATGAGCAACATATAGATGTATGTATATATTCATATATATTCATATACACATATACATATGCATACATATGCAAAAATACACACCAACATGTACACATACATATGTATATGACTGCTTAATCTCTTATTAAAATATGTAATTATTTGTATGTTTTCTATATTCATATAAATATATTTATTTTCATATTTTTATATTAATTTATTTATATTATTTTAAAATGAGATATATATGTTCGTAATGAGAATGGCTATTATAGAGATGATAGCTTTCTTCAAACTATTTATAAATTTAATTGAACTTTTTAACAATTTTCCAGATTGGCAGAGATTTAAAAGATTAATAATTCTCAGTTGGCAAACATTTGCAAAATTATGCTCTTACAGAGTAATCATGGAAGTATAAATTGGTGTAGCCTCTTTGCAGAATAACCTAAAGTTATTTACCAAATTTTTAATAAATAAAGACTATATCTTTACCCAGTGATGCTACTTTCAGTAATCTTAGATATAGTTACTCAATTGCCAAATTATAAGAGAACATGGGAGAGTTTGTGGGCTTCAGGTTGTGGGCTTAAAGAAAACAATTCATGCTTCATTTAATGCCCATCTTTATTAATAGGTATGTATGCATACATATGTTATGCATACAATATATCTTTTTAGGTTAACAAATATTTTAATTCAATATTAGCTTTGAATAACAAAATAAGCACTGTTAACAAGCATGGTGATTTAGATGAACACAAAAGGAATTTACTTAGTACAAAAAATAAATAAGGATGAAAACAATCATGAGGGCTTCCCTCTAAGTAATTATAAATGATCTTTAAAAAACAGTGCACGAAGGAAATTTATATATGTATTATTAATTGAAAAAAGCCAATCTGTAGAGGCTACATACTATATGATCCAACTATATAAGCTTCTTGATAAGGCAAAACCATGGAGTCAGTAAAAAGATCAGTGGTTGCCAGGGGTTAGGAGACAGGGATAAAAGGATGACTAGGTGGAGCACAGAGGATTTTTAGGATGAGGAAACCGCTCTGTAGAATACTGTAGTGGTACATACATTGCATTGTAAATTTGTCCAAACCGACAGAACGTATGACACCAAAAGTAAACCCTAATGTAAAATATGGACTCTCGGTGATAAAGATGTGACAATGTAGATCCATCAATTGTAACAAATGTACTACCATAATAGGGGGTGTTGATAATGAGGGAGCCTATGAATGTGTGGTGTTAGGGGGTATGCTGGAAACCTCTGTACCTTCCAGTCAATAATGTTGTCAACCTAAACCTGCTCTAAAAAGTAGTCTATTAAAGAAATAATACGTATTATTTTGTGACTGCTTTGCTCACAACACACATGGCTTATCATTTTACTAAAAGTAACAGCAAACCTCCTTACCCTGGCCTTCAAGACTCTACTTACTCTGTTCTTCAACTCACCTCTCCAATCTCATATCAGTTTATTGCACGCCTGCCTTCCCTGGCTCCAGCCACACTGAACTCCTCACTTTTCCTTAGACAAGCCAAGCATTATTCTTTGCATTTTCTCTTCCCACCACCTGAAATACTTTTCTCTCTACCTGGAGCTTTCTTTTGCTAGACAGACAGCTATATCATTTCCTCAACTCTGACGAGTCATCTTTCATCAAGTCCTGCCCTGACTACTCTATTTAAAAGTGCAACCTGTTGCAGTTCAAAGACCCCAAGGGAAGCGTGCACCTGGCACCTTCCAGGAACACCAAGGAAGGCACTGTGGCTGTTGAAGAAAGAAAAAGTGTAATGTGTTAACTATTGTTATTTCCTAATCACAGAAATTTGGTTGTGTATTTGTTGTGTCTTTATGTTTTTTCTGTATTTTTTAAATTTCCCATAATGAGAATACAATATTGTAATAATTGGAAAAATAGAATTATAACTAAAAAAGTTAAATTGATAATAAAATGAGGTGACCTCATAAATTAAGAGTCAAATATATGAATGACCTATATATAAATAGTTATGGAAGCCTCCTTCTTACTCTAGATAAACATTTCTAATGGTGAAATGGCACTAATCCTCCCTGTAAAATAAGCGTCCCTTTTTGCTTCTGGGACTGTTTCTTGATCTTTATGCTGCATTTACCCTGTAAGCCTACTTGGTCCTACTTCAGAGTAATCTGGGCCAAAAGAATGGAGTAGGTCACACCAATGCTCTAGGCACCATTGATACATTTCTGGTCATCAGAAAAATGTGTTAGAGTTAGAAATACCTGGCTGCCATTAATTTATATTTCATTATAGTTCCATAGTTTGTAAAGCAATAATATTTTAATATGTTGATTGAATGGACAATGAATTCAAGAAATGACTACCTGACTGAGTCAATGTCTTTATTAAACATGAGATAATATCAAGTCATTGTCTTGAAATATAAACTATTAAAATTGAAATGTCTATGAGGTTTCCATGAATGTTAAAAATATAATCTCTAATAATCTAGTTTGCAGTTAGATCTCTATGTGAAATAACATTTGATACAGTAGAATGGGAATATTTGGATACAATATGTTTGAATGATTAGACATTTAACTAGGCAATTTTAATTCAAATTCTTCCTCATAAAGCCAATAGTTAAATGTTATGATTATATAAAAAGTCATCACCATACTGTCCATAATTTTTTATTTTATAATTTTTGATCTATTAATATCAGGAATAAGATATCAAGTGATTATGGTAGCATTAGGTCCTAGCACTAGTTTATAAAGTAAGTACACCATCATTATGAAGAAATAGCATAAAATATCTAGCTCATTCCAAAATAAAATGCAACATGTAAGAAAAGGACAATCTTATTTGAATAAAACTTGATTTGATTAAGAAATAAGATACCAAACAATGAATGAAAGATTGATGCTGATCATCTCAGAAATGAGTTTTTGAAAAGACATATTTTTACATACATAGCAGAACTCAATAGATTTCACATACATGTGAATGAAATTCATTACTCATCCTACTGTTAAGGCCATTTTAAAAATTCTTCTTGAAGTTGAAACCATAATAAATATATTAAATATTACCTTTGCATTTTATATTGACCAGACAAACATATAAGACAGAAAAGAAAACTGCGTTTGCTCTATTCGTACTGACTGAGTAGAGGTAAAAGAACACTCCTGATTTTCTTCCAACCTCTTCATCTAAGTCTTTGCACAGGTTAATTCTCCCAGAGTAAAATATGAACTAGGATGATACTCTTCCCTCCATGTGACACTACCTGTCATTGCATCGTTCATATGATATTTGAAATTTGTTCTTGAAAAGATTCAACTGCACTGTTTCTTTTTCTAAAGTAATTCCAAGGTAAGTTTCTTTAAAAAAAAAAAAGACAAATAATAAGTGCCATGAGGAAAAAAAATCACCCCTTTAGTCTAGGTTTTGTTTTTGATCATAGAACTGAACTTATAATATTTTTTTCTCTTAAGATATTCACACAATACTAAACTTAGATCATTCTCCATGTAGGTATCGTACTAAAAGCTGGGCAATATTCGTAATCTTTTCTCTTGACTGTAAATCCCTCAATGTGCTTAACACAGAAACTCACACATAGTATTTAAAATTTCTTGAATAGATGCATTTGCTATGAAACAGATTGTGTCCCCTCAAAATTCAAATCTGGAAGGTCTAAGCCCCAATGTTATGGTACTTAGAATGGGAACATTGAGAGATAATTAGATATAGATGAGTTCATGAGGTTGGGGCTCTCGTGATAGGACTAGTGCCTATATAGGTAAAGAAAAAGACACCAGAGTTCTCTTTCTAACAGGTGAGGATATAGTGAGAAGGTGTCTGTATATAAACCAGAAAGAATGTCCCCATAAGACATCAAATCAGCCAGATACTTGATCTTGAACTTCACAGCCTCTAGGACTGGGAGAAATTAGTGTCTATTGTTCAATCTACCAGGACATGGATAGTTGTTATAGAAGCCTAAGCTAAAATAGTATAATAAAATAAATAATTTGTTAGATAATATTATGTGAAAAAGGAAATATGAGGATAAGCAATTAAAGAGCACTGCAGAAGGTTGTGGGTTTGTTATTTTGTAAAGAATAATAAGGGAAAGATGCACATAATCTGAGCAAAGTTATGGAGGATACATGAGGAGGAGTCATGCATTTCTAGGAAAAAATCACCATAAGCTGCAAGAAAAACACACAGAAAATCCCCAAGGCAAAAAAGCATTTGTGAATTCTAAGACAGAAAGCTAGGAAGATATGTGGTAGGAGATGAAGTGAGGGGTAGACAGGAATTAATGATGTAAAATTCAGTTACCTGGACCTACACATAGATTGGTCTAGAGAACCATTCTGGAAACCAGCTGATGAATCAAATGATTCTTAAAAAGAGTGAAAAGTGCGGATCCTGTTTCAGTCTGAAGACTGAAAAGGATTCCCACTTTTCACCTCTCGCACAAATGTGCACTTGTCATCTCTGGCGATAATCAAATCAAACACAGGACTGACATAGGACCTGCACTTGCACCCTATACAAAAATCTCAACTCCAAGGAAGGATTCTTATGCTAATGGATGAAAAGTGGTCTGGTTATTGAAATACTGGTGAAACAACGGTGCAATAATACTTAAAAGAATGGTTTCCTCAAAAGCCTTAGAACCAAGTATTGGAAATACCAAGTTAGTTGGGCCTCAGCATCGTTTTGTCTGCAAAAACTATCTTAGGCTTAAGGATGCAGAGAACAACCTTATCACAATTATGGTGGAAAGTGCCCTAAAAAATGGCAAATAATTCTCATCATCATGGTTATTTCAAAAGTACTGCCACATACTTCTTGGAAATATACACTCACATGGGCCTAAACATAGATGGGCTTAGAGAACCATTGTCCATTCCCAGCTGAAGAACCAAATCATTCTTAAAATAATAGTGAAAAGTCCGTTTCCTGTTTCAATTTAAAGGCTGAAACAGGATCCAAACATTTAACCTTTCACACAAAGGCCCACTTCACATCTCTAGTGATAATCAAATCAAACACAGGACTGACGGAGGCCCTGCACTTCCACCCTACACAAAAATCTCAACTCCAATGAAGGATTCTTATGCTAATGGGTGAAAATTGCTCCAGTTCTTAAAATAATGGTGAAATGATAGTGGAATAATACTTAAAAGAATGATTGCTTCAAAGGCTCTAGTACCACGTTTTGGAAATACTAAGTTAGCTGGGCGTCAGCATAGTTTTCTCTGGGAAAACTATCTTAGGCTTAAGAATGCAGAGACCAACCCTATCACAATTATGGTGAGAAGTGCTATAAAAAATGGCAAATAATTCTCAACATAGTGGTTATTTCAAAAGTTTCAGTCTAAAATCTGAAACAGGGTCCACACTTTTCACTTCTCACACAAAAGTGCACTTCTCATCTCTGGCGATAATCAAATCAAACACAGGAACGACAGAGGAACTGCACTTACACCCCACACAAAAATCTCAACTCTAAGGAAGGATTCTTATGCTAATGGGTGAAATGTGCACAGGGTCTTGAAATAATGGTGAAACAATACTTAAAAGGATATTTCTTCAAAGACCCTAGTACCAAGTATCGGAAATACGAAGTTAGCTGGCCGTCAGCATAGTTTTCTCTGCGAAAACTATCTTAGGCTTAAGGATGCAGAGACTAACCCTATCACAACTATGGTGAAAAGTGCTATAAACCATGACAAATAATTCTCAACATAGTGGTTATTTCAAAAGTTGTCCTGCACACACACTTCTTGGAAAAATTCAGGTACCTGGGCCTATGCATAGATTGGTCTAGAGAACCAATCTTGATTCCCAGCTGATGAATCAAGTGATTCTGAAAATAATGGAGAAAAGTGCGGATCCTATTTCCGTCTTTAGACTGAAACAGGATCCACACTTTTCACCTCTCAAACAAATGCACACTTCTCATGTCTGGTTGTAATCAAATCAAACGTAGGACTGACAGAGGCAATGCACTTGGCACACAAGACAAAAATCTCAACTCCAACGAATGATTCTTATGCTAACAGGTCAAAAGTGCTCCGGTTCTTGAAATAATGGTGAAATGATAGTGGAATAATACTTAAAAGAATGGTTTCTTCAAAGGCTCTCGTACCAAGTATAGGAAATACCAACTTAGCTGGGCCTCAGCATAGTTTTGTCTGGGAAAACTGTCTTAGGCTTAAGGATGCAGAGACCAACCTTATCACAATTATGGTGAAAAGTGCTATAAAAAAACTGCAAATAATTATCAACATAGTGGTTATTTCAAAAGTTCTTCCGCACACTTCTTGGAAAAATCCAGTTACCTGGGCCTACACATAGATTGTTCTAGAGAACCAATCTCGATTCCCAACTGATGAACCAAAAGATTCTTAAAATACCAGTAAAAAGTACAGATTCTGTTTCAGTTTTGAGACTGAAACAGGATCCACACATTTCAACTCTCAGACAAATGCGCACTTCTCATCTCTGGTGATAATAAAATCAAACAGAGGACTGACAGAGGACCTGCACCTACACCCCGCAAAAAAATCTCAACTCCCAATAAGGAATCTTATGCTAACGGGTGGAATGTGGTCCCGTTCTTGAAACAATGGTGAAATAATAGTGAAAACAGTAGTTTCTTCAAATGCTGAAGTACCAAGGATGGTAAATACCAAGTTACCTGGGCCTCAGCACAGTTTTGTCTGTGAAAACTATCTTAGGCTTAAGGACGCAGAGACCAACCCTATCACAATTATGGTAAAAAGTGCTATAAAAAGTGGCAAATAATGCTCAAAATAGTGGTTATTTCAAAAGTCCTACCACAGACTTCTTGGAAAAATCCAGTTACGTGGGCCTTCACACAGATTGATCTCGAGAACCAATCTCGATTCCCAACTGATGAACCAAAAGATTCTTAAAATAACAGTGAAATATATGGATCCTGTTTCATTCTTGAGACTGAAACAGGATCTGCACTTTTCACCTCTCACACAAATGCACACTTCTCATCTCTGGTGATAATAAAATCAAACACAGGACTGACAGAGGACCTGCACTTACACCCCACACAAAAATCTCAACTCCAATGAAGGATTCTTATGCTAATGGGTGCAAAGTGCTCCGGTTCTTGAAATAATGGTGAAATGATAGGGAAATAATACTGAAAACAATGGTTTCTTCAAAGGCTCTAGTAGCATGTATGGGAAATACCAAGTTACTTGGGCCTCAGTAGAGTTTTGTCTTCGAAAACTATCTTAGGCTTAAGGATGCAGAAACCAACCTTATCACTACTATGGTGAAAAACGCTATAAAATATGGGAAGTAATTATCAACATAGTGGTTATTTCAAAAATTTCAGTCTAAAATCTGAAACAAGATCTACACTTTTCACCTCTCACAGAAATGCGCACTTCTCATGTCTGGCGGCAATCAAATCAAACACAGGACTGGCAGAGGCCCTGCACTAGCCACCCCAGACAAAAATCTCAACTCCAACAAAGAATTCTTATGCTAACGGGTGAAAAGTGCTCCAGTTCTTGAAATAATTTTGAAACGATGGTGAAATAAAACTGAAAACAATGGTTTCTTCAAAAGCTCTAGTACCAAGTATGGGACATACCAAGTTACCTGGGCCTCAGTAGAGTTTTGTCTGCAAAAACTATATTAGGCTTAAGGATGCAGAGACCACCTTTATCACTATTATGGTGAAAAATGCTCTAAAAAATGGCAAATAATTATCAACATAGTGGTTAATTCAAAAGTTTCCCTCTAAAATCTGAAACAGGATCCGCACTTTTCACCTCCCACACAATTGTGCACTTCTTATGGCTGGCGATAATCAAATCAAACACAGGAATGACAGAGGCCCTGCACTTACACCCCACACAAGAATCTCAACTCCAAAGAAGGATTCTTATACTAACGGGTGAAATGTGGGATGCATCTTGAAATAATGGTGAAAGAATGGTGGAATAATACTTAAGAGAATGGTTTCTTCAAAGGCTCTAGTACCACATATTGGAAATACTAAGTTAACTGGGCCTCAGCATAGTTTTGTCTGCGAAAACTATCTTTGACTTAAGGAAGCAGAGACCATCCTTATCACAATTATGGTGAAAAGTGCTATAAAAAATGGCAAATGATTCTCAACATAGTGGTTATTTCAAAAGTTCTGCTGCACACTTCTTGGAAAAATACAGTTACCTGGACCTACGCACAGATTGGTCTAGAGAACCATTCTCCATTCCCAGCTGATGAATCAAATGATTCTGAAAATAATGGTGAAAAATGCAGATCCTGATGCAGTCTAAAGAATGAAACAGGATCCCTACTTTTCACCTCTCACACAAATGCGCACTTCTCATCTCTGACGATAATCAAATCAAACACAGAACTGACAGAGGCTCTGCACTTACATCCCACACAAAAGTCTCAACTCCAAGGAAGGATTCTTATACTAACGGGTGAAAAGTGCTCCAGTTCTTAAAATAATGGTGAAACCATAGTGGAATAATACTTAAAAGAATGGCTTTTCAAAGGCTCTAGTACCAAGTATTGGAAATACCAAGTTAGCTGGGCCTCAGCATAGTTTTGTCTGCAAAAACTATCTTAGGCTTAAGGATGCAGAGTCCAACCTTATCACAATTATGGTGAAAAGTGCTATAAAAAATGGCAAATAATTCTCAACATCATTTCACCCTCTCCTTGCCCTGTTTTTCTTCTCTTCATAGTACGTTTAATATGTATCTTTATATTACTTGTTTGTTCATTCATTGTCTGTCTCCCTTTTAAAATATAAATGCAAAAGAAAATATATTTTGAAATGGATGCAGAAAAATTAATACCTGCTTGACTTAAAAATTGGCATTACTCTATAGATGCCAGTTCTGTTACCCACTGGTGAAAAAGAAATCTAAAATCTTAGAAATGCTCATTAAATTGTACATTCCTTTACAATTAGTGTTCCCTATCTTATTCAGTATGCTGCTTTCTACTGACCAGATAATTGTATTTGAATCATAAAATTTAAATAAAAATTATTGAGTCTACATGTCATATCTTCACTCACATTTATAATCCCATCATATTAAAAAAAGCATGAATGAAACTTATATAAAAAACAGAGTTATGTAATCATGAAATCATTTCACTAGATTAGTGATTTAATGCTGTAAATGTCTACTTAGCACTAATCATGTTTCTGCATTCCTAAGTTAATTCAAAATCTTTACTGGAGGCCTAATGCACATGAAGTCATCAAGTTAAATTAGATCTCTCACCACAATTACTCTTGCCCTTAAAAAGCTTGTTGTCTAATAGTGGATAGTATATTGCTATCAGTCTGGGGAAAATTAACATCTAAATGTTGAGCATTCTAATCTATAAACCCAACATGTCTCCATTTATTTGATCTTTTTGAATTTTTTTAATCAGTATTCCATAGTTTTTACCATACAGATATTGCACATACTTTTTTAGATTTATACCTAAGTATTTCATGTTTTGGGTGATATTTAAATGGTACTATTCTTTAATTTCATTTGAATTTCCAATCTTTTATTGCTTCTAAAGAGAAATACAATTAATTTTTGTATATTGCTATTGTATCCTGTGAGCTAGCTTAAGTTACTTATTAATTATATTTATTTTCAGAGATTCTCTGAAATTTTCTGGTAGATAATTCTATCAATCTGATGATTGGGACAGTTTTATTTCTTCCTTTCTCATCTTTATGCATTTTATTTATTTTTCTTCTCTTTTACATTATTGGGATCTCCAATATGATGTTTAATAGGAATGGTGTGAGAGAAGATATCGTTGCATTATTCCAAATCTTTAGAGGGAAAAAAGCAATTTTTTTTTTACCTTTAAATATGATGTTAGCTGTAGTTGATTTTTAGAAGATTTTTATGTGGCTGAGAACTTCTATTCTTAGTTGGCTAACATTTTTATTATGAAAAATAAATGTTAAATTGTGTCATAGTTTTTTTGCTTTGTTTAGTTTTGTTGATTTGTTTTATTTTATTTTTACCCTAAATTTATGCAGACCTATGGATAATGTGATTTATGTTGATTGGTGTTTAAATGTTGAATCAGCCTTAGACCCCCAGGATAAACTCCATATGGTCATGATGTATTATTCTTTTTTACATATCACTCATTCCATTTGCTAATATTTTGTTGAAGATTTTCATATGTATGTTCTCAGGAAACACTGGTCTGCAATTTTGTTTTCTTCTTGTCTTTTTCTTGATTGTAGTATCAAAGTAATGGTGGCCTCATAAAATAAGTAGAAAATATTCACTTCTCTTATTTTGGGGGGAATGGTTGCCTTTAGTGTACCATTGGCTTACTTTTCCTCTGTTATAATCATGTGCTTAGAGTAGGGATTATTTGCTGGAGGAATTTTCTCTATGTTCTAGTTCCATCCTCAGCAAGAACTCTAAGATCTCCCCTCTGCACCTACATCTCAGAGAGGGTCTTTCTCCATCTTCTTGGCCTTCTTTCCTCAGGAGACTGTTGTAGTTAGTCATTCAGTTCTGCCTAAACTTGGCCTGGGGAGTGGAGATAGGGGTTCTCTCACTCATCCTGTGTAATTGTAGCCAACAATTTTATATATTAGTAACTGATAAGGGTATATAAAAGTTTTCAATATTCATTTTCATGACATTGTTAAGTTGAAAGTTTGACTAGATATAAATATCTAAGTTGAGACTTACTTTCACTGAGGCCAAATAATTTGAGTATATTATTTTATAATTGAATGCAATTATCACTGCATTTTCACTAGGTAAAATAGTATCATTAAAACATATTGTCCCTTGGCATTTCTTGCTGTAAAAAAACCCTTGGCATTCGTTGCTACAGAAAGACATTCACTGTCATTCAAATTGTTATTTACTTTTAGGTAACTTGCCTTTTCCTCCTGGCTGTTTTTAAATTTTTTTCCTTCATTAAAAATTCAAAATTTCACTTCAACTATTCTAAAGATTTTGTTCTGTATTTATCTATCTCAGAGATTAGTGAGCTTTTTGAACGTTAAGGCTCATGTTTTTTTATATTTTGTTTTGTTATACTTTGGGAAATTTCTATTATTTCTTTCACTATGTCTTCTTCCCAGTTTTTCATATTTTCCTTCTATAACTCTTAAGAGCTATGTAGTGAATATTCTCATTCTATTTATCATTCTAACTGGCCATTAACATGTTATTTTACTTCATTTTATTTTTTTATATAAATTTATGGAGTATAAATTCATGCTCAATTTATTTTTTCTATTTTATATTATTTTTTGTGACTCTGTTTTATTTCCACAAATTTATTCCATGAATCACTCATTTTCTCTCAATTTGTATCTATTTTATTCTTTGATCCATTCATAGGGTTCTTCATTTCAATGAGTACCTTATATTTAATCTGTTCAACTATGCATGTTTTATATGTTAATATCTCTGAAATTGTGATGTATTTGATACTTGATGGCATATTAAAATTGTTACCAGGTGTGTGCTATTATTAATTAGTCATTGTATCCACATGTATAATTAAAAGAAGCAGACCCCATCTCTAAAAATTAAAAATTAAAAAAACCAGGCAATCTCAAAACTTGCAAAATGTATGTTAGTCCATTTATGAAAAAAAATCACCAATAACAGGTAGTGAGATTGAAAGAACAATAAAAAAATCTAAAGCCCAGGACCAGATGGATTCACAGCTGAATTCTACAAGACCTACAAAGAAGAACTGACACCTATTCTATTGAAACTGTTCCATAATAACAAGAAGGAAGGAATCCTCCCTAACTCATTCTATGAAGCCAATATCACTCTGTTACAAAAGCCAGAAAAAGAAACAACAAAAAAAGAAAACTACACACTAATATCCCTCATGAACATAGATGCAAAAATCCCTAAAAATATTCTAGCAAACCAAATCCAATAGCACATCAAAAATTAATTCACCATGATCAAGTAGGTTTCATTCCAGAGATGCAAGGACAGTTCAACATACACAAATCAATAAATGGAATATACCACAAAAACAGAATTAAAAACAAAAATCATATGATCATCTCAATAGATGCAGAAAAAGCATTCAACAGAATCCAGCACCACTTTATGATAAAAACCCTCAACAGAGTAGGCATAGAAGAAACCCACTCATAAAAGTCATATATGACAAACTCATGGCCAACATCACACTGAATGTAGAAAAGTTGAAAGTATTTTCCCTAAAAACTGGAACAAGACAAGGATGTTCATTGTCACCACTTCTATTCAGCACAGTACTGAAAGTTCTAGCCAGAGCAATCAGGTAACAGAAAGAAATCAACAGCATCCAAATTGGGAAAGAGTAGGTCAAACTATCCCTGTTTGCCTACAATATGATCTTATATGTAGAAAATCCTAAACACTCCTCAAAAAGACTCCTACAATTGATAAATAAATTCAGTAAAGTCTCACATTACAAAATTAATATACAAAAATCAGTAGCAGTTCTATGCACTAATAACAGTCAAGCTGGGAGTCAAATCGGGAACTCAATACCATTTACAATAGCTGAAAAGAAAAAAAAATACTTAGGAATATACTTAACCAAGGAGGTGAAAGATCTCTACAAGAGGAAGTGCAAAACACTGATGAAAGAAATCAAAGATGACACAAACAACTGGAAAAGCATCCCATGCTCATGGATTGGAAGAATCAACATTTTTTAAAAGTCCATTATGCCCAAAGTGATTTACAGATTCAGTGCAACTCACATCAAAATACCAAATTCATTTCCCTAAGATGTAAAAAAAGTAATCCCAAACTTCATATGGAATCAAAAAAGAGCCCAAATAGCCAAAGCAATACTAAGCAAAAAGAATAAATTCAGAGGCATCACATTACCTGACTTCAAATTATACTAAAAGGCTGCAGTAACCAAAACAGCATAGTATTGGTATAAAGATAGACACATAGACTAAAGGAATAGAATAGAGAACCCAGAAATAAAGCCATATAGCTACAATTAACTGATATTTGACAAAGCAGATAAAAACATACACTGTGGAAAGGAAATCCTATTCAATAAATGGTGCTAGGAAAACTAGATAGTCACATGCATAACACTGAAACTGGATTCCTATCTCACCATATTCAAAAATTAACTCAAGATAGAATAAAAACTTAAATGTGAGACACAAAATCATAAAAATTCTAGAAGGAAATTTAGAAAAAACTCTTCTAGATATTGACCTAGGCAGAGAATTTATGAACAAGACCCCAAAAGCAAATACAGCATCTACAAAAATAAGTAAATGATACTTAATTATCCTGAAAAGTATCTGCACAGCAAAGGAAATAATCGCTAGGGCAAATAGACAACCTAGAGAATGGGAGAAAATATTCATGAACTATACATCCAATACAGGGCTAATATCCAGAATCTAAAAAGAACTCAAACAAATCAGCACAAAAAAACCAAACAACTCCATTAAAAAGCGGGCAAAAGACATGAACAGAGGCTTTTCAAAAGAAGATGGACAGATGGCCAACAAACATATGAAAAAATGCTCAACATCACTAACCATCAGGGAAATGCAAATTAAAATCACAGTAAAATATTACTTGATACTTATCAGAATGACTTTTATTAAAAAGTCAAAAAAAATAGATGCTGGTGTGGATACAGAGAGAAAGATACACTTACACACTGTCAGTTGGACTGCAAATTAGCATAACCTCTATGGAAAACAGTATGGAGATTTCTCAGAAAACTGAAAGTAAACCTACCATTTGATCTATCAATCCCACTGTTGGGTATCTACCCAAAGGGAAAGAAGTCATTTTATCAAAAAGATACCAGCACTCAAGTGTTTATTGTATTACAATTCACAATTGCAAAGATTAGGAATCAACCTAAGCAACCATCAATTCATAAGTAGATTAAGAAAATGTGGTATGTATTAATATATACCATGGAGTACTACTCAGCCATAAAAAGGACAGACTTATTTTAAAATTTAGGCTCCACCATTAACAGCTGCACAACAAGGAAGAAAGTTACTAAGTATCACAGTGTCCTGACTGACTGTAGTCTTTATTCTTCCCATCTTCTTCAGTGATACAAACCTAATTTTAAGTTTAGCACATTGCTACCAAGATTAAAACCAGCCTACATTATTGCTACATAGGGCTATGTGGTAAGCTTCCAGCCTGTATAATTTAAACAGAAAAGTTGTATGGAAATTATAAGATTTCTTGAAAGATGGGGCAGATTTTTTTTTTTCCTTCCCCACTGTTCCTGCTGTTTAGAGTATGAATGTAACAGCTAGAACTTACCAGCCATCTTTGATCCTGTAGTGATCTACTGAGTAAGGCAGAGAAGAAAGATAGAATTCTGACTTCCTGATGACACTATGGAATCATGATGGTAGCTCTGGTCTTCAGATATATTTTTGAATTGTTAAGGCACTGATATTATGAGATTTTTTAAAAAATTTTTCTGTTATAGGCAGATAAACTAGCTTGCATCTGCTCATCTATAAAATTTGGATAATTGTAGTGACTACTTCATTAGTTTTTATTATAAAGAATAAATGAGATAATGTATAAAATTGTGTATCCCAGGGTCTGGCATATAGAAATTGTTTTAAAAATGTTAGCTATTCTTATGCATTATAAAGCAATTGTTAACGTGATTTCTTCCTTTTTAAACTTCACACATGATGAAGCTCATTTTCCTCCCCTTTTATCTTCCACATTACCTGTTCCCAATAACAGTGTGATCTGTGAATAGTGTGAATATATAAAATTACACGAAATATATCAAAAATCATACTAGCTAAAGAATATATAACAATTCCTTTGAAGCTCTTTGATTAAATGTATTCACTTTTCAAAAAAATGTTATTTCTTGTATATGGTGCATATGTCATCTATATAGTACAAATCAATCATGCTCTGTATGAATATAGTCCACCCAGATATTTACTTTTGCAAGAGAGTGCGCTTATAAAATTTAAAAGTTTTGAATTTTTAAGTGTGTATAGTGAGATTTAGGCAAAGATTTATATAAATATAACATATACATTTTTCAAATTTTAGAATAAAATATGATTCTTTAATGCTTACTATAACTGTTTCATTTACATTTTGTTGTAACCACTAATTTGCTACAAAATATTCCTGAAAGACCAAACCTCTCTTTAGGTTAAGTAAAAACACAAAAGTGGGGATTTTCCTTTGGGCTACTTGAAAATAAACATTGAAATTTCATGTATTTACCTGTTTTTCTGGGATTATGTGGATCCAAGCTTATTGACAACCTTGGAATTACATTGTCTATGAAATCATATATTCTATTTGGCCAACAGGAGATATCTCAATGTAAAACATGAGTTGTATTTTTGTGATTGACTAGATGTCCCTATGTATTGGAAGGTAGAGTAAGGCGAATGAAGCATACGGACATCTTTTCTTCTAGTCCATGTAATGGATAAAGTTGTCTTCTGAATCAGTATGAATCTCAGTGGGTGATGAATCACAGAAGCTTCTGCAGCAGACACCCAAAGAGACTTAATTTTGTTGTAAATAGAGTACACATATTTTGTTATGGCAGTTGTCTTATTGCAAATGTTGCATATGTAAGGTGCAATTCTGCCATCCCTCTGATAAATATTGTACTATTTCTTATTTTACTGAAAAGCAGAGTAAGTAGTGGCATAAAAACTATATAATTTGTAGGCTTGTAAATTAAGGCCTCAGACAAACCATTCTTTCTTTTGTCTTGTCCCCATATTTGCAGGGCAATCCCGATGTTAAATTGCTCTCCACTGAGAGTACATTTTGTACCTGACCTCCAAAAAATAATAGCTATCAAGTCAATCATACTTTATTTTTTCTATACATTGCATTTGATCATCAATCTATTTTTTATTATTTTATTAATGAGTGAATATCATATAAATATTAAGATGCATTTGGTCAATAAAAGACACATCTTTTTAAAGCCAAAATAGTAAGATTGAAAATAATGTTTTACTAACTTGGAAAGTGAAAATGAAAGTGTTAATTATCCTATGCTGGAATGGCAGTTACCTTAATACTGATGCAGAGGCAGATACCATATTTATCTTAAACTACCCCAGAGCAAAGAACCTGCGAAGAAGACAGTTACCTTCGGAACCATATTTATCATGTAAATAGCTCAGAAAAGGATACTGCCAGTTACATCTTTAAAATACAAAAATGCATGCATTTCACTATTTTGTAAATGCCAGAGAGATGCAGCATCCGTTAGAGTTAACGGTGCGGCACTTTTGTGTTCAGTAGCATGAATCATTAATCATGAGACAGGCCATATTCTTGTACTGCTTCTGCTTTCATTACTTGGCCTAATTAAACAGTTCTCTGAACTGGAATCTCAGATTCCTCTGTTACAGATTATCATTAATTATGGTGAAAGTGCTCAGAGATGTTGGACTCAATTATATTCTACTCAACTCTGGCACCGTGTGATTCATTGCGCAGCCTGCTCTGCAGATGTACTCTTTTCTTATCTCGCACTCCCACTTTTGTAAATTGGGCTCTGGCAGCCAACAAACTAAGAGTTATGTGCTGCGTTTTCATTAAAAACATGTTGGAGAAGCACAGACCAATTAAGGATTCTGTATTTTATAAGGAGTGAGGAGATGAACAGTGGATTCTGGGAGAATTAGCTCAGTGAAGAAGCAATCTCAATCTCATTGTATTGCTAAATTTGGTGTCTATTTTTTGTTTGGGGTTCAACTTGTTAAGTCTCTGGCTTGAAACTTTTTTAAAATTTAAAATAAATCAATTTATTGCTAGTCAATAGAAAGAAACAAAATTTTGTTTGGTGCTTGTGTGAGCTACTGGAAAACATTCCCAGTGACATATGCCAAGCACATTATAGCTCAAAAGACACTAATTTCATCAATTTTGACAGTCATTTTCCATGCTGTGTAATGAAATCTGTTCTATAGCACTAGGTTTAGGCATAAAGGACTAATATTTTGGCATAGACAAAGCCAGAATATCAGGATTTGCAGGCTTTGGTAGTGTTTGTGGTGTGTGTTTAGGGGAAGGGGAGTATATGATTTGACATATGGCACATGCAAATCAAATTATCCCAAAGTACTTCTGTTGCATTTAAAATTTGTTTATTTGTTTAAAGATTCTCTTTTCTCCCTTCATTCCTTTTTTCCTTTATTCTTTTTTTCTTCCCTCCCTCTCTCTCTCTCCTTTTCTCCCTCTCTTCCTCTCCCTCCCTCCTTTTTGCCCTCCATCCTTTCTTTCTTTTTCTATCTCTTTCTTTCAAGAGAATCAAAAGATTTTCCTTTTGCTTTGAATATTATAGAAATGTGTACACTTCAGAAATATACTTTAGTAATTAAAATAGAACAAACCTTATAAAATAATGCCTCCAGTTTTCCCATTAACTACAAACCACATCAAAAAAGTCAAATATTTAAAATCAATGGTATTTTAGTATTTCATAAAACAAAAATGTGTTTCTATAATTTAAATGTGAAAAATTAAAAATATCAGATCAACTTTTATTTTCAGATTGTCCATTAAAATGTTGAATAGGATTTGGTAACTCATGGATCATAATTCAGAGATTTTTTAGAAACTAAACTGCAGTAATAAACATGCAAACACATTTGGGAAGATGTGATATCTTCCCAAATGTGGGAAAGATATCCAGTTTTCTTTTCCTATCATGAATTTTAAATTATAATAGAAATAACCTGTTTTTAGAATAGCTGTTCTTCAAGTGAAATCACTGTCATTCAATTTACTTCTGC
This sequence comes from Lemur catta, assembly GCF_020740605.2. Lineage (NCBI taxonomy): Eukaryota > Metazoa > Chordata > Mammalia > Primates > Lemuridae > Lemur > Lemur catta. The sequence continues at coordinate 67,676,941 of NC_059135.1, forward strand.
TGTAATTTTTTAAAATAACAAATGATCAAGGTTTTTACTTGAAAATATTTATTTAATAAAAACAAGTATTGAGAATAATTTGTATAATGTAGAAAGTTTGTGTTGCCACTGATAAAAAGACATAACTATATCATTCAATGACAAGATTTTTTTTTTTTCAAAAAACTTTGTGGCAGGATACAATTTTACAATTTCATCCACAGGGACAGTAGAAAGCTTTAAGAGATGTACTTACAAACCAATAATTTATTTAAGTGCAGCAAATGTATTAAAGTCAGTGCTTCTTACCTGGTAAATATCTTATTATTACTAATATAAGAAAAAAATATATGTATATAACATTTGTTCAAAGTAAATATAAGGTTAAGGCTTCCTTCTTCCTCTATTTGATTCCACTTTAAAAGTATGGTACCAAATCAAATAGACAAAACTGCTTTGTCTGTTTTCCTTTGTTTCTCATTCCTTAGTTAACTAAAATTTAAGCACATAAGTAATTCTTATCACAAAGCTATTCTAAGGAATGAGATTTGGACAGCATTGTCTTGGTTCCAGTCAACTCAACTTAGTCACACATATCATTGCTAATTTTCTATTTTTACGACATCACCTCTGTTTACTTTATATTAAAAATTGTCCTCATCCTCGTCTTAGGCCACTTTCCTACATTTTACGATATATACTGGATATATTGATTCCCAAGAGCAGGTCCAAAATTAAAGCTGGGTAAATCCCTTCTCTTATTTTTTTATTTTCTAAAAGTTTCTATTTTGATTTTTTCCTAAATGAACTTTAATTTTTATGTATTTTTGTTGACTCTATGTCCATTTTTCCTGAATGCAGGTCAGGAAAGAATAGAATTAAAACAATGTGGAGAAAAAAGTTCTAGATGTAAGCCTTTTGGCTTAACAGTTTGTAGGTTTTCATATCCTGCATTTGTTTCAGGTTTTAATATATATGAAAATCAGTGGTCTTGTATCTATGCATATGTGTCGTCTATAATATAATTTTGACAGATGGTGAGCTGGATAAATCTAGTCCCTGACTATAGAAAACCTCGGCTTGACTTGCACTCTACCAAAACTTGTTTAAAAAGGCATTCACATGTATTTATTTTTTAAATAAAGATTCATTTTTTGGCCTGCCCTTATTTCTCATTGAGATGCTGGCATCCTCATCTTTGACGGTCCCATATACACATTTTTACCTGAGCAGTTGTGATTTTTTTTTACAAGATTATATCATGCATAATGTTGATAACTCTACTATTTTACATCTCCTCCTTATTAAAAATAAATGTTACCTTGCCCCAGTTTGCACCATCTAAAATTCTGACAACAATATCTTTCTTAAAAAAAATACAAACCTAGAAACCAGGAAGCAGTTTCTCCCACTAGCTGCTCCAGAAAGACTGCTCATTGAAAATGTAATACACTGCTGCCGTGTCACAGGTCAGCTGGCAAATGGCAATCTGAATTTTAAAAGGAATATGAATAAAATTCTGTTTTATTTTGAAAATGAACTTTCTGCCCTCCATCATGAATCCAATATATGTCTTAATCTTCTATGCTCTTGAAGCCTGCGGCTCCTGGCTGAGTCCTTTGACTCCTGAACCTAATAAGGAAATAGGTTGTTTTCTCATCCTCATCTCATTTTTAGAAGGGCTGAAACAAACAGTCCCCTATTTCAAATGTAATTGACAAAGCATAAAAACATGTATGTTATATAATTTTAGGTTTACAACCAAGCTCAGCACTAGGATGTTTTATTTTTAAATTTGATTAAGATGTTATACCTTTGGAAATGTGCTGTCAAGATTTGAAATCAAAATTTCCAAGTGTTCAATGCATGTTTACCTTAGAACTGTACATGTGAAGCTGGTAAAGGATAGACTGGATAATGGTACACTTCAATTGAGAACATTTTCATTTAACCTGGACATTATTTAGAGCCAGACAGAGAGATGTATAGGCAGAATTTTTTAAAAAAAATATTTATGGCTATTGTTGCTGTTTATAAATCAGCTGGGTGTGTGCCACATCTGTATCTCATATCTTTTGCACTTGTTGTTTCCACATTTGTTTAAATTAATGATTTCTAATTAGAAAATAATATGATGTTCTTTCCAGGAAGATAAGACTTTGATTTTTGAATGTGTTTTTTCTTTTATTTAAAAATCCTAGCAATGATATATTGCATGGTATAATTACTTTTGATCTTTTTTATAAAATAATTATGGGAACTACTTTTTAAAAAGAGAAATGGTAGAATGGGAAAAGCAGTGCAATTAAGTATCTTATGCTGCTATTTTATCTTATCATCATATTTATGTAGTATCATTATAATCTAACTGATCACTGTAAGAAAATAAATGCTAATGTTTCAATGAGTGTGTGCACATGTTGTGAGCGAAAGAGGAGGAGAGGAGGAGAGAGCAAGATGCATGTGCACACTTAAGCAAAGAGTTATTTCAATAGCTGGATTTGGTTTTAACCTAAAAGTAGCCCATTCTTGTTTTTCAGAATATAGTTATATTTTCAATTTCTTTTGTTATTATACAGCCATTCTAAGCGAGGAGCAATTAACATATTTACAGTGATGCTTTAGTTATTAAGTGTTAGAAACATGGAAAACTTTTAAAACTCTAAATAACTATATTTGGTCCCTATTCACTTTCCTGATATTCCAATAATACATAGGCTCAAAGAAACCATGAACTAAATAAAATAGACCTGATAAGTCACTTATAATTTAATAAATGATTACTGAATATCCAAATATTGAATTAATAACTAAGTATACAAAGATGAATGGGCCATAGTCTAGCAACAAAAATGTCTTTTAGTTGGGGTAATCAGACAAATAATATGATAGTTGCTATCAAGGAGACAAGTGAAATGATTGAGGTAGCAAAAGGTGAGTTAGAAGCGCAGGGGAAGGCCGATAACCTGGCAGGGTAAAGAGGAGCACAGGGAAAGCACTGTGGGAAAAGTGATGCTTAAGAGTTTTCTTAAAAGATGACATGAAATGTGTTAGAAGAAGGGAGGCTTAGATTATCTTCCTATGGATAGGAACTCACTTCCTATAGAGTGTGTTAATTTTATGCAGGCACGAAATTTTTAAATGTGTAAACAAGACAAGTGATATATGTGTGTTGGGTAACTGAAAATACAAATTATAGGGTTCATGTTAAAGATGACTTCTTAATATCCAGTTTGCTGCTTCACCATCATATAGCAACCATAGAGTTAGGAAGATAAAGGTTCCAGGTCCAAGGATATGTGCTACTTTAAGCCAATTAGGACAGTTGCATTTCCCTAGAGTGTCATAGTTCCAGGAATGTAGGTTTATCTAAATTGTCTTATAATGATACATAGACAACTTATCTGGGTACAAGTGTGGGCATATGACCTGGATTGACAAAATCATACTCAGGATAGTGATTTATTTTATGGCTGTAAGAATGGTAATCTCTGTCTCTTACCAGATAGGAAGGCAATACGGATGCTGTCACTGTAGATATCAGGTCCACATTCCAGGCAGGAAGAAGGAGCAGAACAAAGAACAATAGGATACACATGCCAGCTGTGCCAGCTTTTAATAAAGAACTTTCCCAGAAAGCATACCCAATGAATTGTGTTTACATTTCTGTGGCCAGAATTGTGTCAGATATATACTTTTAGCTCCAAAGGATATAAGAAATGTATTTTTTTCAGCATATTACGGGGGTACAAATGTTTGGGTTACATATATTGCCTTTTGGCCACCCAAGTCAGAGCTTCAAGCATGTCCATCCTCCAGATGGTGTGCACCACACCCATTAGGTGTAAATATACCCATCCCCTCTTCCCCACTCCCATCTACCCAACACCTGACAAATGTTGCCCCTATATGTGCACATGAGTGTTGGTCAGTTAATACCAATTTAATGGTGAGTACATGTGGTGCTTGTTTTCCCATTCTTGTGATACTTCACTTAGTAGAATGGGCTCCAGCTCTATGCAGGATAATACAAGAGGTGCTAGATCAGCAGTGTTATTTTGTGGCTGAGTAGAACTCCATGGATACATATACCACATTTTAATAATTCACTCATGTATTGATGGGTACTTGGGTTGTTTACATATCTTTGCAATTGTGAATTTTTCTGCTATAAACATTCGAGTGCAGGAAATGTATTTTAGCTGGGGTGTATCCACTCCAAATAAACTGGAGTGTTATTAGTAATTAAAAAGTAGAGAATTAATATTAAGTAGTCTGCATGTAGTTTCTAGCATACAGCCCATGACTTCCAAGTATTCGTAAACTATATTAGAAATAGACATATGAAAAATATAACATTTTTAAAGTTCTACTTTAATAAGCATACCAAAAGGTATTTCCAAGGGGAATGTAATCTTTGCATGAAAAGTTATATCTATAAGAAAAAAATATGTTACATTTCCTTATATAGAAATTCAAGGTAGTTTCAAGGCACAGCAAACTCCAATATTGTAGAAAAGAAACAAATAAAGAAATCAATAATTTTTAAAAACCAAGAAGGGACATCGCCTGTGGACTCATTCCTTGATCCACTGTTTTGAGAGAAAACAGCAAAAATGAAATCAAGCTAGAAAGCCAAGACTGTAGTATGAATTTGAGGCATTTCTCAGTAGCACTCTTGGCTGCCTCTCTAGGAAGATGGTGAAGCATGGTGCCTGACAGCCTCAGTGGCTGAACCTTCTGGGGGATACAATGCACACTGTATTAGCAAGTCGCTACAGCTAACTGATGCTAAACCATCATGGTTGTCTCCACTACTGAGAGAATCCAGTCTTTCACTGTTCCAGAGAACTCCAACACACCATCTTCAGCAGAGTTTACAAAACCCACATCAAACACACATCACCAAACATCTGATATTGATAACATCTTGATATTAAGGGGAAGTAGAAGCTAAGGAAACACATATAATATAGCAAACTGAAAAACAGATTATGTTTATTTAATAGTAAAGTGACATATAATTGGAATAATAAGCAATTATTTCAAAAAATTCAATATTTTGGAAATGAAAAATATGCTTATTGAAATAAAAATTTTAATTTGCTATAAAGTCTAGATAGCAGAATGGATATTGATAAGAAGCTAAGAAAACCTTCTTATATAATATAAAAAGATGTAAAGAGATATAAAGTATGAAATGTTAATTTCATATTTATGAAAGAGGAATGGAGGATATATTGAAACTTTCCCGTATACATCCAAGAGTAGATCCAAAATAAGAGAATGAAATGAATAAAAGAGAAAAAAGTAAAGAGGATGACCTAATACTTTCTCTAAAACTTAATAGAATCATTATTTTTAAATGTTTCACTAAGAATCAAGCAGATTATTTTTTCAAACCACAATGTTATTTTTGTTTATACTTAACAAAATGAGAATAAGTCTGGCTTCTCATTTCTCAGCAAAAGGGAAAGATACTTTAAATTCATAGTGTTTTTTCTACCTTTATAACTGGGCAAGGACCAGAGTTTTCCATTTATACAAGAACTCAGAAAGTTAACCTGTTATACACATTAATAGAGAATGCACTTGAGCAAGAAAAGATTAATGAATCTAGAATGAAAAAATGTGTTTTAAGAATCAATAATGAGGCCGGCTGTGGTGGCTCATGCCTGTAATCCTAGCCCTCTGGGAGGCCAAGGCAGGTGGATGGCTCGAGGTCAGGAGTTCGAGACCAGCCTGAGCGAGACCCCGTCTCTACTAAAAATAGAAATAAAAATTATCTGGCCAACTAAAAATATATATAGAAAAAATTAGCTGGGCATGGTGGCGCATGCCTGTAGTCCCAGCTACTCGGGAGGCTGAGGCAGTAGGATCGCTTAAGCCCAGGAGTTTGAGGTTGCTGTGAGCTAGGCTGACGCCACGGCACTCACTCTAGCCTGGGCAACAAAGTGAGACTCTGTCTCAAAAAAAAAAGAATCAATAATGAGCATACATATGAATTAAATGACATTAAATATAAATAAATATGGATTACACTAAATAATTAACAGCAATTTGGAATAACATTCCAGATTATAGCAGCATTGATATTGATCAGAAAGTGTTTGGCGGTAAAAGCCAAGCAAAATACCAGTGTACAAAGATCTTTGCCTTCAGTGGAGTGTGTGCAAGAGTGAAGACTATTTTGACAGGCAAAGGGACAGAAAAAAATTTCTTAGGACACTAAAAATATAGACATAAAGGAAATGTGATAAATTGACTTTAAGTTAAATACAGCTGTTCCTTAAAAGACAGTGTTGTGGAAATCAGAAGGCAGGTTAATACAAACTATCTGCAATGGAAATGTCAAAGAACTATCTAGAATATGAAATAACACAACTAAAATAAAACCCCAGTGAGTTAGCACTACACGCATACTAGAATGGCTAAACATTTTTTAAATAAAATACTAAGAAAGTGTCGGTGACAATAAAGAACAGAAACTGTGATTCATCGCTGGTGGAAATGCCAAATAGTACAGTTGAAAACAGTGTGGCAAGTTCTTACGAAGTTAAATCTGCTTTTACCTTATGACTCAACAATCCCACTAGTGGGTATTTACCCTAAAGTAAGAAAATCTTATGTTCTTTCCAAAACCTGTACATGAATATTTAGAGAAGCTCTATTCATAAGCTCCAAAACTGTATATGATTTAAATGTTTTTTAGAAGGTGAATGGACAAATAAAATGGGTTGCATTTGTACAATAGAATACTGTTCAGCAATGAAGATTGAAATAGCCAAATGATTAAGGTTAATATCAACAATAATAAGTCATGTTGATAGTATCTATCATTGATATGGTATGACGAAAATGACAAAGGTGGACTTTTGTGATCTTTCTCCTAAAAACCATAACCTTAATCTAATCATGAGAAAAATATCAGATAAATCCTAATTGAGGGATATTCTACAAAATGTCTGACCAGTACACATCAATACTGTCAAAAATCATTAAAATCAAAGACAGTCTGAGAAACTAGGAGAGTCTGAGAAACTGCTACAGCCAGGAAGAAGCTAGGGAGATAGGACAAGTAAATATAACTTAGTATCATCAATGAGATCTTGGGACAGAAAAACAACATTAGATAAAAACAAAGGAAATACAAATAATGTATGAATTTTATTTAATAATAATACATCAATATTGGTTCCTTAATTGTGATGAATATATCATAATAATACAAGATATTGTAACAGAGTAGTCACTCTTCCTCCCATAGATATGGAAGCATAATATTGAAAGTGGGAAATATGTAACAGACAGAATGGCCTGAAAAATAAAAAATGACAAAAATATTTTCTGTCTCTTTAAAACAACCTCCATTCCTTTTGGAGAACTAAAACTTGCATCCTGCCTCAGGCCAGTGGCTGGGAGAGGCAGGGTAATTTTTTTTGTTCTTTGTGTTACAGGAGATAGCTCAACCATCTCAGGCAGGACCATCCACCCAGGTGGGCCCAAGTGGAGCTTTGCGTTCAACAGAGATGGGAAGATTAGAATCATTAACACAGTAGCATAGAACTAAGGGTACTCCCTTTAAAAGCTCTGTATTTCTGCTTATGTTCAGGAAATTTGGATTTTGAGATGAGAGGGTCTACCATTTTTCATCCTTTGCTGGCCAAGTAACATACTTCTCTCTCCTTCTCCTCAAACCCCTTGCTCTTGTTCTTCTGAAGTGGCCTTGATGACAAGTGCCAAGCTTTCAGTAACAATATTAATAATAAAGGAAACTAAGTGCAAGGAATATGGTAACTGTGAACTATGTTTATTTTGTTTTCTGTAAATCTGAAACTATCTTAAAATGAAGAGTTCATTAAAATATTTTTAAATGCATGGAAAGAAACATAATTAAAGCCACAAGTCAAAAAATACGAAAAAACACAATAGAAAGCAAACTATTGATATGTACAGAAACTTGGATGCACCAGGAAATTTATGGAATGAGGGAACAATTCTGTTTCTTTTTTGTGGTGATGGTTACACAAATTTATATATATATGTTAAAATTTATATACTGTACATCAGAAAAGAAAAGTTTATGTTGATTAAAAAATAAAATAAAAAGTATAGTAGCAAGTTACAGAAATATAGTGTAGTATTCTTCCTTTGGGGGAAAAAGGGAAGGAAAAAAAAGAACACACAACTCTATGGGCTTCTACATACAATGCAGTCATCTGGAAGGGTAAAGAAATCACTAACCAGAGGTACTTGGGGCAAGCTGGAGGAAGACTTTTTGTTGTTCACCTTTTAATATTTTTGAGTTCATTATTTTCAAAAGAAAATAAAAAATAAATTAAACATGTCTAACAAAAGATTTTTACATGAATAATCATTTTTATTTATAATAGACAAACCTAAAAACAAATCAAATGTACATGTAGAGAGAAACGGATATACAAATTGTGGCACCGTTATATAGTAAAACACTACTTGGCTTAAAAAATAATATGGATGAATCTCAAAACCATTATACTAAACAAATGAACCCAATCACAAAAGAGTACATACTGTACATACTAAGTGATTCTATATGTATCAAATTCTAGATAAGGCAATACCCCTAGTGAGAGAAAACAGATCAGAGGTCATTTGGGGTGAAGAGGGTAGTAGAGTCTGGTGACTACACAGGGGCTTGAGAGAAACTTCCTGGTTGATGAAAATGTTCTATATCTTAATCGCATCAGTGGTTACACAAGTGAATATATTTCTCAATATATTTATTAAACTGTATACTTACAATGGGTGCATTTTGTTGTATGTAAATTATTCCTCTTATTTAATGGTAACCACCATTTTATTTTCTGCTTCTTTAGATTTATGCATATGTTTATCATTTTTTTGCTCTTCTTTGCTTCATACTTCTCATTCTTGTTTAGATTCCACATATAAATGAGATCATATGATATTTGCCAAGTTAAGCCATATTTTCACAAATGATGGGATTTCCTTCTTTTTTTAAGGCTGAATAGTATTCCATTGTGTACACATACCTCATTTTCTTTATCCATTTATCTGGTGTTGCTCATTTAGGTTGATTCTATATCTTGGCTATTATGAATAATGCAGCAAAGAACATGGAAGGAAGTACACATAACTCTTTGACACACTAGTTTCATTTCCTTTTGGTATAAACCTAGTAGTGAAATTGCTGGATCACAAAGTAGTCCTATTTTTCATTTTTTGAGGAAACTCCATACTATTTTCCATATGACTATACTAATTTACATTCCCATCAATAATGTCCAGGGGTTTCCTTTTCTCCACATTCTCTCCAACACTTGTTATTTCTTGTGTTTTTGATGATATCTATCCTGACTGATGTGAGGTCATATCTTTTTGTGCATTCCCCTGATGATTAGTGATGTTAAACATTTTTCATTTACCTATTGGCCATTTGTATGTTTTCTTTTGGGAAATGTCTTTATATGACCCATTTTTATTTGGGTTATTTGTTTTCTTGTCATTCAGTTGTTTGAGTTCTTTATGTATTTTGGATATTAACCCCTTAGCAGATTGTGTACTTTGCAAATATACTCTCCTGTTACATAGGTTGTCCTTTCACTCTGTTGTTTCCATTTTTGTGCAGAAACTTTTTAGTTTGATGCAATCCCATTTGTCCATTTTTGCTTTTGTTGCAAAAGTATTTTATGGGTTATATCCAAATATCTTTGCCATGTCCAATGTCAAGAAGCTTTCCCCCTATGTTTTCTTCCAGGGATTTTACAGTTTCAGGTCTTAAATTTAAACCTTTAATCCACTTTGAGTTGATTTTTGTATTTGAGGTGAGATAAGTGTCCAATCTCATTATTCTTCACGTAGATATCCAGTTTCCCCTGTACCATTTATGGAAGAGACTGTCCTTTCTCTACTGTGTTTTTTTGGCACCTTTATGAAAATAAGATGAACTTTAACACTTGTATTTATTTCTGGGCTCCTTATTCTGTCCCGTTAGTCTATGTGTCTGTTATAGTGCTAGTACCATACTGTTGTGTTTACTATATCTTTTTAATAGATTTTGAGATCAGGAATGTGATGCCTCCAGCTTTGTTCTTTTTATGTAACACTGCTTTGGCTATTCAGAGTTTTATGCAGTTCCATATGAATATTGGCGTTGTACCTTCTATTCTGTGAATAATGTCATTGGAATTTTGATAAGGAATGAATGGAATCTGTAGTATGCACATTTTGGTAGTAATAATATTTCCAATCCATGAACACAGGATATCTTCCAGTACTTCTATCAGTGTTTTATAGTTTTCAATGCCCAGATCTTTTACCTCCTTGGTTAAATTTATTTCTAAGTATTTTTATGTTATTATAGATGGGTTTGTTTTCTTGATTTGTTCTTTGGAGAGTTTGTTTAGTGTACAGAAACAGTGCTGATTTTTGTATATTGATTTTGTATCCTGCAGTTTTACTGAATTCACTTATAGTTCTAATAGATTATGAGTAGAATTTTTAGGATTTTTCTCTATAAAAGATTATGTTGTCTGCAAACAGAGACAAATCAACTTTTTCCTTTCTAATTTGGATGCCTTTTATTTCTTTCTTCAACAATAAATTAGCTATATATTAAATTGAAACATGAAAAATATTTTCTCTCAGCACTTACATAAAAATATTTCCACTCATTAATTTTTGGCTTTTTATGTTGCTCTTAAATGTTATGTATAAGCCTAAGTGTCATTCTGTTATGTATAATCCTACTTATTATCTCTGATTGTGTTTAAGACTACCTCCTATCTTCTTAGTAATCTACCCTATAATATTTTAAATATTTTACGTAGGGCTTACTGTGCATCCCACTTTTGAGAATTCATGCATTAATACTGTTGGGAAATTCTTTATATATTATCACTCTCCCTATTCTCTTTATTTTTGGAATGCTGCAAGTTATATACAGGCTATTTATTCTGGCTAGCCATTTTCCTAAACTCCCTTTAATAGTTCATTTTTTTTACTCTCTATGATATATTTAAAATAATTTTTAAACTCTATCTTTCATTTTACTACTTCTCTGTTCAACTGTGTCTAACCCAATGGCTAACTTTTCCACTACATCTTAATTTATTTTTTTATTTCTTGAAGTTCTATTTATATCTTGTTCAAACTATGCTTTATTTTATAGTGCTATGTCCTATTTTTCTGTATTTTATTCTGCCTTTTATAAACTCCATCATTTTAAACACATCAATTATATTAACTGAGCTCTAATCTTGCTATTTTTATTTGTACAGACTCCTAGAATTTATCTATTGAATTGTTTGCTATCTTGCTTGGGACATGTCTGCTTCTCTAAATATCATTAGTAAAGTATGATTATTTTTCTTTCAAATTCACCATGGTTTATACTTTTCTAAATAAAATAAAATGCATTACTAGAAAAAATAAAATTACCAGGTATTAAAAGTATAAGGCTTTAAAAGAATTAGCACAAATTTGTATTAATTACTCTATAAATTGACACAATCATTTTTAATACCATCAATTTCTATACTTATCTTGTTACTGATAGATAGCAAACACTTCACGAACCAGCTGTAGTGTACAGATCACATTTTACAGTGCTTTTTTACTTGCTTTTATCTTGAACAGCAAATTTGTCACTAATATGAGCAAAAATTTTACCTTTAGTTATTGGTTGAAAGATTCTCAGACATGTCAATGAAGTAAATTTGAACCTCAAACCTACCTGAAGTATAAGCCAATGTTTACAAGAGGTATTACATTTCAATAATAGACCAAGTAGGTGAAAACAAACATCTATCAGTTATATTGAAGAATGAATACTTTTCTTGTCCATCTTTTCACTTAGGGTATAGTTCGTTGAATTGTGGAGGGCCAAGTGATAAGAGTATACTTTATGTGGTCACAGACTCACAATCCTATTCCTAAAATAACCCAAAATTTCCTTTGACATTCCCCTAACATCATACAACTACAGAATCAGGTTAAAAGCTTACTTCTTTAATTTTAATTCATGCACTCATTTCTTATATCTCCATTTAAGAGCAAGTTAGGTATATTTTATCTTTGCAGGTCTAATTCTTTGTCCAATAAGAATCTCTATTATTTAATTGAAAAAGCTTAGAATCTAATACATTCATAGAAATACTTAAACTTGATTTTGAATTTGAAAATCTTTTTGGGTTGGTTTGTGATTTTTCTCTACAATGCTTAGATTTCCATTAAAGATTTTTTCCACACAAAAAACTTGGCGATCTCCTTTTTGCAACCCACCAATTCATAAGTGGTATTAACCTGTTATTTTTGAAAATTACCAGATGTAAAATACTAAGAAAACAAAGGCAAATAATCTATGTGACAAAAAATAATTGACTAAAATTTATACTTTCTCCTAGTTTTAATAATGTTTGAAACTATAGCAACTATGTACTATTTATGTACATGAAATGCATAAAACAAAGTGATACCATGGTATAAGTAGCAGTCCCCAACCTTTTTGGCACTAGGGACCAGTTTCATAGAAGACAATTTTTCCATGGACTTGGGGTTGGGAGGGATGGTTTTGGCCTGATTCAAGAGCATTACATTTATTGTGCAGTCAGACCTCTCTGCTAATGATAATCTGTATTTGCAGCTGCTCCCCAGTGCTAGCATCACTGCCTCAGCTCCACCTCAGATCATCAGGCATTAGATTCTCATAAGGAGTGTGCAACCTATGCCCTCACACGTATAGTTTACAGTAGGGTTCGCACTCCTATGAGAATTTAATGCCACCACTGATTTGACAGGAGACAGAGTGTAGGCAGTGATGTGAGCGATGGGGAGCGGCTGTAAATACAGATGAAGTTTTATTCCTTTGCCAGCCTCTTAACTCCTACTGTGTGGCCCAATTCCTAACAGACCACAGACCAGTACAGGTCCTTGGCCCAGGGGTTGGGGACTTCAGGTATAAAGTACAGTGAGAAAAATACATTGTTCAAATTCTATAAAATTTTAAAAGTCACAATATTAATAACAGATTATGTCAAATCTAAATGAAATAAAAATAAGAGTACAATTTATTAAATTCAATTACAGCAATTGTTCTAGCCTTTTGGGTCACAAAAGTTAATAATACATGGAGAATACATATTAGCAGAAGAAATCAGACCATAAATAAATAAATAAATGGATAAAATAGCTTTTGATAGTGATTAGTTCTAAAGAATCGATCTAACCTATACTGAGGTTGAGGACTCACAATATAGAGATATGACATAATATGGTCAAGGAAGACCCTTCTCAGGTAATTTTGGAATTGCTATCTAAGAGTATACAGGAGGTAGTATAGGAAAACCTAGGATAGTTAGTTGCGCACTGGAAACACGTAGCTTTTAAAAAATCTCTTTACTGTTCCCTCCTTCCATCCCCAAATTTCTGATTTTATTAATCTGGGTTGGAGTGTAAGCATCATTTATATATTGAACCCCTCCAGGCAGTTGTAATGTGTATCTGCGGCTGAGAATCATTGACCTAGGGCCAAGATTTTCTACACATTCGATGTATGTGAAGAGTTTCTAAAAATCTGCAGTCTCAGGCTATATCCGGATTAATTAAAGTCAGAATATCTGAGGGCTAATTCTTGGCATCAGTATTCTCTCATACCATCCCAGTTGATTCCAATGTATAGCCAAAGTTGAGAACCTATCCTCTAAAGAAAGGCTTCTAGGTAGAGGAAGAGCAAATGCAAAGGCCCCAAGAAAGGGATAAGATTGATGTTTTCCAAGGCCAGAAAGAAAGCCAGTTCTAATGGAGTGAAGAAAAGTGTGTTACAAGATGATATAGGAATGGCAGTATTAATAGAAATTATCTAGCAATGACTAATAAGGAGAATTATGTAACATAATTTCTATTTTAAATTTATTTCTTTGGCCACTACATAGAAATTAGACAATAGATGCATAACAATGAAAGCAAGGATCAATAATCAAGAAAATATAAAATAAAAATGAAGAAATAACATAAGAAGAGCCAAAGGAAAGAATTATAAAAGAGTAGTTTCTAAAACATTATATAAACTTGAAAATCTAAGTGAAATATGAGTTTTTAGTAAAATATATATAAATTTCTAATAGACCAGTAAACGATGAGGATAATGAAACATAATCAAAGCCATTCCTATTTAAAAAATAGCCAGGTCAGGATTGTTTTGTTGGTAAATTCTTTCAAGTAAAAAGTGAATAAACAAATTCAAATACTATTTAAGCCTATACAAAACATAACTTTTAGAACCAAGCTTCTAAATTGGCACTGATGGGCAAACCAGCAAGCCAAAAACAGCAATGGACAAATCTCACTTATTAAAATGATATCAAATTCAAAAAAAATTAGCAAATCAAGTAAGCTACATGTAAAAAAATTCACATTCTGTGTGTGGGCAGGTGGATTTAATTTCAGATATGTAAAGGTTATTTCTATTCAGAAAACATACTAAAATAGGATATTAATTCACATACAAGCAAAGACACTTCGCAAAATTGAAAATAGTTCTAGATAAGAGCAAATACATATTTAGGTACCTTGTTCCTCGCTCACATTATGTGAGTCCTGTGGGCTGCTATACGGCTGCACTCCAGTGAGCTCTATTGCACCATGTTGAGCTGGGCTGCACTGACTGTCTATTCTAATTGGACTCAGGCTGTAGGACTAACCTATCTGGAGCATGCTGCTCCCGTGGTATTGGGAGAAGGGCAAAGAGAGGGCATTGGGCAAAGCAATGCAAACCCATTTAATGTTTCTGCACCTGTGTGCCATTAATCAAAACAAGTCACATGGCCCAGCCCAAAGTCAATGTGGTGAGAAATGAATGGAAAGGGTGAGAAGAAAAATATAATTAAGAATAAACCATAAAATCTACTTCCTCAAATAAACATAAATAAAAACTATTCCTGTTACATGAATATATGGTTTACTTTTTACATAATAATATAGAGATAGAGCTATTACAAACCAAAATCAACACCTAGCTTAACAGTTTAAAGCTAAACGTATGTTCATTTCAGGGACAGAAATGAAACATGTTTTCTTTATTGTTTCAGAAATATTGAGCAATAATTCTGAAAACCTAGCCAGCGCAATTAGAGAAGAGAAGGAAATAAGTAATATATAAATTTGAAAGCAGAATGAAAATTTAACACATTTTGCATATGGTATGACCATATAAGCAAGAAAACTCAAGAGAATAAACTGTAATCAACAAATAATAAAAGTGAGTGGGTAGCTAATTAATATAAAAAGTAGCTGTCCTATTATCTACAACAGTGGCAGCTTAAAATATAGTAAAAGAAAAAGTTATATTGTTAATTATATTAGTATCAATAATAATAATCAAGCGTACATCTAACCATAAATGTACTTAATATATTTTAAAAACTTTATAAATTTATACTATTGCATGGCAAACATTATACAATTGAGAGTTACTAATAGTCTTGAATGAATAAGAAGAAAGATCATGTTTTTTGATAAAGAGCTATATTATTATAATTCTCTTTCAATTAAGGTCATAAATTCTACTCAATACTAATTAAAATTCCATCAGCCTTTTCCCTTAGAGGGTACCTGACAAAATGACACTGGGGTTCACATGGAGGAATACATATATGACAATAACCAAGAAATTTCAGAAAAAGATCAGTAACGAGACCCTCACTAGATTTTAAAATGGCCACTAATGAGGGACTGTTTAGATAAATTATGGTTGTTTCATATAATAATTAATACAAAGCTATTAAAATAGATGTGCATATGACATCTGCAGAGTTCCAGGACATATTATTTAAAATATACAAACATATTAAATAAGAATATAAATTTTAAAACACACATATCAGATGTTTCTGAAAGAATATACATCAAACTATTAAGTAGTTACATATTCAGAGAGGCACTAGTGGTTTTCCAAGAAGGGAAATACTTGCACTTTTCAATGTCTGATTGCCTTTTTACCATGTGCATGTATTACTTTTGTTTTTGTTCATAATTGAATTCTCACAAAGCTTCCCAGTGTTAATAGGTTTATGATGTATCCAGAAATTGAAATGAAATTTATACCCCTGACAAATTTTACATTAAAACTTACTATTGAATAATTTCAGATGATGCTATACATCATTTAAATAATTTATATTTGTTTATTTACTTAATGTGTGCACTATACCACTAATTTTAAGATATGCATTTGCCCCTGAAGACATGTATTTTAGCATAGATTTCTCTTATTATGATTGTAATATTTGACAATAGCTGAAAACTAGTTGAGGTTCTCATTAATTTTGATATTTCTACTCTTTAACTTGCCATGTGGATGTATTACTTTTCTAAGGAGCTAGTCAATAATATCTGGAATATTGTGAGTTAGTAAAGAACTCAGTTAACATCATTCCTTTGTGACACTGTAAGATTACAAAACTTTGAGTGGAGAGTAAAATAAATCTCTCATTTTCTCAAATGGACAGATAACTGTAGCTTCTCATAAAATAACAATCCAAGTATACTTTAAGCCTCATTCTTTGCTGGTGTTTCAAAATTTCAGACTAAAAGGGACCAAGACATTGTGACTTTTAAATATGAACATTGCAGTATTTGAAATGGGTGAATGCCTGAATTAATTCCCCCAAATAGATAGAAACAGTGAAGGCTAAAGGCAAAGGAAACATACCACCTTACCTTAGTTGCAGCAGGATCGCTAAAACAACTTTGCCCAAGAATCTGGCCCTAAGGAAACATATTTGATGTTGAAACAAGGTCTCTTTGCTAGTTATTTCGTTGCATGTCCATCTGCTATGTTGAGATTGTGCCAGCTCACAAACTGGTCTGCTATTTTCAGTAAGGCATGTGCCAAAGCAGCACATGGTTTAGACTGGCAGATTACATAAGGCTGCGAGTATCCACTATAATAAAAATTTAGTCTTTTGCCCAGTATGTTTGATCCTTAAATTGCTCGCTGCATGTTCATTAACTCAAAAAATTCCCTTGAAAGAGGAGACATATCATTAGTTTATAGTTAAGGAATCTTGACAAGACATGAAATAACTTACCCAGAGCCACAGGTAAATATTTAATGGAATGTCTGGGTTTGTTTATATAGAGCCACCTCTTCTCATCTGAGTTTATGATACTCGCATCAGAGGGAAAAGGTGATGTAATTCGATATGGTATGGATAGCACTCGGCCTGGTGATAGAGATATTTCCTGAAAAAGTAGTTAATGATGAGAATGAAACACTTGAAATGAGACAAAGACTCAAATTGCAACTATAAATTTTAATGAATTATTTGTCTGGAAATTCTTACTTTTAAATCAGTACTATTATGTTATATTTCCCTCTTATAAGACTACTTGGGTGATTACTTTGGCCTATTGGGCTGATATTCTCTGTACCACAGTACGACAGGGGCTATTTAGGAGAAGCTTTAGAAATATTACCTATTTCAATAGAATCTTTTGGAAACATTTGAACATATTAATAACTTCTTTGGAGTGAGAAGTCAGATGCAGTTTAAAATTGTGTCTTCTTTTATAATTTTTTTAAAGATCAAAATTAAACAGGAAATAAATCTAATAATTACTAGCATGTACAAGCTTACTATTTTGAAAGCTCTAAATATGGTACCATAGCAAAGTTTGCCTATCATCACAGCTAAAAAGAGGAATACTGATACTTCCTGGTCCTTTAGATTAATCAAATCTTGTCATCTTGATTGACTTTCTAGGTTTGTAAAATAATCAAATTTTAAATTTTGCTAGACTGCTTTAAGACCTTTGATGAGCATTTGGACAAGCCTATCAGTCATATTTGTGAATGACATGAGGTTGGAAGGGATATAGAAAATGTTGATATAAACATTTTTAAAGGCAAAAAATAGATAAACCTGTAAAGTTAAAATTTGGTGTTCAATGTAAAGTTATTTTGCTCTTAGGTCAGGAAAATTCAAATTTATAAGGATAGAATAAAGATTAACCCATGTGAAAATCACACTGACATTTTAGTTTAGCTTCACAATCAGCACGATATGCCCAGGTCATCATACCCAGTTGTGGCCACCATATTTCAGGAGGAATTTTAATAAACAGAATTATAGGACACAAAGGAGGATTATGAGAAGACTCCAAAATGTTGTATAATGCTTAGTTTAAAAAATGGGATTATTTAATCTAAAGAATGTAGACTAAACACAATATACCTTTTAAAATATTTGAAGGACTGCATGTGAAAGTGTATTTAGCCATGATTTGTATGATCAAAGAGGCAAGAAGAAGATCCAAAAATTGAACATTACTGAGGAGCAAATTTCAATTCAAGGGAAGAGAAAACTTTCTCCAACTAGAACTTCTTAAAAGCAGAATGGGTCTTCAAAGAGAAAAATGGTTGAAGGGCTTTATGCAGAGACTAGAGGAGTATTTGTAAGTAGTATATAAAAGGAAATTTAATTGTCCACTAGGGAATGGGAAGAAAACTAAGTGATTTGGGACATATCACTTCTGTGGTTCTTTTAAATTCATACACAGTTTTAAATAAAAATTCTCTACAATCTAAGGCCAATTGGTTGACCTTACACACACACACACACACACACATAAATGTTTGTATCCAAGCATAGGAAGATTTTAATATTATAAGAAGTTACTAAAGTTTTGAGAAATATTTATTAGCTCTTTAGAATGGAGAATTTTGGATTCCATTCTTTTAATCCCATTTGACTTCCTGCTTAACTGTTATAAATGAATCTACTCTGTTTGCATGGTTGAAATTGCCCAGAGATAAAAGTGACAGCTAGGGCAGTGAGAACGAGGACAGCAAGGCAAGACAGAGGTGGGCTCCTTGAAGATGACAAGAGGGAGCCTGGATTTGCTGTCGGAGGCAAGAGGCCACTCGTAAACGGATTCAGAAGTGAACGGTCTGAACAACAAGAAACAGGAAAATGTTAAGCTCTCAAAAGCTTTCCAAAATAAAAGGGACATGGAGAATACAAGATTTTATATATCCTAACCCTGCTATCTAACTGAGAAGCACACAAAAGAAATGGGCCAGATAAAACTGGCGTTTATCAGGAATGGAGCAGATACACCCTTAACCTGACAACTCCGTGGGCAGACTACAAGGAAGAGGCTTACTTGTTCTGGGAGGCGAGTTCAACATCGACCCTAAGGGATAAGACCTGAACAAAGAAAGGGAGAAGTAAGTCTAAGGACATGAGGTGGAAGCCTAATGGGACTGGGCAGTAATTCCCGTTTCCAAGAGCGAAAATGACTTTTACACTAAGCCTCAGCAAGTGACTGCGTTTTCCACTTCCCTGTGCTACGATGTGGTTAGCCACACCACTGCTTGATTTAGAACAGTGGATTTACAGAGGTCTCTTAGGGGCTACAAATCATTCTTTTTTTCTTTTTTTCTTTTTTTTGTACAGACAGATATTTACTTTGAAACAATTTCTTTAAAATGATTCTATTACATATACTTTTCTGCACACTAAGTAAACAATTTGAAGTGCTCAATGCTTCTATTTTTCCTACATATATAATAAAAGGGTATTACTTGAAGTAGTTCTATGTTGTATACATTAATAGTATTGAGATTTATTTCTTAAAAATCTCACTCATTTCTATTTTCCACCAAGAAAGATTTATCAGACATGTAGCTATTCAGGAAATGATACGTGGTATTACTTTGTATTATTATTTAAACTATTGCTCGTACTAGGTTAACGGTGTTGATTACGTTAAAATAACATGGCAGATTATAAATACTGTTTGTAGAATGCATAATTCCAAAGCCGGGTTGCATCTTTGGGAGTTAAAGACCAACAAAACTCACCACAGAAGGACTAGCTTCATTAAAGAAGGTAGTTCATTGACTATCCTCAAGACCTCAGCTCTCAGGGTGTGGTAGCTGCTTATGCAGAGCAAAACAAATCAAGAAATCGGGGTATTTGTTCACCTTCAGAATAGAATAATCAGAGGCAAATCAGGTAAGAACACAGAGCAGGAAATGGTCTATAAAAAGGGCATCAAGCTACATGATACAACATAAGGAGGTGAATATAGATAATGTTCAAGCCTTAAAGCTACCTTGAAGAAGAGAACAAGTGAAGATCTCCAGGTTGGAGAATAATTTGCAAATTGGTTCTAGTTCTCCTAAAAAATGCATGATTGGACAAAAATTGAGTGACCCTTAAAAGAAAAACCTTGAGGTAATCCCACTACAAATTAATGCTATAAAACACTTTGTAAACCCTCTATTTTTATTTCTCCATGTCCTCCATAAAGCAATTTAAGAGTGTGACTATACAGTTAGTATTGGATATGGTGAGTACATGGTAAGTGTCTGGATCTCTTATATATATGAAAATGTCCTAATGGAAGGTAAGGGACAATCTGAACAAATGCCTAGGTGGTTTTGGGTGCTCAGATAATTCAGCACTCTCAATTCAGGGAATTTCCAATCAATCTTTCAAGCCCCAGGAAATTCTGAAAGTCCACCTACAGGGTAATAAACCATACATTTTGCATATTGTATGTGAAAATATTAAAAGAAATGTTCATTGTTTTCTAACTAAGGGCTTTGTACTACTTTTAATTTTCAAAGAGGAAACTAGATTTACATTTTAAAACAGTAGGAAGCATAATTATTAATGATTGATAAGGCATCCACAGAGATAGAAGAAAGGCATTTGAAATAAATTCTCATTACTTTTTTATAATCATTTCTTTATTTAATCATATGTGTTGTTACACTTAATCTTTGATTTTTAAAACATTTCTAATAGTTTAGTATCAAGTCAAACTGAATCATCAAACCTATGTTGTAGTTAAAATACAATTATGTGGTCAAATTCTAGAGTAAAATAAATTTTTAATGAGTTCATAATAAAAAATGTGTATAAAGAACCATTTATAAATTTATGCCTTAAACATCTTTGACATTCATTTCTATTCATTGTGACAATAAAAAAGTTTCAAACATGGAAATGGACAGAAAAGTACAATGAGCAAATCTCAGTTAAATAATCACTTAAACTTAAGTCATGCGAGGAACGTTTATTATAATAGAAGAACTTGAAATTACATGGGAAAAAGCTATGACAATTGGCAGATTATGATTCAAGTACCTGTAAATTTTTATGACACTATAATGTTTTAAAAAACGTAAGAGTAAGGAATCCACATGCTACTCAGTTTAGGATAAATTAATAAAATTCTGCATACTATTATCTACCTTAGTGATATTTTTGTGGTGTCTTCAGTTAAATTTCAAACTACTGTAAATCAATTCAGGAATAGTTACTGCAATAAAGAGAAAGAAGATAAAACCTTGAATAAATGTACCAAGAAAAAAACATTATAGTCTTGGCATGTTTATAGTTCAACAGGACATTAAGTTAGCAATTTAGCATAAAAATGAAACTTCCAAAATATTTAAAACTTCTGATTTATTCTTTCATACAATCTGGCTAGTGATTTCTAGGTAATCCAGGAGCTATCTTTTTAAAGAGTACAACCGTAGTTTTTCTTGGGTTTAGACATATGGTTTTGGCAGTTTTGCTGTATGAAATAAAGCAAGGCTACTTTTCTAGAGTCTGCTATTTATCTCTTAAAAAAAAAAAAAACACTAAAGTTTGACTGACACTAATTTCCTGAACAAGATACTCTAGAAACTCCAGTTTATCTTATAAAATCATAACAGACAGGGTTTGTGATGTCCCCTCCGCAAGATTCTTTATTCTGTCAGTTTATAGCATTTGAAATGACGGAAAGAGATGCGTTCCTTTCATATGCCATCCAGGAGAACAGAACCTGTCACCAACAGTGTAATGTGCTGTGTATTATCACTCTGAGTGATCCAGAGGCCCAGAGACTGTCATCTTTTTAGACTGTACAAGTCAACACAAATAAAACTGAGGAGGCAAATGATAATGTCTGAGATAGAGCCGGGCTCATTCTGGCCATTACTTTTTATTCAAACCTTACAGATGACATGATGTGAAAAATGAGCCTATGTCTAGTTCAATGCCCATTAGTGTGTGAGCACATTATCTTCTACTTTTCACATTGAATCTCTCTGTACTCACTCTGCCAGTTATAGCTCGGCAGCCTGTCAGCGAAAGGGGGTTTGGACTACTTTTTAAAAAATTTTATGTTACTATAAATTGCAAATAATTTGATCTACTCATTCAAAAGATTAGGCATAGTATTTACTGAAATTTCCCAGAGATTATTCGTCTGTTGATAAATAATTAGTGATGGTATCAGGCTGTTCTTTTGAACAAAGAATCCTCATTGGGAATTTTTTTTAAGAAAACTAAATAAAATTTCTATTCAAATAAATAAGCTGGGAATTTTAATTTATATTGAAAGAGCATTTTGAGTGTGATCAGATGGCCCTATCATTTCCAATCCATGATAAATTCCACAGTTTTCCATATCTAAATACCTCAGGCACTCCCTGTCGAAAATGAAATAAATAGTATAATTTTGTGATGTGTAAAAGACTCAGGAATATTTGTTTCCTGTGGAAACTTATTACTGAAGAAAAGCTTGATGAATACTTTTGCAATCCTCTCAGTTCCCAGGCCCCTCACATTGCTTCCATAAACATAAAAGAAACATCTTTGTGCCTGGTGATGTGGAGAAATCAATTAATTTATCATATCACACTTTAAGTGCCACATTATCTTGGCCTGGTAGCAAATTGAACAATGAAAATGTACTTTTCAACAATTCCATTGGATAGAAAATTTGACAGCCCCCAAAGTGTAGATTTGCCATCTTCAGAAATTGCTGAAAACACACATACACACACACCCACACTCACACTCTAAATAAAAACTCAATTTCTGAGGAATTTTTAACATGCTCATTAGCATTATCAATAGCTGGGTAAAATTCTAATTTTTTCCATTTGAAATCTTTAATTATCCCCAATACTCTCAGTATATTCCACAATTACTTTATAGGAAGAAGTAAGCACATTTTTAAAGTTTTCCTAAGTATAGAAATACTAAACATGAAATTGTTATGGTTCCATTGTTTAAATTACAATAGAATTCAAAGTTGTCAGTATTGCAAATGACTTGAAAGATATAATTGGTGATTTTTTAACAGTTAATGCATATTTATTTTTGTCATTGCACCATTACTTGCTGTACCTTCATGTTGAATTATATTTCATTATGTGGCCACAGGAACAGCCTAAAGAAATCTGAGGATCTTAGAAAAAGAAGCTGAATTTCTTCTCCGCTGACTTTCATATGTGTCCTGTAACAGAAAGGTAGCAGCATGTTTTATGACGAGCTTTATTTTACGTTGAAGTCGCCAGCCTTCCCTTCTTAGACTGAAGCATTGTTTGGATACCATAATTTCTTACCTCAGAAAATGGTTTACAATGTTTTTAGTTCCCTTCTGAAATGTCAATGATAGGCATTACTGTCTATGCAGAAGTTAAATGGTACCACATTGGAAGAATAGTAGATGAGGAATATTTATTTTAACTTCATCTTCCATTTCCTTCTGCCTGGATTATCATCCTGTGTTATTTATGGTGAGAATGATGGTATGAATATACAAAATTGTGTGTACTGCCTGAGAGAGATATTAGAACCATCGTGATGACTTCCTAAGGTGAATATTTTGTCCAGATATAACAACAATGTTGGTAACATTAGCTCAGGTTTCTTTTAAAATTCCAATTCAAATAATAAATAGCTCAGGATTTGATGTAGTCAATGACCACTTTTGAGGGAATCCAAAAACTTATGCTATGGGAAGGTGTGAGCTATTGATACACTAAATGATAAAATAAAATATTTCACCCCTTTCGTTTATATAATACTTCAAACAGTTTTATTTCAGTTATCTAACTATTTCATTTTTTTTCGTTTTCTAAAAACCAAAGTATTCAAATGGACTAAAATTAAACTGGAGAATTTTTATTAGGTTTTGAATTGGTCTTTAATGTCACCTTTTGCTTTTTTAAAAAAAAAAGAATCATAGAGACTGAAACAGCAGCAGTTGTTCAGTTGAAGCAGCAATTTCTTCAACTGTTAAAATTATAGTTTTTGAAAAGAAATACTGTTTCAAAGTTTGAGAACCCATTTAAGCCCCAATTAAACTAACAGAAAAAGTTAATGATTTTTTCACTTTTATGATGCAACTTGCTTCTTTTAACTTTCTCATTATGATGCTTTCCTTGGCACATATATCCTTGAAAGTCGCTACTAAAACTAAATTAAAATGATATATTGGTTGCCAATGAAAAGACAGCATTGAAGATAATGCAATTCATTGGCAAAAACATTTGTTACCAAAAGGCATCCAAATAAATAATCTCTAGTAGTGTGAATTTTACTTCCAATCCTTGTTTATTCAGAATGAACTTAATGTATGTATACTACCTTCCTATTCATGCTTTGTTTTCATCTAAAACTCTCTGAATTAAACAATGCATTCCTATACTTCCAACTTCCGTGTAAATGGTTTGTCTGCCTCTAAAAATATCCGAGATTTACACATTTTGTCTTGAATGGTATTTACTCTTTTACTTTGTCTCTTTCTATTTTTCTTGTTCAGAAAAAATGCCAAGTGCCTTACTCAATCCAGCTGTTGTATTTGCATGTTCCAAGGAAATATTCAACTGTTGATCTTTTTGACCTTAAATGACCTAATTTTCTAGACCTGGTGTCCTCTTTTACTTTCTTTCTGAAGGAATAACAGAGTACCAACATTTTTCTAGGTTTGCATATTCTCTTTATGTAAATTAAAAGTTGTCTTTATTCTCTTCATTAAATGGAGGACCAACATTTTTCTAGGTTTCCATATTTTATTTATTATTAATATTTGGTTATCTAAAATCTTGCAAATTTATTTTTAATAAAGATAACATATTTAAAATATTGATCAGTATTCTATAGGAGTAAAACTCTATTGCAAAAAAGTTTATATGTTTATACTTTTCATAAACTATTGATATATCCAAAGGAAAGGATTAATTATTCAAGACACTAGAATTGGAGAAAAACAGGAATAGGAGAAGGGATCACCTTTTCTAAAGACTAAATTGCTTAAGAAAGTCTTCACTAGAAGCACTTATAATAGCTAAAGAAACTAAATTTGGGAATATGGTTTTTGAAATTTTATTAACTCTTACCTTAAAGGTTTTTACTTCATTAATACTGTATTTCAGAGATCTCCAATTTCAAGTAAACTCTTTATTTTGAATACAAAAAAAGAAAAAAATCATAGAAATACTTTTGACCTGTTCTGGTGGTGAGTATAGAATACATTTAATAAATATTAATATATAACAGTAAATAATAAAGACAAACACGGCAGAATACTATGCAAATGTCATATGTAATGAAAAACTAAGTATACTGAAACTAACAGAAAAGTAAGAATAGAAGATAAGAGCATATAAAAGTAAAATAACCTTTATGAGAGTTACTCATATATATATAATATTACCTGAAAGTAAACTAGATGTTAGGAAGAGGGAAGGAAGGGAAAAGAAAAGGTAATTGGTAATTATAATTTTTGATCCTAGTAGAAAATAATTATAAAATATTTCATAGAAAGGAATATAATACCAGTTGTGCAATGGATAATGTGTCTGGCTACAGATCAGAAAGGAATATAATAATATAATAATATGTACCACTTCTCAGCCTTTTGACTAAGATCAAATGTGTTAATATAATATTTTATATATGTTAATCCTTATGAAAATGACCTTTTATTATTCCTTTAGGATTTACTTGGAGGATAGAATTGAATTAAAGAAAATATATTTTCCTAAATGGGAACTCTAAAGGCATCATATAAAGTTACCACTTGAGAAAATGCAAATCTTCTGAAATATGAAATATATACTAGAAAATAAACATGTGGTGAAAGTATTTGGTAGTATATTAATTATAAATTATTTATATATTTAAAACTTTCATTGTATTTTATATATAGGAATATGACCAAATGAAGACCATTATATGAGTCATTTCATTGATGTAAGTGGTCTATCTTCACAATTAAAAGAATAAAATATTCAGACTGGCTAAAAAGAAAAACTCAACTCTGCTGAATATGGAAGTTTCTCATAAGAAAAAGGAGATTGAGAATGATTAAAAATGAAAAGATGGGCAAAGATATAGTAGGGAAACACAAATGAAACAAAACCAGAATCACTATTTTAATAATAAACAAGGTAGAATGCAGGTAGAAGGAAGGAGAAAGAGAGGGTAAGCGAGGGAAAAAAGAGGAAGAGGATAAAAGGAAGGAAGAAAGGACGGAAGGAAGGAAGGAAGGAAGGAAGGAAGGAAGGAAGGAAAAATTAAACAAGACAAAAGAAGATGAAATGCCAAAAGTAAAAATCAAAATACAATGTCTACTAATAATATTTATAGACCTAATAAGAAAGCAGCGAACTTTATAGCAAGATCCAAAAGAACATAAAAGATACATAAAATAAAAAAACAATGATCATGGTAGTTTAACACCTTTCTCCATTCCAAAAGAGATTCAGAAAAAGAAAAAAGGAGAAGATCATATCTGTACATATCCATGATTTAGATTTCATTTAGATAAAGAGGTGTTTGACCAATGATATTTATTAAAGAATAACTGTTTATCCTGTACAATTTCATGCTGATAAAAATACTAAAAGTACAAAAGATCTTGTCTGATAACAATGCAAATAAACAAACCACATTAGAAAATGATAAAACAAAGTAATAAGACAAAAAAATCCTTCCATTTGTAAATTTAAAAGGATGTAATTAATCAGTTTGTAATCAGGGGAAAATACCATATGAAATTTTAGATTTTTGATAAAATAAGAATAACAAAAATACTATCATAACATTTATGAAATGCAGCAAAAGAACTAGTTCAAGAAAAATTCACAGTAGTCAATATAATATTAGGTTATTAAGTATGAAATGTCCAATTTCTTTAAGTACTGTGTGACAATGTTATGGAATAATTTCTGCACTATGAGTACCAGCAATTCTTTGTAAAATCTGGCTGTGAATCCAATGGTCTGGGGATTTTTGTTGTTGTTATTGGAAGATTTTTTAGTACTGCTGCAATCTTGTTGCTTCATTTGGAACCAGAAAAGTGCTGAACAAGCAAAGCAATCTTATGCAAAAAGAACAAATCTGGAGGCATCACATTACCAGACTTCAAACTCTACCACAAGGTTATGATAACCAAAACAGCCTGGTATTGGCACAAAAATAGAAATATAGACCAATAGAACAGAATAGAGAACCGAGATATAAAACTATCCACATACAACCAACTGATCTTTGACAAAGCAGACAACAATATACACTGGGGAAAAGAAGCCCTATTCAATAAATGGTGCTGGGGAAATTGGATAGCCACACGCAGAAGATTGAAACAGGATTCATATCTCTCAACACTCACAAAAATTAATTCAAGATAGATAAAAAACTTACATGTAAGACATGAAACCATAAGAATTCTAGAAGAAAATGTAGCAAAAACTCTTCTAGATGTCAGCCTAGGCCAAGAATTTATGAAGAATACCCCAATGGCAATCACAACAACAACAAAAATAAATAAATGGGACTGACTTAATTAAATTAAAAAGTTTCTTCACAGCTAAGAAAATAATCAACAGAACAAATAGACAACCTACAGAATGGGAGAAAATATTCACAGCCTATACATCTGAAAAAGGGCTAACAATAACCAGAACCTGCACAGAACTCAAGCAAATCAGCAAGAAAAAAACAATCCTGTTAGAAAGTGGGCAAAAGACATGAACAGAAGCTTTCAAAAAGAAGATAGACAAATGAACAATAAACATACAAAAAATGCTCAACATTGATAATTATCAGGGAAATGAAAATTAAAACCACAATAAGATATCAGCTTATCCCAGTTAGAATGGCTTTTATTAAAAGTCCAAAACAATAGATGCTGATGTGGATGCAGAGAGAAAGGAATGGTCGAACTGCAAATTAGTACAGCCTCTGTGGAAAACAGTATGGAGATTCCTCAAAAAACTAAAAGTAGACCTACCATTTGCTCCAGCAATCCTACTACTGGGTGTTTAACCAAAGGAAAAGAAGTCATTTTATCAAAAAGACACCTATACTTGAATGTTTATTACAGCACAATTCACAACGGCAAACATGTGGAATCAACTTAAATGCCCATCAATTCATGAGTGGCTTAACAAAATGCGGTATATGTATACTGTGGAATACTACTCAGCCATGAAGAAGGATGAATTAAGGCCTTTTGCAACAATTTGGAAAGAGCTGGAGACCATTATCCTAAGTGAAGTATCTAAAGAATGGACAAACACCACATGTACTCACTATTAAACTGGAACTAACCAATGAGTGCACATGTGCACAGAAGGAGGTAAAACTCAGTGGAAATCAAGCAGGGGGAAAGAGGGAGAAAGAAACAGGCAAAAACCTACCTAACAGGTGCAATGAACTCTATCTGGGTGATGGGCTCAAGCATAACAAAATTGAAACATGCAACCAAAAACATTTGTACCCCCATAATATTTTGAAATTAAAAAAACAAGAAAAGCAAACACTGCTTGCAATGGTTGTGTTAAACAGGTTTACTTTCTTCTCATATATCCCGGCTTTTTAAAAAGATAATTTTAGGTCATTTACTACTTATAATTTTAAAAATGAACTTCATATTTTAGCTGTCACCTTGTTGGATCATGACTTTCTTGTAGGTATTTTCACAAGTACTATAAATATTATTCATTATCTTATCAACATGTCAATGTCTCCATTAATGTGAATATATTTTAACAATCTATTCTGGATATGTGCTATCCTATGAAAGACTGGAACAAAAATCGGAGGTAAAAAATTTATATTTTTCATCTTTGGTCTTATGAAAACCAAAGTTGGTACCTTATTTCATTTGAATCCATGGAAGCATAATAATCAACTTTCAAAATATTTTGCACATCTGTTAAAATACAACTGGTCTGTGCTGTCCACCAGCAGTGAAGTACAAAGGATTCCACCACAGACTATCTTTCCAGATTGTTAATTCCCTTCCCAGATGGTACTGCAGAAGGCTACATGGAGTGTATGAATTTTTTAGCCAATTGAAGAAAAATTCTATTCCAAGAAGAAAATCTCTGTTCTAAGTAGTGATACATAATATATAATAGAAATCTTAGGCTAGACTCTTTCTTACCCTGTAGTTGAGCATACACAGCAGTTCATAGTTAGCAGAACTGTTTACAACCTAGTGTGTTATTTATCAAGGGCATATTCTTTCTCATGGAAGGAAAGGTGGGAGGAGCCCCTTACATTCATCAGCAGTGTTGCATTCATAGAGCATAAAATAGATTTGTAAACCAATTCATTTTCTAATCCATTATATTTCCCCATTTTTAGTATCTTTTTGAATATGTAAAATGTAACAAGAAAGTGATATGGATAATAATATGCAAATATAATTTATATATGTCCATAAAAGTTCTAGTCTTTTGTGTATTGATTTTTGATACAGAGGAAAGTGAGAACCATTTTAAAATGGTATAGAAGTCCAGAAAAACATCAAAAAAGAATAAAAATTGACATTTTGTAAGCTGTAGAGGAAATACAAATTCTACATATTAATACTTACTACTTCCCATTTTGCGGAGGCTTTGCTTCAGAAACAGTTTTTTGCCAGTACCAAAATAAATAGAAAACTAGTAAACATTGATTAATATTGCAGAATAGATCCTTTAAAAAGTTAAGTTTGGTGCTAGATTAAAAATAATCTACTATAAAATTAAAATGTGCATTTGTGGATTTTAAACAATATATACAGAAATGTTGAACTACAAGGCTGCCTTATATCTCCATATCCTCAGACCTAAGGCATGGATGTAGCTAGTTTACAGAGGAAACTAGGAAGTACATACCTTATCCATTTGTCCAATCATCTGCTGTTACCCATTGATCAAAAACGAAGAGGGAAAGACAGTAAGGAAGTCCATCACTGTAGGTCAAGTTCTCTGTGAGGAACGAGTTGATAAGTGGAGGGAAGAGGCACAGACAAGGAGAGTGAAAAGTGTAGGTAACTTTTGGGGAGGAGGCGTGGAAAGCCAATGAAAGATTTTAGTTGTTCTAGGCTCATTTTGTATATTTTTGTTCAAGGTAAACCCTAATTTGTATGAAAATCAGTACTTTCTGAAGCTTTTGGATCATCTGGCTTGAGTGTCAATTCCAGAATATAGTAATGAACAGTGAGAAAACAAAGAGGTGTATTAATTTGATGAAGAGATAAGTCTTGAATGCAAAGGCAGCTTGTATGATCTGAAGGGGAGAGATTTCCATGGCTCGTAGCATTAACCTCTAAATCACGGGTCTACAAACTTTTGTTGTAAAGAGTCATACAGTCAATAGCTAAGGCTCTATGGCCACACTATCTCTGTCACAATTTCTCATTTTTGCCATTGTTGCTGAAAAGAGCCATGGACAATAAATAAATGAATGTGACTATGTATCAATAAAACTTTAATGAAAAGTTTCACATAATTTTCATGTGTTGCAAAGTCATATTTTTGTTTTGATTTGTTCCCAGTCATTTTAAAATGTAAAAAGCATTCTTAGCTCATGAACCATACAAAAATCAAGTGGCAGGCCAGATTTGACATTCAATCTATAGTTTGGTGACCCTGGATTAACACTCTCCAGAGTCAGGTATGCACATTCGTGGGTGGAAAGACATGATGACAGAAAGATAACACATTGGAAAGCAAACAGTCATGCATAGGTTTTCTACTCCCTTTCATATTGCATTTCTGTATGTTTTATAGTATAAATATGTGTTTAATATAGTGATGAATAATAAAGTTTATAAAGTATACTCCAAAATTTGTTTTAGCTGATAGAGACCACAATCCAAAAATCTGGTGATTACTTCCTAATATAGCTTCCCAACTGTTGGTAAAAGTAACACTTGTTGAAGCCAGAAGTGTGCTAAATGAAATACAGAGTTTTCATAATAATTACCAACAACTGCTCAATCTTCAGGAAAATTGCAAGCGTCACACATCATCTTTAGTTGGCCTTGTACATTGCAGATCCTCCATCTCTAATATTTGACATTTTAGTAAATCATTTAGTGTTTTTCCTCATTCTCCAGCCCCAGAAGTGTTGTAATATGCCTCTTCCTATCAACTTTATTTTCCAGAGATTATTATCTGTGTTTCTCCCTATTCCTTTTCTAGTCACAGGCTGAGTGGAAGAAGACACAGCCCTAACACATGCAAATATTTAAGAATTCTTGGAAAAGCATACTTGCTTGCACTAAATGGCACAGAAGGATACATTGGTGAGTGGTCTTTCGTATTTGGTTCAATTTTATCACTGAAGTATATCATCTGAAAATCAGGATGGAGAAGGAGTTATTGGAAGCTTGTTTAGAAAGAAGATTCTGTTATGGGACATAGAAAATCTAAGTGATTCACCATAGGGTTTCAGCAGGACAATTCAGGGTGGGATTTGGTCTTCCAGACTCTGTTTCCATCATCATCTAATCACTAGTGAAAGGTAACATAGCTCCTTGCTCTTTTTTTTTCTTAATGCTACCAGCAATGCTGTTTAAACTTAGCTTACCTAGACTCTTTCAATTTTTCACTAAATTAAGTATAAAATATCTTTTAAAAATCACTTTATTCCTTTTCAGCAAGTAGATTTTGAATATGCATATATGTCATGAGTCACACTATTTATTCTCAATGGAAGAAAGACTCATAACCTTCATTAGATATTCAGATTTCATCTTCCTTCTTTCCCTGTGTACACTACTAAGACTATCAAAAAATCAACTTCCACCAGTAAATCAACTCTTTCACTCTTACATCATTTTGTTCTACTTAATTGTATCATTCCCATCAAGCTATAAAAAAAATTTTGTTTACACATGCATGCACACACACACACCAGGTACATTTATTTATGCAAATTAAAAGTGGTTTTCAATTATTTTTTGAGAGGGAAATTAAATTCAATTTGTAAAGTAAGAACAAATTTACGAAAATATTTTGAGTTTCAGTATTCATTAAAGTATATTTACCGAAATTACTCAATTCTTTAGAATAAATCATGATGAAAAGTCCTATGCTGTGAAGAGTACTGCTTAATTTTATTTTCATGATAAATCTGATATTGTTGCTTTTATTGCATTATATTAAACATATTATTAAATAAAATAATATAAAGACTTTTTGTATCTTGCCATTCTATCAGTTGATTCTAACTGTAAAAGCTGTGAGAAGTGTTTCCTCTTCTTTTGGTCTATATTAACATAATTTAAATAATCCAATATAAGATTTCTCATGCAAATATTCTTTATATTTGGAAGGAGAAAAAGAGAAGAGAGAAAGGAAGGAAGGAAGGAAGAAGACTGAATTTGAAGCTACAGTAATCAACTACCTGTGAATAGTTACAATTTTCCTCCAGGCCTGACATCCAGCCCATACAAAATGACTGCTTAAACTCGTGAAAGTTGAGAGCAGTGGCTTAGTAATTTGGAATTCACCTGCTGAGCTCATCGAGTCATTATTTGGAACTTTGCAATGTCCTGCATTACACATGCAGACGCTGCGCCGTCATTTACAGATGCAATGAGAGAAAACCTGATAAGATGAGTCTTTGGGAGAAGAAAAGGCATATAACAAATACAAAAATTAAAACACTCGGGAATAAGGTAAATACTGAGAGTAAGAACTGGGAATGAGACAAATATTGGATTAAGACAAATACTGCTGCAGATTCCAATGTCAATTCTAACAGTGCTGGCAAAGATTGGATTGTGTTGACAGTTGAAGATGAGTGGCTAAAGCAGAAAGCAAGAAAAAATCTTCTATGCCTGAATCCTATGTCATTGAGATTTTTTTAACTCAGGTGACTTAAATTATTAGATTATAAAAATAAATTTAAGCACAAGTAGTTGTACCCTTAAAGGTAATCAAGACTAATAAATTAATGCAATTAATTTAAATTGACAGCTAATAGCAATAGGTGAAAGTCACTTGAGCCCCTAAAGTATTTTATTTATTTTTTATTATTGAAAGCTAAATTATTCACAAATATCTCAGACCTGTGAAGAATGCTAATTATAAAATATAGGTATGAAGAGCACCAAGAACATTTTGCTCTTGTAATGACACTACCAAACCTACAAGCTCACATTATTGGTTTTCCTGTCCTAACATATTTTAATTTCTTCAGGTGTAATAGCATGATTATTGGTGTTCATCTGAGAATCTTTTCCACTGGATAAAATTAGAGAGGCAGATTAGTGTAGCAGTCAAGGCCTGATCTCTGAAACCAGACTTAGTTGAAATGCAGACTCCGTCCCCTCTTAGGTGTGAATCCTTGGACATCTTGAGTAAATTCCAAGAAGAGAGTTTCATAAGAAAGTCCTTGGCTTTCTTATCAGCTTGACCAGTTGTGGAGCAGAACAGGAGATGAGGAGTGGGGTTTGAAAGCTATCAGCACTCAAACTTCAGAAATGGAGTCAGACTCTTTATTACTTGGGGTTATTTTGAGAATTAAATTTTTTTTTTAATGCTCACAAGACTGCTCACAAGACTGTCAGAAAATGCTCAGTAAATCTTACCTAGTATTTCTTATCAATGATGTTAAATTGGCATGTGTCTAACATGCAGAGCATTGAGGGGAAAATGAGACCTAGTCATGAGCTCCAAGGTCAATTTTGTTTGAGAATAGTGCGTGTGAGCATAGAACTTTGAAGGCTACAACTGAGAGGCATAATAAGAAACTAGGAGGACCTGTGGATACCTTTAGTCTTCATGGCCCATGGCTTTGCTCCATAGCTTCTTGGAAGTTAATTCTAAATCAATTCTATCATGTATAGTTTCTCCTTGTTGCAATCAAGTTAACATGTTCACAGCTAACAAATAACCTCTTAAGTGAATTATGCTCCTTCAAGTATAGAGTTGTGGACAGTGCTTCTAGGGGAGAGCTGTTAGGTGGGGAATCAACAGTGAAAAATTTCAAACTCAAAATAGCTAGGCATGTATCTTTCTTTAAAATTCAGAAAAAAATAGTTAAATTATATTCTGTGTCCTCATACTGTCACATATACCCAAGCAGAAAACACAGTTCTTCATTGGTCTCTGTTTAGTGGATCTGAAATACAAGATCATTTCTGGTATTTGTAAACTACTGAAACATATATTCATTATGGTTATCTAGGAAAATACAATATAGTCCCAAGATGGTCTCTGTCTAAAAGGCCCCAGATATCTTTATCATTTCTAAACCTTTATTAACCATTAGTCTTTGTATTTTCTGGAATCCTCTAAACCAGAGTAGACTCAAGTCAATATTAAACTAAAGTTTTGAACTTACATTACCTCTAGTCCTTCTACATTCAGAACCTGTGTGATAAGTCCTATAAATAAGCCCTGTGTGCCATGCCCCAATCTTAACCCTTGGCTTCCATCACAGCTTGCATAGACGGACCAAAATATATTTACAGGGAACAGGCTTGAAACAACCTGTCTTTAACTTAAATGCATTAAGTATCGGATCAGTGTTCTGGAAATTCAAATGGGATGTGAAGTAATGTAATCATTTCTTAGGTTACTATAAAAGAAATGTATGTTGTATGATATGACTACACATAACTTTGAGAGGGATTTTTCTAGTGTACAACAAGCAGTAGCAAATTTTAATCACCGTAGATAGCCGATATTTTGTACTTATTAAAGACAAAGAGGTTTCCTGTTAATAATTAGCAGTTTTTCCACATCCATGTTTCCGTGAATAGCATCAGTACTTTCCTAGCACCAAGGCTGACATTTGAATACACCTTTGTTTTGATACTAAGCATTATTCACCATAAATATGTAGGTTGGAATTTAGAGGTTAAATTTAACATTGGTTATTCCAACATCATGGGAAATCTCTAAACTAATGTGAATGCTGTTGTCATTGTTCGTTTAGCTCCTTTACCTCTCTGCCACACCCAGCACATTTAAACATCTTTTTTCTTTCCTTTATTTGTTTCTAGGACCATTTACTACTTGTGTTCTCTTCGATGCCTTGACCACTCTTTCTCTTTTTAATCTGTGGGCCATATTTTCTTCTGTAACTTCCAAATTGTAGCATTATTCTAAGGCTATATCCTTGGTCTTCATCTATATATTTTTGATTAATTCATCCACTTTTATAGTTTGAACAAAGGTATTATTTCCAATCTCCAAAATCTTTCCAGAAACCCAAGTATAGATCCCTCAGTGAACAATTGGCTAATTACTAGTTCTTCATACTCAACATGTACAATTACATATCCCATTACATAAACACTCTTCTTTGGCTCTCCTTATTTCATTTAAAAGAACCCTCATTCTACACTCAACCAACTTGACATATTAATATTTATTGATTCTCTCTCTACTTAGGAAACATATCTGTTTACACTTCAAGAAGTGTGTCTTTTATAGTTGCAATATATTTTATATCTATTCTATTTTTACAATTTCTCTCACTACCATCTTAGGTCTGTTTTCAGTGGCCTTTCAAAAAGATCGCTGAAAGCAGCCTCCCTAGAGTTTACCTAGTAGCTTTACCTACCTAGAGTTTGTTCTTTATTAATAATACCGAATATGGTATCAAGCTCAATATTTCTAAAGAACTGCTCTGCTCAAAAATATTCACTCTTAAATCATGTTCTCCCTGAATTTCAGAGCCCCAGCTTGCCTTTCAACCTATGTTCAACAACTCATTTGCATATAATAAGAGCTTCAACCAAATAACACTATGCACAGTTCCCTAAAAATTCCCAGTGCTTCCAACTCCACGGCTTGTATCCTCCTTTCAGTTCTTTGTAATTTCCCAATATTTGTGACATCCCAGCCTATCAAAAGTCTCATGGTCTTTGTAGGCCCAAATTAAATACAGTTTTCTCAATAAAACATTCTTTCATCCACTTCCGCAAGTTGACTTTTCTCTTAATAACCATGGTATTGTGTTTTCACATTTTTAAGTAGCAATTGTAAGATTTCTCATTACAGTTGTTTTCAAAATTTTTCCCCCTTACTAGAATATTAGTTCATTAAAGAAAGAATTGTGATTTAGTTATCACTTGTGTTTCTTCCATGATCAAGCACAATACCTCTCATGAAATAGGCACCTTTTAATTGTGTTGGTGAATGCATAAATACCTTTATGATGCAGTAAAATCTTACTTAGGAAATGAAAACCCCTTATCAAATGATGATAAAATATTTGAATAAAATCATACAGCTTGTCATTGACAGAGTTGAGTCAAAGTCACAATACACTAAGAGAAGAAAAATAGGGACAGAGTTAAATTGATGATTTCTAGTCCAGTTTCTGGTGCTTTGTCAGTTATGATTTTGTTCAGTTACAAGAGAATGAAAATACAACTGCAGGGTAAGGTAGACAATGACAATGTACAAATATTTAGAAAGTAAAGTATAGATTAAAGATTCTGATCAAATATTTAAACCCACATGATTAGTGCTTTTATTCTTGAAAACAAAATTTGAAGAGATATAAATACAATATTTTCATTTTCTGGGAAACCTCTATCGCATGGCTGCTGAAGACAGTCAGCAATTACCCAGGGACCAATTAGCCTGTTTGTGGATTATCTACACCCCGTGGCTTCTTCCTCTGTGCTTTCCTCCTTTTGACCACTTCACAGTTGTTAGCCAGAAGAAGAAATTAAAGTGGTAAAAGGGTAAAAAACTAGAAAAGTGAAATTAAGACTCTGTAAGTTACATTAAATAGAATTATGCTATTATTAGTTGGCTAAATCTTTTAAATTGACCCAAAGAGTAATTAATTTATTGCAAAAAAGTTTCAAATTTATCTTAATCACTCAATCGTTTTATCTTGAAAGCACAAGCTTACTGAATAAACTAATGTAGCAATAATTAAAATTAATTTGGGTGATTATTCAATATTTTATTGCTTTATACCATCTATATATTTATAATTTGTTAAGAACTTGTCAGAAGAACTTTGCTAAGGTTCTATATGACCTTTTAATGTCAATCTGGAATATTCCTGTGCAGTTTATTCGCTGACAGTTTCCATTGATGTGCTTCTATTCATAGAGAAGTTCCCAATACAATTGGAAAAATCCATCTTCAACTACTAACATGTACTTTTCTATTTATGAATAGTTGGAGGGGGTCCTAAAAATCAATTTGTAGCATTGTCCATTGGGGAATTGATTCTTCATACTTGAATTTCATTTTGGCAGAGGAGAATTTACCTGAGCACATTTTAAACATTTTTGGTCCATATTCTGTGTCCTCTGTCATTTTGGGCCAACTCAATGTTAGCAATCTCTGTGGAGTTTTCTCTTTTCCCTGGAGGCCTCTACTCAGAGTTTCGTGAACATAATGCAGAATTTTCCCTCTCAGCTGTTCTGAGACTATTCTTTTTTTCTGCTAAGAATAAAATTCTATTCCTGATGTATAATGATTTTCCTCTGTACTTGACTGTGAAACTATTAGACCCAAGTTCTAATAGTTTCTGCTTCTTTAACTCTTGCATCACATACCTTATTTGCAATAAATAATCCTAAAAACATGAGATAAATGAGTATTCTATTATTTTATCCCATAATATTTAATGAAAACTTTAGTTTTCCCGTTTTTACTTTCTTAGCATTTTTTCCTAGTGCCTCCAGACATTTGTGCCCAAATACAAAAAAGGTAATCTTTGAATTAAATTGCAAATGTATTCTAATGTATTCTGTGCATTCGATTGTGTCTCAAAATCAACCAAGAAAAGGAAAACATTAGATTTCCATGCTGAATCAGGAAACAAGAGAGTGTTTGGATCCAGGAACCATGAAATTTCGATAGTAGATATGATTGCATTTTCTGCATATTTTATGAATTGGACAAAATTCTACTTAATCTCTTTTGTGTATCCTATTCAAAAGAGTATTCATGCAATACCATAATAAATTTTTCTTAATCTTATAAAATGTGTCAATCTATACTTTCAAATTTTTACTGTTAATCTATAGAATTCTCTAAAAGTAAAATAGGAAAAAATCAAATGAAGGCTATACTTTGCTGCCAATCTTTCTATATGTCATATTTCTTAATTCTTCATTGTGCAGACTTCAGCTGAGTATATAAATCACTTTGCTGCAAATAAAAGCAAAATGATTCCTTATGTGTACACAGTGGTTCACAGCTTACAATACACTGCCAAATTTACTATTTCACCTACAAACTCACAGCAATCCTGTGAGGAATGTGGTTTGCTTATTATTATTATCTCCCATTTTCTTGATTGGGAAACTGAAGCAGAAAAGGAGCAACTTGTTCCAGAAGCACATTTTAGGGACTAATTTTGTACTTGATTTTTTAAATGTTTTGCTAAGTTAAGCTACCTCTTGAAAATAAATGAACCAATAAAAACTTTACTTGCAAAGCGTTTTAAATTTATATGGAAATTTCACATGTATTTCCCTTCTTATTTTGGTAGAGTATAGAAAAGAAGAAATTTCTTCCTATTACAGTAGGAGTCATACGTCAATATTTGGTTTCAGAATGATGTCATATGAAATAAGAAGGAAAACAGAATAAGATACATATCTCAAAGGAGAAAAAATGTTTAAGAGAGTATATAGATATTTTTCCATAATCTTTAAATTTTTCCTTTTAAAGTAATGTGAAAATATTTAAAGGAGGAGAAAATTGCTGAGAATTTTGTGGGCTTCTTGTTTAACATGTTGATTTTCAAATGCTACCACATGTAATAAATACTTTCATATGTTTGGAGAATGTAAGATACTAAAATGGAAGTACTTTACATTTTTACATGATTATCACTGGGTGATTATACATTTGAGAGGGAGAGCGATAGAGATACATGCATATAAAAGACTTCTAGAACCATAAGGAAGTCTGATTTTTGTAATATAATTTTACAGCCTGCATGAGGAAACAGCATTAGAGTCAGTAAAAACATCTCATGTGGTATTATAAGAAAATAAATTTCAATATCTTGCCTTGTTTATTAGATTTCAATCATCTTAATAATATACTTAAAGATAAATAGAAATGTATTTTTCAGGATAAGATTTAGCAGGATGCTGCATCTGACATAGTGATTATTGGTAGTGATGGCAAAGTTCAAAACATCAAAAAGTTAAAATGCCCTGCCGAAATACCAAAAATGGTGGAGAGGAAGTGGAAAATTATGTGAAATGTTAGGGATGTTTCATTCCAGTACCTTGGCCTCATTATATTATCAGCTAAATATAAAATACATAGAGCAGATAAATGTCTCATTAAGTCTTTCACAGTTCTTTCTGGGAAATTGGTAGTGGTCTTGAAAATGAAAAATAGAGAAGTATTTTATATGAAAATTATGGAACAAAAAGGTATTTCAGTGAACACTTTTATTAACTCACTGTGTGTGGTAAGTCCTAGTGGTAGAGTTTTTATTTTACCCATTGCTCTTACTTAAAGAAGGCAAAGATCTATTCTATATTGTACATTTTAAGACTAAACAAAATATGTATCTCATTTCAGATTTAGGTACATTATCAACTGCTTAGATGTGGTCTATATTAGAGGCTCCCCACCTCCATTTTACATGAAGGCTTTTCTCAAATAAT
Source organism: Lemur catta (assembly GCF_020740605.2). NCBI lineage: Eukaryota > Metazoa > Chordata > Mammalia > Primates > Lemuridae > Lemur > Lemur catta. The sequence goes on from NC_059135.1 coordinate 67,716,619, forward strand.
ACCATTTTTGAGCTAATCAGAAACAGGTTAAACTAGCCACATTGTCTCATTTAATTTGATATTTATTTCTAGCTACATACACTCACATATTAACATACAGAAAACAGGAGTGTATTTCATGTTGAGATTTACTTATTTCTGTTTTTCATCTAGAAGATTCCTGTGAATGCAGTACTAAAAGGTTACAGATAGGAAAAATAGCATTACTTTTCAAGGGAAAAATAACTTTCTTCAACAATTAATTAATTCATATAATCTTAATTATTGTATCTAATTAACATGCCCAGTGTCTTCATATAATAAAACTTGGAAAAATCCTTTACAATGAATTACTGCTGTATTCTCATTCTGGCAAAGTTCCCATTGCTTTCAGATATACTTAATGACAAGGTGAATATGATGACACCACTTTTCTTTCAAAAATGTAGTCATGCTGAAAATACCTACGTAGAAGACAAGTCACAAAGCATAGAAAACATCATAAAGGATGCTTGTTAACAATAGAAAAAAATGAATAGAGAAGGGATAGAAAGGTGTCAGATGTGAGGTGCTCATAATACCTGCAATATACAAACACCAGCTTCAGTTTCAGAGACAAGTGAGTCTCAGATTGACAGATGGTGGGTGATTGCTTCTGGTGGAGCGAATGATGGTTAGTTTGCAAGTAAAAGCAGATAAAGGAGCACATGAATAACAGTCAAGTCTATGGTATGTGGGTAGGGCTTAAATTATAAATGGCTTAAATTATACATGGTTCATGATTGACTGGCCACAATCAACTTATTAAGAATGCACATATGGTCAAGAAAGGCAGTAGTACTCTAACAAATGAATGCAGCTGATCATAAAAATCCTGTATTATATAAGAAGGAGTACTTGGAAAACAATAAACTTGAAGGAGAACTAACAATGGAAGAAATATAAATTATGTAGGCACGTAATTCAAAAGCAAAGAAAACACATTTGAAATTTGGGCATGTTAGGGTTAAACTTTGATCCAAGGACTAGACTTTAGTTCTAACTGGAATTGGTAAAATTCAAGGACAAAAATAATATAAAAGTGCTAAATTAGACAAATTAAACAACTTACCTTGTGGCCTTGGTCTGTAATAGTAGACCTAAACATTCTCCATAGAGAACAGGACTGTCATCTACAGTGAAATCAAACTTAAAATATTCACCCAACACTCACTCTTCAAAATAACCTGGTCAGATATATCTCTAACAGACATCATACAAATTAAGTTATTCCTCTGTCTCTTGAAGGGACTATGTGTATAGAACCTTGTGTCATCTTGAATACAATCCAAAATGTTAGTTCCTAATCTATTTCTTATTTTTAAACCTCTGTGTATGTGTGTGTGTGTGTGTGTGTGTGTGTGTGTGTGTGTGTGTGTGTGTGTGTTCAGGTAGAATTGACAAGACTATAATAATAGTTTGAATGATTATAAATCATAAAATGCTAATTCTGAATTTACTTCTAGAAGTCATTGGCTCTAAGCTCCCCTTTCATTTTTCATATGGGAAAGTGAAGTTCAAACTGTGTAGCTGAATTCATCAAGGCACAGATAATTATATAGCTCCTGAGCTAAGACTAGAAATCAGAAATCTTGATTCCCCAGTGGAGCCAAAGGATTAGAACTAATGTCTTGACCAATCAAAACAGTTATTTGGGACACAGTGGATTTTTTTTCCCTAAAGGAATATAATGTCATTCTAAGAAAACTAAGATTTTTAATGTAGGAAAATTGCATTCAGTTTTAAATAAAAGCTTTTTCTCTAATTCTCTTTTCCCCTCTAACCATTTATTATGGATTGTGAATTGGGGTAACTCTTGCTTTACTTTAATTCTAATTTTCTTATAAAACCACTTTTAACTATCTAAGCTTATTTAATTCAAATGTTGATAAGCATTACTGTATATGATTACATTTTACATAATACTTTGAATGTGCATGACATATTTTAACACCTAATTTGATTTACAGGTTCTCTCTCATTTTCTCTCTATGCCAGCAAAGTATGCATGGATAATTAATCTTAATCTGATTACTATCAAGAAACAGAGAGGTTAAGTGAATGGCTCCAGGTCACACAGCAAGCCAGTAGCAATTTTGTAAATGTCTTATTTGAATATAAAAACATTTGGCTGATAGAATAATTATTTGGGGTCATCAATAGTGGTAACACTTGTCATGTTGAGATAAGCAAAATGTATTTTACATCTCACAAGACGTTTTCCCATAGCAAGAGCTGGCATAGCAGATCCTTCCCTAAACTTAATTTTTGTATTATTTAAACTTGCATATGAAAAAAGAAGTAATTCAATTCTATTAAGTAAAAATGTTGGATGCTCAATATTAGATTTTTATAAGATAGCATGTATATTCATTCAGTAAAATAAAATCTATTCTTTTCCTTTTTAACTTTTATAAAATAATAAAGTCAAATGCCAAAGTATTTAACTAATATTAAAATAGCATTATTTACATAGCATATAATATAAATGAACAATATTCTAAAATTCTCGTTTGGGTGATGAAAAACAGGAAATGTGTTAAATATTTTTGTTTGTTTTGATTATAAAATACAAACAGCATATGGATAAAAATGAAATTATTTTCTTAATATTTTAAACCATACCTAGAGTTTATTGCAAAAAGGACATCATTAGCACTGCATTTACTTGAAAGAGTAAAGATTAGAGTTTAAGAAATAGAGCTTTGATATGAAACATCCTCTATAGGATATTTTTACCAGTGAAACTATACATTCAATTATTTTTTAGTTACATAGCAAGCAAAATTCCTTACAAATATGTACTGTTAACATATTAAATCATGTTATTCATTATATTTCTCAACTACTTCCATCAGTTTTCAGTGTTTAAATACACTTTAAAACTATATAAAAATGCATTTCAAAGAAGCAGGCAATTCCTTGAAAATTCAGACACATTTTCTCTGCTTGTTACTAATTGTATTATTTACTAAATGTGTTATTCCAGTGATGTTAATTCAGCTTCATTAGTTCACTGATATTTAAACATTGGATAATAATTATGCTTATTTCACTTTGATGGATGTCCTTATATTTTGAGCTTTATGCTTTTCTAACATGCAATATGAAAATTGACTATTGTGGGCATGTCTAGCTATAGTACCTCCTACAAGGTAACAATATTATCAAAAGATGTGTTGTCAAGGTGACAGAGAATATAATCAATTTTTCAGCTGCCATTGCAGCAATGTGGAATATGGGCCCTGAACTTCACAGAAGAGAAAACCTATTGATTAGTAAGAGCCCTTGACGGTTTATTGGGAACTACTTGGGTACTCATTATTCTTTCACCTTGAAAATTAGAAAAGAACAAAATTATAGTTTAATATAACATTGGATATTTTTAAGCAAAATCAACCAATGAGGACACTTAACTTTCTTGAAAAGTGCAGTTATCCTATTACCAACATAGGGGACTCATCTGCTCTTTGTAGTTATCAAGTTCAAGTAGCACTCGATAAGATTATGGCAATGTGGTGGTCAAATATTCATGTGGCAAAACCATAACTGTATAGTGGATCCTATTCCATGAGATGCAAATAGTGCCTGAATAAACTTCAGAACCAGTACTATAAATTATTAGCCATATCTATATTGGCTAACCAATCTTGCTTGGCTTATCGTACTTCCCATATGGTATTCAAAATATTATGTAGGTACTATACAAGTACACATAAGGTATAACTGAAATATTAGGAAAAATTACTTTTCTAATCCTTGGCAATCAACTCCTGATCTCTAGGAACTGCCTTGTATATTGGCTCGATAAAGTATCTTAAAAGATGACAAGGTAGTAGCGACAATTAAACTCCCACTTCACCCATTCTCTTAATCAGAACATGGATCTCATGCTGTCACCTGGAATGTAACTGGCTTAATTTTTACCACCTAACAAGAATGGATAATTACAGAAGTTCCTATTTAACATGAGTAATTAAAACTAGGCAAAAGTACCTTCTCACTCTGTTGATTGTTTCCTTTGCTGTGCAGAGACTTTCTAGTTTGATGTAGATTCATTGGTCTATTTTGTCTTTTGTTGCCTGTGCTTTTGGTGTCATATGCTAAAATCATTGCCAAGACCAATACCATGAAGCTTTTCTCCTACATTTTCTTCTAGTTTCACAGTTTCAGGTTTTATGTTTTAAGACTTTAATCCGTTTTGTATTTACTTTTGCAACTTACAGAATGGGAGAAAATACCTGACAACCATATATCTAACAAAGGGTTAATTCTCAAAATATATAGAGAACTTCTATAACTCAACAGCAGCAAAACTAATAGCCCAATTTAAAGACGGGCTAAAAATTTGAATAGACATTTTTTCAAAGAAGACATACAAACAGTGAAATACGTATATGCAAAGATGCTCAAAGTCACTAATCATCAGGGAAATGAAAATCAAAACCACAATGAGATACCACTTCATTCCTATTAGGACGGCAATTATCAAAAAATAAAAGAACAAGTGTTGAGGAGGATGTAGAGAAAAGGGAACCCTTTGTACACTGTTGGAGAAAATACAAAATGGCACAGCCACTATGGAAAACAGTAGGGACATTTCTACAATAACTAAAAAATAGAACAGCACCAAATGATCCAGCAATTCCACTTCTGGGTATTTATCCAAAAAATTGAGATCAAGATCTTGAAGAGATATTAGCACTGCCATGTTCATTACGCATTATTCACAATAGCCAAGACATAAAAATAACACAAATGTTCATCATCAGCTAAATAAAGAAATGTGATAAATTTATACAATGGAATATTGTTCAGCCTTAAAAAAGGAATTTCTGCAATACATGACAACATGAATGAATGTTAGGGACACTGTGTTGAGTGAAATAGGTCAATCACAGAAAGATTAACAGAGCATGATTCTACTTATATTGGGTATTCAAATTAGTCAAACTCATAGACACAGAGAGTAGAATGGTGGTCACCAGAGACCGGGAGTTAGGGGAAATTGATAATTGCTAATCAATAGGTATAAAGTTTCAGTTAGGCAGGATGAATAAGTTCTAAGGATATGCTGTGAAACATTGTAACTCTAGTTAACTATATTGTATTACACACTTAAAATCTAGTAAAAAGGGTAGATCTCAAAATAAAAATAGGAAAAAAAAAAGAGTACATCTCACCTTTTGTGATAGAATGAAGAGAGGTTATGCCTCTTTTTAAAGGATGAGGAAGGAGAGCTATGCCCTTGTGAAAACTTTCAACCAACCCTCCTGTTTTGGCTTCATCCTAAACTCCCACTTTTAAAACAAGCGAGCATCTCTCACTCTTGAACATGACTGAGATTTTGTACTCTAAATTTCATTGCTTCTGGGTCACTTCCTTCACTGCAAGTCAATTAGACTAAGTCAATTACCACTTGTCCATCACTCTTCAGCTTCCAGAATTCTATTGCTATCTCATGTGACCCTTAGCTTTCTGGATTTAGGCCTTTTTGATTCCTTTATTCTCATGTTGGTGAGATTTTTTGTGTTTATTTGTCATGTTTAAACGGAAGTCCATGCCACAAGTTTTAAAGGCACACTTAAAGGAATTAAAGACATAAAACAGTGTTAAATACATCAGTAATAATTATAATGAGGTAATTACTGCTTAGTAAGTGTCTCACATTGCCTATGTAAACTTCCACAATTATCATACTTGTTTTGCTTATGGCTCTTATCTCCTAACCCACAGTAAATTGTAATACCCTCTTAACCTGTTCACACCGCGTCTTACCCAAATATTCCACCTAACACATACTACTGTAAATAATATGCATTCCCAGTTGTTTTTTTCTAAAGAATTTAACACAATCAATAATGAGAATTTTGTAACACAGCTTTTAAGAGTCCATAAAACTGTGGTATATTATTTAGGAACCCTTGACATATAGTCTGGGTTAGTCTGATATGGCTGAAATGGGTGTATTTTCATTTGAGACAGCTCAGAGTTTCACATTGGTTTCCAGAAAGGGCACTAAACTCCATGTCTGAGCTCTGCTAGATTTCCCATTCTTTGAGGGCAATGGCTATGTAATATTTATTGTAGATCTCCAGTGCTTAGAAATGAACTGAACATAATAAGTACATGATAAATATTTATTTACTAGGAAAGAAAAAAAAAACTGGGCCAAGGGCAGACTTAGTTGATAAGTCCCATGAAAAGGCTAATGGAGAAAAGGCCCCAAACTCCAAAATGTCCAACATATTATACACTCAGCCATAAAAAGAAATGAATGAATGTCTTTTGCAACCACTTTGACAGAACTGGAGACCAATATTGTAAGTGAAATAGCTAAGGAATGGAAGACAAACACCACATGTTCTCACTAATAAGTAACAGCTAATCAATGGGCACACAAGGGCATAAAGAAATTTAAAGGTCATAGGAAATCCAGAAGAGGGTAAAAACCTGCCTATTGTGTACAATGGAACACTGTGCATATGATGGGCACACTTATACCCCTGACTTAAGCATTATAAAAGGTATCCATGTAACAAAACCATTTGTATTCCCTTAACATTTAGAAATTAAAAAAAGAAGAGAGAGAAAGCTATAGGACTAGATTAATAGCAGACAAAATAGCCTTCAGAATAAGGAATGTCATCAAGGCTTAAAAGGCATTAAAAATGATAAAGGGGTTGGGCATGGTGGCTTATGCCTGTAATCCAAGCATTTTGGAAGGCTGAGGTGGGAGGATCATTTGAGGTCAGGAGTTCAAGACCAGCCTGAGTGACATAGTGAGACCCCATCTCTACAAAAAATAGAAAAATTAGCCAAGCATGGTGGCACACACCTGTAGTCCCAGCTACGTGAGAAGCTGAAGCAGGAAGGTCACTTGAACCCAAGAGTTCGAGGCTGCAGTGAGCTATGGTGGTGCCACTGCACTCTAGCCTGGGCAACAGAGTGAGACCTTGTGTCAAAAAATAAAATAAAATAAATAATGAAGGGTTCAATTTCCCAAGAAGATATAATAATCTCAAATATCTATACACTGAATGACAACTATTCAAAATACATCAAGCAAAAATGATAGAACTGAGAAGACCCATTTAAAAATCCACAATTAAAACTGCTTTCAACACTTCTTTCTCATTAATTAAGCAAATTGACAGAAAGCGAGTTAAAAAATAGAAGACTCAAACAACTATATCAAACACCTTAATCTAATTGATATTTAAAAGCACTTCACTTGATAACTGTAGAAGAAAATGATACATATATGGTCAATTAATTTCAACAAAGGTCCAAAGTCAGTTAAAAAAAAAGTCTTTTCGACTAAGGGTGCTGTAAAAATTGGGTATTCTTATGCAAAATAATGTATTTTAAAATGGCAAAAACACTTGACCTCAACTTTATATCATATACAAACATTAGCTCAAAATCTATTATAAAACTAAAACTTAAAAAAAAAATAATTTGAAAAAAAATCATAGGTGAAATTCCTAGTGATTTTCATTTGTGCCAGAAGTTGGAAAATTATTTCCTGCATGCCAAACAAGGTTCACCATCTGTTTTTACAAATAAAGTTTTATTGAAACATGAGCATACCCGTTTTCTTACTATGTCTGCTTTCATGCTATAACAGCAGAGGTGAGTAGTTGTGACAGATTATATGGCCCACAAAAACAAAAATATTTGCTACCTATTTTTTTTTACAGAAAATAATTGCCAACCACTCAATTTCTTGGATATAACACCATAAAGAAAATTTATAGAAGAAAAATATGATAACTAGAAATTCACAAAAATTAGAAATGTGTGCTTTTTGAAAGACAGTATTAAAAAATAAAAAGACAAGTCACTAACTCGGATAGATATCTGATAAAAGAGTTACATCACAAACATACAAAGAATAGTCAAAATTCAATAATAGGAAAACAAATAACAGTTTGTAAAATGGGCAAAATGTTTGAAAAGATATTCCACCAAGAAAGACACACAAATGACAAACAAGGGCATGGAAAGATGCTCATTATTAGTCATTAGGGAAAATGCTAAATAAATCACAATGAGATGTCATTACATACCCATGATAATAACTAAAGTTTAAAAATATATATGGCATTTCCAGAAGTGTTGGAGAAATTACAGAGCAACTGAAACTCTCATACATTGTTCGTAGAAAAGCAAAATGGCACAGACAATTTGGAAAATATTTTGGCAGTTTGTTATAAATTTAAATACGCATTTAGCTGAGTAATTTCACTCTTTGTTAATTAACCAAAAGAAATGAAAACTTATGTTCACATAAAAATCTGTACATGAATGCTTATAGTGGCTTTATTAATAATCACCTCAAACAGAAAACAAACCAAATGAACAACAATGGGTAAATACATACAAACTGATGCATCCATACACAGGAATACTATTCATCAATAAAATGGAAACTACTGATCATGCAACAACATGGATGGATCTCAAAGACATTATGGTAAGTAAAAGAAGCCAGAGTCAAAATGATATATACTTTTCTTCCATTCATATTATATTAAGGGTGGTGCAAAAGTAATTGTGGTTTTAGCATTGTTGAAATTTGCCATTTGATATTGGAATACATTCTTAAATAAATGTGGTTATGTTATATATCATTTTGATTTGCATTTCTTGCTTTATGTTTTTTTGTTAATGACTTATTACTTGCTGTTTATTTTATATTTATTTTAGGCTATACAAATGATATTAGACAAAAAGCAAATTCAAGTGATTTTCTTATTTGAGTTCAAAATTGGTCTTAAAGCAGTGGAGACAACATGCCACATCAACAATGCATTTGGCCCAGGAACTGCTAACAAATATACAGTGCAATGGTGGTTCAGGAAGTTTTGCAAAGGAAAGGAGAATCTTGAACCTGAGGAGAACAGTGACCAGCCATCAGAATTTGGCAACGACCAATTGAGAGCAATCATCGAAGCTGATCCTCTTACAACTGCAGGAGAAGTTGCCAAAGAACTCAACCTTGACCATTCTACAGTTGTTGGGCATTTGAAGCAAATTGGAAAGGCGAAAAAGCTTGATAAATGGGTGACTCATGAACTGATGGAAAATGAAAACAATCGTTGTTTTGAAGTGTTGTCTTCTTGTACACAAGAAGGAACCATTTCTCAATTGGATTGTGATGTGAGATGAAAATGGATTTTGTATGACAACTTGCCATGATCAGTTCAGTGGTTGGACCAAGAAGCTCCAAAGCACTTCACAAAGCCAAATTTGCACTAAAAAAGGTCATGGTCACTGTTTGGTTGTCTGCTGCTGGTCTGATCCACTGCAGCTTTCTGAATTCCAGCAAAACCATTACATCTGAGAAGTATGCTCAGCAAAGAGATGCACCCAAAACTAAAACGTCTGCAGCTGGCATGGGTCAACAGAAAGGGTCCAATTCTTCTACACAACAACACCTGACCGCACATCACACAACCAACACTTCAAAGTTTTGCCTCATCTGCCCTATCCACGTGACCTCTCATCAACCCACTACCACTTCTTCAAGCATATCGACAACATTTTGCAGGGAAAATGCTTCCACAACCAGCAGGATGCAGAAAATGCTTTCCAAGAGTTCATTGAGTCCCAAAGCATGAATTTTTACACTACAGGAACAAACAAACTTATTTCTTCTTGGCACAAATGTGTTGATTGTAAGAGTTCCTGTTTTGATTAATAAAGATGTGTTTGAGCCTAGTTATAATGATTTAAAATTCACTGGCCTGCAACGGCAAGGATCTGAAACCGCAATTACTTTTGCACCAACCTAATACTCCAGAAAGGGCAAAACCTTAGTGAAAGAAAATCAATTGGTCAGTGGCTGGCTACTAAAGGCAGAGGCTTGGGGATGAGAGTGGATTGTGAAAGGGCAAGAGGGATTTTTCTGCAGCAATGGATCTCTTCTAAGTCTTTATTGTGATGATAATTACAAGATTGTAGTCTTTTGTCAAATCTCATAGATCTTCACACTAAAAATGGAAGGGTAGTCACTAGTTACTATATGTAAATTATATGTTAATAAATCTGACAAAAATCACAACACATCATGGTTGACATTGACATAGAACAATATTTTTTCCAATACATAAAGATGATTCAATGTCAGAAATTTTGTCAGTTTACTTCATCTTGTTAGTGGAGAAAAATATCACATGATTTTCTAATCAACAGATTTAGATGAAGTATTTAATAAATATCAATTATATTCTATTTTATATCAGCATATGACAAAAATACATTCAGTATTATATAATAGAATTTTTCCTTCACAAGACAAAGAATAAATTTTAATAAATCTGTGGAAAACATTGATACCAATCCTTACAACAAAATTTAGATGTATTCCTATTTTTATCGGAAATGAGACACTGTATCACCACCACAATTTATATAGTATCAATGGCCTTGGAAAACACTAAAAAGTGAGAAAAAGAATTAAAAGGTGTAAGAACTAGAAGAAAAGAAATAGAACTCTCATCTTTTGAGGAGCTAATGTAATTATTGTTGTAGAAAACCAAAAGAAACTATAGAAAATTCATAGAACCAATAAAAATAATTTAATAGTTTTCCTCTAGGCAAATAAAATCAACTAGAAAACATAATATGAAATAAAATACCATGTTTCTGTAGCAATATACATTCAGGGTAACCTGTCAAAGATTGCATAGGAATGCTAGAGCAAATTTTTAAAAATTTTGTAGAGGAAATAAAAGTAAATAAATTAAGATGTATACCATACTTATGGAATGGACAATATAATATACTAAAGATGTTAGATTTCAATAATACTTTTATAAATTCATGCAATCCCGCTCAAAACTTCTTATATTTCTATTGATTGTGTAAAAAATGAAGATCTAGAAGCAGCCAAGTCAATTTTAAAACTTTATCTGACCAGATATTAAGCCTTACCATAAAATCTTAGTTATAAAAACAGTATGAGTACAGTGAACAAATCAAGCAGAATAAAGAGCTCAAAAAGAGACCAATGTGCATATTCTGGTACTTAATATATGATAAATTTGCTACCATAAGGCAATGGGAAATAGCAGATTGTCTAATAGATGAACTTGAAGAAACCTGTTCACTTTTTGGGAAAAATAAATTGTTACCACCCTACATTGGATTAACACCTAAATGTGAAAGGTGAAGATATAATATGAATAGAAGAAAACATGAGGGCATATGGTAATGACTTTGGATGGGGAAAAAATTCTTAAAATTTTCCCCATCAGAAAATCAGAAAATCGCAAGTGAAAAAAACAATGAAAAGCATCTGTAAGCCATAAGAATGATAATAATAAAAAAATACAAGCAATACAAAAATAAATGAGGATATAGTATTCAACATTCGTACAAAGAGGTACAGCTATTCTAGAATGAAATGTGGTGATAATTAATAAAATTAAGTATATGTCTATGATACAGCTCCCAGTCACCACCTCTGGGTATATACCCTAGAAAAATTTCAAAACGAGTTCATAAGGGAATATTAATGAGGACACTCATCCAAGTATTACTTATGTTAGAGTTGTAGGCAACTCAAATGCTCATTGCTAAGGAGATGCATACCATAAGCAAACTATGAAATAATCCGCAACAATTAGAGCAATGGACCAGATGAACACAAAGCAATATGTGTCGATCCTCAAAACAAAGTGCTGCATGCACAAAGTTAGAAACAGAGTGAGATTTATGTAAATGTAAAACACAAAGACACAAAACAGCACTATATAATATACATGGATGGGTACATATATCTAAGGACTTTGATCAAAAGATTAGGGTGGGTGGTTATGGGGTACATAGAATGAAAATTAAAGAGAAAGAAATATGCAATAAATACATTTGAAGTGAGAGCATTGGAATTTACCTGAGCACCATTAAAATTAAATAGTACTAATCTAAATGTAGACCATTATTAAGCTATATAGTGTTTTAAAGCAAATAATTACATAGGATATGCAGATTTAGTACTTGAGAAATTCTAATGTTTAGCTGACAACCACTGTGGCTATTTATTATATTCTTCTACTTTGCTTTTGCTATTAAGACAAAAAGCTGCTTTTTGTTTCTTTATCATTTTTTTCTTCCTCTGACTTAGTTTTGTATACAATACATTGCTAAGGGCATTGCTTTTTCTTCACATAGCATTTTTCACAGTCAGTCTTAGGATGGCGAATTTACTTTCTCAGTGTATATAATCTTATTTGGGAGGCTTGAACACTTAAAACATGTTCAAATCCTTCTATTAGTTCTACAAACATGCAGTAAAGTTGTCTTAATCAACTCTGTCTGCTTTACAACAAGGAACTTGAGCATATTCATGGTAGTCATGCGAAGAAATGGAGTTTTATTTAAAGTGCTGGTGACATTTTTGTCAAGATACTGATCTTGGCTGAGCCTATATTAGGGATCATATTTTTTCTAAATTTTTAAATATTATAAAAGAATTATACAAAAATGTCTGTAATAATTTAATTTTCATTTATATTTGCCTTTTTTTTTTCTTTTAGATTCCCCCTTCTGGACTTCTAGTGAGATTATAACCCAATGTTATTGGTTTAATAATAGTAAAGTATGATGGCAGGACTCTTAAGAAATGCCACTATATGTGAAACAGAATGTAATGTGATTTTAGATCTGGAAATTGCTGGTGGCGAACAAAGTGCGAATAAATATCAAATGTCTCCTCTTTAGCACTAAAAGTAAAATGTTCCAAATCATCTTATCCAACTCTAGATGTTAACTTAAATGTAAATGCACATATTGAATGCAATAGTGGAATAGCAAACAAAATTCATAACAGAACAAGCAATGTGATTGGGGATGCTGTTTTACTGTATTTTTTAATGCCAAGAAATAGCAAATGTAATTGGTCTTTAAAAACATATACCATAGGGAACTTATGGTGCTAGAAAAGATAGAGCTGCACTATCGATAATATGGATTGCATTTAAATCTCAATCTTATAACATAGGAGGGTAAAGTAAGATCTTTACCTAGATAACTTTACTAAAACAGAATCTAACACACCAGATCCAAATGGTTAATATATCCGTCTGCTTCAGAGCATAGTTTCACGTCTAACAGTTAGCCCACCTGCTAGAATGCCCATGCTGAGAGGAGTTCACTTTCTTTATTTGGAGACAATGCTGATTAAGACTAAAAGTGAGTCCTGTTATGCCTTATAAGATCCAACATTTTACATAGTAACTATTGCTGTGTTAACTATTGCTAAGTCAAAAACAGTCGATAAATTTATAGACTCACTGAAGATTTATTTTTTACCAGGATCATTTAGAGATCTAAATTTTACTAACAAAATTATTCATGATTTTGAGGCAAAAGCACAGTAATGAGAATCTTAAGAGTAAAGTCTCTAGAGATCCCATCCTGAACAAAACAATCTTACTCTCAAAGAACTCAGTTTTTTATTTTTCACCTGTATTTACTGCTCTATATTTTGTCATTATTTTCTGAAGTAGACTAAAGCTGTTTTCAATAAAATGTTGGGTATATCAGAATTGATCCCTAAATATCCCTTGATACAATTCAATAAATTATGGTATGTAGCTAAACAACAGACTAGCTTGGCAATATTAAAAAGAATGCACAGATCTATCTGTTTGTATTATGCAATGTTTTTTAAAGCTTAGAACAGTGTACATTTTATGAGTTATGCTGGGTTTTGAAAAATGAATTTGTATATCCACCTATAGGTAAATATAGAAATAAAGATATTATTTTTACATGTATGCTGGTACATGCATATTACTATTCTGAAAAGATGATAAAGAAAAAGTTGATGGTGAAAAATTTTGAAAATAAAAAAGTAGGATGAGGGAAATGAAAGGGAGACATGTTTGCTTGCCATTTTGTTCTATTTTGTACCGTTTGACTTTCTTGGCAGATGATTGAGTTCCTTTTGTTTAAAATTAATTGTTGACATTATCTGGATGGTGAGATGATGGGCCATTTTAATTTTATTCTGTTATTAAAAAAACATGAATTAATTTTTTTAAGTAAAAGAATAAGGCAAAAGGCAAGCAAATAAGGAAGAAGGAAGAAAGAATGGAAGGAAAAGATAAAAGAAGGAAAAGAACCAGTTGAAGAATGCTTTCAAAGCAAATAGAGATCTCTTCCCTATCCTAGAGTGTCCTGGGTAAGGAACAGACAAGATTGTAGATGGAAATGTAGTTTTAAAAAATCCTAAATAACTGATACCCCTGTCATATTATTAGAACAGAATTATTTAGTTAAATTTTCTTAATCCCTATCCACAATCTTACATTAACTTATTTAATCTTATAATGACTTCTTACCAAATTGCTAAATATTTAACAATTCCCTTTACATAAGCTACTGCAGGAAGCCTAACAAACCTTTTATTTAAATATACAGTAGCTAAGCTTTTGTGATTGTGTTCAACATTGGTTAACTGGGCATAAACAAATATGAACAGTGCAGAATTGTAAAGGATATTATACTTTCAAAAGTCACTGTTCAATTTTCCAACCAGGTGTCCCTTTTTACAATGAAATCTGTCAATAACATTTGCTTAAGAAAATACGAAAATTACTTTTGTGTAACAAAAAATATAAGTATTCTATAATGCCTAGTTTTTATGTTTATAATGAAAAAAACCACTGCTTCCCTAATTTTTCAATTATTTTATGCTTATCTATAAATTGAGAAGATTTTCTTCAAGCAAAATGTAAAAAATATATTTAGTATAAGTATATATATTTTAATCCTAGGAATTTACCTTTAACAATGTAGTCAATTATACATTTTAAAAGGAATATGAAAATTTAGTGCAGCATTGCTCATAATATTGACTACTTAGAAATGATCAAAATATCTAAGAAAATAAGATTGGTTTTAGAAAATGTGCTGTGAAAAATTACATAATGATCATAATTAAAGAAACATAGAGCTATATGTCTTGTCAGATAAATTCATAGTGTATTTTACTTCAAAAAAACCACAATACAAAATGCATGATTTATTTGTGTGTAAGAATTATTCTATTTTTTCTATAAGCAAATAAATATATGCATAAAAATCTGGAAAGACATACATTAAAATGTTTTAATGTTTATTTCTAATGTTTGTTCCTAATACTTAGTATGAGTAATGGTGGGGCTTTTTTCTCATATCTGTATTATCTAGTTATTCTGCAATAAATTTTTACTAGTTGGGTAATAGAAATACAGTAAAAATAAATAAACTATATAATACCATATTGAAATTGCATTACCACATTACTGAAAGTAAATATGAT
Organism: Lemur catta; assembly: GCF_020740605.2. Lineage (NCBI taxonomy): Eukaryota > Metazoa > Chordata > Mammalia > Primates > Lemuridae > Lemur > Lemur catta. Next base: position 67,731,953 of record NC_059135.1, read on the forward strand.
GTATTCTGCTTCACTCATTCTTGAAGTCTCAACTCAAATGTCATCTCTTCTGAGAAGCCCTCCTTGAGTGCTGCAGCTTAATTTGATCATACTATTTTGCCTCCAATTTTCTTGCCTTTATTTTTTAATATTACCTACCAAAATGAGAGCCAATATTTAATAACAAGCCTAATTCTCCACTAGATTTCTTGAAAGCTGGGACTATGTTTCCATTGCCTAAGAACAATCTGACAATTATCATTTCTTCAGTATGGTTTAACTTAAATCCAAAAATACAAGAAAGAAAAGTTTTAAAATGTAAACCAGTCCATATGTGACAAACTCTGGTCAATCTGTAGATAATTAAACATGTAATCTGTCTGTAAATAACTTCGACAAGGAAAAAATTCTCCTTGGAAATACATGGTGCTTACAAACTATCAGTCGTCGGGTGATTTCTGGGGATTTTATATCCACAGTGGTAAGAAAAGAAGGACACAAGAAACAAGATGAAATTCAATCCATTATTGGTGAAACAGACCAATAATTAATAAATGTAACATTGAAGATATTTTTGACATATCCCTTTTATAATTTGCAACCACTGGGCCAGACATTTGCCTATTTTTCTCACATCTATTTTCAGCCTTTTACTTATTCTACTTTGTATCTCTAGAAACTACGTTTATGCAGACTTGTTTGCCAACTGATTTAGAGTTAGATTTATCCAATCATAGGCACTGACTGAGAGGAGGAGGAGAGAAACCAAAGTACATCTTCTTTCTTGCTCTGCCACTGATGTGACAAGTGTCTGGGTCTCTTCAGTGGCTCCAGCTCTCTCCACAGTTCATGGCACCCACCTGGCAATCTCCACCATGATTGTAGATTCCATAGAATGATTCTGGCTTCCTAGTATCTGGTTCCTGGTGTTTACCATTCTTTAGGTTGCTTCACTGATTCTTTGACTGTTCTATCACATATATAATCAATTCCTTGCATCAAATTCTCTATGTTTGAAATACCTAGGGTGTTTTTTTCTTTTCTAGCTCTTGCTCAGGCTGGTTCCAAACTCCTGCGTTCAAGCAATACACCCGCCTCAGCCTTCCAGAGAGCTAGGATTACAGGTGTGAGCCACCATGTCCTGCTGAAAACCACATTCTTAAATGTAAATACAATCGCATGTACAATTTTTTAAGGACTTGTGCAAAACAACACCTGACAGAATTCTTTTTATTCAGTATTTACTTGCTAAAGGTACAATAACAAATCATTAATCAAGAACAACTTAGCTCACCCTATAGATCATGCTGCTATGCTTATGAAAATTATTGACCTAAATATGTGCATTTTGTTATATGGTGATATTATTATACTTATTCACAGAATTGTCTTAAATAATGGATAGATGTAGATACAATGAGATTGAAAGATTTTGTTCTTCCTTTGCAAACTGATGAAGTCTTTTGTCTCATACCTAACTGAAATGTCTCCATCCAGTATCTAGTCAATTTTCATCAACCTAATTCTGTGCAATTCATTTATTCTCTTCTGGTTATCTCTGATCCACACTTCATGAACCATTTAATGGAATCTCACCTATTATTATGACTACAGATGACTCAAATTTTCCATATAATGGTTCAATGAAAATTCTTAATCAAGAGCATTAAAGAAACCCCAGATGTCTGTTTCAATTTACTACTACCTAGATCCTGGCTATACAGGAACTTCAGAGTGGTAAAGACTCTCTCTTGTCCTAACCCTAGTCAGGCTCCTCTGAACTCTTCTCAATTGGCTCTGACTTTTGGGCTTCCATGTTCATATCTGCTTAGTCTGGTTTTAGCAAGAATCTTGCTAAGTCAGTTTAGTTAAACTCTCCCACTCTTGATATATGATCAGATTCCTTATTCAGCAACCCCAATATCTTATCATCCTGGCCTGACTTCAGCCAAGTCAGTTTCAACTAGAATCTCCCTTACCCTTGATGTTCCACCTTAGTAATTTCCATCTACTGACTCCCACTTAGCTTCTCAGCTATAAATCTCACTTGACCTTGTATTATTTGGAATTGAGCCTGATCTGTCTCTCCTACTACAAAACACCATTGTAATAGCTCCCCTTAAATTAAGTCTGCCTTACCATTCTTTAAAAAGTGTCAAGAATATTCATTGTCTAATGAGGGAGCACACATTTCTTTCATTCCTCTGCAAATATGGCTGGTACAGCTGCTTGCTTATTGAAAATGCCTTTTTTTGGTTCTTTCTAAGCTGCTGTCATGGACCAACTTTAAATTTCAAAAAATATTGTTTGAGGGTGAAACAAGTATTTCCAAATTACTCTCTCTCTGAAACAAATTCTTTCACATCACTCAGAAACATTCTTTTGACACTTCCTGTGAAGCCTATTTTGCTAATAGTATGTATATATTTTAGTAAATATTCCAACTGGAATGAAATGATTGAGGATTTAAAAGTTTTAAGATACAAACTCTCGACGCCTGGTTGTGTTTTACGAGTACATTTTGGCAGTTTCACATCAAGTTAGAAGTTGTGATGTTGTACCTCTGAACTCTCCAAATGCCAACTTCCTTGCCCAACCTTTTCTAAGAATTATGTATTCATCTTGCAAGTTCTCTATACCTCTTGAGTCTTGTCAAATTTACAAATTTGGCAGAGCAAGCTAATGCCCTGGTCATCTTCTAAACAGATTCTGAGACCATCTTATTCCACACTCCTGTTGAGGGACCTTGCTGACTCGTCTGCTGACTTCTCATGTTGCATGATTAGTTGTGTGACATGTCAGTTTGACCCATCTCGTAGTCTGTGTTTGGAGGGGCAGTAAAAAAGGCAAGTGCCTGAGGAATTTAAATGTTCACAAGCTGTCAACAGGAGTTATAAACCCATAAAAAATGTGCTTTAAGAACAGATTGTGATATGCAAGAAGGCATTCATGCAGCAAGGAGTAGTGAAATCTGGAGCCACTAAAAATCGGGTCCAACCCTCAACTCTGACACTACCTCAGTGACCTTAGACAAGTAGGTGTTTCTTTCTAAGCCTAAATTTCCTTATCTGCAACTTTAGCAGAATTGATACAAGGGCCATGGTGTGACATTTTAAGTATAAGAAACCCGAAAAGTCTTTCCAGTCTATCTTCTTCAACCATCTGCTTCCAAAATCTTTCACAGTTTGAACTTTTTTCTCAAGTCCAAACAGTTGCGTGATGATGATGAAATTCAACTATGACAGATTCGACAGGGTTGCATTTCATATTTGCCTAAAAGTAAAGGTAAATATGGAACACGATCACACATAAGCAGTTTAGAAATAACCTAAGCAGAATTGCTATCATTGTCAACAGGAGTTTTAGATGGAATTAGGGCTCTATTCAGAGGCATCTAACAGTAAGTAAGAAATTCCACTACCTGAAATAGTCCTGCAAAATGAATGTAAATTCTTGGACCCCGAGGGATCGCTTACAGACTGAGAAGTCTGATCTGTAGTTAACTCCTTTATAGTCTTTCTGGTATAAGTTTCAAGCCACCAATTTGTCTCTAATACATTCAGCCTCAATATTTCTCAAGTATGAAGAAAGTGTCATAATTTCATAGCTGGATTTAAGAACTGACCCTGGTCTTTGTATTAAAATATAAAAACAGTGGGTTAAAACTTAAGAATTGGCATTGATTCATGATTTTTATAGGGTTATCTTTACTTCTGTGTGTGTGTGTTTGTGTGTGTATTTTATAATTTGGTGCTATGTCCATGTAATGACAAAACAATGTGTTGTGAAAAGGAAAAATCAATCAAGTGATTAATGAGATCACAGAGATAAAAATATATATGCATATATATACACATATTCAAATATATATCCCATATATTCATATTATACATATTTAAATATATGCATAAATTATGTAGACAATACTTATTCTAAGAGACAAAGGAATGTGACTCAACATAAAAGGAGAAACAAAGATATTTTAGTAAAAATCTGATATCAAAGGAATTTTATATATTTGTATTTATATGACATAAATTTTAAAATATTACTCCATCCTAACCCCAGAATTTGCCAGATGAGGCAGTATTTTTCTTTTATAGTATTTTTTTTAACTTCAGTAAGGAATTATTTATGGTATCTTTTTTTGTTGTTGAAAACAACTATTTCCACCACATTCAAGTACATTTTGGTACATAGCCCTTTTTTTTTTTGGAACAGGGTCTCGCTCTGTTGCCCAGGCTACAGTACAGTAAGTAGTGAGATCACAGTTCACTGCAACCTCAATCCTCCTGCCTCCACCTCCCCAGTAGCTGGGCCTTCAGGTGAGCAACACCATGCCCAGATAATTTTTCTATTTTTTGTAGAGATGGAATCTCACTGTGTTGCTTACATAGGTCTCAAACTCCTGACTTCAAATGATCCTCCCACCTCAGCCTTCCAAAATGCTATGATTACTGGCATGAGCCACCACACATGGCTGGTACAGGTCTTTTATTTAGCATTCAAAGGGATTTTAATCCAATTTAATTCAATTATTTACCATTTCTTTCCTAATCATTCAGTCAAATTTAACTTTCTTTGAAATGAAAATGAATGTATGTGCTTTTATATGTATATATTAATAAATACAGGATGCAGTGTACATGAAGCCCATTTATAATAATAATTTGCAAAGTATTTTCAGTTCTTTCATTTACTATCTGAGAGATTGTTGCTGGAGGTCAACATGGAAGGGAAATTGTGTAATCAAATTTCCATAAAAGAATGTCATGGCTAGTGAAAGACACAATTGATGACATAGAGAATTGATCATAACCATGATATATACATTTCCCAGATATAAGAAGGTTGCCAGGAAGTTAGAACTATGAACTTCAGTTTTTTTGTGTGTGTTTGAAATAGACAGCCACTAACAGTCATGATAAGGGGATTGGAGAGCTCTCAGGATCAAGACATTTTGAAAGAGTTTACATGGTTTTAATGTCATTAGGAATATAGAGATTGACATAATATAGTAAGACTTGTAAGTGATAATCATGGATATAACTGACTAGCCGTAAAGATAATTATATTTTTGTGGTTTATGGTTGCACAATGTAAGAATGCTGCTGAAAGTACAATAAAAAGAGCCAAGGAAAACTTAAATTGAAATAGAAAATACTTTTATCCAAAACGACAAAATTTTATAATTCATGTTTTCAGAGATGATTTCTCCATGTCCAAACATATACTATTATTTTTTAACCTGCCACACTTATACTTAGTATAATGTAACTTGTACTTAACTAATTTTAACTTGTTAAAATTAACTTGTTAACAGATTAACTTGTTAACTTGTTAATTTGTTAACTTAAAGTTAACTTGTACTTAACTAATTTTACCAAATGTTCATTGTCTCCACTTATGTCAAATAATCAATACTTGTAGACTAATTTGAAATTATGCCTTTATCCTATAAAAAATTCTTATAAATAGTTGAAAATGCTTCAGTATTTTCTAATTCATTTGCCTGTTCTAGTACCTAGTAGATGCTAGAATCACTTTGTTTTGGTTATTGTAGCATCATTGTTCATGTTTCTGACAAGACAATTCTCCTCCAAAATTGCCTCACCTCCAATTATGAATCTATATTACTCTTTTAAAATGTACTGGTTATATCCACACATTGACAAATTTTAGAATCAATTTGTCAAATTACAAAAAAAAAGCCCATGCTTGTCATTTTCATTGGAATCAACTTACATTTACCAGCTAATTGATGGTGAAGTGGTATCTCTATAATATTGAGTTTTCCCAGTTAAGAGGAGGTATGATTTTTCAGATTGTCAGATCTCCTTTCATTTTCTTAGGAGGATTTTGTACATTTGTAGTTCTTACATAGTTTCCAAGCATTTATTGGAAAGTTTATCTATAAGTGTTTTCTTTTATGTTGCTATTAAAGTATCAATTTCTATATATACTTAACTGCTTATTATTTGGCATATAACAGGTTATTGATTTCATTTATTATTATATTTAGAGACTAACTACTGTGCCAAAAACTGGTTTTATTTTTATTCATTGCTTGGTCATTATTTGGGGTTCTCTAAAAATACGGTGACATTAACTACAAATAAGGAATATTTGCTTCCTTTTTTTTCTATATCTCTTCCTTGATTTTTTTCATAAGTTGGGTTGGCATTACTCTTAAATAATATTAAAAATTGTGCTATTATGGAGCCTCTGATTTTTTTAACTATGAAAATTCATGCAGAGCTTCACTGTCAGGATGAAATTGGCTGTTAGTTTGAGATAGATATGTTTTGACATACTGAGTAAAATTCTTTCTGTCTTAAAATTTTTATCAGAAATGAGTAATTGAATTAACAATACTTGTTAGAAACTATTGAGGTGATATCACTCTTTCTATTTAATTCATAATTTAATAATAATTTTCCTATTGTGACCTAAACACAACAGAGGTTACTTCCTCCTTTACAGTAAATAAATAATCTTAAATCTTCATTTCATATTTTCTGGTATGTTCAGTGAATCCCTGACATTTCTATGAAGTCTCAGGTGCTAGTGTTACTCCTAGTCCACTTTCATACTAATTTCCAACTTTTGAGAAATTTTTTTCTCCTCTTTTCACATCTCACTGTTTGCTTATTTGTTTTTATATCCAATTCCAAAATGATCCAAACATGGAACATCTTTTTGTTTGTTCTATAATTCTTTTTTTTTTTACTTTTATTATTCCTCTTTCTTTCTGCTGCAATATTCATTATTTGGCTTTAGCTTTGTTTTTCAGGCTTCTAATTTTGAATGGTTTTATTACAGAAGTAGAGTATTCTACAGTTGCACAAGCATTGTAAAGCGTGTTCCATTTACTTCACTTTACTCAGAGGATTTGGCTTTCCCTCCAAGCCCCCAGTGTGCTAATAATTGTCAAAGTCTGGGGTGGGGCTAAAGATGAGTTCTGGTTAGCTTCAGTCTATACAAAAAGTTTGATTTCTACTAGTCTCTGTAATCCTCTGTCTCTATATTCTTTCTCTTAATAATTATTTTCCAAACATAATAGTCTTCTTTTTATTCCCACTTTCCTGTTCCAGTGATTTATTTTTACCTCTTATTATTCTGTCTATAAAGCTTTTCCACAAAATATTGGCATGATTAACTTCTCATTATTCAAGTATCATATCAAATCTCACCTCCTCAGGAAAGCCTTCCTGGACCACAATATCTCATTTTATAAAACTCCCAACACCAATCACTGATTCTGTATAATATTATCATTTTATTTTCTTCATAGGACTTTATCATTACTTGAGCTATCTCATTAATACAATCAGTTATTTGTTTATTAGCTCCACCTCTCATCCTACCTGATGCCAGAGTGCAAGGGACGTGAGAACACAGACCTTATCTGAGTTGTTCAGCATAATATCCTTAGTTCTAAGGATATTGGTCTGTTTCTTCCAGAAAATGGAGAGTTTACTGTTTTGTTTTTTTCTTTATAGTTCAGATCTCTTTTACTCATATGCCAAAAAAAAAAAAAGCAAGATGTTGAATGTACTTTTGGTAACCTGATTGTATCTCATATGCTATATTGATTTCATGGCAAACATGTATAAAATACTAATTAAATAACTGATTATAATTCAGTGATAAATAGGAATATTATGAAAGTTTCTCCTTTACAAATTAATCTTATACATTTTTGTTTCTCCTCTATGATATACCATAATAAAACAATAATTTAAGGTGCTAGAAACATGACTATCAAAGACACAGAGGATATCATTCCATGGTATAAGAAATTATAAATCTAATACATCCATTTAGAATACTTAAAAATATATATTTACTGAAGTATTGTAGTGAAATCATTATTTGTATACAAAGTCTGAACATCTTTAACTATATAGAAAATTTGACTTAGAATGCATATGTGTACATATGTGTAAACACATTATACATTTAATTTTCATTTGCATAAATTTATCATATTATATTGTTATAAATGTATTTTTGATTATATAGCCAGGCTCACATGGATTAAAAGACAATACTAAGACATTTCTCTCAACCTTTACTTAATTTAAAGAATATTTAATATTGTTTTTTTAGCCTACATTTTAAAAATGATGTGAAATAGTTTGGCTTTGTAGATACAGGATAAGTTTACTTGAATTACATTCAGGAAGCACTCGAAAGCAGTACCTCGAGAATAAGGGATAGAGCAAATTGCCAGCAGTGGAGTGGTTGATAAGTATAATTTATCTTCCCTGTTTACCACTCCCCAACCTCCTTGTTAATCATAGAGGGAAATATTTAAGGATGCACGGGTTAAATATAGTAGAGAAAAAGAAAATACTAGTAAATTTGCTATTGGAATTTAAATAAAATAAATGCAGTTTTCAGAGAACATAAAAATATATAACACTTGAAGATCTTGGACAAACTAGATAAACAATGGTAATGTTTTTATAACATATGATTATTGCTTGCCCCATTTTATTTTGTTAAGTTAAAATTTTAGAGATTTCCATCAAATCTTCAAAACACTTTGAAAGGAAATCCATGGATATATGGAGCCCTTGAAGAAGAATGGAAAAGGTGATGAGGAAAATATTTTCTGTAACTAATATTCCAAATGGGAAGCAAATTTTATATTCTAACACAATGACACGTATATATCATAGTATACACTTAAGAGGGTATGTTAAAGGGAACTTTTGAGCTACACCTCAGTGGATAGATGGTTGTTGATCAGAGAAGTTTTTGAGACCTAAATTCCAAAATACTCAAGTTGCAATAATTGTGTTAGATGTTGCACTTCTGCGCACTATTGTGTTTTTTCTAATTCTATTTTTTTAAATTAATATCAAGCCACCAAGAAGTTGTTCTTGGATGCTTTTGATAAATTGTTACATATACGGTATATCTTTCAGCCAGTAACAAAGCAAAGTGTCTTCATCAGAGCAATAGTAATACCATTTAAAAAAAAAATTTAACAAATGTAATCTAAATTTTTTGATTACATATATATATATATAATATCTTTTTGGCAAAGTGCTCCTAAGAATTTATCATGTAATATTTTGAATAAAGTTTGGAAATAATAAAGGACAGCATAATAGGAAAACAAACACAAGAAAAACTTATAATTATGTTAAATTCATGTAGCAAAAAGGCAATCTTACTCAAGCTTGACCTGAGTTCTCATTGTTAATGCTTCTGCACAAGCTAAAAAAATTTCTCTTAACTTTAGTGTTTATATAAAAATTTACATAAGTGGTTCTCAAACTTTTTAGCCTACAATAGAATCACTAGGCTTTTTAAAACACAGGTGGCAGTCTGGTGGGGTGTCTGAGAATTCAATTTATTTATTTATTTATTTATTTATAATTTTTATTTCAACATACTAGCGGATACAAGTGTTCTTGTTATGTGGATGAATTGTATAATGCTGAAGTCAGGGCTTTTAGTATGCCTGTCACCAGAATAAGGTACCCAATAGGTAAGTTTTTATCCTTCACTTCCCTCTCAGCCTTCCCACTTCTTGATTTCCAACGTCCTTTACAGCACTTTATGACCACGTGTACCATCATTTAGCTCCTACTTATCAGTGAGGACATGTGGTGTTTGTTTTTCCATTCCTGAGGTATTTCACTTAGGATAATGGTTTCCAGTTTCATCCAAGTTGCTGCAAATGACATTATTTCATTCCTTTGTAAGGCTCAGTAATACTGCATGGTGTGCATATACACCCACACACACACACCACATTTTCTTTATCTACTCATCAATGGATGGGCACTTAAGTTGACTCCATATCTTTGTGATTGTAAATTATGCTGCCATAAACATTCTGGTGTAGGCGTCTTTTCGATATAATAATTTCTTTTTCTTTGCATAGATACCCAGTAGTGGGATGGCTGAATCAAATGGTAGGTCTACTTTTAGTTCTTTAAGTAATCTCCATACTGTTTTCCATAGAAGTTGTACTAATTTGTTGTCCCACCAACAGTGTATGAGTGTTCCTTTTTCACTGCATCCATACCAACAACTCTTGTTTTTTGATTTTTTAATAATGGCCATTCTGATAGAGATAATGTGGTATCCACTGTGGTTTTAACTTGCATTTCTCTGATGATTAGTGATGTTGAACATGTTTTCTTACATCTACTGGCTATTTGTATATCTTCTTTTGAAAAACTCAGTTCATGTGAATTTCTAACTTGTTCCCAAATGTTATGAATGCTGTTGATCTAGGGAACCACACTTCGGGAAGCACTGATTTATGTGATCATACACAGTCACAACACACACGGACAATTTTCCAGAGGTCACATTTCTCTATTAAATAATCTAATTTTAAACCTAATTGTTTTGACTGGACATTTTTCATATTGTATATACTTATTCTGAAACACAAAGGAATACATCAGTCATTACTCAAATATCTAAAAATAATAGTGTAAATACTACTAACTTAGTAGCATAAAATTATCATATATAATTAGTAAATCTATCTGTGCAAAAAACCTCTGTTAATTTTTTCATTTCAACATTCTTATATGAATATAAAGTTTATTTAAAATCAGTGAAGGAATCTTGACATCCGGTACCATTACTCCATTTGTTGTGAAAAGAGTGTAACTGTTTCTGGACTACTTTCTCTATGCTAGGGAGTCTGGCTAACACTTTAAAAGCATCAACTTATTTAATATTTATAAAAGCCTATTATGTGTGTCTAATTATTATTATTTAAAGAAAAGTAAGAGAAACTTTAAAATGCTATAAAACTTGCCCATTAACTGTTCACCTAGCAAGTAGCAGAGCTGGCCTCTAACTCAGACAATTTGATTCTTTAGATCACACCCTAGTCTGATGCAAAATTTAATAACAATCTTGTCAATAAATGAAAAGCTTTATTCATAAATTTTGATATGTAAGTCTATATATGAGTTATATTTGATATTTTTTTCCAATTGATTCCTTGCTGCATCAACCATGATTAGATTGAACTGAAAATAACTAAAGAATAAAAATGTAAGAATGGCTTAATAAAAGAGAAATTTAATTTTTTCCATATTCAGAAAGTCAATGGATGTTAATACTGGAGATAGAAAGATACTTCATGTTGTCAAGGAATCAGGCTTGGATATTTTATTCTTCTGCCATGTTTGGCTTTAATTTCCAGGGCTAACTAATTGTCCAAGATGGCTGCTAGAGCCTCAGCCATTTTTTCTATATCATGACTAAATGTAAGGAGGAAACAGAGATAAAGACATATGACCTTCTATTTAAGACACTTGCCAGATTATATAACTAGCATTTCCATTTATGGTCTGTTGGTCAGAACTTAGTCAAAGGGCCACATCAAGTTATAACTTGGATATTGGAAGAAACTACAAGTCTCTGCCAAATTAGCTGCTCAGGAGTCATTTCAGTCACACAATTGTATAATAGCCAGGCATGGCTGGTTTTCCACATTTCATCTCCTAGAAAAATTTTAATTTTAGCATAGATAATTTTATATATTTATCACATAGTTTCATCTTTCTGAGCACATAGAATGATTACATTTCCAATCCTCCTTTAAGTTAGATTGCATATGTCTGACTCAGGATCAGCCTATGTGGCATGAGTAGAAGTGACATAGAAACTTCAGGCTTGAGCCTAAAAACTATATAGTAAAATCCTCCTGCTCTCTCTCTCTCCTGATGTAGTAATTTTGGAGGCTATTTTCCAAAGTTTCCTATCTTCAGGTTGTAGAGGACTATCTGATTCACGTTGGATTTTGTGTAAGTGAGATATAATCCTTTATTTTCTTAAGCCCATGGAGTTCAAGTTATATTTGTTACCCTACCATCTCCTAAACTATGTGACTACTACTAAAATTATGTAGAGTAGGATCTTGTGAAATGTCATTTATTACATCAAGGATCTGTTTATTGGGCTTTTTCAGTGTATTGAGTTCCTATAATTGATGCTATGAATACACTGATGATGACCCAAATTTCCTCCTCTCCATGAATTTGCAATCCAGAGAGAATCTCATAAAGTAGTAAGGCATTCCCAGTCTACTCTAAAGGAAGATTCCTACTGTACCAACATGGTAAGTACATTGTCAATTCTCTAAGCTCTCCAAAAAGAGCCATGGGTACTCACATTGTCCCTAATAAAGAAGTAACTGAAGAGATAATTGGTTAGGCAAGGCTGAGCAAGATAGTTGAAATGAAGAAAAGAAAGTATAATATTAAGAATACACGCTCAGTAACCAGATTGCCTCAATGCAAACCTTGTTCTAACCCCTACTTTTTGGGGAGCCTTGGGCAAGTTACTTATCCTCTCTGTATCTCATATTCCTTATCATTAAAATAAATATAATAATAATACCACTTCCTAGGGTTTTTACAGAGAATAAATGGGTTATAATTTGTAAAGTTATTAGAACAGTGACTAAAATAAACAAGTAGTATAGAAGTACTTGTTAACAACATCTGAGGACTACACTTCCCTTTCTTTTTCTTAACTAAGACTCCTCAAACACTAGAAATAAAATGTGACACTTTTACCCAATTACTTACTTGTAATTTATAATAATAGCAAGCTATTAAAATATGCTTCCTTAATTTGAAGCACCATTTTTCATCTTTTTCTACTTTATAAACTGTCAATATAAAACACAACAATAAAAAGGAAAATACAGAAAATCAGAAAATATTCCAAAATCAAATTATTCTTGTTGCTATACTCTATATTGTATTGTCTTTTTAATGTAATATGTCTGAGCTACTATCACACAAAAAACCATTGTGAAAAAGCTGTCAGATTTAATTGGTCTGTTGTAAAAATATCTTTGATAAATAGAACTGTCTCATATTGAATTAAACTCAAAAAGGGGCAAATTTGGTTTCATTCCAATAAAATTAACATAGGCACAAAGTTCTATTTTATAATATTTCATTGGAAGGAAATAGAGTGCTTTACATAGTTGAGTACTGTGTAAGTCTTTTTAGTGCTTTCAATTAATGAAAAATGCATAAGTGCATCTAGGCCACCAGAAAACTATTGCTTTGAAAAAGGAGAGACAGCATGTCACCATCCTGAAGAGGCTTCCTGTGGGACTGATTCTCAATATAGATTTATAGATAAACAGAAATAGATAACACCCCTTGCAAATACTCGGGACTGTTACACCATTATCAGAAGTTCAACCCATTCATCCACTCAACAAATATTTATTGTCTTGAACAAATTAGATTTCTATCACATGGAACAAACAATAAACTTAATAAATAAGTGAATTACATACAATATTAAGAGTTTAATAATAAAAAGTAATCAAATAATAAAAGTAAGCCAAATAAGGTAGATGGGAAGTGCCAAGGATGTGAGTGTTGCAATTTTAAATAAGATGGTCAGTGAGATTCTCAATGAGAAGGGAGGAGTGAATTTCAAAGGGAGGCCAGGGATAAAGTCATGATATCTAGGAGAAGGGCATTTCAGAATAAGGAAAAAAATCAATGCAGAGGGTCTTGGGAGGACTTCACTTATTGATGAAATAACAAAGAAAGCCAATGAAAAAGAGGAAAATGCAGAAAAAGTCAGGGGTCATCAAGGAATCATAGGATGAGTTTGCAAGTTTTCGAAATAATTATCACTTTTACTCTGAGTAAGATGGGAATCATGCTGGCCCTTTGTGGAGAAGAGATTCTATATTCTACAGAGATAAGGAAGGAGCATGGTTACCATTTAGTAGACTACTGGAATAATCCAGGTAAAAGTCAATGGCGGCTTGGAAAACCCCAATGGTGGCAATGGATGGAGTGAGAAGTGACTGGGATATATTTTGAAGTTAGAGGCCACAGAATTTTTGGCTGAATTTGATGTAGCTGACTTGATAGATAAAGAACCTGAGTTCACTTTTGGACATAACTTTAGATGCTTTTTAGATGTTCAGGTGGAGAATCCAAGCATGCAGTTGGGTAGAAAAATTGGGGGTTCAGTGGTGAGGTCTGGAGAGGAAAAATAAATGTGGGTACCCTCAGAGTAAGATAATATTAAATTAATGAGACTGGAGGATATCATGAAAGGGAAGAATTTAGAAAAACAAGATGTCCCAAGGACAAAGCCCAGAGGTACTCCAATGATGTGATGTTAGGAAGAGCAGAAGCCAATAACAGAGCCTGAGCAGGAGCAGCTGACTATAAAGGCAACCAGACAAGTTGAAGCAGGTGGGAGAGTCATCACCTATGTCGAATGCTATGGAGAGATAAAATAAAATGAAGACTGAAAATTTGTCATGAAATTTAGCAATGTGATGCCATTAATCATCTTGGTAATAAAGATTATGGTAGATTAGTGACCATAGAAGCCTCTTGGAAGTGTGCTTAAGAGAAAGGTGAGTAGATGCAATCAATGAACATTGGCTGAGATTTTATTGCTTTTGGTGTGGGCAGAGAAATAGGAGGAGACTGGAAAACTGGACAGAAGTCAAAGAAGAGCTTTCTATTTTTTTTTTTAATTTTTTGAATGATTTTAGGTTTATAGAAAAGTTGTAAAGATCCTTTATAACTTTGATTCAGTTTCTTCCAGTGTTCACAGTTTACATTACCATGGCACATTTGTAAAATCTAAGATACAGATATTTGTACACTGCTATTAACTAATGTTTAGACTTTATTTAGATTTCACCAGTTTTTCCATTAATGACCTCTTACTGATGAAAGATCTGAACCAGGGTACCACACTGCATTTACCTGCCATATGTCACAATCATCTCTAGTTCATGACAGTTTCTCACTCTTTCCTGACAATTTCTTCAGCAGTACTGGACAGATGTCCTATAGAATGTCTTCCAATTTGGGATTATCTGATGTTTTAAGAGAGAATTACTTTAACAGAAAAAGATAGTATGGGTGGAGTCAAGAGAGGAGTTTATTTATTTTTAACACAGGAAAGTAAAGTATGTTTGTATAATGAAGAGAATAATTCAGTAAAACTCATAGTCTTTATATCTGGATCTTTTACGGACTGAGAAACAATGAGTTATGGTTTGGCCTATGGTTATCTAGAGAGTAAATAAAACCTGTCTAGGTAATACAAATAGGAAGTGAAAGATCTATCAGTTATTAAATCATCTGATGCCAAATTCGATGGCATTTATATTCAAAAGGCACAACTTTTCAGTCTTTTTTTTCCTATACTTACAGGTATTTTTTGCATCAAATTATCACACATTAAAAGTATAGTAGATGGAGTCATCCACATGATCACACATGATTGAAAATAGTTACTATTGTCACTAACAAACTAGAAAGATTTCCTAAAATATAGAATTGAGTAGAGTCTTCAGAATGGTAGTGCCTCAGTAGTAGAATCATATTTGCCCTACACTAAAAGCTGCCTTGAAACTTACAAAGCAGGAAAGAAGCCTTCAAGACTCAAACTGATTACAATAATTTAACTGTGTGTCAGAACAATAGTTAAATACAAAAAAGTCAAATACCAAACCAAAAAAAGCCAAAATAACTGGTATTTGAAAGAAGTGGAAAGTTTGACCCCATCCCAAGAGGAGCTATATCAATCAATAGAAACAGATGAAAAATGATACAGATGATGGAATTAGCAGGAAACCATGTTAAAACAACTATTATGAATGTACTCCGTGTGTTAAAAAAAAAAAAGTAGAAGAAATTATTAAAATGGTGAAGAAAAAATGGAAGGCAGATAAAAGCCTGAGAACAAACTACTTGAGATAAAATTTAGAATATCTGAAATTATGTATTATATAAGCTTTCACCTAAAGAAACCAGAAAAAGAAGAGTAAATTAAACTTAAAACATGTAGAAGGAAGGAAATAATAAATAGCAGAAGTCATTGAAATAGAAACTGAAAAACAGAGAAAACCAATAAACTAAAAGCTGGTTATTGGAAATAATAAATATAATTAATAAACTTCTTGCTAGAGTAATCAAGCAAAAAGAGAATAAACATTTTATCAATCACAAGGATAAAAGAGAGGTCACCACTACAGATCTCAAAGATATTTAAAGGATAATAATAGGATACAGCAGCGAACAAATCAGCCATTTGCTCTGAGTACAACTCTGTCTCCATCTCTCAAGGCATCACTAAGCATTCTTAAGTAGTCTGGAATAAAAATTGTCAGTCCCCCTTTTCAAGAAATTGTAAAAATGCCAGAAACTCATAAAAACCCATGGAAAATTGTCTTCCAGCATAGATCACTGTGATAAAATGGAGTACCCAGAAATAGATCTTACATATTTGATCAATCAACTTTCAACAAAACTGCAAAGACAATTCAATAAGTAATGAATATTTTCAGCATATGCTGTTAAAACAATTGAATATTCTTATGCAAAAAAGTAAACTGTGACCCTTACCTCAGAGTATATATAAAATTAATATGAGAAAGAATCTAAGTACACTTAGGTTGGAAAAATTATTTTTAAATGGAACTCAAAAAGCATGATAATAAAATAAGAGATTGATAAGTCGGAATTCTTCAAAATTAAAAGACACAAAAATGAAAAGACAAGTCATAGTTTAGGAGAAAATATTTGGAAAATATACAATCTATCAAAAGACCTTAATATAAAGCATGTAAAAAATGTTCACCATTTGACATTCAGACTAACCACATAAAAAATGCACCAAAGGTTAAAATAGATAGTTTATTAATGAAGATATAAAGATGACTAATAAGCATATGAATGATGCCTGACATTATTCATCGTTAGAGAAATACAAACTAAAACCAATAACGTACAATTGAATGGCTAAAATTAAAGAATATCAACAATACCAAGTGTTTGCAAAGACATCAAGCAGATGGAAATTTCATTTACTTCTCATGGAGTGCAAAATGATATGGCCTTTTTGGTAATTAGTGTGTCAGTCTATTATATAGGTAAAAATTAACTCATTTTACATCAACCAACTTTCACATATTTACCTGGTAGAAATAAAAATACATTCCTACAAAAATACTGTTGCTCAAATGTTCCTAATAGCTTTACTCATAATAACTAAAAATTGGAAACATCCTAAATCTGAATTAATTAGAAAGACAAATTGTAGTACAATCATACAATAAAATACTACTAGGCAATTAAAATGAGTGAAATACTGATATATGTAACAACATGGAGGAATCTCAAAAGAATTAGGCTACATGAAAGAATCCATACAAAAGGGTTTACATTCTGTATGATTGCTTTCCTCTGAACTTCTAGAAAATGCAAAACTACAGTGTTAGAAAGTGTATCAGTGTTTGCCAGAGGTTGTTGAGTAATGGTAGGTTAATGACTGCAATGGTACAAGAGGAAAGTTTTTGAATGATGGAAATGAATATTTAACCTCTAAAACAGAGGGAGAGAGAAATGGAAGGAAGGGAGGGAGGGAGGAACGGTGCAAGGAAGGATCTCCAGAACTTTCCTGCCTACCATGCTTTCTATAGCTTGTTTGTTTGATGACCCTCAGATTCTGGGAGATACCTAATGTCATCTTTTCAACAAAATCTACTTTTTGTTTTAATCTTGCCTAAGTTTCTTTCATTATTAACAAATCACCCTGGTTCAGAAGAGTGGTACTGGAGAGTTAAGGGTAGGAAATAGAACTTCAGAGAAATGTGTAGTGTTGGGTGTTGGTTTAAAAGCTGAGATATCTAAAAGGAATTGAGTTGTGAAGACATTGGAAGTCTTTAGTATATGACATCGAAGAGATAATGGAGCTACATGATTCTCCTCTTAGACTAAGTATTCACTAGCAGTGAAATTCTAGGTGACCAAGAAGCTGCTACCATAAAATAATTTGAAGTGGATAAGGAATGTTGGCATTGTGCCCTCAGAGAATTAATTGGGATAGCATTAGATAACTCAAAATGGGAGAAAAATAAGTTCAAATCTAAAAGTTCTTATTCAAAGCACCAAATGAAATGTAGATCCTTTCTGCAACCAGGCTGAAAGACTTTCTTTTTGTATAGAGTTTTAGAATTACTGCTGCACACTAAAATCAGAAATTGCATTCCATTACACACATTAACATAATTCACCAAGATGGCTACATATAACATTAATACACAAATTCAATATATTTCCTGCTTAAAATTTTAGTAAGGATATTAGAAGAATTATCTACAGTAGCAAAAGAAAGCAGCACTGCATAGGAAGAAGAGGAATTAAGAAAAAATGAGAAAAAACCAATATGTAGTTGAAAGGCATGAGCAAGAAGTATGGGAGCTGGGAGCAAGAAGAAAGAGATAACAAGATTGTGCAGCAGCCCCTCTCTCCAACTTTCTACCTCCAACCACTTCGCCTGCAAACCTTGTCTCTGTGTATAGGACACCCAAAAGCCAAGCATTAACTGCATAGACCAAAAAGGACAGAGTAATATGTGAGGGAGATTTGCTCCCAAGAAAACTAATTTCTGTCAAGGAATACTAGGGCAACTGGTGTAAGTGTGTTTATCAGAGAGTTAAGCTCTCTTAGTTTCAACATTCCTGGGTTTCTCACTGCACTGAAGCAAGAATGACTGATTGACATTCCATCTCCAAATATAAAAATGTATTAAAAGCCCTCTTTTGCCTTATTCTTGACATTTCTAGAATCGTATGTCTAAACATTAGGGAAAACTGTAACTAGAAAAAGAAAGACCAAGTTAAGAAAAAGTAAAGAAAAAAAGACAGAAAATTGAAGTGTTCTAATGTAAGAAACATGAGGGGATTGAAATTTTTCTACAGTGGCCCCCAGCCAGCCATTGGCCCCCATGTGTCCTTCGACTGGCAGCTGTTTTCTCGTATCCTGTCTTGCACATAATCGTATTCCCCCCAACATTTGATAAAACACATTGTCCAATCAATGGCTCCCAATATGAAGAAACTACTCTTTCCTCTTCCAAAGATTTTATTTTAACTAAGTATTTCTGAAACGGGCTGAACTTCAGTTAATCCCTCTTGCTGAAGTTTTATAAAAATTCCATCCTTCTTTCCTGTGCTGGAATTCTTCTGGGGCACCTTCTTTTGGCAAGGCACTCAGAATGAAGGCTTGAGTTTAACAGTACTACAACTGATTTTCTTCACAGTGGGAAGTAGAGACAATTCCAGAGACAAGAGGAAAGAAAATTTTATAAATTATGTTCTATTTAGGGAATCTGGCATTGGATGTTAGACAACAATGCCTGTATAAGCTTTTAAGGGACTAAACACTTGTTTGTCCTAACCCCTAATTCTCACTTCTCTAGATTATGATTTGAACATCTAGACAAACTGCCTCTTACTGACCAATGCTTCTGGAAGTGAATATTCAGGCCCAACCCCAAGTCTGTGGGCCTTTTAAATCATTACATTTTTTATATTGTTATTTTGTATTGTCTTTCCACTCCAAACTCAAGAAAGTAGAAAAATCATTAAATGTGAATAGATCCTGGCTCTTTTACAATCAGCAATCTGTGTAACTATAATACTTACTTCTTTATCATTCAAATCCATTATATATCTTCCTATTTCAAAAGAAATATAGTTATTCTTACTAGACAGCAATTCCTGTAGCTAAGATTGAACTCCCAGCAGCAACCTGGTTATAAGTGATTCTTGATTGAGTAAAATGCATCACCTTCCTCATTATAATTGAAGGATTATAATTGACAATTGGAAAAATATTTTTATTAGGTAAAATTCCTATAAGAAAGGAAATGGGAACAGAAAATTTGGGGTGAGTTTCATTCATATGTCAGGAATAGCAAAATACTGTATAGTACTTTACAGGCCGAAAATAAGTTAATCTTTAATATAAACCTTATATTATATTATATAAGGATTATTATATTACTGGTTATATTACTAGTTACTTTTACAACTGAGGAAACTAAAGGTTATTAAAGTCTTATGAGTTTCTCAAAATCCCAAATGAATGACTAATCCCATACTTGAACCCAGGTGTGTTGGTATCCAAAGATGAAACTCCATTTTACCAGTTCTGACATTTGAATACTCCTTTCATTCTAACCAACATTCCCCATACACATTCATATTCCCCAGCACCACTACCTCACATGTAAAATAGAAACAGACTTTCACAAGATGTCTTTTAAAGAAACGTAAGGTCCCCAATTTACATATCAGGTCTGGGAAACAAATCTAGGCCTTCTGACTCTATGTACAGTGATATTTCCATTAAAAAAAGAAAAAGGGGGAAATGCTATATCATTGACTATAAAGAAATTCTTACATCTGTAAATTTATTCTTACTAATAATGAGTCCTTTCTCTAGGAAGTTATTTTAACAGTTGATTATTACATAAATCAACATGACAATACATTAAAGTTCATTTTAAATAATTGAGTTAAAAATTAAAAGATGACTGAATCACATAGAAAATGCATACTCTCACTACAAATAAATCAACCAAGTTGACTACAGTTCCATTTCAACAATGTGCTTTCAAATTAAGAAACACTGATTTCATAAGAATATATATTTGGATAAGCTAGTGACACTTCTTTCAGATAATAAGAATAGAAAATTCTTTAACACATAAATCTGCTTTAAATATGAGACAATTTTTTTAAACTTTTTCTGTCTAGTTTTTCCATCCTGAGCTGTTGTGACCCTTTATTTTCATTTTCTTCCCTTCCAAATGGCCTCACCTGGCCTTTTGCTCAATCTTACTTACATCAGCAGGTCTTTTACAATAGATATGGTTACTATCAGAAGAAAAATCTATTCACCAAAGATAATCGAAAATTCCTAGGTGCTTCTCCATCTTGCTACCTGTCAGCTTTCTTCTCTATATCCATTATTTTAGAAAGTAAATTCTATCCAAAGCATAGCTTCTCAAGTTTTATTCTTCCTGTAACCAATGGCCCTCCACTATTATGAACTACAATAGAGGTCAAATTACAGACAAAAATCTTCCACTTCGCTCATACAGTGGTATCTAAGAGGGCACATATTATATAGAATTTATAAGAAATGGGGGTACTGTCCAATCCTACCTTCTGTTGCTACAGCCACAGTTGTACAGTATGCGTGAACACAGTGTGTGAACACATCTGTACATGTGCCACACATATGTATATGTACTATGTTTAAACTTTCACATAAACCTATAATTCACTTTATTATAATATATTTAGCAATCAGATACGTGCAATTCCTCATATTCAAAAGAATATAAAATTCACCTTTAAGTGAATTTAGGAAATATTATGGCTTCAAATAAAAAAATGCTATTATTTTTCCAATGACATATGCTCATAAAACTATCTCTATTTACTATTATTAATGTAGCAGGAATTAGAAAATTAATGTCATCTTCCTTAGAGTTACCATGTAATTGACTTCTGGAACTTACTGACTTGCCTTCCTTATAAGCAGAAAGGTTTGTAAGCAGCTCCTCATATTTTTAGGTTATTTAATGACAGGAAAGTCTTGGTAGATGATTAATGCATTAGCAAATATACACTAGTTGTATACAGAAATTCTAGTCTTATTCTGAGCTGGATACATAACAGGGCAAGCCAACTTTATTGTCCTTGCACAGTTGTGACATAGACAGGGAGAAAATGCTGAAATATGTGAGTCACAAAGCATTCAATTGCAAAATAAATTCAGAGAAGAAAAATCAGTGAGCACTAAAGAAAGTAGGTAAGATTTCTTTGACAAGGTTGACTAGAAGGAGAGAAGGAAGGCAAGGAACAAAAAAAAGAAATGATATTTAAGAAGCAGACAATGTACAATGCATTATTCTTGGCACAATCATAGTCCCTGAACTGGGCCTAGAAGCACGAAATGAAGGAGCAAGTATGTTCCTAGAAAGAACAAACAGCTGAGATATGAGAGTTGGCCTAAAGAGATACCAGAGACAAGAATCATGCTTGCCTTCCTGAAACAGAGAATTTTATTCTGTAATCTCATATTAAGAATGAGATTACGAAATAAAATGTAGATAAACTGGGGGACAGAATAAATTGCCTATTAATAATTTGTGAGGCCCAGTGCAAAATGAAAATGCTGGGCATTTGTTCAAAACTTATTAAGGATTTCAAGACAATGACAGCAGAGCATTAAGTAAAAGTGGGCCTTTAAAGTGTGGGGTTCTCCATTCTACTAAGTGAAGTATCCCAAGAATGGAAAAATAAGCACCACATGTACTCACCACCAAATTGGTTTCCCTGATCATCACCTAAGTGCACATTTGGGAATAATACCAACTGGGTGTGGCCAGATGTGGGGGGGAGGGGATGGGTGTATACCTACATAATGAGTTCGTCTGGGGAATGGACAAGCTTGAAGCTCTGACTCAGGGGAGTGGGGGGGCAAGGGCAATATACATAACCTAAACTTTTGTACCCCCATAATATGCTGAAATAAAAAAAAAGAATAAGTGTGGGGTTCTGAGCCTTGCACAGACCAGGTACCCATGAAGCCAGCCCTGCTGGGGGACATTATAGAGGAACCTTAGATTTAGGTATAAAATCCTGACGTTGTATAAGCAATAGGGAACAATATATTCTTAGGCAAGGGAATGACTTGAAAATAGCAACTTAACAAAATTTTGTTAGCAGCGGCATAGAGACTGAACTGGGGAGACCTCAGACCAGAGACATGGAAAAGAGTTCAGAGATTATTATAGTGACCATAGCCTGAAGAAAAAGCTTGCACCAGTTTGGGGGAAATGGAAACAGAGAATAAAAAAAGAAAATCTGACACATAAAACACCATGACAGCTTTTTACAAAGGAAAAATAACAAAGGTATGATACATTTTGTTTTGCTCTTAATTGGAAGATTGTGGAAATGGTGGTAGGACACACAAATGGGTGGCACTGTGACAGGTGCAAGCACTGGGTGTGGAGTTAAAGAGATCAAGTGGGGAGCTGTCTGTTCAGGTAGCAGTTGGATATGTATGTCAGAATTCAGCTCAATTTAAAGAATTTTCTGAACGTGCAGACTTTAAATAACACACTACTTTAGAATAGAGTGATTTCTTGTTTCTATGAATGTTCAAATTTTTGACCACTATATGAATTTCTTATTGCTGCTGTAACAAATGACCACAAACTTGGCTTAAAAGAACAGCCACTGACGTTCTAAATCTGTTCCCCTACCTTTTCCAGCTTCTACAGCCTGCTTGCATTCCCTGGCTCACGGCCTCTTCCTCCGTCTTCAAGGTCAGCGGTGTAGGGTAGTGAAGCAGTTAAGGACATGCCATGCCAAAATGTGCTGCTTTGGCATTTCTATGAATCTGAGCTGAATGTACTTGAGAAACAGTGGATGTAGGAAGAGATTTCTGATCTGCCCTTTTCTACCTAAGAACAGGCCGTAAAATTTCCCACAAGAAAAATGCCCTCCCTGTATCAGGACATTCTATCACCAGAGACTGAGAATTGATGTTGAAATGGATCTGGTCAAACAAACTTAATAACATAATCCTTTTCTTATACTAGCACCCCCTCCTTCAATATATCTCCTAGTTAATTCCTCACAATTTACTGCCCCTAACCCACACTTCATTCTTTGTCTTGTCAGTTCTGCACAGATTTATCATTTTTTTTTTAATTTAAAAAGTATAAAAGTGACTCTGGTCACTTCTTCAGGTCTTCTCTTGTGAAGGCCCCTATGTACATGTAAACATTTAATAAAATGTATATGCACTTCTCCTGTTAATTTATTTAATCTATTTGTTACAGTTTAATTCTTAGGCCCAGCTAGAGACCCTGAAAGAATAGAGGATTTTTTCCTCTCCAACAATTCCATTTTCAAATCTTTCTCTCTCTCTCTCTCTCTCTCCGTTCCTTTCTTACCACCACACTTGCCCCCTTTACTTTTGTCTTCTTGTCTGACTCTGACTCTTCTACCTTCTTCCCTTATCAGGATTTTTGTGATTATTAATACATTGGGCCACTTGCATAATCCAGGATAATCTCTCCATCTCAAAGTTCTTAATTTAATCACATCTGTGATATCTTTTTTGCAAGTTAAGGTAACATAGTCACAGCTTCTGGGAATTTGGATATAGACATCTTTGGCAGGAGTTATTATTCTGTCTACCACAATCACTGCTAGGGATTTTCATTTGTTAAAAGTGTGGGCTAACTTTCATCTAGTTTACTTCAGCTCTAAGATTCTAAGGTTTGAGGAGACGTTCTTCAATGTGAAGAAAATAGGCAAACGAGACAGGAGCATAAGCCAGAGCGGGAGACAGAGGTTGGAGTTAGCCCAATTTAAGCTGTTACTCTGAATCCATTCCCCAATTGTAGGGGTAGATGAACAGAGGGCACATTCTTGGGAGTTAAAAGTGGCTAGGATGGTTAGAGGTAGAAAGTGGTCAGAGGTATAGAAAGAAAACATAGAATACTGAGATGGAAATTCATAGGATACATTTTTGGACAATGGTCATATGTCTGATCCCAGAGAATATTTAACTGATAGCTTACATGAGAGATTGCAGGACATGGTACTTCAGTTTGCTAGGATTTTCAAATTGATGATGTCAACTTGCTCAGCAAGAAGCAAAATATAGTTCAATAATGTCATTCATCAGGTAGAGAAGTGGGTGAATATATCAAGACACATAGGATGAAACGCAATGGAAATTCACAAAGAATAATTTGTTCAGCATAGTTTTACTGTGAGAACAGCAAAGGGAGAAAACAAGAGCCAGAGAGAGAGAGAGAGAGAGAGAGAGAGAGAGAGAGGCAAAACCCATGAGATGGAATCATATATAATATCTCTTGCCCTGAATGAAGAAAAGTTGTACAGAGTGTGGGGTGAGTGGAGATCTTTAAACAGAGAATTCTTTTGCACAGCCTGATTATGTTTGTTATACGACTGCCAGCAAACACTGACCAGAGTAGGGGAATAGGAAAAAGAAGAAGAAGAAAACAAGTATTGAGTTTCTTTTCAGTGGAAACTTGGCATTGTCTACTGAACTTTCTGAGAATTACATGATTCTATAAAAGTATACACATTTGATCATTGTTCTATTGACTAGGTTAGTTTGTAACTCTCTGGGGCTAGCTCTAGAAATTAAGTTGTAGAAAACTAATAGTAATGAAAACAATTTTTGTCCATAGAATGCAAATAAATTTAGTCCAGTAGAGGTACAATTGATTTCTATCCTCTAGAAATTGTGATCCCGATTACATTTAATAGGAACTTAAAATATTAAACAATTTTGCATCTATTGGCAGATTCATTTTAGCATTTCTGATCTCACACACATGCACACACACACGTAATCCTCAAAATCTTTGAACTGCTTTTAACAGCTTACTATCTCTTTCATTAATGAAAGGGTTGAATAAAGCCCTTTTTGTGTATTAATTTTATATTTGTGTGAGTTAGTGTTGCCTGAATATTTGTGTGTTCCCCCAAATCCTATGCTGAAATCCTAACTTCCAAGGTGAAGGTATTAAGAGGTAGGGCCTTGGGAAGGTGAATAGGTCATGAAGGCAGAGCCCTTATGAATGGGATTAGCACCCTTATAAAAGGGGCCTCAAAGGACTGCCTTGCGCCTGCCACTGTGTGAGAACACAGGGAGAAGGTGCCACTTATGAGAGAGCAAACCCTTACCAGTCACTGAATCTGCTAGCACCTGGATCTTGGTTTTCCCAGGTTCCAGAACTGTCAGAAATAAATTTCTATTGTTTATAAACTCATGCAGTTTATAGTACAGATGGCCCCTGACTTACAATTGTTCTACTTACAATTTTTTTGACTTTCTGATGGTGTGAGGCAATATGTATTCTATGGAAATCATATTGAATGCAGGAGTACCCATACAACAATTCTGTTTTTCACTTTCAGTTCAGTATTACATGAGATATTCAACATTTTATTATACAATAGCCTTTGTGTTAGATGATTTTGCCCAACCATAGGCTAATATAAGATTTCCAAGCATGTTTAAGACAGGCAAGGCTAAACTATGATGTTTGGTATGTTAGATGTATTAAACACATTTTCGACTTAACAACATTTTCAGCTTAGGATGAGTTTACTGGAACATAACACCATTGCAAGTGGGTAAGTGGAGGAGTTTCTGTATTTTGTTATAGCAGCCCAATGGACTAAGAGCCCTAGTTTTACTTTTTTGAGCATTTACATTGACATAATCCTTACTTGAGAAAATATCTTGATGCTAACTATGTATGATATAGATGGATAAAACAATTATTTTAGGTATTCAGTTAAGATATGAATTTAAACAAATATTTGAGGGTAAAAAAGAACTTGAATGTATAACTTTTTGAAGAATCATGCTGTCCAACCACTGACTGTGTAGATATCCTAAAACATAAGCTGATTTACATGGTTCTTTATTCATTATAGTAGTGATTCTGGGATTCTCTCTGATAAATCACTCAGAGGGATCATTATACACTGTCTCAGTTTTCAGAGGGTCAATATTTCTAAATAAATTTTGGATTTTCTAAATATATCCCCCTCCCAAAAGCAGCATATTCTAAAAATCAATGATTTCTCTTTTGGGTGGGTGGGTCATTATTAAAATGAAACTGAGTATAAATTATAATTTCATTTTTCCCCATTGATTTTAATCAGAAAATATAGTTTGGTCAAAGTACATTTCTGGTCTCAAAGTTCATTCTCAAGTTTCATTCAAAATAAATGTAAGGGCAAAATAATTAGACATTTGAGGTTTTTTCTTTCTCTGATTTAACTATATACTCAATAAAAATGTTGCTCATATCATATTTCCATGACACTTTTGTGTTACGCAATATGCATATAAATTTCTTTTAGAGAAAGTAAATTTGTGCATCCCTCCTTTCAACCTTATGATTTATATAATTTTGAGAACACAGCAGCCCTGCAGAAAAACAGTCAATAAATTATTAAAAAGTGCTGAGAATTGCTTTATGTCTGTAAAGAGCTAAATGAGGATCATCTATCAGTTATTAATATATAAATCCAAGACAGGAAAATGTCCACATATTAGTATTTTGTCCAAAACTAAACTTTCCTACTTTGAAGAAGATCATGAGACCAAAAAAGATATCAACTTTTGGTCCAGTTCACTGTATTCACTTATTTATCCTTCAATATACCTATAAGTAAATTTGTTAACTTAAATTTAAATGTTTTAAACAGGAAAAAAAAATTAAATCAATCAAAGGAAAAATATAAGAATGTAAATTGAATAAAAAATATGTGAATCCACCTAATCACATTCACCAGAAAGAAAGCCCAGATAAAACAGTACTTACTTTAAAGCATCATTACTTACTGTGCACATGTGCATAAATGTATGCAGTAGTGACACAATTAGAAAAGAGCACGGCCAAATTGAAGAGTTCAAAAAAAATTTTTACGAACAGTTTGGAAAGTATGACCTATGAGGAAAGGTTAAAAGAACAGGGCATGTTCTGTCAAATGACTATACTAAAGGGGAAATATGATATTTATCTACAAATACATAAAGACATGATAGAAAGAAGACAGGGATCAATAATCCTCATTAGTTGCCAAGGAGAGAATAAGAAGAAAAATTTGAGAGCTGGAAGACATGTAAAAATTAGGAAAAACTCTACACAATAAAGGATGTAAATCAAAAGAACAGGCAACTCTTATGGCTATAGTATCTGTCATTATCAAAAAGTCAAGATTGATGTTAGATGCTTATTAAGAAAGGCTTATAAATAATTAAGTTAACCTTGCCTTACTACAAAGAAGTTAATAGATATGAGCCAAGATCTTCCTTCCAAAGGTGAAATCCATTTTTACTTCTTTCTCTCTCTTACTAAGAATTGGCTACGTTTAGTCTTCTAGCTTATATCTGAAAAATATTTGAACTCTTCATTTAAAAATAGAGTGAAGTACAAAATAAAGTTGAAAAGAATGTATACTACATTGAAAGCAGGATTAGCTTGTATAAGCATGAATGAAAATGAATTGTGTTGTTTTATGGGTTCAGAAGATAAAAATGAAATAATTTTTAAATATATATTGATTTAATATATCAGGCACTTTATTAGGCACTAATATAAATTTATTGGAGGGGCAAACTTCAAACATGGTTCCTTTTTCCTAGGATCTCTGGTATTTTATATATATATGTATATAATCTTCTTACTACTAACCATTTCTTAAATAATGTGTATAGGTTGCAAGGAAAACACATGAAGCCATTATTTCCCTACTAGGAAAATGACATAGAATCAGTTGGCAATATCTTCCCTATCAACAGTAGAATCACCTTACAGACAGAGAAAAATAAATCAAACTCTAGCAAAACTTTGAGATTATAATTAGGGTGTAAGTAATAGGGAAAACTTTAATAAATTGTATTTCATGAATTCAGAATTCATTATTTGACCAGGAGCTGAAAGGAATATTATTTTTGCTTCGATTAATCTCTTTCTTTGTAGAGAGAGTAAATTAATAATGTAAATAAGATTGCAAGAGGATTCTTGAAAATACTTAGTAGAACAAACTTTCTAAGCACCCTCAAGCACTTTAGAAGGATCCATTTCCACACAATTGATATGCTAATTACAAACCATTAAATCAAGTCAAGGATGTGTATTGGATAACACTTTGTTAGTTTAATGTGAGTTAATGTAGGTACTCGAAATAATAGAACTCCATTCCTTTCTGAAATAATATACTTTCACACTTTTTTTCTTAATTGAGACTAAGCTTCCTCCAATTAGTACAGATTAATGACATTTTACAGAAGTCAATATTTAAGAGCCAAGAGATATTACCAACTCTTCTATAACCTAGTTATGGTCATAGCAGAGCTTTAGATTTGGAAAAAGTAATCCTAGAGTTGGTATTTATTACTATCTTCCAATTGAAGTAGTACTTCCAGACACAATAAAGTAGCAGATATGACAAATCTGAATATGATTCAAAATAAAATTACTAGCAATTTGAAAAAATATATATGTCTAGTCAATAAAAGAGAGAGAATATCCTTGTTAGCCAACATTGAAAGAAGGCAACTTTTTATATATATAAAGAGATTATCTAAGGAAATGTGAGTCTCTGTTCCCATATCTGTATATATGTTTATAGGCCTTCCTCCACTCTTACCCTCATACATTGATAAAGCAGCATTAAAACATGGGCAAGGTGGGGACCTGGCTAATTTACATATCATTAGAGCCCATTTTTACTGGGTAGGAGGGGAAATGGGGGGTGGGGCAGGCAGCTCAAAGCAAATTCAAGAAATGCCACAGTGCTTTTCATCAGCATTATTAGTTTATTGTCTGTCATAAAAATACTTGGCACACTAAAGGTTATGGACTTTACTTCTAGAGAGATGTTTATAGACAAGGGCTGAAAAATATTTCTCTTTAAAATAACTTAAAGGACACACTATATACTTCAGTACATTTGACAGATAATAGTATAACTTTTAAAAAATATTTTGTTACATTAAAGTTTTAAACAGCACTAAAGTAGGGAGAAGAGTAAATGAATATCCCTTTCCCCATCACCAGATTCAGTCTTTAATCAAAATTTTGCTGGCATTATTTTCTAACAAACCCATTTTCCAGGTGTGGCTCTCCCACTCTTTCTCAATTTCTGCCTTGTTCTCTTTTGGTGAGTTATATAAAGCAAATCCCAGAGATTATCTCTCACCCCAAATCTTTTGGTATGCAAGTCTAGAAAAAAACATATGAAAAATTTATCACAAATGATTGTTTTAAAATAAAATCCACTTATTATTCTTATGTGCTCCCTGTGTATCTTTGCTCTGTCACCTAAGTGGATAGTAGATTGCCAGAGGACAGTGACCTCTTCATTCAGGACATGATCAATGATATTATATTGGCAAATTTTACTTTTCTTTTAGAGGAATGGGTTGTAAACTAAATATTGCATTTAAAACCATTTCAATTTTTATACTACCTGATTTTTTAAACACTGAAAAAATTGCTAGCTACTGGAAAATGGAAAAATGTATTCAAAAGGGAGAATCACTGTCTACCACAAACTTGGTACCATTCTGACCTCAGTGGAGGGAACACACTATGACGAAAATTAGACCATATTCACAATTGCTTTAACTCAGTCCAGATGTGAAATGTTTCTCACGTTTATTTGTTTATCAGTTTTTCCTTCTCTCCCATTATTTACAATGATTCAACAAGAGAGAAAGTTTTAAAATCATATTGTTCAGCTCATCACCAAATTTGATTTTGTAAGTCTTCTTTATTTGCTCTTTAGATAAATAAAAACTAAAATAGCAACTGTACCTTTAAATGATTCTCCCTGCATATTGTTCTCTCTAAATATTTTATTTATTTAAAAACAATAAAACCGCATTAATATTTATTTAGACATTTTTAGTAATCATTTTCTTTTTCATATAATGAGAAATTACCATAGGCTAATTCAGTGAATGAAGCATTTCACATACAAATTTTTGCATTATCTGATAGGTTTTCATATGTAAATCACATGCATCTGTTTATCTCCGTGAATGGTGTCAAATATCCTCAATGCAAAATGCACCTTAAGTAACATTATCTTCCTAATGACTTTTCTTTTCCCAAAGAAAAATTGGTTATTTGTGCCAGGTATTTAGAAATTGTCATTCAAAAAGAGCTCTTTTTGTTTGTTTTTATTGGACTGCATCAGAGTAAAAAGGAAAATGAACTCTTTGAGGTGAATTACCGTTATATTGCTGTTATACAAACCTTTGGGGATTTTATATTTAAGATTAGGCGATCTCAGTCATAAACACTTTTGAAACACAGAAGGTGGAATGTTTCAATGAAAAAAATTCCACTACATTTGAAGGATTTTTATTAGACGTCAGGCACTTAAATCACGTTTACAAACATGGAAAGACAAATGCTCAAACATCTGAAATAGTCTCTCTACGCTCTCAAGTCTTCTTTGAATTCACCATGTGGGTGAAATCAAAGCACAGAACAAACACTGTTTTGATATGGCTTTGAAGATGATAACAGCTTCTAACAGAGAAAAAGGCAGCTTTGGGTTTGCAAGAAAACGATGATTGACGTGACTCCTAGCCCAAGAAAGTTTACCTTTTAATGAGTGCGTGGTGAGAAGCTCTCATCCCATGTTTTATTTTTGAGGGAAGCTGCCTAACTAGAATAGATCTCAAATGTCTATGGCTGCTATTCAGGATATAACACACATTCTTTTAAGTTGCAACATCTTTTGATCCAAATGAGCATATGCAGGATTCAGATGTGTACAGAAGAGTTTAAGGTGACCTAAGGATTAGAACTTTTCCTCCATAATATACAAGGTTTTCTATCAGTCTAGGTAATGTAGGCACCAGGTGGAATGGCTTAATTAATACTCCAGTAAATATCAAAATAATGGTTACAAGAAGGGAGAAATTTAATTTTCTTTTTTTGGTTGCATTTTCTTTTCCTGTTTTTAATTTTTTCTTTCTTTCTTTCTTTCTTTTGTTGTTGTTGTTGTTTGTTTGTTCTTTTGACCTTGGAATCTTTGGTGTTGGTAATAGAAATGTTAATTAGCCCCCTTATTGCCTATCTTCCCCTAAAAGAACTTAATCATAAAAAATCATCCTATTTTTTACTAATCTAGTGTCAGATCTTCCCAGTTTCTCATAGTTTTAGAATATTTTTGAGGTCTTGAGTTCAAATTATCTTATGTTGGCTTAAACTTGTTTTAAATCTATGCCTGTATCTTAGGAAGAAATTAGGTTTAACTAATTTCTTTTAGGTTAAATTAATAAATTATGTACACAGCAAAGATCATAAAAAATTTCAAATAGTTATAAGGCTCCCAATTTATCTTTAGAAATTATGACATTGTAGTAGAGATAAGCAGTTTCAACTAAATTTAGTATTTTTGCTAGAAAGAGACTGGCGAGGCATGCTCTTAATCATGATTCCTACTCTTGGGCACAGAGGAGTACATTTCTCAGCCTCTGCTGCAGTCAGATTGGGACCACGTGAGTCATTTCTGGACAGTGGAATATGAATGCAGATAAGATATGCACCTTCCAGGCTTGGAAGAAAACTTCTTAGGAATGTTCTGAGTCCTACAAGCAATGGTTCACAGACCAAATCTGACATGAACAGACACCTGTTTTTTAATTAAAAAATTTTTTGAACACAGCTGTACCTAGTTACTTCCAAATATCTATGACTGCTTTTATGCTAAGATGGAAAGTTGAGTAGTTGCAAAAGATACTTTATAGATGGAAAGCATAAAATATTTACTATCTGACTCTTTACAGAAAAAAATTTGCTGATTTAGAGATTAGGAGATTAAAAAAGAGGCTCAAAGATTGACTACTGTGATGAGAACAAAGAAGAGAGTCAATGGTATTAAGGGAGACATTTTAGAGATTTATGATTTGGAATGGGAATAATATCCATGGGATGTCTATACACCTGAGTTGCTAAAATGGTAGCTGTATAAGGTAAATTAATGTGAAGGACATAGGGATGTATGAATATATATTTTCCTATGTGTAAATAGTGGTATCTACCCTGTTTGATTACATATGTAGTCATGTCTTTTTTTTTATCTTTTTTTCAATTAATTTCAGGTTGTTTCAATGAGTTTCAATTTTAAAAATTAATTTCTATAGCCCATAATGACTATTAGCAATTTCATAATATCTTTCTTGAGGCTTGTACACCACCTCACACTGGGCAAAGATTCCATCAGCTTATTCATGATGGGGGAGAACAATTCTTTTACTGATTGCCAAACTGAGAGAGAAGTAATATCTTAATTGGTTCACCACTGTTGTTATTTCTTGTAGCCACATAAGAGAGCTTGTGGAGATCTATTCTACACGTATCAATGGGTGACATTTTTTAACACTGCTGGCATAACATTGTTTCACAATTTGGAACTCCTAATTGTGACTTCAAGCTGAACACCAAGGTTATGTAGTTCATTTTAACTCACTACTTTTTTTTAAGCTGAGCCATTGTTCCCCTTGGGCAGGTGGTCTGAAAGAGTTTCTAGCAATAGCCACCAACTGGGACAAAAATCAGTTCCAACCAACAGACTCTTAGGTTGCTGCTTGTATTAAGGGTAAATCAACTGTGTAGATTTCCTCCCATCAACATTTTTTTTTTATTTCAGAGACTCCCAATTTCTTTCTTGGTACCTTGGCCAGAATGTTTCAACAGTCATTATGCAAATCAGTTCAGTCTCTAACTCTGAGATCTGCAGAGAAGTGATTTTTGCTAAATCACAAAAAAAAAAAAAAAAGGTCTTGTTATATCCTAATCCCAGGACAGTAAGTTTCTACTTGCCCCATATTTGCATTACTAAGAGGGTCACACAAATAACTCAGGGCAGGACAAAGAAGATCTAGACCAAGATGACCTTCCATTTCTGCAAACTCAAAGAGCATCTGGCAGCCTCTGTGGGCAGTATAAAAACAACACTACCATAACAATTGCAACAGTGAAAAAATATACCTTTTGGCATTCATGTATCATGTAGATGTATGTGTGTATGTGTTTCTGTGTATGTATGTATGTGTGCATGTGTATATATGTGTATTATATATGTAAAAAATGCACATAGATATATTTGGATACAGATATATATTCAATGAAAATCACCTGCAATAGATATTTTAACAATTTCATAAAAGTAACTCAAATAGGACTTAAAAGTTTATGTTGAAAGAAAGAATATTACCTTGCCCAACATCTCTCCAATTCTCAGCTCTGCTCGTTCAGTTCTTATTTATGAACTTTACTTCCATATTATTAAATAATAAACATAATTTGTTGTTTTTTTAAAAAATCCATTAAGTTTGCCTTTTGGTATTTCCATCATATTATTCTATTTACCCCACATTATTCTCCCAGTTGAATTACTACAACTCAAGGTTAAAGCAAGTAAATGTTTGCATTTATGGCAATGCATGCGGTACAATTCCTAACCAAAGAATTATATATTCTTTTCAGAATGACTTTATTTTTGTTGGATTGATCATGGCTTTGCTATTCATTTGATTTAATATTCTATGTATTTTACTATTTTTAAAAAATGCTCCAGCAAATATTTCCAATGACCACCTAACACTTTTCAATTTTTGTTTTGATATTGATATAAATATTGGCTAATCTACAGTTATGTTTTTTCATAAAATGAGATGATGATTTCACAATCTCTCAACTGCTGCGTCATCTAATCTAGCTGTTTGAGGTCTAGATTCAGACCATAGCTGTCATCCTGATGCTTCCTTTTTCTTTGTTTTGTGTTGATTCTCTGTTTCTTGAATCTGTTGTCTTTCCCTTTGTTTACTTCCCATTTTTTAAGAGCAGATTCCCTAGTACTTGCCAAGAATAAGAATGCACCTTGTATTTTTAAGGAAGTCTTAATTCTACCCTTACTCTTGTTTGATAATTGAATATAAAATAAAATTATGAGTTTAAAAACTTTTTCTTTTAAAATTTGGAAGGTATGTCTACATGGTAAACTAGCAATAAGGTTACTTTTGAGAAGTTTGGAGCCATTTTCATTCCATTTTTATTTCCATTTCTCTGTCTGTGGCCTCCAGCATCCTCTCTCTCTCTCTCTCTCTCTCTCTCTCTCTCTCTCATCTCTCCCCCTTGCATTCTCCCTTACATTCCCCACTTCAGGATGCTTTCCGCATATCCTCTAACTTTTTATTATTGAAACTTTCAAAGGTATGCAACAGTACAAAGAACAGAATAATGAGCCCTTATACACTTTACATACCTATCTCCCAGCTTCAAGAATTATCAACACATGCCAATCTTACAGCATCCTCCCCTGCCTCCCTTACCAATACATACTTGCCATCCACACTGAATTATTTTTGAGCAAACCATCACCTATATAAATTTCAAATGATTTTCATAACTTCATAGAATTACCAGCAGATATCTCATATTGACTAGACAAAGACAAACACACTTACACATACACACACACACACACATACACACACAAAAGGCAATTTAAGTCAGAATTAGTGCCAATTTACTGGTGGATAGCAACAATAGTTGGTCAATGTTTAGTTTTAGGGATAGAGTCATACTGTAAATATACAGGAAAAATCATTAACTTCTTTAACATGACAGAGAATTTAAAAATGGATGAAGAATTCTTAGAAATCCCTCTAAGATGAAAAATGTATAAATACTAGGTAAAAACAAACAGAAAGGACGGACTTATTCTTCAGAGATTAGCTGCTACCTGAAGTGGCTTTTTAAACACAAAAACTGTGCATATGTGTAGCAAAGAATTTAACCTTGCCCAGATGAGGTCTGGCCTTTGCCCTCAGCTCCTGCTCAGTAACCTTGGTTTTTCTGGGGGCCTCAGGCTAGCCAGAGAATATCTATATGATTTAGGGTAGAAGCTTTGAGCCTTGTAGTATCAGTTGACTTCGGAACTGAGATCAACCACACATGCAATCAATCAATCGTGAATATGTAACAGAGTTCCAATAAAAACTCCATACACTGAGGCTCAGGTAATTTTCCATCGTTGATAATATTTTGTGTGTATTGTCACATATTGATGCTAGAAGAGTAATATATTCTGACTCAATGGGGAAGCATTTAGTATTTCTGTGCTCCGCTCTATGCACTTCTTCTCTTGGCTGATTTAATCTATATATTTTTTCCATGTAATAAACCTCCACTGTGAGTATAACAGTTTTCAGTGAGTTCTGGGAATTTTTCTAGTGAGTGATCAAAACTTAGGGTGGTTTTAGGAACTTCCAAAATTTGCAGCTGATGTTGAAAGGAAAGGGGATCTTGTGTGGACCATTCTCTCTAACTGTATAGTAGCCCAAACTCTCATAGTTAGTGTCAGAAGTGAGAGTGTGCAGTACTGTGTGGATACTACTCCCTAACTCTGCAGTTGGCAAAAGTCCTCACAGTATTTGTCAACATTTTGAAATATGACATATCTTTAAAAAGCATATTTATTTAACTTAATTCAATACAATTAATATCTGGCTAAAAAGTGGTTTTTCCTATGGCATAAATCTATCAAATAGTCATGGATAGTAAGAATCATAAATATGTTGACTTGCTGTATGTGGTGACTATTTGCTTTGGCATGAGGTGAGTTAGAGGCTGCTTTTTGTCATTTGGGCTTAGGGTCTCAGCATACTCAGTGTCTTAACTAGGGAGAATAGTCTTCTAGAGGACCTCACTAACTAAATAGAATATTGTCAATGTACATAATAGACATTTTTGCATGTTACTAATCAGCACTTAGGAAGTTTCTGATAAATGTAAGGGAGAGATTGGTCAAGTTCTGGACATGTAGATTGGACAGATTCTGGCATGGGTATGTCCAGATAAAGAAAAGATGTGTCTGTCATAAACATGATTCACGTGGGCAGGTCCCTCTCTGTCCAGGAAGCACAGAGCAGGTCTTCTTTTGACTAAAAAGAGGGTAAGTTCTCATCCTATGTGCTGTTTTATGCCTGAGTCATCACCTCGGGAGGACACTAATTTAAATATTCTATTTCATTTATAAATATATACAAGAAAAATATTTGATGCCTCAGAAAATTCTTTCAATTAATAACTCCAATGGCTTTGATGATGACCCTAATCTTGATAAAACTCCATGTGGAAGTGCATCTCTCTATTGTATGCACCAAAATCTTCTCATCCCTCCATAGTAATATAATGGGAAGATTGAATTACATCAATTTATAAGGAAAAATCTTACTATTCAACAAAATCTTCAAAACAATTTTTCTAAATATGTGTGTACACACATGACAGAATTTTTCTGACCACATATCATGTTTAATTCCAATTATTAGTAATAATCCATTTTTTTCCTTTAATAAACAACTTAGATGAGTATAACACATAAGAGAAAATGTTGTTACTCCTATTTGGGGCATCATATAGCTGCCTGTTGGTAATTATTATACTTAGGAGCTATTATTTTTTTAATTCTACTTTAGAAATAAGCAGAAATATCTGAGGGAAAACTGGCATTAAAAAATATAATAGCTGGATAGGCTAGGCTATGCTGCATTAATAAACAAAGCAGGTACTCTGAGGCTTAAGACTAAAGACTATTTCTCATTCAGGCCATATGTTGAAAGAAAGTCAGTACAGAGATATTGTCTTCAGGTACCCAATATGACCAAGTCTCCACCATCTTGAATGGTACCATCCGGATCACTCACCACTCATTAAAATAAATAATGTTTTTTAAAAGAGATTTGCTTTTCATCAGCCATAAATTGATGACATAAGATATAATAGAAAGGTGACTTTCAAAAAGAACTGAAAGTTGAATCATAAGAAACTATTATATTACAGACTGCCCAACTGGATGAAGAAAATTTTTAATTCAATTGAAGAGAGAACATACAGTGTATATAAAGTTGTTCATTATCTCTTTTTATCACAGAAGTCTCAGGTAAATTTGTCTCATCAACTATAGAAAACTTATGCACCACAAAACATGGAAGCTTAAAACAACCAACCCCTTACATGATACAATGACATGGGCATTCAAGCCCAAATTTGAACATTGCAAGAAGTGGTATTTTGGGATTTTTCAGGAAAGAAATAGAACCCTGGGAGTGGTACTAACTGGGATCATCAGCAAAGAAAAAAGAATGAACAAAGAAAGAATGGTGGCAGGTTATAAGTAAATACACAGAATTAGGCATGTATATTGGTGATTTTCTGGGCTATTATAGACCTATTGTTTTTCTGTCTCTAAACATATAGATATAAATCATGCTACTGTAACTCCATGTTGATTCATGTGCTCTAATTATCAGATGCAGGGCAGAAATGATGGACTCTGGGGAAAAGTGGACAATCTCACTCATGGAGTCCATTAAAGTTGGGCTGAAATTGCAGGAATCTAGTAAGAACAAGTGCTTTGACTGTTCTTTCTTCTCTTTACATGATACCGTGGTGGGATGCACTTTGAATAGGGAATGCAAAAGAGAGAGTGGGATTATTTGACTAATGTCTGTCTTTGCTATTGGACTGCTAGTATTGTGAGGGCAAAACAACATCTGAATTGCTTACCACTCTATCTCCAATGTCTGCTATGTGCTGGGCAGGAAGTTAATATTCAATGAATATTTTATGAGTGAATAATTGAACAGTGACGGTTTACATGAAGTTTTAAAATTTAGGGAGAGCAAACAAATGGAAAATGTTCCAAGTCAGGTGAATTGTATATCTTTTTAAAATAGATATTGAAAAATACTTCTAAATACATCCAGATTTACGGAAAGGAGAATTAAAATTTAAATAAAAGAGATTATAACATTTAAACTAGTACGTTACATATTGTGATACCTCCAAAATATAAATATATGAAATACTTGCTTTCAGATTTATACTTTTCCCAATAAAAATTAAAAAGATGCTTCAAGTATATCTTGTAAATGTTTAATTATGTGTTTGAATAGTTCCATTGGGGAGCAAATTATAATATTTTCTAATATAATTGAGGCATAAAAATTTGATTTATTAAGATTGGCTATTTTATATAAGGCTCTTCAGAGAGTCTCCATCTAAAATAATTTTCTTGGAATGTTGCATCAAAAATAATTTTCTATGCCTTGTGAGGCTTACATCTTACTTATAACTTTCTCTGATACATGGAGGGCTAAATAAATAAGAATAAGTGAAATACACAAATCCCCAGTGTGATTTTTAGCAATTAACTTCAAAGTCTTCCTCTACTAATTTTTGTGGAAAATTCTTGCAAGTAATAATATCTACTGATTTAAGTTTTCACACCTTTTCCCTTCCCCTGCCAATCTCACTAACAAGCAGAGAGTAGAAATACTAACAAGGTGATAACTGTCCGAAAGGTGGACAGCAGGAAGAAGAAGAAGGGGAAGCAAAAGCCTTGAATAATTGACAACCTAGATAATCAGCCCCCGCATAATTATAATCTTACTGTATTCTACATGTAATTTAGAAACAAGTCATATTATTATGGGTAGAGTTGGTTTAGGTATAAAACTGGATATTGGCATGTTACAATTATAATACATTTGTGATTACAAGAGTAATTTTTCTATATAATTTGAAATTTATTTTTTCCTTGCAAAAGATTTAGTGCCCATTAGACTATTGTATGAAAGTTAAGCTAAGGTAATCTATAATTCTTTCCTAGCATTTAACAAGAAGTACATGAAAGATATTTAACAATCTTGCTATTTTGGCAGAAACTCAAAACAAACATATGTAACAGTTTTCAAGAGAAATATCAAGCAGGCAGTGCCAAATCAAGGCATTATATTTAGTTTGCTGTAAATAATATGGTGTTTGCACATACTCCATTCTGAGACTGGTCCTGTGTACTTTCTAAAATTAGTAGAACACAGGACAACACCTTTCTTGGAATCCAATTGTAAGTCATTTTCTCATTGAAAACCGTGTCCAAAGCAAATGTAGAGCTAGAATCTATCCTTTCAAATTAGAGCTAACCAATGACAGTGATGCATAAGTAAAAGTATTTAAATTATTGAGTAAAATTTATCCATAATATATATACATGAAAATTATACTGTCTTAAAAATAGTCTGTTTCCATGCTTTTTTAAGATATCATCTAAGGTATATTTGTGGAGAACAACATTTCATATATGAAATGAAAGACCCATTTGATTAACAGAAGAAACTGCTCCAAAAAAAAAAAGAGTATGTGTATCAGAATTTCTTTTTTCTGTCAATGAAAATTGAATTTAACCAATATTTTTTACTTATTTTACACATGAAGAGAAGAACAATTTTAGTTTGGAAGAGTCCATTTATATGGGATTATTCTAATGGTTTTGTGTTTACTTTTATGGAATTTTCTCAACTTAATCCAGAGATTAGAGATTGAAGGCCAGCTAAGAAGAGACAATTAAAGAGAGGACTGCAAGTTGAATCATAAGGAGCTATATTACAGACTGCCTGGCTGGATGAAGAAAATGTTTAATGCAATTGGAGAGAGAAAACAAAACTGACAACAAGAAGAAGTACTAAATGTGTGAGGTGATGGCTATGCTAATTACCCTGATTCCATCATTATACATTGTATACATGAATTGAATTATCACTCCGTATCCCATAAATACGTACAATTATTACATGTCAACTAAAAATAAAAGGAAAAAAAGAGTAGGGACAAAAACCAATATTTAATGAAGGTGGGAGACTTCATTGCTAATAATCGCTCTTACTGAATGAAATACATTTACAAATATTTCCCCAATAATAGTACATCATCTCCCTCTTCCTTCCCCTCCCAAACACTTTTTTTCCCTAAATTTATCACCTCTTTTTTGTGAAAGCACCTAGCAGAGTATCTTTCACATTCTCAGTAATGCCAGTTGCTTTCTTTTCATCTTCTGCTCTGCTCAAAACACAACTGGCCTATTGTACCACTTTTAAAAGGAAAGTTGACAACTGAGCATATTTAGAGGAAAATTATTATAGTAGAAATTTGTCATTGTTAACTGACCAGCATCTGAATTATCTTCATATTGTAACAAGATGTTAAAGTAGAAATTTTAACCAAATGATAAGACATAACTGATTAGATGCCTGTAAGCTTTGCAACTTCATTGAAGTTAAAGAGTCAAGGATTTGTAGAAAAGATTTTTAGGAGGAACTTCACATGAGTTTTGAGTTCTCGTCTCTCAAGGGGGGGGCATAGGAATGACCTAGGTATCACCTCAATCCTAAGGAGAGAGGATTCAATGAGATAGCCCAATCTGAATTCCTTATGGTATTAGAAGTGACAGCATGGACTGGTGTATGACTCCTTCCAATAAATATCAGAGATGAAAGATCAGATATCTAACTCTTAACTCTGATGGACAAACCAAAAAGCGGTAGTGCATTTGGGTGGCCTACACTCTGAGGGTTTATGAAGAAAAACTTATGTGTGTGTCTCCCACGGACCAGATGCTGGCCACAGGAGAGAGGGAATATAAGGATGTCATAGGTCCCATCCACCCAGATAGGTAAACAGATTGTAATAAACAGACTATAATAGAGAGAACCTGTAGGTATTGGCAAATTTCTTGAGGACTTGGAAGAAATAAAAGAAGAGTGCATTATCTGCATTAAGGAAACTGAAGTTAAAAACAGAAAAAGAAAAGCAACTGCCTTCCTCAGCATCTGGCTAATGTGTTTTATGGCCCCTACAGGGTTGAAAATATGGAGATACATGAGACAGGAAAGTTCTTATTGGGCTGACACAGATTTAAAAGTTTCCGTTGTCACAGAACCATATGAAAGTCTTTTAAATATCAAAAGGAGCACATAATTGTAATTTAAAGAAATTTAAATGCTCAAATATCTGTTGAGATTAAGGCATATATTAAAACCTACAGATTTTCTATGACTGTTAAAAAAATAAAAACTTATATATTTCAACAACAGGAATGAGATAGTGAGGGAAAAATATAAGTTCCCCACTACACAGCGAGGAATATTATGTTAACTGGGAGTGGTCAGAATTCTCACAAAATAGATTAAGTAAATACCAAAGATAACTACAAGGCACAAGAAATATTCCTCACCACTTCCTTGAGGTGATCAGCTTAAACCAACCCTAACTTTATAGCTTTAACCATCCTATAGTAACCTTTAGCTAATTGTAATTCTAAAATCCCCACCTAATAGAGAATTATGATATTATTAACATAACATGGGTTGTATGAAGACATGATGATTGCACTGTGCATGCTCAATCTGTTTTACATGCGAACTTGCCATGACACAATGAAAGAGCTCTGCATCACTCACTGGAAAGGGATTTAAGACAACACAAGGGGGAGGCTGTGCAGATTTTACTCTCTGGAGAGATCCTGCACTGCCCCAGAGTGAGCACTCTGGGTAAGTAACCCCTAACAAACTCTTAACTGGCAAAGCTGGACTTGTCTGAATCATTCTTTGCTCTCTCTGCTCCATCTCAGTTTGGAGGTCATGTGATTGTTCTACAGCATCCCAATATTTTCCCAAAACAGCTAATAATAAAATGCACAGTTTTAGTCTATATGTGGCTAAATTACAATACTATTTGAATTTAAAACCTTTCCAGGTCTCTTACATTATAGAGTTTTCACTGGGGATTGAAATGGATGGATGAGAGGATTAGCAGTTTTCATAATGCTCAATCTCCAACCCCTGCCAAATTGGACACCCCTCCACTGAGGGGTATCCATTTGCTACTTGACTTAAAGATCTGGTAATGATCTCACT
This sequence comes from Lemur catta, assembly GCF_020740605.2. Taxonomy (NCBI): domain Eukaryota; kingdom Metazoa; phylum Chordata; class Mammalia; order Primates; family Lemuridae; genus Lemur; species Lemur catta. The sequence goes on from NC_059135.1 coordinate 67,774,144, forward strand.
TATGGGAGATAAGTTCAAGGTGAAAACACTTTGTTTCATGCCTGCCCCATTCTTCATTTTTCAGAGACATAACCAGATTCAAATCCCACCAAACTGCAGAGGACAAATTATAATGTCAACTTCAGAGGAGAAAAATTACACACCAAAGTATTTTCAAGGTTTTGCTTATTTAACTTGGAAAAAAATTGGAGACTATGTGTGTGAATGAATGCTGTTCCAACAAGGTAAGAAAATAATTTTCTCATGTGATGAAATTAATATTAAATTACACTGTCCAGACATTCTAGATTAAATAATCCAACTTGAGCAAATGAGAATGGTTCTAAATGTTTGGTCAACTTATTGAAACTTGGACTCAATAGTAATCTATGATAAGTGAGATTGAATCATAGAAATTCCTTAATAAAATGTAAAAGAAAAAATATAAAGTTTTAAGGAAATGAAAATAATTGAACCAATTTCTGAATATTAGTCACATAATCACACAACCACCTCCTACTAATGACAAGAAGGTCCAGAAGATACTTTTTTGTATATATAAGTCCTTGAAAAACAGGCTAATTAGAGAAGAGACATAAGTCTAAAAAAGAAAAACTCTTTAATGTATTCTCTCTGTGGGCTAGAAAAGGGCTTCCTGACTTCAGAAGAGACATAAGTCTACCTAGTGCAGTGTTTTCAATTCCAAGATTCAAATCAGATCAAACGGCAAGGATACCTTAAATGAAGGAGACTGGGAAAGGAAACCAAAATAACATTACAGTTATGTTCTATAAACTTTCCCTTAGTCTTCTTAAAAGTTATCTATCTATAGCTATTTATTAGGTAATTTAGCGTCAAAGAAGGAAGACACACAGACTTGACTTTTGAGCAACCTTTGATTTCTGGGGAGCCAGACATTAACTGTGAAAGCCAGATATCAAACTTTAGTGTTTATCTGACAATGGAGTTTTCCCCAAGATTTATTTATGGTAGGCTCACTGGGACCACAAATATTTTTATGTTAATTTCTTTGAATAATTTATGTAGAGGTGGATTGTATAGTCATTACAAATGAAAGAATTCCAACATTGGTTCCCTAACCTATGAAGCAGGGGATCTTATAGTTAAAGTAATAATTTGAAATGTTCAGATATTTGCTCCTCTACCAATAGAGTACATTTTAAAAAATAGAATTATAATCAGTAACAATGCTACTTTCCTCAAGTTACATCAATTCTCAGTTTCTGTACACCTAATATAGTTTTCAAAGACCCTGATCATCTCCATATGCCACAGACTATAACACTGTTCTACAATTTTTCCATCATCAGGTTTATGTGGCCTAGAGAGAAAGAATTAATAATTATCCTTAAATGCCTTGTTGAGTCATATATAGGCCAGCAAATAGGAGATAAAGGCAAGGTTTCATGATTTGAAATAGCAAAAGGCAACAAAAGGAAATTTTAATGTGTCTTATATAATGTGTCTTTGAGAGACAGTACCTATCATATCTTATACGGATGTGGTATCCTACCAACTATCAAGTAAACTGAAAAATTTCCATAGAAAAGACTTGCATATCCTTTACCTGAACAAAATGTAGCCTTACAAGGCCGGGCGTGGTGGCTCACACCTGAAATCCTAGCACTCTAGGAAGCCAAGGCGGGAGGATCACTCGAGGTCAGGAGTTCAAGACCAGCCTGAGCAAGAGTGAGACTCCGTTTCTACTAAAAATAGAAAGAAACTATCTGGAAAACTAAAAATATATATAGAAAAAATTAGCTGGGCATGGTGGCGTGGCGCATGCCAGTAGTCCCAGCTACTCAGGAGGCTGAGGAAGGAGGATTGCTTAAGCACAGGAGTTTGAGGTTGCTGTGAGCTAGGCTGATGCCACGGCACTCTAGCCTGGGCAACAGATTGAGATTCTGTTAAAAAAAAAAAAAAAAGACAACAAAATGTAGCCTTACAGACAAATTCCAATGAAGTAGCAATTCTATACGTTGCCATGCAAGGAGCTCAGCAGCCCATCTTTTATCCTTGAGATGCCCTGGAGATAATGACAAAACCATCCTTTCCCTCAGCCCCCTCCCTCAAATGCACACAACTGCAAAGGACACATAACCAGCCCCCATGTGGTCTCTGTGAAGCCCCTCTTACTAGCCTTGAGATAAAAATAGGGACTACCACCTCTCTCCCTTGGATGAATGAGGAGAACAGAGGTACTGTGGCATATCAGCAATTATTTCTTATAATTTCTTTGGAATGTAGTATTTGTTGTATCTTGGTATGTGCGCAGAAACTTCAATTTTAACATCTTATTGCATATATATAGAAATTTTTAAAGCATTTCCTCAAATTTATTTAAAAAAGTAAATATATACCATTTGATAGGCATAGAATATCATTATATATTAGATGATTAGTATAAAACAGTAATTGTTATATTTGTGTTTAGCAGCAGTCCCCAATCTTTTTGGCATCAGGGACCAGTTTCATGGAAGACAATTTTTCCAAGAATTGGGGACTGGCAGAGAGATGGTTTTGGGATGGAATGGGATTCAAGGGCATTGTATTTATTGTGTACTTCATTTCTGTTACTATTACATTATAATATATAATGAAATAATTATACAACTCACTATAATGCAGAATCGGTGGGAGTGCTGAGCTTGTTTTCCTGTAACTAGGTGGTCCCATTTGGGGGTGATGGGAGACAATGACACTGGAATTGAGTTGCTTATGTCCAGTCTATTCCATAATCTCATTTTGGTTGCTGTCACTGCAGAAAACCCTGCTTCACAAAGATAGGATGTTAAAAATGGAAGCAGGCTTTTCAGTGATTTTGTGGCAATCTTAGGATATTCTGCCTTGACTTGAATCCAGAACATATGGCGATTTGAAGTTGTCTGAAACATACTTATAAGGCCACTGTCATTTGCAATCTCAAGCAGTTGATCCTCTTCTAGCACGGACAAAGTCGATCCATCTGGCTTATTCACAAATGGGTCACAGATCCATTCCTTCCCAGTTCGGGGGTCTTTTGTGGTTGGGAAGTAATGCTCAGACTCTTTTGAAAGCTGAAACAGGTGATCATGCACCAGCTGGGAGAAAGAAGGCCCTGGCTCAGTCTCTTTCAAAATCTCCACTAATATTTGAAACATGTCAAAAATCCCAATGTTCACTCATTGCCCCCATAGTTTGGCTTCGAATGCAGCCACTTTATCTGCCGACTTGAACACAGTTGTCTTTCTCACCTGAAGTGACAGATTGAGTTCGTTGAGCAGGTTGAATATGTCACACAAGTAAGCAAGTTTTGCAACCATTCTGTGTCACTGAAATGTGTGACTGTTTTTCTAAAAGAAATCTCTGGAGTTACTCTCACAACTCAAAAATTCTGGCCAGTGATCTACCTTTAGAAAGCCGTCTCACTTCTGTGCACAAGAGAAGACGTGTGTGCTCTGCATGAACAGATGTGAGTTAAGTGCATGTACTTTAATGTGGTTGATAATTTTGTTCACATCTTGCAAAACATTGTTTAGTTCAGGTGACACTATTTGACCAGCATTTCAGCATTTCTCTATGGATGACACAGTGCATAGACTCACATTCAGAAGTGACCTCCTTGACCCAAGTAGTAAAACCAGAAAGCCATCGAGTCATGGCAGCCACTCCATCCATGCATATACTGACACAAAATGGCCAATTCAGTTTTCCTGATATGTAATCATTCAAAGACTTGAATAGTTTTGCCACTGTGATGTTGGTTGGCAACAAAAGTGCACATAACATATCCTCATGCGTATCATCCTGAAAAATATATCGTACAAAAGCAAGCATTGTTGCCTTGTTGTGAGCATCAGTGGACTCATCAACCTGGATTGCATACAATAGTGACTCATTAATCCTCTCCAACAATTGTGCCTCAATCTCCTCTGCTATTTCATCAATTCGTCTAGTTACGGTGCCAGCCAAAAGAGGAACATACTCCACCTTTTGAACTGCAGCCTCTCCTAAAAGTTCCCTGCAAATGTTCTGAGCAGCAGGAAGGATCAACTCTTCATCAATACTAAAGGGCTTCCTAGATTTAGCAATGCCATTAGCCACTAAGAATGATGCTCTCAGTGCAGACACATTTGATGAAGTGGTGGCCTTCAATAATTGCTTCTGTTCTTCGTGTTCACATTTTTTTCTTTTGAAAAACTCCAAAGGCTTGTCCTTTAATGCAGGGTGCTTGGTCTCCATGTGTCAAAGCAGTTTTGAAGGTTTCATGGCTTCATTGCATAACCAGTCGCCATATATTATACAAAGCAGGCTTGCAGAATGTGAGTCACCTGTTGCAATGAACTTGTAATTTTAGTAAGATTCCTGGTATTTTCTTTTAAGTGCAGCTTTTATTTTGTTGGCAGCCTTAGAGTCTTCTGCTGTCTCATCATTGGGTCTTTCCCCCTTTTCAAAGAAACTCTCCAGTGATGTTTGTTCTTTATTCATTTTTGCTATGGTTAGCTTATGGGCTTACCAAACCTGTGACTGAGACAAGTGCACAGTGCAGGAAAGAGATGGGTGGGACACATGCGGACTAAAATAAATGTTGAATTCTGACTTAAAGCCTGCAGCTGTACAATTGAAGTACATCAACTCACTTGCCACTATAAAGCCTGCCACCAGATGCAGCTTAATTGTCACCTGCCACTCACTGATAGGGTTTTGATATGAGTCTGCCAGCAATTGATTTACTACAGTCTCTGTGCAGTCAAACCTCTCTGCTAATGAGAAACTGTATTTGCAGCCACTCCCGAGCACTAGCATCACTGCCTCAGCTCTACCTCAGATCATCAGGCATTAGATTCTCATAAGGAGCACGCAACCTAGATCCCTCGCATGTGCAGTTTGCAGCAGGGTTCAGTCTCCTATGAGAATCTGATGCTGCCACTCATCTGACAGGAGGGGGAGCTCAGGCAGTGATGTGAGCAATGGGCAGCAGCTGTAAATACAGATGAAGCTTCACTTGCTTGCAGGCCACTCACCTCCTGCTGTGAGACCTAGTTCTTAACAGGCCATGGACCAGTACCATTCCATGGCCCAGGGGTTGGGGAACATGCTTTAGTTCAAATGTCTTTTCCCTAACGTCAGTTTCCTTATTACTTGTCTTGATCCCCCTCAAATCCATTCTCCACAGAGCAACCAGCCATAGTTTCAGGTCACACACTCTCCATCCCCATGACTCCCTGACTACAGTAGGTGACCAATACATTTTTCATCAAGAATTGCATGAACAAAATGTATAGCAAATACCAACTCACTAGTACTAGAAATCTCATTTAATCTCTTTGAGCCATAGTTTTTTTTTCCAAAGCCATATTAAATATGTTTACAAATACCTTCTTTGATGGGTTGTTTTGAGAGTTAAATGAAATAATATGAAAAGTTCCAGGATACTAATAAGCATTGCAATCCATCAACTCATCCTTTCATTTACCTATACATTTCCTTACGCATTTATTCAACAAATGCTATTTAATTTTCTATGCTCCCTGCACTTTTCAAACATTGGCAGTGTAACAGTGAACAAGCTAAAATTCTAAAGTTAGGAAAATTAGCAAATAAACAAGTAAATAATAGAGTATGCCAGGTAGTGCTAAGTGTTATGAAGTAAAATAACGCAGGATAACAGGACAGGCAGTTGAGGTGGTTGCTGCTTTAGATGGTGCAATTAGCAAAGTGTTCTCAAATAAGGTAACATGGGATCAGAGATGTAAGAGAAGTAAGATATCAAACCACAGTATATCTGGGAGAAGTTCTAGGCTGAAAGGACAGTCAGTGAAATGCCCCAAAGTAAGAGTATGCTTAGCGTGCTCAGGCTACAGCAGGGAAGTCAGTGAGGTGGGAGAACAGTGATGGCTGGAAGGAAAGGCTAGGCACGAGGTCAGAGATCAGTGGTGGGAAGTGGAAAGGAAGATCATATAGGCCATGAGAAATTTTGAGGGTGTTATTCTTAAAAAATGAGAGAATTGGAGAATTTTGAATAAGTGTGTGACTTGACCTGGCATATATGTTAACGGTGTTACTCTATTTGCTGTGTGAAGTACAGACTACAGGTTGCTAATGGTGAAGGCTGGGAAAGGGATGGCTGGGGAATCAAATTTCAGGGCTCACTTTTGGAAAGTTTAGTGATTATTTTAAATCCTGGTGTCACTGCATTGTATTGCTATAAGCATGTGCCTGTGTTTTGTGTGTTTCATCTAAAACTATTTTTGCCAGATGAATCAGGCTACCTCGCTGCTATAGTCAATTCAATACACCTTCCTGAACTGGGTGGATGGATCCCTTTGATGGCTCTAGTATTGTGATTGTGTTCTACGATATCAGATAAACTTTGTTTTTGTAATATTTCAAGAGGATCACCTATCCTCCTAGCTTTAAGTTTTGACACCAGAAGTCCATTGTCATAAATTCTGGAAGATTTTCAAACCGATGTAATATGTAAATAAGGATTAGCATAATTTGCTGAACTGTCAGTGGTTTTAGGTTCAGCTGCCTCCAGGTTTGGTCTGAGGCTGGGTTACCTCAACTAGTTTTAGAGTTTGATCATACTGATGCGTGTTTGATCCCTAGTGAGGGTATTTTGCTTTATTTTGGCCCAGAAGCACAGACCAAAACTCTGACTCCAACCAGCTGCCTCACAGATGCCAACAGAGCACTGCACATCCTTCACCACAACCAGGGAAAGCCAGAACACACACACACAATTCTAGCTTAATGTACATCTTCATTTACCAAGAATAGCGCACGTGTGTGGTCTGTTCCACTACCAGGAGATTCTGGTCCTGGCAAGACTGTAAAAGCAGCAACTGTTCCCTGAACTAACCCTTATAGACATTGTGATTCCAGGGGATCACAGGAATGGATGAAAATGAAGGAATGCAACTCAAATTACAGGATTGAAACATATTTTCTGTGCAAATGATAAGAAATCCCATACAAAGGGTTTTAAGGTCCAAAATAAGTCCTATACATTTAGTTTTTAATGTAAAGATTCTAAGAACACTTGAAATAAAAGTTAATAACCTTCTCAGATATAGGCTGAAGTCCTAACACACATGACAACTTATTCTCAAAAGTAAGAGTTAATGAAAAGTTTTCTGGTTGTTTAGTATGCCTGTATTTGTTGTCAATGGTTGTCTCCCAGATACCTTTTTTTTTTTTTTTTTTTTTTTAATAAGAGCTGGGGCCAATTAGCCCTAATGCATTTTGCTGCCTTTGGAAATACAAATTGAAACTAATTATTTGACATAACCACTAGAAAAACTATTTAATCATAATTCCGTATATATACATTGCAAAAACCTTTTAAATTCTTTACTCCTCCCCTTTGGCTCCCCAGCTAAATATATTTTGAGTTTATATTTTCACAGGAAAAGGTATTTGTGAAGTAATTTTTTTCTAATAAAAATTTAACTTGAATGATTTCTGTAATCTGTTGACTGGGCCTTTAAAAATTGATGTCCTGGGAGCCTGTGAAAGGAAATCAGAAGGAAGGAGGCCTCCCTGCCTTTTAGCACTGCAAAGGTCTGGCCCAGAGCTCTATGAGGTCAGGAGGTGGGATTAACCTCTCACATCCTAGTAATGGTTTTAGAAGGACTCTGAAAATTCACATATGATTAAAAACACCCCACTGACTGGCACTCAAGAAGAATATGGAAAGTAAATTTCATTTGTTTAACAGCTCTATCTAATGGTGCTAGGCCAAGCTACCTCAGCCACAACCAGCTACCTGATTATAAATCCATCTACCTGTCTTTCTATTATTTCTCTACCTCCCATAGCATAGCTATCGAGGTTTTTTTTATTTTTTTTTAATTTTTTTTTTTTTTTTTTTTTTTTTTTTGAGACAGAATCTCATTCTTGCTGCCTGGGCTAGAGTGCAGTGGCATCATGATAGGTATCACTGCAACATTGAACTCTTGGGCTCAAGCCATCCTCCTGTCTCAGCCTCCCAAGTAGCTGGGACTATAGGTGTGCACCACCACACCCAGCTAATTTTTCTACTTTTTGTAGAGACAAGGTCTCACTCTTGCTCAGGCTGGTCTCAAACTCCTGAGTGCAAACAATCCTCCTCCTTCAGCCTCCCAGAGTGCTAGGATTATAGGCGTGAGCCACTGCCCTGAACCTAGGTTTCTTCTTTTCTTTTCCAAAACCAGAAGAATCTTTGATTTCATCTTTTCCAGTTTTCCCATTTTGGGGAGAGCTCACACATGGAAAGACTATGTGTTCCACACTTAGAAAATACATAAAATATTGTATTTGACTATCTCAACAATACCAACTCTGTTCTCAACTCCGAATTATCCAGGTTGTAAATTATGTGGAAGAAAAAGATTTCACAATGGGTTTTCACAAATTAATCTAAATAAATTTTATTTTATTCATTCATTCAATTAAAAAGAAAATATCTCAAACTGTATGTTGAAACTGTCTTCTCTGTACATCGTACAAGTAAAATGTGACTATAGTTATATTTACCTTTTTCTGAAAAAGGTAAAATTTTCTTCTATAATTTGGCAATAGGTTTCTGGTAGAAAAAAAAGTTGTATTTGGCTATCTCCAAAGTTGCTTCTTATGTTTCCGGATGGTAGATCCTAGGAGAAGGGGGAGGCAAAACTAATTATAACATTAAACATACCTATTATTAGTATATGACTCAGCTAAGAAAAGTTATCTGTTTAAAGACTAAATATCTTAACACATTCCAAAATGTGCTATAAAATATATTAATTAGTCATTGTTTTACATGACCAGAGCTCTTCTCCCACGGGGTAGATCACACAACGTTTACTCATGGTGATGAGGCCATCGGTTATCTCTTTCCATCAATAGTATGAAAATGAATAAGAATTATGACAGGTATAGAAAGGAATAGCTATTCTCACTTTTTCATAATTCAATATTGTTTTGTTCAATCAGTCAGGACTTGACTTCGCTACCCTGGACTGCTGTGGCTTTCTGCCCAAGGAGAACATTGATTTTTAACTGGGAGTAGTAGGGAAATGGTGAGGGTGTCGAAAACCCCTGTTTTAAAAATGCATATTTCTACTCTCGATCACTAGAGAATGTGATTTTGTAGGCCTGGGAAGGGGTCTTTTTGTTAAAGTGTATTTTTATTAAAGGATTGGTTCTGATACATGCCCACAGTTAGGCATCACTGAGGAAAAATCTAACAATGTTAGGGAATTTTAGAAACAATATTGACAACATGAGTTCATCAATGCTTAACAACATGCTGAAGATTTGTCTATTATCCTTTCTCTACTGACATTCAAGATATTGCTTACAAAAGTGGTTAAGTAATCATCGCTAAACAGAAGTGTTTATTTTCCCAAACTCATTGTGTAGGTATCAGAACCCAGGCGTCATGATTTCCTATGTATGTCTAAATCAGCATTGTAGTGCTATTTGTAGATTGATTCTATTAAAGATAGAAAAAATGGTAATTTAAATTGGTTTTAATATGGGAGTTCCTTTACACATCTATTTTAAAAACACCAAAGCGTCTGTTAATTTGGGCAAAAAATCATTTACCACTATATGACTATGTCACAAATACTTCCTAACATAAAGATTATCTGGTTCCATCTCAGACTTTCTGGGGGAAAAGCAAGAAAATATTCTTAGCCATCACTCCCTGTTATGATTATAACCAAATTATTCAGGAAAACAAGGAACAAGAGTATAAGTTCATCTAAAGTGAGAATGACCCAGTGACCAACATTATGCTACAATTTGTTTAATTTTAAAAAATGAGAAAATCAAGACTATATGAAACATTGGATAAATGAAAGAAGGAATGAATATGGGAATAAATACCTGTTAATTTAGTTAGCTTATTTAGTCCTTGATTTCTTGAACAATGTTTAACATATGAAGCAAAACAAAGCAAAGCAAAACTTGCACATAACTAATAAGAGATTGTGTTGAATGTGAGCCTCAGAGCTGATCTAGGAACTAAAACATGAGAATCTTCTGCCATTAGGTAGCTTTGGCCTTTGAGTAGGAAACTATCATAGTCGTCAGAAAAGCTGAAAACTGTTTGGAGATTGTATTATTTTGAGCCTCACTTAAAACATCAATTTATTAATTATAGGACTTGTTTAGAATCCTGTGTGTATGTGTGTGTATATTTTCTCATTGATCTGTAGAAACATATTTATTGTTTATCAATACAAATAATTTGCAAGATGAGCTTGCTTTTCTTTAGTTTTGTCTACATACACTCACTATAAATCTATGGTCTCTAAGAAATCTGAAAGATTTTTTTTTCTTTTTTTGATAACGATACATTAATACTGTGGTAAGAATTGCCTCAGTTTGTGTCACAGAATACAACGAGAAGGTGTGCTAAGATTAAAAAGAAGAATGTGTGCACTTGTGTGCATTGGCTCTTTCAAAAGTGTCTCCATATGTATGAAGTAAGTAGGGAAGGAAGTCAGGAAAAAGACAATGAAAGAAATTCAAAAGGAGGGTAGCAAGAATAAGACAGAGGGCAGATGCAACCCCTATCATCAAAGTAGGGTCAGAGAGATGAGAAACAAGGAGGCTGAACGTGCTGTAGAAGCCTACCCAACTCTCCCCTGATCTGCCCCTCTGTTTCGATTCCCAGACATCACACTGCCTCAGCTCCGCTTTCTCTCTGATGTGATTCCATGTAAGAGATCCAGCACCTCCCATTCTGTGTCTCTTTTTTTCTCTCCCTGTCTGATGGCTCTTGAGCTTGCGATGCTGCCATGGGAACCTGCGGGAGACAGTGGGTGCCCATTACATTTATTCCCTTTCATCCTTTTTTGAAAATAAATTAAGTGTTTTCTGTTTAGCTTGGAATAAAAAATGTGTCCTGACTTCAGAATCCTAAAATTTGCACACTCAAAATACTTAATTTAGCTTTGGAAAGCAAGATATATGTGGCTGCTAGAACTGTCAACCTTGAAAACCATATTAGCAAATCTTGGTCATTAACAAATATTTACATGAGTATGATCCCTATCAGTAGTCAATTTCTTCTGTTAATGAGAAGTAGCTGGGATTAAAATTAGTGAACAGTACATGTGCCATCGTGACTAAAAGGATAGGCTCTAAAATCAGACATATGTGGGTTCAAATTCTAGCACTCCCAGAATCTGTAACTTGAGTAAATAATTTTACTTCTCTAAGCCTTGGTTTCCTAAATCTATAAAATGGATTGTTAGAATAGGATAGTCTCATTCCACAAAAGGATGGAGGTCAAATGAGAAAGTTTATGTAAAATGCTTATTATCATGTCTGGCATAGTAACTGTTTAATACATGTTTGATACTATTTTAATATCAAATGCTGTGTCCAGCAGGGGTTTAATGGGGATTACACTTAAGAAGGTAATTGGAGAGTCAGTGTTTTTGTACCTGTCAAAAATCACATGCAAACACACATACACACACCCTGTCTCTAATTTTTAATACCATTAAGCTGGAATTTAGCACCTTATCAGTACATATAGCTAATGTATTTATATGATGAATCCATTTCCAAATAATCTTATAAATGAAATAAAAAAAGACATTGTTAAATAGTAGGGAAAAAAAACTCTGAGAAGAAATAATTCCATTTTCAGGTTACATGTTGGGATCCAATGAAGTCAAATGATTTGGTATTTTTCTCATATAATGCACATGATGTGAAGAAGAAATTAGTTTGCATACACAGGTATTATGTTGATTTATTCCAGATATCACCAATCTTAATTAAAATATTCATCAGAATTTTCTATTTCTCCTACAGAAAATAGATCTGCTGTTAAAACATACACTGTTCTTTTAAGGTTTTATTTTACATTTGATATACAGAGTAGTTATGCTACAAAACAGGTTTTTATGTCATTCATAAAGAGAAGTGAACTGAGAAAAGTAGATAATTTTTGCCTTTTTAATGCTATTACTATGATATTTCAGTGCTGATACTTACCATATCTAATTAGTAAATTGCACAAATACAACAGGAGTTTGAATAACATGTTATGAATTTTCATTTGTACACATGTGGCTTTTGGAGCTCTGCCATTTCCTGAAATAGGAAGATTGTTCTGAATAGTAAACAGTAAGATTTTCTGTTTTAGCTCCAACTTTAATTTGTATCTGGCTTCAGAAATGTGATCAAATTATCTAATCAAAATCTTTGACACTGTCAATGGGCTTTTTAAAAATAAAGACAATATTAAAATGAAGCCTGAGCATTAATCTCGTTATCTGCATCAAATTGAATTGAGGACTAAAATAGGGCTTGTGCCTGGCAAAGTTTAGTTTTCAAAGATGATGTTGACACACACATTTTTCTGTTTCATGGTGGTCCTTGGATTAATTTCAAATCTGATATTTAAAATGAAATAAAATGAAGACTAAGTATCTGATCCCAGAGCAGTCATTTTCAGTTTTCTCCATCTCAGTGAGATGGGATAATTTTGGCTGAGTGTGTATGTATGTGTGTGTATTGTATCTATCTATATATGTATTTTGTAGATATATAGATACACATTTTTATAAATATATATAGATTTCTTTATAAAGAAATATAATGATATTAACAAACATTTCTGTAAGGACCTGTTTGAGGCACCTTAAGATTAAAATCTCTCTAATTATTGTCAACTTGATCTTCAGATTCTAAATGCTTTCCATTTTTACCAAAATGTCAAATTATTTTTGGTATAAAAGAGAAGGCACTCCTTGTAAACTGCCAGATTGTATACCTGATTGTTAAAGACTGCCAATTTTTTAAAGCAGACAAAACCCAACTTCTTATATTCATGAGAAATGTTTATCCCACCAGAAAGATGTGCAGGGTAAAATCACCTTGAATTTATAATAACTGACTGTTACCAAAATACTTTATTATTCCCTATACAGTAGGAAAATCCAGGCAAATTTTGGTAATATCATTTTACAGATGAGGAAAATAGGGATCTGTGATGGTAAAAGCTTACCAAAGGTGACATAACTAATAAAAGTGCCAGAGGTAGGAACTAGATTATCAAATTTTGGTCCCAGTATTCTTTCACTATGCCTTCCTGCCCTCTGACATTTGTGCCTACAAAGCAACTACTTACTTCTTACAGGCTACCCCTAAGAGAGCCTTGTGTTAACCCAAAATGAACCTGTTGTATAAAATCAATAACACTATTAATGCATTGTAGGCTTTTTAGTGAAATGAATTTATAACCCTAATAATTAAAGATTATTTCTATTTTAACCCAATTCTTGTTTGAAGGAAAACAAAACCACAGCAATTTATACAAATAAAATTGAATAATGCTTGCACACGAGCCCCTGTAATTTATAAGGCAACGTATCTTCAAGAAATTTGCAATCATGCTAACTGGAACTAAATCTCCAAAGCCATCTACTTTCTTCTGAATTTGCCTTAAAACACACAGTTTTACTTTAAGGCAATTTTAAAACAGAGTTGTAAACATGTAGACTGCGAACAAAATCATCATTGCTTATGATGATGATTGTAACAGAATTATTTGCAGTCAAGAATTTATCTTTAAATGCTCTGTGAGAAGTTAATATACAATTAACAATTAAACAATTCAAGTGATGGTCTGGGGAGTTGATTTCAGTTTCTTATTTAAAATATACTTAAAAGATTAAAAATATGTCAGTGTACTGAACAAAATTAGCTTAGTCAAGTTTAATTGACAGAAATATAGAAAATTAGATTGAATAAAAGTGAAAATTGGATTACATGTAAACTTTTCCAGGCAAAGTTCTACACCATGTGGAGGCACTCTATTTTCCCAAAGGGAACTGATATAAAGAGCTTTATTCACAAGTTCAATGCATGGATATCTATTATAAGCTTCAGAGATACATTTAAAATTGATGGAGCAATAAAGAGCTAATGCTAGTGTATGTGAGTGTGTGTGTGTGTGTGTGTGTGTGTGTGTGTGAGAGAGAGAGAGAGAGAGAGAAGGGGGGGCGAGAGAGGGAGCACAGGATATACCCATATGATAAAAACACTGTAGAGTAACTACATTGTAGGAACTTAAATCATACCCACATCAGTCCTTTAGGATGTTCAGGGCAGAACAATGGAAATTATCCTTCAACAGACCAGTGTTTTAATGTAGGTTATCTTTTTTTTTTTTTTCAAAGAATAAGCTTTCTTTTACTCTAAAAAGAATATGTATACTTACCATCAATTATATTAAGAAGTAGCATTTAGATATTTTGACTTCCGTACAGTGTACTAAAAACTTTAATTTGCCTCATGTACAATTCAAATTAAGGAGTTCATCAGCACACTGGTAGAATTACAACTAGATTTCATTTTCAACATCAGACTTCATTTGGCCACACTATAATTATAAAACCATACAAATAAATAATATTAAAATGGCTCCTTCTTTTCATTCATAATTTCAATAGTTAGATTTGCTCTCTCAGGAAATAAGTTGAAGACAGACAAATTCTGAATCAGAGACATTTCTGATTTTTTATGATCCTCTAGCTCATTAAAAGGAATTTGAAATGAAGGTAAACAAAAATAATTATTGGAAAATCTTGGCCTGAATAAAAATGTTTTGCCTTTAACATCAGTAAGCCTGTGGGATATATGAACAGATTTCTGAATAAATTAATAACATATTTTACAAGGTAAAAAACATTTAAATTTGAGCTTGAAAATCTTGATCCTAGGTACTTTGTCAAGAAGGTTACCTAAAATCTGTTAAATTCATGTAATCATATTACTGTAAATTTCAGTACTGTGAGTGTTGGGAATTGTAGCAAGTAGGATTTACCTTTTCATTCAGTTAACTGATGATTATAGACCTAAATCAACCCGTCTTTTTTTTCAGTTCCCTCTTGCCTGTTATGACAGCAGTCTAACAGAAGTTTGCATTATATTATAAATTCCTGCAGAACTTCTTCTATACTTAGTACATATTCATAGCCAAATCAAATTTTCATGTGTAAGCCTAGTTCTGTAGACTTAAAAATGACTTTAATGTTTACAAGTAGTTCATTAATTAATAGTGAAGTATTAATTAATTGGAGGGCTTACAGTGTTGCACACTCAGCTCTGTGCTTTCAATGTTCTCTTAATAGGAATTGAAAGTATGTGTTCAGAAGATTTTTGTTAAAAGAATATAAAGAGTTAATTTTCCGGATTCACAGGAAAGTACTGAGTTGGGGATGTGTGGGCATTTGAAAAAGAACAAAGTACCAATCCTCGTCAGAAAGTATATACTACAGCTGTATTGCAATCTGCCAAAACAACTGTGCCCTATTATGTTAATAAACCAAAAATATCATTCTGTGATGTGGGTATTTCCAGCATCCCTTCTTGTAAATAGAATCCACCACCCACAATGCATTGTACTTCTTCTGAAATATGTAAATGTGATGTACAGTAATCACACACAGAGTGTTTGGGTGGTATCACCTAACGTGTGGGCTGGGCACAATTTACAATGCATTTTGGATTTGTATTCATCTAAAAATAGTATAGTACTGCTTTTAATAACACTCATAATGGAATGGTTTTGCTTCCCAGTGGGTTTTCATTTAGAACAGGAAAAGTGCTAGATTATGATAACATAAGAAAACAAAGCTAAGGTCTATTCCAGGGAAGAAAATGGGTTGCTAGGCTTATTGAACTGGTCTTGTTGATCTTAAGGAAAAAATAAATAAGTAAAGAAGAACCTCTTTCAGTAGAATGCCATTTAAATTGATTTATCAGGTGTAGCATTAATGGAACTGAATCGTAAAAATACCATGTGTTAGCATTGCCCTGCATGTCCCGTGGCCTTCATTAGTTTACAGGAAGCTCAGTGGAAACTTGAAAATGCTAACAGAAAAATGACAGAAATCAGTTATGCTGTCCTCTGCTTTTGCTTTAAAATAATAATAACAATAAAAGTTTGGTTCAGGCATCCATTTATATGTGAAAAGTGAAGAACACCCAGCTAGGCAGAACAGCAAAGCCAAGATATAGCAAGTAGTGTTTAAGAGAAAGAGCCCCGGCTGTAAATGTGCACAATATTCCACATTATATACATGTCATTTCTGAGTACTGTTGGAACGATGCGGTGTCAAATCTGTATGACAGATTGAGGTGAAAGCTGGGAAGAGAGAGCTTGTGAAAAAACAGCCCTGACTGAGTGGGGCATCCTATAGGATTTATCCTGCAGGCTATAAGTAACCAGTTTCATCACATAAAAGGAAGAGTAGAACAGGGATAATTGTCTACTAATTTAACTAGCTCATTTGGTCATCGTATTATTTAAATTGTATTCAGGTGTAACAATGCCATCTAGTGATGAGATTCTAAACTGATCTTTTCACTGTTAAATCGTGGTTAAGGTTGGAAGGCAAGTGTTTGGCTATTATATAACTTTGACTTAATATTCTATGAAATAATAAAGCACTCCCAATATCCTTTTTAGTGTTAGATAAATTATCCATACGAGGTAACACAGAGAACAAAATGAACACCGCCCCCCCTTTTTTTACCTTTTTTATGCAGTCTCTTTTTTATGTGGGAAGTTCATGTTCAATAGTAAAACATCCTGTGAGTTTCCATCAGCCTGTGACCTGAGTTTATAGAATCTCTGATATTTGCTCATTCAATAGATCTTTACAATCAATTGTACTGAAAGCATATCTTAGATTTAATCTTTGCTTTTCAAAAATAGTCTTCATAAAACGATAGCTAACCGAACTACCATTACATACTTTTCTCTTTTGCTCTTCTTCACATTTTTGCTTCCAACATAAAGCCAGCTCCTCTAAAGAATGGAGGTCAAAGTTCTTCAAGATCATAATTCATGTTACCCCACAGCAACAATCACTTTTCATATGGTCCTGTAAAAACCTGAAAGCATCTTATAACTTTATTGGGAGAAATGCGAATTTACAGTAATGTGCATTTCAGTTGTAATTGTTTGCCTGAAATTTGGGCAAATGTGATTTAAGAACAAGAACTGAAATAGGAAGGGGGAATAGATTTTAGGAATATCTTTGCTACTAGTTAATTATACAAGCTTGAATTTAGAAGTCAGTTTCTTGGGCCTCAGTTTCCTTTGTAAAATTGGACAAAGTCATCTCTAACATACTTTTCAACTACAAACTTCTGGACCTTTTAAGTAGTTGATGAATGAAATTGCTAAAGAAATGGAAAGACAAGAAGGGGTGAACTTGCTCCACAGACTGCTCTTTGTGGGTGTGCTCCATGACTCTGAATGTTCTTCATTAGATATTTAACAAAGTCTGTTTTTTGATAGATTATCCTAAATACCTTTAGCGTATTTTATGTAGGAAGGAGGCAGACGAGGGGAAGATATCCCAATGCAGGATAAAAATGCATAGCATTTAAAATATTGCTCAGTATCAATTGTTGTATCAGCTACATCCTAAAGTGTTTTATGTAAACATATGACAAAAAAAATGGCCCAGAGTTATGGTATAAAGATTTTGCATGCCCCACTTTCTTCCCACTCAAAGCTCAACAATTACATTGTACCCTTTTTTTCCTTTCATGGAGGAAAGAAATCTTATATTCCAATCCCTAAATTTCAAAAGATGTTCCAAAATTTTGTCATCTGTCTAATACATATCTTTTTAGAACAGAAAAAGGTGCTACCTGCTACCATGGAAACCTACATATATTTTAGTTTATATGTAGAAAAATTAAAATATCCATATTTCAATATTAATAAACTGATACTAAGACTCCTCTTCTTTTGTAACACTTAAATTGAAAAGTCAAAATTATATTTTCTTAAAAACTAAAGGTCATTCTTTCTACATAATATTTCTTTTCTTTTTCTGGAAGTTTTACTATACATCTTTCACCTTTTCCACCAAAATAATTATACCATATTAAAATAAATAGTAAATTTTCTTCTGTTTAAATATTACAAAGGAAATTATTTTTAGTATATTGTGATTATTTACCTATGTATTCCAGTATTTTGATTCAAAATTATTTATTACTAAAAGAATAGGTGACTGCAAGTCAAAATTATTTATTGTATATAGAAAATTACACTAGATCGTATGAAAAAATTTAAGAACAACACAAAAAATAAACAAAGTAGATACAATCTCTGTTTAACAACACCACCGGGAGCAAAATTTGGGAAATTACTGCCCTACATGCCAGTCAAAGATAAAGACCAATTATTAATATAATAAAGAGATATGCAATGTGGTCCAAAAACAATGTTATGGGCATACCTGATATTCATAATAAATATTTTCTTTGAAAGCACTCATAAACTAAATTGTGTATCATTAAAGAAAATCATCAATTAAAATCAAGATTCCTTTTATATGTTAAATTCACTTTTTATACTTTTATTCCTTTTTTTCCCGTGTGTGCTGTCATGGGCACACTCTCTCGTTTTCTCTTTTCTTTCCTCCTCTTGCTTCTCTTTTCCTTGCTCCTCTCTTCTGTTTTTCTTTGATTTTTTTTTCCTATACTGGTTATTCTTGTATAATTCTAAGTAAAAAATATAATTTTATTGGTAAATTATCTGGTTTTATGAATTTACTGACTTTATTAATTTTTTGGCCTGAGCTACAATAACAATTTTAGATCCATAAAACTTTTGCATAATAAAATAATACATGTGAAGAACTTTAATTTCTTTGGAAAAAAAGATTTGTTCATGGTCATTAAACGTTATCATTTGATAACCTGCCAGCTCTTATAAATTTTTGTTTTCATTTCTTTTTCTTTTTTTCCTTCTCTTTGGTTTGGTCAGAGTTTCTTTTTGCTTTGATACATGTCAGTCTATTTCCACAAATTGTTCACAAGAATGAAAAACTGGCTGATAATCAGTTCATTAACATATTTTACAAATATTTAACTATAATCAAATCTACCTTCTAAAATCTCAATGTAAGTTTTAATATATATTGAGACACTTTAAAGAATCACAGCCTCTCTCTTGCTGGTCCATTGATGTAGTGCCTAATTACTGTTAAATTTACTATTTATTTCACCTAAACTTTTCTATGGTTATAACAACACAACCTTGATTTAACCAATTAAAAAGTAGAAAAATCAATAAAACAACTAGTTTTTTTCAACACATTGGCAAAAAAAGATGTCTAACTTCGTGTGTGTGTATTTTTTTAAAACCTGACCTCAACTGTTATTTGAGTGAACTGATAATATTGATTACTTGCAGTTTTGTGAGGTAGACAGAACCTCTATGTTACAGGCTCATGTGACTAAAGCAAAGACCTAGCTTATCTCTGAAGGGTGTGCTTATACATTACTAAACTACTCAGTTGATTCAGTAGAATCAACAGAGAAAAGAATTATGCATCTATTATATTTGGTTTCAGGATGACAAAGAAATGTATGGGTTGGAAAATTTTTCAACATTAAACCAATGATTTTTACATTGTTTGAAAATATTACTAACATGTAATGAGAAAAAGAAGAGTCGCTAAAATAACTAGCAAAATAAATTTTATAAACACGAAGAACTTAGTCAAAGAAGTCCCTTGCCATCATCATCCTGAGATTCAATCACTGGACAAAGATGTCAAGAGTACTTCCTTTAGTTACATAAAATACATTTAATCAACAAAGAGTGCTATGAAGTTGAAAATGATTTTTATACTAACAACCTATAAGTTCTGAAATCATATATTCTATTATTTAATTTCTGAAATCAAAAATTTTATTATTTAAATTAAATAATTATCAATATATTTTCTTTGTGATTGACTTCTCAGGCTTGTATTCTTAGGAAAAAGTAATAAAAATTTCCTAGGAAAAAGAAATTATTTTAGTTTCTGTTTTATTTGTATATTAAAAATTCTTGTGACTTTCTAAGACACGGAAATAAGACTAAATTTTGCTATTAAAACAGCAAAATTGTGACAGAAAAAATTTGTTCCTTTCATTTTGTTTTTTGGATTCACGTAACCACTCAGCCAGCCAAAAATTGTCTGAAAAGCAAAAGGAGTCTACACTGTTAACTAATAACAACATGGACAATTCTATGACATGATACAGAAAGCAACTTTTTTTTTAAATAAAAGCATATCAATGAATGGTTAAAATAAATTATGCTAATATTTCTTCATCTTTAACTTTACAATTTATTACAAACTACTCTTTGATTTAATAGCATAGCTCACCATTTCTTTCATTGATCATTTTCACTTTCCTCTTTTTCTTTTTCGCTACAAAAATAAAAGTAATATTAAAAAAAACTATTCAGTAAACTATATTTTGTTGTTACTTTTCAAATAATGGTTATATATTAGTAATAACTTTAAAATATTGTATATGGGGAAAATATCAGTAACTTAGTCAATGAAAGATTCTAGAAAAATTCTATGAGAGTATGTTATAAAAGTTTAAAATATACAGGATTTTACAGAAAAAATATGTTAATGAACTATGATTCAAGTTCAAATGATTCTAGTAAATGGCCTTAAAAATAAACATTCAGTTTCTTATAATTTTCTATTGCTTTATTATGCTAATAAAACTGTCTTAGCTTAAGAATCCTTAGAATGTATAGCCTTTCATGGACAGATTTTTTATACTTTGGCTCCATCTAGTAGAAATTGAAGAAATTACTTGAAGGTGTGACTTCCATTATCATAAGGCTTAGAGTTGTCTTTGATGCTAATGAAAAATAAAAGAAAGGATAGCAAATAAAATACATTTAGTATATTACATCATGTTATTATTTGAAAATATAAGCTACTATTCTATTTTGTGTACGCTCTTTTCCTAGAGTAAGTTAATTGTTTACCACTTTAGCAAATTCAAGATTTTGCCATCTTAAATTTTGGGGGGGATAAAAATATTTTTACTTTTTATTCCACTACTCACCCCTCCCAGATTCTGAATTTATAACAGAATGGAATCAATGTAATTCAAGATAGAAGGAAAAAAGTACTTTTATTACATTTCCAACTCATTGTGAACTAGCTGAGATGTGCATATACATGACATGGAAGTTTATATAAAGTTCAACTTGGATGAAGAACAGGTATGAGCTAAATTTTAGTAATGAGTAATCAAAGGAAAATTACAGAGTTTTACATATGTTTTATAAAAATTACCAGTGCCATAATAGTCCTTGAATTCTCATATAAAAAAACATTTCTCTCTCTTTTTTATTTATTTATTTTTCTTTCTTGAAGGTCACAGTAGTTCCTTGACTGGTAAAACTACAATATCTGCAACAGGATGTGTGTTTTCTATAATTGCTTTAAACAGGTAAACACCAGTGCTCTAATCAAAATGACGATTCAATCTAAACAGAAAACTATTTTTTTTCCCAAGAGAACATGTAGCATTTAACAAACAACCTCCTTAAAGTTGTAAAGGAATGGATAATTTAAAGTAGCTAATAGGAATGACAATGTTAGTTGTACTGCTTCAAATCTAATTGCCAATAAGAAAGCCTCTGTAGATTTACTACCTGAAATAAACTTTCCACATGGGCAGCTAAACTAACCTGCAACACAGCCAATTCAATGACTGCTGATGCTTTCACCATCAACACCAATCATTGCCACTCAATCAGTTGTGTCATGAACAGCCATTGATTTCAAGATGGTGAAACTGATTGGATCACCATGAAATGGTCCAACTGGTTAGTGCCTATGCATATGGCCATACTTTGCTTATTGGTGGGAAGCTTAGTGAAATTCAGAGATGTGACTAGTGAACCGGTTGACTATTTAAAATTGCAATGCAGTCTCCTGAGTAGAGAGAAGGTCATTTCTCTTCAAAGAAAAACTTTTTGAAAAATATAGTGGCTACATAAAGTTATGCCACTCTCAATTTGATTCTAATGGCTTTTTTAAAAATAAGCTTTTAATTTTAGAACAGTTTTAGGCTTATATAAATACAGTGAAGGAAATGCAGAGTCCCCACATGCCCCACACCCAGTTTCCCTGATTACATTAGCGTAGCACACTTTTTGCAATTAAGGAACCGATATTAATCATTTTTTATTAGCTAAAAGTCCATACTTATTTTCAGATTTTCTTAGATTTTATTTAATGCCCCTTCTCTGTTTCAAGATCCCTTTTAGTCTTCATGTCCTTTGGGCTCGTCTTGGCTGTGAAAGTTTCATAGAATTCTCTTGTTTTTGATGACCCTGACAGTTTTAAGAAGCATTGGTGAGGTGTTTTATAGAATGTTCCTCACTTGGCATTTGTCTGATTTTTTTTTATCATGATTAGACTGGAATTATGTATTCTTGTGAAAAAGACCAGAGAGGTAAAGTGCTATTTTCATTGCATCATGTCACGATTACATACTATCAACATGACTTATCACTGTTGATATTAACCTTGTCACCTTGCCCAGGAAGTGTCAGGTTTCTCCACTCTGCAGTTGCTCTCTCCTCCTCGCCTTTCCATACAGTACTCTTTGGGAGGAAGTCACTCCGTGGAGCCCACACTTAATGTGTGGAAAGTTAAGCTCCACTTCCTTGACGATAGAGTATCTATATAAATAGCTTGGTATTCTTCTGCATAGGAGATTTGTTTATTCTCCTTCCTTCATTTATTTATTGAATCATTTATTTAGATTACTATGGGATCGTGGACATTTATTTTATTCAATTTGAATTTTAGGTTTGTTAAACTGTAAAGAGTAAACACTAATTGGTAATAAAATTGTGAACATGGAGAACGCTTTGCAATATAGGTGATCATTATGAAAATGTAAAATTATAGCAGATCTTTACAATTATGAATATTTTCCTGAACAATAGATTCATAAATACATAAATTCATAAAATTTCCTCTAATTTGCTCAATTGTTATTAAAAATTTTCATCAATTTGAATCATACAATTACATTTTATTAAAAAAGCTTCTTTCACCCTTTGTCAGTGTTATCTATGAGGGTTTTTTTTTTCTGCTTTTATGTATTCTTTTTAGGCTTTGATACCACCTAACTTACTATAAGTTGTAATTTATAAAGTAACTTTTTGGCAGTATGACATTTATAAGCATTCAAGTCATTTAAATTTACAGTATCCTGCCTTCAAATGTCTGACACAAACTATATAAAACAGTACATTTGAATCATATCAAAGTGGAAGAGAAAAGAAATGTTAAAAGAAATACTTCATAATAAAACATCCCAATATACTGTCTTCGGGCTAAAAACCGATAATCATCAACGGACATTTCTTTTTGTCACTATGAAAATGACTCATGCATTTGTAAAAAAATTGTTAACAATTCAGAATTCTATAAAATAAAAGTTTCTCTATTCTTAGACTCATTCTCTAAGGTTAACATTTTATATCATTTTTGTTGCTGGTAATTCTTTAGATTTTCATCAGATTCTAAATACTATGTTTTACCTCTACTTCTGTATGTACCTAATACAGGCAGGATTTATTGTATCACAGAGTAAAGAATTAAGCATATTTGTACTACCTTCCTTTTTTTTTTTTGCAAACCTTTAGTTTTCCTATTTGTTATCTTTTCTCTGTAAGATACTTAACACATATTTCTGGAACTATCAACTTTTGCCTGTGTAATCCTCATTGTGTCAGCCAAGGATTGGCCCATCTCTATTTTCTCCACACCTGTTTGATTCACTCCCACCTCTTGAGTGTTTTCACATATACAATTACTTCAGGTTTCTAAGTTATACGATCTATGATTCACCTAAAATATAGGTAAAACTTGAATAATGGGTGTTTATAAGTTGATTATAATAATTAAAAGGACTAAAACACACTTATAATACAAAGATCATTTTATCACTACTTACAGCAATACCAAAAACACTGTTTGACCTGTAAAAAAATGAAACATAGTCTTTCTCATTAAGAGTGAATCATTCAAAAGAGAAAGTGCCAAGTGTGAAGTTTCAATCAATTCTTAAGCTCTGATTATTGACTCAAATCACATTATGTTTTTATTTGCTTTGTAATAGTATCGTGTTTTCATTGTAAAGCATTTCTTTTTAATTTGAGGTCCTCATTCCCTCTCTTTCTCTCTCTTTTTTCCTAGGTGTGAGACTGAGTAGGCATAGGAAAATCTTTAATTTTCTTAACTCTAGACAAGAAATTCCCGAAGCTTTTCTACCTAAATTTTGATTCTAATTTGCATGAATTTTTTTCACATATCTATGTCTTCCTACTCATTAAAAAAATACTTAGTTCCAGAAGAAGGTTAAAACAATTACCTATAATTTTAACAAATACAAATTACTATTAATCATAGCTAACTTTACTATTTTGAATACATATTTCCAGATATTCTGATTATTTATGTTGAGAATGAAGGATAGCTATTGATATAGAAATATCAATAGATATAAAATGTCAACATATACAAACTCTATTTAAAAGTAGATACATATTAAATGCACTTTAATTAAAAGGATTCTGAGAAGATGGAGGCAGTAGCAAATCAGAGCCATTCTTGAATCTTTCTGAATTCACACACACATATACACAGAAAAAAAAAAGATCACATAGAAAAAAGTACTAAAACTTATGAACATTTAAGACAAACTAGATGTCAAGATTTCTCTAGAACCATTCCCGCTACAACCAAATTAACAGGTGAGACAAATCAGCAACAATCACAAGATTATACATCCAAAAATTTTAATTTATTCGTATTTGACTAACTGGATGGAAAGTAGAAGGAAAAGCTAGGGACACAGAGGTCAGTTTAGAATCTTTGAGAGAGATGATTAAAACCATGAGGACTGGACTGTGTTAGGGGCAGGGGAAAGGGGGAAGGTAAAAAATAAAATAAGCATTTAGTAGATGTTTAATGATTTTTATAAGCAAAGTCTGTGAAATTTACATCTAATTGAATAAAGTAGGTAAAGGAGATTAAAGCAAGAACCGAAATCGACCATTTCGGTTGGCCCTGTTACAGAAAAGAAATATTTTGGCAGAAAATGCTTCCTCAGGAAGGCAAAGCCCATCAGTTTCAGTGAAGCATTTCTGTTAATAACTTGTCAGAGGGAAACGGTGTGGATGTTAGGTATCCATGCCAACATGTGCCAGCTTCTCACTTCTCAGAATATTTTGCCAAGGTATAGATATAGAATGATTTCAGACTTTCACAGGCAAGGGAACATGGACTGAAACAAAGATTCAAAAAATTTAGGCCATGGCATTCTTTTCTTAATTTTAAATCTAGAATCATTCACTTTATTTCATCTATGACAATTTTTCACAGTTGTTTTTAATTGACATGCAGTGTATCCATTTACTTAATGAACAATTATCAACTTTTTTTTCTTAATCGATCCTTACTGTGCTTTGGCAGTAGGGATCCACCCTGTGCAACTTGTGCTAATTAGAACATGGTGCTTTTAAAAAATAAAATATTTTACTGCCATCTCCTGGCAGAAGGTTGTAATAACTCTAGAAATCTAAAATGATTAGGAATGTGAATGTTGCATACTGGAGCTGTTCAAGGTAACTGTAAGCATCAGTCCTGATAGAGGTGTCGATTTGTGTGTAAATGAGGCACTGTTTGCTAGTAAATATGTTCCTATACTTCCCCCAACCAGTGCCATGTGATCCCACTTGCAGATTTAACTCTACTCTAAAAAAGAAACTCTCTTTGACTCTATAGAGTTTGACATTTACTCATGGTACATTCAGTTATATCCAGGAAACAGAGCCACATGCTGAGAATACGACTGCAGGGTCTCAGCCCTGCTTGAAAGGGGAATGTTAAATAAAAAAACAATGGAAACAAAAACAGGATCTTGGGAACAAAGTGTGTACCAGATTAAATGAAGAGGAACGAAGTCCTACTGCTGAGCCTGCAACTCATAAATGCCTGCTGCCCTTGGCGAGAGTAGTGCTGGGCTACTAGCACTACTAGGGCTAGGCAGACCAAGGAAGACCAAGGCTCTGTAATTTTAAGCTTTGTAAGGCTGTTTGTTTTGACCCACCAACTCAATGTTTTCTAACTTGCACACTGTTGGAAAACTTTCCTCAAATAAAATTTTACAGAAGATCCCAGTTTAGACAGAAGGATAAGTTTGTGGATGAAGATGAGGTAGAACATAAGAGCAAAGCCTTGTCTGTTCACCCCATTTTCCATTGCCCTCCCCCTGTGGAAACTCTGTAGTCGAGGGTCTTCTCTTAGCTCCAAAACAGACTGGAATCTATCTATTCCAAATCTCTTTTTTCTTTGGATTACTTTTACTCGTCCAGTGTATTTATAGCTTATATTTCCTGTGGAAAAATGATGAACATGTACTTGTAAAATGATCTCCAAAATATGCACACATTTTCATAAAATAGCTGTTTTTTCCCCAAGAACAGGAATCTATGAAGCAACTGTTTTAATTTGAATTGAATGCACAGACATCAGAAACTAGAGAAAGAAAGTTTGAAGATTCCAAAGCACATTTAAAATTTTATTTGAATATGTAAGTAGAGATAATCCTGCATATTACTCACACATTGGTAATCTAGCACATTAATAAATGTATCACTCCATCCATATATTACTGTTACATTTGCATTGCCCTGGAAGGTAAGTATTTAGGCAGAATTGCCATCTCTCCATTAAAGGAAGGAACCAGTTTATACTACAATTCTGAACTGTGGCTCCTTTTCCAAGTTCAACAAGTCAAAGCTATAGCCCTGCAGAAACAGGAAGGAGAAATTTTGATGAGAGAAGAAAGATAGGGAGAAAGGTTGTGATTATGATTCAGAGTAGGGAGAAAAGAGAAAGAATTAAGTAAGTCTGGGAGGGGTATAAAAATGCCATGGTAAAGTTAAAATAAGAAACCATTTCTTTAAGTTTGCCCAATTCTATAGCTGGAAATGACTTGGTTCTATTCCAGTAAAGTTAGCCATATATGTTCGTCAAACATTCTCATTCCCTTTTTGTCACTCCATTGAAAAGAAATCACAGCTACGGGTCCACTGTTGTCGTTCTCATATTTTATATTTATTTCAAATATGCATATATTGCAAAGTCTAACATACTAAAATTGACTTAATATAGCTATGAGGTTAATATTTCCCATGTGTAAGGGAGGCCAAATTATAGATAACAAAGATCTATTAACCAGTGGTCGACTTGGCATTTGAATCTAGGTGTCTTGATTTCACAAGTAAAGGTCCTTAAAATAACACCAAAATTGTATTGTCTGTCTTCATTGACAAAAATCTCTATGAGTCATCTATTATTCTATGCAGCATGTTTACATCTATGGGTATATGGAACTACACATAGGTATGCATGTATATATCCATATATATCTCACATAGTCTTACCATCTAGAGAAAAATTTTTTTTATAAGCCTTAAATATATCTCTTATAGACGCTTGTATTTTTTTAGTACCCTAAGGAACTCATTTTGGAGTAGGATAATGGAAATACAAAAGACATAATTGATGAATCCTATCTGGTTTCTCTTTATATAATTACTTATTTAATTGTACTATATAGGTTAATTGTTGAGAACAGCAGAGAAGATTTCTTAGAGACCTAGTGGAGATAAAGAAAGAAGAAAAAGTGAGGTAATTGGGCAGGGAAGAACTTCGATGGAAGAAAGGCAACATTTGAAATAGATGTTTATGAATGTAGTACATAAAATGTAATGTAAAAATTCTTTTCTTCCCTAAAATATACTTTTTCTTAATATTACCTTAGAGAGTTTAATCTATTTGAATGTGAGACAGAGTCCAGAGTCTTTGTCTTTAGCAGGAGCCAAGATTGGTCAAAGGGAAAATATTATGCTTGAGAGATTTTGATGAATAATTTTGATCAATTATTCATCAATTGATCGATTTATCCCTTAAAATATTTTGAAACAAGATAAACTGTGAGTAAATGTTTCATATTTGTATATATGTACACTCAAGAGGTAAACAATAGGCAGTTCTCTTTAGAGAGACTAGAACTGTCGATTCTTCCTTTCAATTGGATAATATGTATAAAAATCAGAAGACCAAAAACTTTATGGAAAAATTTACCAAAGAATTATAATTATAAATAATTTAACATTTAGACTTATCAATTTGTCTGTATTATTTTGTATTTTTTCACTGATTTCTATTATATCATTTCCAAAATAAGCATTTGTCTCATTATCTATAAGTTACAGAAGTTGGAAATTTATACCTGAGAAAAATAATATTTTAAAATTAGGTGATATCAATAAGAAGGAAAACACATTCATTACAGATGACACAATACAGTTGGAAATATATAAAATTTTCAAATGAAGGAAAACATATAAAAACTTTGGAATGCGATGTTTGAATTATTTTTGACATTAATTCTACAAGTTATTTTCATTACACTATTAAAATGCTTGATATGTTAACACTTTAAGTTAAGTGTCTCAAATGTGCATTTAATTTAGATTTAATAACACAAGTTTTGCTTATGAAAACTAAGTCAATTATTGAAAGCATTTTCCCAAGGTTTAGCAATTATTTAAGAGCTGCATTTACTATAAAGTAATTAGTTCAAATGGCATGTTCATGAAAGCAGATTTAGAACAACTTTACATATTGGTACGAAAAGGAAATGTTTAATACCAATATAGCTAAAAATATTCAAATTTATTTGATCTAGCAAGTATTTTGCTTTCAACAAAGGGACAAGTACATATTTCCAAGTGGCTTTTTAACATTTTCAAGATACAAAATTTCCATATTTATGGCTAGAATTTTATATACAATAAGAATGTCAAAATTAATTGAAATCATGTAAAAATTAAGGGAGTCCTTATTTTATTTATATTACCAATCTTCCCATTTGAATATCATATATACAAAGAGTATATTTTATGTGTATGTACGTTACACAATAAGATGAAACGAAACAAAAATCCAGAGAATCATGACTAAGCTTACAAAATAGAGCATCACAAATAAATTTAAATCCCCCAGTGTGCATAACTGATCACATCACTCACTCTTCTTCCCAAAAGTAACCACTGTTCTGAATTTTGGGTTATTCATTCCCTTGTTTTGCTCCATAGTTTTACAACACACACACACACACACACACACACACGCACACACACACACACATTTAATTAATACACTTTTTGGTTTTACATTTTAAAATATTGATATATAAATAATTAAACTATATCCTTCTTCAATATGGCTATTTAGTTTACCTTATATTTTTCTGTTTTTGTGATGTTAATACTTACATGTTAATGCCTGCAGCAGGAATTCATTTATTTTTATGGAGGTATAATGAATGTTCTGTGGTATGTACATTTATATATTTATTTATTCCTTCTTCTGTTAGAGAATTTTGGTCAATTATTTTTTTTCCTAATATATGAGTAAAACTGTTATTAACATTTCTGTACATGTCCTCTATCACACACGTGTAAGATGCTCAGTTATAGGATATGTCCATGTTTAACTTCAGTAGTTAATACCAAACTGTTTTCCAAAGTAGCTGTTTATAAGAGGTTTATAAGAATTTTTATTGTTTTATATTGTCACCGTACTCCATGTCTGTTTTTTAATTTCTGTCTTTAATTTTTTAATAGTAAAATCAGACATCATTGTGGTTTTCATTTTTATTTTAATGATTAATAATAGTTTACTCATTCCTTATGTTTTAGCAACCATATGTGTTTCCTCTTTTTTGAAATGCATTTTCCTCATTTAAATATTGTGTAGATTTTTTTCCTTACTAATTTCAGGGCCTCTTTATATATACTTGATAATACTCTTTTATTGTTTATGTATGTGGCACATATCTTTTTCCAGAGTATAACTTCTCTCAGAAAGTTTTTACTTTTATTTTAGTTAGGTAATGTATTCTACAAGATAGTGATATTTTAGAAAATTATTTTACACTTTTAAAACTCCTAATAAGCAGTCTACTTATCTAAATATTCCAAATGAATTTTAAAAGAAGGCAATTTTGTAGTTGCTGGGAGCAATACTGTACATGTGCCCCTTGAGTCAAGTATAATCGCTTATTGACATATCTTTTATTCATTACACTTGTGGTTTTTGTTTTTGTTTTGTATTATTCATCAATTGTCAGGAGGTATAGTTTTAAAGAAAACTCCTACTATTTAGGTGAGTTTGTCAATTTCTTCTTGTAGTTCTGTATATATTTATACATTTTATTAATTGTATACATTTTGTTTGTAAAATTATTGTGGTGTCAAAATAATACCTGAAGTTCCAACTTCATAGAACTAGTCAAACTGATTCTAAAATTTATATTTTAGAAAAGGAACAAAAACCGAGTATAAATAGCAAAGTTCTATGAAGAAAATTCAGTGACTACTAATAATCCCCCTAACAATGGTAAACATAGTATAAAACCTCCGTAAGTAAAACAGTACAGTGCTCTTTCATGACTACATTGATCAGACTAATGTAACTGAATTTTTAAACAGTCTGGAAACAGAGTCAAATAAGAATGGACATTTAGTATATGAGAAAAGGCTCCAGTACTGCCCCTGGCTGTAGAGATACCACCCTTGAGGCCCCATTGCTGCTGCTGGGCCCATGGCTACACCCCTGAGGTTTCAATGCTGCACACAGGTCCTGAGTCTCTGCCCCTGAAGCTCCAGCACTGCCCCTGTATCCCCAGACCTAGCTATGAGGCTTCCCACTGCCATTGAGCCCTGCAGTCCTGTCCCCGAGGCTCCCATTGGCTGCCTGGCAGGAACAACCCCATGGTCCAACACCCCACCAGAGACCCTCCAGCCTCACAATACCATTACACCTGGACCCAGTTTGAGCAAACACCCATAGCCCAAACACCCACAACCACTGCCTAGATAGCCTCACCTAGCTGCTACTGTCACCAGCATAAGGGGACCCAGGAAGAGCAATCTCCTGCAACTCCAGCCTCTGTGGAGAGGGTCTATCCTAGTCTTCAACTCAAGCTTCCAACAACAGCCTGGGGAACAACACACCAGTTTGCACAAAGATCATCCAGCACTGGCTTGACCTGTGACAATCACAGGGGAATGGACAAAACAGACCAACTATATTACTGGCTCTCTCAGTGTGCTTACCCTTCCCTTGCCAGGTCAATCTTCCAGAGTAGGATACAAAAGTGCTATCTAGGGACATTTCCTTCTTCTTACTAAGTAGGAAAGTTCCCAAAGGACAACAGTAACCTGCAAACATATCAGCCCTGAGCTGAGAGAATATGATTCAGATGAGAAGAAATTAACAAAAGAACTTTGGTAATATGAAAAAAGAAACAGTTTGACACCCAGAAGGGTTCACAATAGATGTACACCAGTGAACCCCAACATCAAGGAGATTGTAGAAATGTTGGAAATGGAATTCACAATATGGATGTAAATAAAATGAATGGAACTAAGGAGAAGGTTGAAAACCAACAAAAAGAAGCCAAAAAAATATTTTAGGCTATGAATGAAAAAAATGAAAAAATCACTAAAGAACTAGATAACATAGGAAAGGATATAATAGAACTTAAAGAAATGAAAAAGAGTTGTTTAGGGAATTTCAAAATACAGCAGAAAGCTTCAACAACAGACAAAACTAAGGAGATAAAAGAGTCTCAAAGATTGAAGACAAGACTTTCAAGATAGCCAAGTCATGCCAAGAGGCAGAGAAGAGTATAAAAATCT
Source organism: Lemur catta (assembly GCF_020740605.2). Lineage (NCBI taxonomy): Eukaryota > Metazoa > Chordata > Mammalia > Primates > Lemuridae > Lemur > Lemur catta. The sequence goes on from NC_059135.1 coordinate 67,805,756, forward strand.
GAGCAATCACTGACAGAGATACAGGACTATGTGAAGCAAACTAACATTCGAATTATAGGTATCCCGGAGGGAGAAGAAGAAAGAGCTAAAACCATGGAAAGTCTATTTGAGGGAATTACTGAGCAAAGCTGCCCTGGTATCACCAGAGGTTCAGATACAGAGATAGAAGATGGACATCAAACACTTGGAAGATTCATAGTAAATAGGGCATCTCCATGACACATAGTAATCAACCTGGTCAAAGCCAGAATGAAGGAGAAAATTCTGCAAGCAGCAAGACAAAAGCAACAAATAACCTACAAAGGAAAACCCAGAAGGGTAACTGCAGAGTTCTCAGTGAAAACTTCATAAATAAGAAGGGAAAGAGGCCCCATCTTCAAACTTCTTAAACAAAACAACTGCCAGCTAGAATTTTGTATCCTGCAAAGTAGGAATTTGAGGCTGCAGTGAGCTATGATCGCACCCCTCCATTTCAATTTGGGTGACAGAACAAGACCCTGTCACTTAAAAATAGAATTAATTCAGTAGTATTCTATTTTCTTTAATTTTATGAGAGTATAGAAATATGGTATTATTTATTTTTAAATATTTTGTATGAATACAATTCAACAGTGAAGCTATGTAGGCCTTGAATTTTTGTAAGAAATATTATAATTTTAATATTTTTAGTAGGCATAGGGCTATTTAAGTTATCTATTTATTCTTGTGTGAGCTTTGGTAGTTTGTATGTTTCTAAATATTTAAATATTTCATTTAAATTCTTAAATGTATTAATGTAAAGATGTTCACAATATAACCTAATTATACTTTTAATATTGGTAGACTGTAGTGATGGACCTTTTATATTCTTGATATTGATTTTTTGTTGTGGCAAGAGGTTTATCAATTTTACTTTTTAATGTTTTTAAACAATCCATTTTCTCTTTCATTAATGTTTTCTATCATTTTTGTCTTCTATTTTATTTCTGATAGTATATTATTGTTGCCTTTCTTTTCTTCACTTTGTCTTTGATATGCTCTTCTTTCTCTATTTTTAATAAGTAATCTGAAGTCATTGATTTGAGATCATTTATGGTGTCTAATACTGGTGTTAAGAGCTATTAAATTTTCTCTGAGTACTGCTTTAGCTATACCATATAAATGTTGATAGATAGTGCTTTTATTTTTATTAAGGTCTAAACAATTCCTATTTAAGATTTTGATATCTTCATTGAACCAAGGCCTATTTAGAATTATGCAGGCTAGTTTCCAAATACTTAAATAACTTGCAGATATGTTTGCAGTTGAATTTTAACTTAGCTCATATGTTGAGTTAATATAAGTGGTATTTTCCTTCAGTCTGAAGGATATCCTTTGACATTTCTTGTTACTGGTGAGGCAATTATTTCAGATTTCATATATTTGAAAATGTCTGCTGTTTGCCTTCAATTTTGAGACACATTTTCAGTGGTTACAGAAATTTATATTGACAGATTGTTTTTTTCCTTCATAACTTTGAAGATGCTATCCTCTTGGGATAGCTAGAAGAGTGTGACAGGTATCAGAAAAGTGGTGTGGGTGACTTCCATTTTTGCATTCTAAGGTTTTTTTGTCCTTCTTAGTTCTTACATTACTTAGTCTGCTACCTTAATTTTGAGCCTAGATGTCGATTCTATTAACTACAGCAACATGTCATATCCTGAAGCCAAATGTCATATGGAGTGGCTCTCTTTCCTTTTTTCTTCTTCTAGAGCCTTGTGAAGACCTAGTTACTTTTGACTCTCCTCTTCACTTCTTTCTCACCCCATTTGTTTATGTAGGGCACCATTTTCATCAGAGAGACATCACTTCATTTAGATGATGTATCATCACTGGTTTAACTCGGGACAAAAAGATACAGCTGCTGACTGTGCAATATAAGTCAGAGGGGTAGGGCAGAAAGGCTAGTTAAGTTATAATAAAAGCTGATTTTTAATGTTCATGATTGTCTTAATTGATTCTTTTTGATCTTTTGTTCTGAACTTATGAGTATATTTGGAATTAGTATAAATGCATTTGTTTTCTCCAGCCTAAGTTGTAGACCGTGGTTTCACTATTCTTGCTTTTTTTCTTAATCTTTTTTATTTCTATCGCCCAGAACTTTTTCAAGGTCTCCAACTAAAAACACTTTAAAAAAAAATCTTTTAAACATGTTTTATATGTTTTTTAGATAACAGTAATTATCATAATAGTCATTAAATAGTAAAAAATATAAAATAGATGTAAGAATAAAAGTGAAACTAAAACTAATTCCGAATAGAAAGTAACATACACAGAGAGACAGTTTTTCCTCATTTAGACACAGAACATTGTGTATGTTTGGCCCCTTGGGAAGCTTGTGCAATGAATGTGGTACATTTAAGTTAGAGATGTCTGAGATTGGTAGTGTTGGTCAGGGAGACTGACAATAGGCCTAAAAGAGAAGAATTGCACCCATGGATCTGGTGCAACAGGAAGAAATAGCAGTAGTGGCCCTAGAACATGGTGGTGAATCCCAGTGAGGGCAGAGCCAGCGTAAGGAGTAGCAGAGCCAGTAGAAGTGACAGCATAAATTAGAAGTGGTGTTCAATGACCACATCAGGGCAAGCATGGGGATGCTGCAAGGTAATGGTGCTTAGCAATTGATCTGAGCACAAGCAGCTGCACTAGCCAGTAGAAATGGCAGGGTTGATATAACAATCTTGGAAGAAGCCAAAGCATAAAATAGAATAAGTGACATGAAACTATAAACATCATGTATCGCCAGTGACACTTTGTTCATAATTACATGTGAAGCACTTTTTAACCATTTCTCTTTAGCATGTAGGAAGACAAACTGATCAAATATTGATTGCAAGGTGATTTGCTATTTTTTCAATCTTCTACAATTTATTAAAGATTTAGAATGCGTTACAGTTGTCTCAGCTCATACCTAAACTGGTAGATTACATTTCTTTTTCCCGGAAACTTTCCTGATGTCTGATACAATTGAATTCTCTGGATAAGAGTAATGCTTTCTTGTTCATTTATGAAGATGATTGAACCAAAGTAGTTCAGGCCCAACAGATAAAGAAAGTTAGGGGAGTTTAGCAGATGATATTAGTGTCCCACCCACATCTGCTCTTAATTCCTTTACCATTTTCTCACACTCTGTTACCCAGTGTCTTCTCCCCCTACTGCTAGCACCTACACCTCTATTTGGAGGAATGCCCTTGGGCTCCTGAAATCCACTTTCTGTACACACTAGGAGTATCAGAGTATCAGCAGTATCAGTATCCTTGGGAATTTATATCTACATGGGAGCAGCCATTTTCCAGTAACTAAAAGGTACATGAAGGTAAAGTCTTTATATCCTCTACTCCATTTATGGGTAAAACGCTAAGATATGAATTACGGTCTCTAGAGAACTCCTAAAGTTTCAAAGTTACATTTTGTGGAATTTTGCATGATTTCATATCATAGCTTGGTCTCCTCTTCTTGGCCTCATTTTCCTAATCCTCTGGTGTTTTTTCCTGAGAACACTTCCCAATAAATCATTTGCATATAAATCCCAGTTTTATGGTCTGCTTCTAGGAAATCCAATATGACAGAAGATAAATCATGTAATAAGATGAAAGAATAAATATATAAAAAGACTTATCCATATTACTATTCATTCATTCACCAAGTTATTTGAACATTTATTCATTCACTCATTACTTTATTCAATATATATTTACTGTACCTGTATTCCAGCTTCTATTCTTTGTACTAATGAAAAAAACAGATATGATTCATGTTCTCAAAGAGTTTATAAGCAAGTAGGGCAGATATCAATAATGAATTAAAATGAAACATAGCTTAAATGAATGGTGAGTGGCATTAAAAAATAATAGAAGGTAATGTGATGAAGACTGATTTGTAGGCAACATCATTGACTAGTAAACAGAGATCTCTCTTTTTCTTTTTAAGGAGATGATACTCATCTGAGAATTGAAGGACAAGCAATCAATTATGTGATGATAATGGGGAAAAGTGTTTCAGGAAAATAAAAGAACAGGTCCTGAGGAGGAAACAATCTTGGTGTTTATAAGTAATATAAAGAAATCAGGATGGGCCGGGCACGGTGGCTCATGCCTGTAATCCTAGCACTCTGAGAGGCTCAGGTGGGTGGATCGCTTGAGGTCAGGAGTTCGAGACCAGCCTGAGCAAGAGTGAGACCCCCACATCTACTAAAAATAGAAAGAAATGATCTGGACAGCTAAAAATATATAGAAAAAATTAGATGGGCATGGTGGTGCATGCCTGTAGTCCCACCTCCTCGGGAGGCTGAGGCAGTAGGATTGCTTGAGCCCAGGAGTTTGAGGTTGCTGTGAGCTAGGCTGACGCCACAGCACTCTAGCCTGGGCAACAGAGAGAGACTCTGTCTCAAAAAAAAAAAAAAAAAAAAAAAATCAGGATGGCTGGAACATAGTGAGTCAGGAGCAAAGGCTACCTTATAAAACTGGTCATGTCAACAAGGGATACAATGTAAGAACTTGAGGATTATACTAATGTGTTTGTGTTTGTTTGTGTTTGATTCTAGGGATAACATGAAGCCTGTGACGATTGTTTATTAAATAAATTATGTCCTCTAATTTAAATTTTGAGTTATTGAATATTTTTTACTGTATTTCATTCGCATTTAGGGCTATAATTTTTTCAAAATTTTTAAGTGATTTCACTTGGATTCAGAAGATACACATTTTTCATGTCATAATTTACCTCACATAATGTTACATCACTTCATGTCTAGCATAAAAACTTATGATAGTCTGCTTTAATTTTCTCACTTTCATCTTTGGTGCTGCTATAGTCCAATATTTTACTTCAGCTTTGTTGTAATTCTACAACAAATTGTTGCTATGTTTGCTTTTAAAATTTAATTGCTTTTTGAAGTGATGGAGAAAATAAAATGTCTTTTTAAATTTACCCATTTGTTTAGAGACCATTTCTGATGCTGCACTTTACTTATTTAACACTGTTTTCAGTGTGGATATGTTGGCAATAAATTCTCTCAGGTTTTGTTTGTCTGAAAAAATTCTTTATTTTGCTTTCATTTTTGAAGGTACTTTTGCTGAGTATAGTTTTAAGGGTTGATAGTCCAGGATTTCTCCTATACTTTCTGGCTCCCAGGGGCCCCTTTGTGTAGTTCTTCTGGTACAATATTGTAGTTCTCTTGTTTTAGTATCCTGTAGTGTTGTGTGATTTTCTCTATATTTTTTGGACAACAGAGGTCCTGTTTTCTGGTTCCTCTGGCCACAGAGATGAGTCTTTTTTCAATGTTTTAGGCACCTGACTGACCATCACTGTTGTGGAAATGTAGTTCTATAACTGGGGCTAGCCTTCATTAGGGCCAAGAAAGAAAAGAAAAACAAAAGGGGAAAAAAACCCACATGGATTCCTCGCCACCCCACCCAAACTTTTATATGCAGCAATCCTTTTTTCCCCAATATTATGACTAGAAATAAATGGTATCCCTTAAGAGTTTTTGCTGTCAACTTCTATTGCGCAATTACTGAACTCAGCCCATCCTTGCGCTAAAGCAGTGAGGCAAAGGTAGAATGGCCACTGTCCCCTGATAAAACTTGTCCCCACTAGAGGCTGGTATTCAATTTTTGATTTTAGTTCCCATTTTATCTGTTATTATTTTGTTGTTTTATGTTTTAGAATATTCATATTTTTTGTACATTGTCCATAATTTCAGTTGTAATCACTAGGAGATGGAAGTTGTGCTTAGCTAACTCCATCTTAGCCAACACAGGAGACTGAATTTTCTTAATAGTTTTATCTTTCTGCTGAAATTTACCATCAGTTTATAAATAATTGTCTACCTTTCCAGTATTTTAAAAAATATATTACTTTGGGTATTTTAAATCCCTTGTTTGACAATTTTTACATCTGAAGAATGGCTGAATTTAATTGTATTGGTTGTTTTCTCTCATGAAAGTATTTTTTTCCTTGCCTTTTTTGTGTGCCTGTGAATGTTTTATCAAATGCCTCATGGTGTGTGAAAAACACCATCTATGTCCAGGAATGGGTGCTCCTCATCCTCTCTCAGGCTGTTAGTGTGAGTGCATGTGTGTGTGATGGGCGAGGGGTGAGTCAGTCTAGTCAGCAGTTGAGCTGGGTGGAGACGTTCTTGTTGTCATCATTACCTTCAGTGCAGTGCAGGCTTCAGATCTTTTCAGCGGTGAACTATTCTTACCTTGTGCTTAGCGTGGGGCCTGGGGTGACTGCTTTTGCTCCACTTTGAGCTTTCAGTAGTTGCCTTTTGCCTGTGATACAGACAGAATATTCTTGCTTCTCTCTCAACTTGTTATTTGGTGCTAGATTAAGGGTGGAGGCAAGGGGAGGTTTTTGGTTTTCCTTGTCCATTCTGTCTCAAGCAGGGCTCGGCTTGTTAATGTGAGCCTTGGGTTGGGAACTTCTCAGTATCTCTTATGCTCCCCTGTAGTACCCAAAGTCTACCTTGTACATGTGGTAAGTCCCGAGGAGGAGAAAATTCCCTGCCTTTCTACCAGCGATAGAGGAACTCTGTTTGGTATTGTTGTGGGAATCCCAAAGCCAAGAAATGTTCCTGTCCTCCCAGGGGTAGACGGGTTTTGCTTGTGACCTTCTCCCACAATCAATGTTTCTTTGCCTGGACCTTGGGAGTGAGTGGATTTTTCTGCCCCTTCACCGGAGGTGGATGGATTTTGTTCCTGCAACTCTCAGGTGCAGTGAAGCATTTCCTGGGCCCTGGTGACAACAGTTCTCATTGTATCTTTCCTTAGTGGCATAAGACTTTTGCTTTATATGAAAAAAGTATCCAGAGAAGTGGCAGTGTTTTATGCCTGTCGTAGAGCAGGACCTATTTACTCTGTGCATGTCTGTGCCACCTAGGGAGGCTCTTTTCTTGCCTTGACCTGAGCACCTGGAAGTGGCCTGTGGAAAAGCATTTCCAAGTTAATGTGAACTTCATTTGTGTCTGGGGCTTCCAGTTTTTATAAACTGATAAACTGGCTTGCCACCTGCCTCTAACATATAGTTATGATTTTATCTAATTTATTCTTATCCTCTTTTATGGTAGCCACCTCTTTCTTCTGTGATTTGTCAAAGGTAAAATTGTTTCTGTGTCCAATCTCTCTTTGAGGGGCTTGACACTTTTTGAAATCCAATACACTTAATTTCTTGCAGCCTCAGATCTCCAGTGTGTTCAAAAGTAATTATGATTGTTTAAATTATATGGATTTTTCTTATTGTTGATGAGTGGCTTTTTTCAGCTTTCAACATTTACTGCAGAAGTAGAATTTTTATTTTTATTTAAAATATTTCTTTTAGTTGTAGTATAGAGAATGTGTTTTAATGAGGTAAGAGATCAGAAAGATTAAATTGGAGGTCCAATTATTTAGGATATAGGTTATAGAGAGAAGGCTATTTTTAAAGATAGGAATCATAGGAGTTTCAATAAGATAGATGTTTACTTTTAACAATGTATGCCCAAATATTATTCCCCAATAATTAAGAGCCATTGAATTGGGGAAATAGATTCTGTTTATCTTCTTGATCTATCATCATGAATGTTTGGATTCCATCTCTTGCTCCTAGTTTATGACTACACACCAGCTGAGAGGAAGGAAGATCAAGGAATGAAAAAAATACCATTTCTTTTTAAAGGCTCAACCCAAAAGTTGGACATGTTATTTTTTCTTGCATTCTATTGGATAGAATTGAGTCATGTAACCATACTTAGTTTTAACTGGGAGTCCAGACACTCTGGAAACTTAATATAGATGAAAGACAGATTGAATGTAAGGAGGACAACATATCAGTCATCACTATGGTCCATCCTTTTCTGACTATCTATACTACCCTCTTTCTGCACACATGAGAAATATTCACAAGTAATCAAAGGATATAATGTCAGTGTTCCATGTAATAATTACATCTAGTTGAAAGTCCAGAGTATATTTTCTCATGGTCTAGTGACCAATAAACTTAAAGCAAATTATATGCATTCCTGAGCCAAGTGGGTACATAACAATGGGGTAAGGAACATGGCAAACTGCATTATATCAATTCTGTTTCAGAAAGGCAAGAATAAAATACATATAGTCATCACTGTTACACATCAATATTAAAAACCTGCTGTGCAGAAATTGCAGAGACTTACTGCTCTGAGAGTAGAATAAGTTTCTTAGGTAGATAGAAAAGAAACAGCCTTCTTTTATTATTATATTTCATGGCCCTATTTTCTCTCAGGGAGAAACTTCCTTGTACATTATCCTCTGTGACCATATCTGTCATGGTGTCATGCAGTATGGTCTTGGTGTCTACACAACTTTGTTGACTCTCTTTTTGCTAGTGTAGGCTTGGAGAACCAGGGGTGGCTTTAAAGGTCAAATAGATCAGGGCTTTGACGGATTGGACTTACGATTTTTTTTTTTTTTTTTTTTTGGCAATAGAATTTTTCCAAAGTCTTATTGGGCTTTTGCTCTATATGGTTCCACTCCTTTTTATGTACTGGCAACCACATCAACAAGGCTTATCTTCACATAGTTCTTAACCCTGAGGATTAGGCTTTTCAGTTTACTGGTCTTTGTGCTGTGGCACCTTCACCTCAACCTCAAGTTAATGATACTTATCTCATGGTTGTCATAAACAACAAATTTGTGGGAAGGCAACATCTGTAAACTGAGAATAGATATTGGGGATGGTAGGATCTAAAAGTCTTTGCCATATATGCTTTTGCAGTAGCTGAGGTGACAGACGATATGATTTGGAAAAAAATAATAGCAGGTAAAAAATTGAAAAAAAGAGGAAAGATTTGATATGTATTTTGGAAGTAAAGCAGATAAAATAGGCAGAAAGACAGAGAGAGAGGAAATCAAAAAAGATGTCTAGGATTTAGGCCAGAACAATTGGTTGGATTGTGATTCTACTTACAGAAAGAAGAATATTTAAGATAATTAAATATATGCTATAAGAGCCAATGTTATTTTGGAAAATGACTACTTGGGCCTTGGGTTTTACCATTGTATTCTTTATAAACTTGCTTGATATTACTTTGATTTCTTCTCCTTCAGTTGCTGAAAACATAATTCTAATATACTAAGCTATTTTTTGTAGTTTTTTGGACTGTAGAGTCAAGTTTAAGGTTTGATATATTTTCACGAATAATTTTAGATTCAAAGTTGAGCTGCTTCTTTTCGTGTTTTTTATTCTCATGTATCAGCACCCACTCCTTGTCTGTGTTGTAATATGAAATTTTAAAATGTCCTTCATTCTGCTATAATGAATAGCTAAAATATCATTTATATACACAGAAGAATTTGGGTTTTTCTCTTCCAAAAATGTGTGCTTGATCTATAATAGTGGCAATGAGAAAAGTCATCAGCAGATATGTATAAAATATATCCCATGGTTTTAGGAGAAATAAGTGAGAACTCATCATTCAGGGACACTCAGTTAATATCCATCAGGGCAGAATCATTAAGAATCAAGTATGATGTGACAAAAATGAAGTCTGACTTCTTCCTTTGGTAGGAAATCATCTAATCTGTTCTCGTTTAGCTTTCTTTTCTTCCTGTATTCCAGAAAAACACAGCGAATCTTTCAGAATTTTACATAAAAGCACAGAATAAATTGATCATAGAATCACGAAACAGCAGGTGTAAAATATACTTTTTAAAAGATAAGTAAAAAAGTTTTGCATTAGTCTGTCAAGATTCTTATAGTATATGACAATTAAATAGAAATCACTCACATTGTGCACAACATACTATAGTATTTTGAAACAAGAAACTGCTTATACTTCTATTTTTTCAAATTTTTTCTTTGAATGACTTCAAATGGTACTAAAAAAATGCTAGAAGTGAATATTACCACCCTTTAAACATTAAATAAATGGAATATAAAGAGATTTAAAAAAAAAGAAAAAGAAAATGTACACAATGTGGGAAGAGTTGGCTGTTTTAGTTTAAATTTTGAACTACAGAGTTTTCAGTCTAAGACTTAAAAAAATGATTTTAGACACTGGACTATTAAAAGACAATTAGTTTTCCTAAGAATAATAGCCATGGTGTTCATACTGTCTATTAAATAATTCTAAGAGGAATTATTCTGGTATTCACACATCAAATATTTTGCATATTCGTTGGTTTATCTTAGAAAAAAATTATGGTTCTCAATACCAGGGGTAGGATTTACACTTATGGTTGCCTATACTTCCCTTTTAAAATAATTTCTTAAAAAAGATTTATCACTAGCAAGGACAGGAAATGTAACTCTTATCTACAAGATATAGTATTTTTCTCAGTGATGGTGTTTATATTAAAAACAGAGCATTCCAAAGTGTTTAATGAACCCCAGTATGTGAAAAAAATGATCCACTGAGAATGTAGAAAAAAATTAGAACTTCAATTTGTATTAATCTTGTAGTTTGTCCTATGGAAATAAGAAAGAATTAAGTTGTACTAATAGTGTCTATATTGACACTGGAATCCTTACTAGAGTAACATGTTATTATAGTTTTTTATACAAATGGAGCATTTAGGATTAACATGTGCTTTTTGATTTTTCTTGTATTGCCAAATTAAATCCAGCATGGTAGAATTATTAGAGCAGAAATAATTAGGTGGCAGAAATAAAACATAATGCCATTAAGTAAGATAATAATGCTAGATATTTTTAACTAGAATATCATATGGATGTATAGGATGGTGATGATGATTGAACATGGTTCCATGAAGGAATTGTTTTTATACTGATGTCCCCCACTTTAAGAAATCATTCTGATCTTATATTTCTAATCCTAAAATATTAAAGCTAAATCCTTACTTGGATTTAAAATCAGGGAATACATTTTTTATTATATAACCAACATTTCTGGTATATTAACATGGCGTCTAATATACAAAAGAAAACATTCAATGATAACTTTACACTTGCAACAAATCAAACTTGTTTTATATGCTCCTTTTGTCTTATTCTATGTCTATGTACTTTTCTATATTTTATACACATTTTTCATCTTACTCATTTTTAAACTCAGTTTTACATCATAACATTGTTTAGAGGGAAAAAAAGAAGAGGGAAGAGAAATTGCTCCAGCTATTTCAGAGATATAGAAAATTTTGCTATAGTCTAAATTTAGGGAGTCATTCGGAATTTAGACAAAACTATATTCTGTGTTATATATTTTTCGTTAAGAGTTTGTCTACTCCATAATCTTCTGTCCTACTGTAATTGGGGAACAGACTAAGATTATATCACTAAAAGAGAGATATTTATAAATTTGAGTTGAATACTGTTCAATTTTATGGAAGTCTTTTGCAAGATACATTGGTTAAAACATGTGAGACTTTGCAAGAGCTTTGCTGCATAGAATCTATGAAGAAAATGATTGGAAGATAGGATGAGTCCACTAAATCCATGTTGGAAAGGATTATTTCACTTGAGGAAATTATTTAATAGTTCATAGAAGTCTGGCACTCCAGAGACCTTGGAGGTCATGGAGTCCTTGACAGAGATCTAGGAAGTGGAAAATACAAGCAACTAGTAGAGAAGAAGCTGCCTCAGGAGGGATTAGATTTATAGCAACAGAAAGAGACTCAGAGCCACAAGATTTCAGAGGAAGAAATCTGGAAGAAATTAAGTTTCCTCTGACAGATAATAGCAACAGAGAAAGGATTTTGCTTGCACAGGTTTTTAGAACACTGGAAATAGTTCAGCACTAGCTGAGTCCACACCAATTTCTTCTTTGATAAGACAGAGGTCATTTAACATTAATTCCATCAGTAAGTTTTCTACCACAAAACTGTCCGTGGTATCTTCCTTTGTTCTTATCTTTATGAAAAATAATATTTCTATTCTAACTTTTCTTCGCTTGTGCTGTTGACTTTTTCTTCTTAATCTTTGTCAAGATGGAGATTGAAGATTCATTTTTGCCTTTTTGTCCAAGCTCTGATTCACTTTCCAACACTGCTGGACATCTTCACCTGTATGTTCCACTAGTAACTTAAATTGGGATCTTTCAAATAAAGCTCATTTTCTTTATCACAACCTCAAACCAATTTTTCACTAGACTTTTCTCTTTCTGAGAATGGCATTACTTGAACAGCCACTTTCCCAAAGAAGGAATCCAAATAGCTAATCATCGTATAAATGACGTCAGCCATATTATTAATAATCAGTGACATGCAAATAAAACCACAATGGCATTCTAGTATTTGCAGGTCAAAATGGCTTAAATTAAGCAGAATGACAAAACTAAATATCAACAAGGTGACATTGAGCAAGGAGTAATGAAAACTCTCCTATGAGCTGGTGAGAGTATAAAATTATATGTGTTTGAAAAAAAGATTGGTATTATCTGGCAAAATTACACTTTGCACCATGTACAACTTTTGATCCAGGAATTACACTCCCATATTTATATCCAACAGGAACTCATGAAAATATGTGACAAAAGACATAACAAGAATGTTTATTGGGGCATCAGTCATAGCTCCAAAGGAGAATGGATAAATACATTGTGGCATATTCATACAAAAGAATACCATCCATCAGTAGAAATGAATAAACTGCAGCTATATGCCATTGCATAGATGAGTCTCAAATACATAATATTAAGTAAAGGAAGTCAAGCACAAAACATTATGTACTGTATGTTTCCACTTATATGTAAAGTCTTATGTATTGGAAATTTAAATGTTAGTAGAAATTCAATGAATACTAAATATATGGTTGAATAAATGAATGTTCTCTCTTCAGCCTATAATATTTTTTTTGTTTTACTTTGTCTAGTTTTCTCTTACTCATACTTCAAGCCCCAAATCATAGCTTAAAGACAGGGTATTTTTTTCATCTCTACTCTCATATACTTTATAACTTCTTATATCACAGAATTTATCACCATGCTATAATTATCTTTTGACAAGGTATTTTTGCTAAATTATCTTTGAATTTTTCATCTCATTATCTCCACCCCTGTTTTCTAGCATGTAGCCCATGTCATGGACCTGTGTACCAACACAATTGGTTTTTGAAACAATATTATTTAGCCTGAGGATTTAAAGTCCTCCATAGTGTACCTTCCAAATGTTATTTTCTATTAAGTTTATATTTTCATGATTTAAAGTATTCCATTATATGAGAAAATGCAGAACAATTTATTTTCATTTAATTCTTCTTTTATTTTTTTATTTTGGCATATTATGGTGGGTACAAATGTTAGGTTATGTATATTGCCTTTGCCCCACCTGAGTCAGAGCTTCAAGCATGTCCATCCCCTAGACGGTGTGCACTGCACCCATTAGGTGTGTATATACCCATCCTCTCCTGTCCCCACCATCTGCCCAACACCCAATGAATGTTATTGCTATATGTACACTTAAGTGTTGATCAGTTAATACCAATTTGATGGTGAGTACATATGGTGCTTGTTTTTCCATTCTTGTGATATTTCACTTAGTACAATGGGCTTCAGCTCTATCCATGTTAATACAATAGGTGCTAGATCACCATTGCTTTTTGTGGCTGCATAGAACTCCATGGTATACATATACCACATTTTATTAATCCACTCATGTATTGATGGGTACTTGGGTTGTTTCCACAAAGCTTCTGCACAGCCAAGGAAGCTATCATGAGAGCAAACAGACAACGTACAGAATGGGAGAAAATATTAGCATATTACACATCTGATAAAGGGCTGATATCTAGAATCTATATAGAACTCAGGAAAATCAGCAAGAAAAAATCAAACAACCGTATCAAAAAGTGGGCAAAGGACATGAACAGAAACTTTTCAAAAGAAGGTAGACTAATTGCCAAGAAACATATGAAAAAAATGCTCAACGTCTCTAATCATCAGGGAAATGCAAATCAAAACCACAAGGAGATATCACTTACCCCAGTGAGAATGGCCTTTATCAAAAAGTCCCAAAACAATAAATGTTGGCATGGATGCAGAGAGATAGGAACACTCATACACTGCTGGTGGGACTGCAAACTAGTACAATCTCTGTGGAAAGTAATATGGAGATACGTCAAAGAGCTACAAGTAGAACAACCATTTGATCCAGCAATCCCAGTATTGGGCATATATCCAAAAGAACATTCAATTTTTTTATTCATGCTCTTTAATTTTCTCCCTATTAATGCCTTTCAAAAATTATCCTAGTTAAATTTTTTCCCCTGATCTTTTTAAAAAAATAAGAGTCCTCCGTATGTGGTAAAATGCTTGCCACATGTTTCATTTCCATTTTTATAATATTAAATTGTATATTTTTCTTATTCTTAGTATTGGACTCTAAGATGCTTAAAACTTGGGACAATTTATAATGATCCTTTTATCCCTTCATTGCCTAACTCAGTATGTTTCACATGAAAGGAATTTAGTGGAACTTAACTGAATTCCATTGAATTAAATTATCTAGGCATACTCTGTACTGAACTTGCATAATAAAAATAAAAACGTGAGATAAGAAGACTTCAAAATTTTAGAAGCAATACCAAACAGTAAAATCTGTTGAGTTCAGTTAATTCAACTTAATATATATTTATTACTAAATAAGTGAAAGTGTTCAAAAACAGTATTCTCAAATTATCTCTAATGAAAGACTAGGCTTTTTAATTTCCAATTTATTGGAGAGCAATATTCTTTTAAAATACAATAAAAATGGATTACTAGAAAAATGAAATTAAAAAGCCAAATCACATGAAATGCAAGTCTAAGTTTTGTTGGTAGATACAACAGGCAAAGCTTCATTTCAGTAAGTACAATTAAAACATATTACATAGGCAAACACAAGGGAATTATAAAATTGTACTTATTGTGTGCCGAAAGCCTTTGTATAGGTGATTAGCATAGTTAATGTTACATTGTAACTTTTGTTGTTCCACAAATATAACTAAATGAAATATGAGTAATATAGCAATTGTTCAAATTAAATATATAAGACAATTTGATAAATACCACTTATATCAATATTTAAAGTTTTTCACTTATGGAATGAAATTTTTGTTGTTGTTAATTTATTACTCTAAATTAGATTAACAACAATGCTATTATATACCCCACAAACATACATAAATAAACAGGTTTTTCATTTCATTTTAATGAAAGAATGGAGAAACCAGTCTCACGGAAGTAATGTGGTAAAGGCTTCAAGAGTTTTTAATGCAATTCTATCAACCTCAGAACGTGAGGTTTTGTTTTTCTCCAAAATGAAGCAAATGATAGATTTGCATTTTTAATCCTTAATTAGTAGCCAGTTCAATAATTTAATTTTTAATATTACAATTTTATTTTAAATCAACTTTTGGTGAAAGAGAAGGGTTCAATATCCATTAATCTCCTATGTATGTATTCTCTTTCTTATTCCTCTTTGTAAAAATCCTGTATTACAAAATGAAATACAGACAGGAAAAGCTGAAAAAATGTATGATTTAAAGAATTGTTATAAGATGAATAACCAGCAGTTCATAAAACTTTGCCAACAACCTCAGAAGAACTTCTAAATGTCCTATTCCATAATTAATCCTTCTCTTTCCAAAACAACTATAATCCCTTTTAAATAATGATTGCCTGTTTTTGAAAATCGTTCTGTTACACAAATGTGTATTGCTAGACAATATAGTTTAATTATGTCCAGTTAAAAAAACTTATTAAGTCTTATTCAATGTATCCCTTATCTAGCTCTTTATCTTACAATTTATTTCTTGAAGGATCCTGGTGTTTGACCCAGAGAGTTTTCCACAGGCTAGATTTTGTTGGGCGTACACTTAAGATGGATTTCAACATGATTCTCTGTCCTTTGTATTTTCTGAAAATAAGCAACTGGATTCTGAACTGTGGTTAAACTCAGATTCTATCTGTTTTTCAAGACTAAATGGTATGTTGGGCTAGACTATAGGAAAAATAAAATGTCTGGCCACCTCTCTACTTGTAATGTTAGCGTTACAGACATTTTTAATAATGTTAGCATTACAAACATTTATAATATTGAGGCTTAATGTCTAGATTTATTAATTTATTTTGGAAGAGGTTATAAAATGTTGACATAATTCTACCATTTCTTTTATAATCATTATAATTTTTTATAAAGAGGCACTTTTATTTGTTTACCTGTTAATACAATTCATAAAGAAAAGAGAAGTTAGCTACTTATCACTTTAGCATAAAATATGATTACAAAACTTAGCTCAGTATTAAAGAAACATACATTTGAGTTAAAATAGTTGTGAACTTTTTATTTTTGGTCTTTATATGTTGTGAGTCACTTCCATTCTCATCAATTGGTGTACTAGTACTGTCATTGTTGATTTCAATATATATGTATCTTTTCTTAATTAAAGCAAGTTCATTTAAGCTTCTTTCACCATGGGTAAATTGGGGTTGAACATAAGTAATATACATTTTATTTTTTATTTTATTTATTTTTTTTGAGACAGAGTCTTGCTCTGTTGCCCGGGCTAGAGTGCCATGGCATCAGCCCAGCTCACAGCAACCTCAAACTCCTGGGCTCAAGCAATCCTTCTGCCTCAGCCTCCCAAGTAGCTGGGACTATAGGCATGCACCACCATGCCCGGCTAATTTTTTCTATATAGATTTTTAGTTCTCCACATAATTTCTTTCTATTTTTAGTAGAGATGGGGTCTTGCTCTTGTTCAGGCTGGTCTCAAACTCCTGACCTCGAGCGATCCTCCCGCCTCAGACTCCCAGAGTGCTAGGATTACAGGCGTGAGCCAACGCACCCAGCCATAATATACATTTTATTTTATTAATTTAGATGGTAATTGTTAAACTATAAATTTTATATGGGTTTGAATAAGAATGAAACTCATTGTAGGAATAACATGTTACAAAAATGAATAAATGCTTACTTACATTTAGATTACTTTTCTTTTTAATTTTAGATTACAGTTGAGAAACTAACCTTAAATTGTAACACTGCCACACTGTGCATCAATGGGACATGCATCGCACAAGTTCACAAACACTCAAACTGGTCCATACCCTGTTCAAACAGACAAGACTGCTAATAATATGCTTGGATATCTCAGAAAAGTCAAATTGTTATAGAAGTGATAAATGTCCCAATTTTTATACTTATCATGGGCCAGGAATAACTCTTTACAGACACGTATCAGTTTCCAATGAACACTTTGATTAGCTATGCTGCAGAGGATACAGTAATTGTCCCTGACTTCAAGGGCATAATATATACAACAGGTAAGACACACAGGCATACAATTCCTTACAGCAGAAGATAACGCTTTGAACTGACAGCAAATTATCCCATTTTTATGGATGCACGAGGACTTCATAATCTAAGTGGCTCTTAATCTCAGGCTGAAAAAAAGAAGTAGATTTGGACATGTGTGATTTCTACAGGTGAAAATGGAAATGAATTTTTACCCAGACTGCTAGCAAATAACCAGTGCCCAGAAATGGCATTATGAAGAAGACTTCATTTTGCTTTGTTTTACTTAAATAACTAGTTATTTAGTTTCATAAAAATAACTATATTATTAAGCATACGTATTTAAGTATATTTAAATACATTTGTTAGTATGAATGGATAGAAAATGTGAAATAAAAATAGAGTGTGAAAGCAGTTTAATTATATTCCCTCTTATTATCTCCCTTCCTCTTTTAGATTGTTTGATATCTGAAGGTGGTGTGAAGAGTCACAAAATGGCCAAATAGTATCTTAGTCCCACCACTAGTCAAAGAGTTCACTGTAGCAATTAGAATATCAAAGAGATTAGAAATATTCTTAGGCCAGGTATGTCCACAGAATCAAGTAGGCTTCATGATTAAGGTGACATTTGATCTGAGCATGAAAAAATGAGTAGGAGTTCAACAGATGTGATTTTAGCGGGCAAAGAATTAGTGAGACTATGCTTCAGACTGATACTGTGGAGGTGGCACCCAGAAATGGCAAACACGAATTTTCTGTATCTCACCATGTGACCTTGTCACAGGGCTGCTCACAAGATGGCAGCTGATTTCCTCTTGAGCAAGGGATGAGAGAAGAAAGGAGAGAGAAGGAGAGATTAAGAGAAAATAGGGGAGGAGAGCAGAGGAGAGGGACCAAGATGGGAGCCATAGTGTCTTTTACAATCTAATCTTAGCAGGGGCATATGATCACTTCATCACGTTCTATTGGTAATATAGACCCACTCTAGCATAACGTGTTAGGGTGTGGAAATCATGAGGTGGCAATCACTGAGGACAACTTGGAGGCTGGCTATTGTACTAGGGCAGATGGTCACCATTCACTGTGACCAGGAATGCAGCACAGTGCCCATTTGAAATACATTTGGAAGCTGGTTGTTCAAATAACTACCCCTAATATGAGAAGAACTAGTCCTAAGTGAAGAAAGGAGGCTGAACAGATACCCTCCACCCCAAACACACGATGTCTACTACCAAATGAGGACATTCTATTAATAAATACTATTTATTCTGTGTCATTTTTCATTTCTTTTTCTGATTCACCTTCCAGATAAAACAATTAAAAACTCTCTGACTCAAATGTAACATTTGCATATTCAAAACATAAACTTAGCATCTTTCCATACATTTATACTGGCATTTTCATCTTGTCATTTTAGTGGCTAACACATAAAAAATTAAATGAAATAAGAAAAAAACAAACTTATTTTGTAATAAATTACACTTACAACTCTAGCCGCCCAAACACTATTTCCTAAGAAAACAAAGGCAATAAAAATAAGTAATAATATACTACTATATTTTTCCATTACCTTTTGTAGTCTAATTCTACTCTCTAAGTGATAGTTCTCTCTTTAAAACAATAAGAAGCTTGGTTTTCATGTCTCTAATATGAAAAGACTGTGATCATGACCAGTTAACTTGAAGAATCTGTGTACTTCAAATTATTATAAGTAGCTTGCTTTTAGCATTTTACAGGTACACAAAAGAAACCTAAGTAGTTGCACTTCAATATTTCTCAGATTATTGAAGTCTTTTTCCTACTTTATTTGTACAGTTAAATTTTTGTGGGGCCGTAAATTTGAGTATTCTTCATATATACATACACACCATGTGAAATTCTAAATAAAGCCACTGAGAGGAGCTATAACCTAGATGATAGAATTCGTAAACTGCTCCATTTCTCCTTTTAGGTTGGTGAAGAGGTTAACAAGAATTTATTTTAAACTCTTAGTTTTGAGTTTTATTTTTTAGAGAGCTGAGGAATACGGTCTGCCTTAAATTTACAAGAATGGTCACTATTTTGCTCTTATGTCACAAATTTTCTGTAGCTTTGAGTATTCTAAAATGGAAATGAATTAATGTTTATATATACCTGTATATATGTCAGTTTATGAAAACCGTGAAAACGTTGATAAAGAAACCATCAAATTGGTTTCACTGATCATCACCTAAGAGCACATTTAGGAATAACATTGATCAGGTGTCGGGCAGATGTGGGTGGGGGAGGGGATGGGTGTATACATACATAATGAGTGTGATGTGCACTGTCTAGGGGGATGGGCACGTTTGAAGCTCTGACTCAGGGAGGTGGGGGGGGGCAAGGGCAATATACGTAACCTAAACTTTTGTACCCCCGCAATATGCTGAAATAAGAATAAAAAAAAAAAGAAAAGAAATAGTACCAAAAAAGAAATATAAAGGACACTGGAAACTAAGAAGGGGAGAGGGTGGGGGGCTAAGTGATAAAACCTTACCCATTGGGCACAATGAACATTATTCTGGTGATGGGCACACCAAAAGCCCTGACTTAAGCACTATCTTGTAGCAAGAACATTTGTACCCTCTTAATATTTTGAAATTTAAAAAAATAAAATGAAATCTGAAAGCAATATAAGAAAAAGAAAAGAAAAAAAAAGGAAAAAAGGAAAAGAAATAGGGATGCTGCAGCAGGTGGGGAGCCTGGTGGGTAGGGACAGGGGGGGTCGAGGTGTGGAGTTTGCAGGTCCCAGGCCTGGCCCGAGATGAGGAATCAGAGGCGCGGCCAGAGAGGGGAAGTGACCTCCCCAGGGCTGCACGGATAGTAAGTGGCCGAGAAGAATTGGAAACACAGTGTCTGGTTTCAAGTCGGTGCCAAGGAGAGTAACACCGACTCCACTTGGGGTCCTTCAGGAGAGGGAAGGGTCGTGCCTTCCCGTGGACAGTGTCGCAGAGTGTGTGGCCTGAACGTCCAGGACCACCGTGACTTCAGACCAACCCCGACTGCCACCGTGGAGGGGCCACCTGGACTACGTCGAAGGCAGCAGTCCTGCCACTTCCTTCCCACCCCCTCCCTCTGGCCATCACTCTACGTTTTCTGGCTGTTTTACCTGTTTTTGATTCTGGGAGTCACAGCAGCAAAGTTTTTCTGCCCCAACTTGCCGGCCGTTTCCACCGCCCTCAAGCTCTCCCGCAGTGTGGCAACACGCTGCCCCCACGGCGTCACCTCCCTGGCGTTTGGGAACAGCCACCTGGCATCTCCCGCGCCCGGTGGCTCTCTCGGACCCTGCACAGCTGGCCTGGCTCTGCGGCGCTGTTTGGTGCGGGCCACTGCTGACCGCAGTTGCGGCGGGAGGCATCGCCGTCTTGTACCCCTTGCTCCTCACGGTCCTCGTCGTGGACCTGGACGAGGATGATCTGAACTGGAAACAGCCCCTCAACCGTCTGCATCTGGTTCTCAGCCCCCTGGTCCTCACCGTGGCCCTGCAGTCGCGGCCTATGGCGTCTGTGAGCTAGGCCGCCTCCTCCCCGTCTGGGCCGCGGCCATCACAAGCACAGCCTTGGCTTCTGTGACCCTTTTTTGCCACATCCCATCAGCGAGCCCCTCAAGCTTCGCTGGATCTTTGCTTTCTTGGGCTTCCTGAACAGCACCGTGTGATCAGCACGGCCACGACAGAGGCGGTGAACATTTTGCAGTCCCTGGGTGTGGTCTTCCGGCTGAGCAGCACTGTCCTGGGCTCATACTGCTGGCCTCTGGGCAACAGCATGACTTGGGAGGTGACGCTGGGATGGAGTTCTGGGGCGCCCCCTCAGATTTCACACTGGCCCGCCAGGGCTACCTGCAAATGGCGTTCTTGGCTTTTTCCAGCCGCGTCATCTTCAATAGGCGTAGGGCCTGGGCCGCCTGCTCCAGGTCTCCTGGGACCACATGGAGGAGAAGCTGGAGCCACATGGATTGGTGCTGGGGGTCTTGGCCAGTGCCCTGGGGCTCAGCTCATTTTTTTCTCTGGTCTTGGTCCCGCTGCAATGCTTCCAGCTGCAGAAAGTCCATGGCTTCTGCCTGCTTCTCTCCTACATGAACAGTCCTTGTTGTGGACCTCCTCACTGCACGAAAAGCGTGTGACTGAAGCTGCCTCATGATGTGGTGTTACTTCCAGGCAGCCTCCTGTGAGCGGAGAATTGGGAATGGAAGCACCTTGTGCAGAGGCCACGTGTCCTGGAGTGCCTGTGGGCTCCTGTGGGCGGCTCTTGCTGCTGGAGGTCTGAAGTCACTGATGAAAGCGGGGAGAATCGCTGTGTCCCTAGAGCTGTCAGCACCCAACAGCCTCATTGCTGGGATTTTGGAGACAGGGCTTTGCTGTCAATAAAGGGTTCCCAACAGAAGCAATTAATACATGGCCTCCTTGAATTACCTCCAGTGCCTCTCTGAGGATGGCTGGGGTATGTGGAAGGGGATGGCTGGAAGACGCCTGAAGCATTCAGAGCTGGAGGCACCTACAGAGACATGTACCCTACCCATTCCCCCTTACTGGGTTTTAAGCCTTCCAGAACCTTTTCCTCAGAGCACAAATGGCTTTCCGACTTTGACTCAGACAATCAGGATGACAGAGCCCTGGCCTTAAGGAGCAGACAGCTGAGCTCTAGAGCTGCATCTTCCAAGGAGATGGAATTCAAAACACACATTTGAATTTCTGGTTGCCACATTAATAAAGCCAAAAGAAGCAGGTACTATTAATGGTAATGCATTTTATTGAACCCACTGGCTCCAAAATATTCTCTCAGCTTGTGGCACTGCCACATCAGTGACTGCCATGTTGGATGACACCGCTCTAGACTCTCCCTTCTCCAGCTCTACCCCTGGCTGTCCACAAGCTCCTCTGTGCCCAGAACCTTGGGATTCCCCAGCCACAAAACAAGAGTCAGTCTGACTGCCTTCTGCCTACCTCAGCAGAGCCCCAGGCTGGGGGCTCCAATGCCTTCAAGCTCCAAGAGGACAGATGAGGGATTCCCCACTCCCTTCTTGCTGTCATGCAGTGACCCTGCCTTTAAAATAAGCAACTCATAGGTTTGCCCTATTGCCTTATGCTGGTAAAGGAAAGGAATTCAACTGTCTTTTTTTTCCCAAATAAAAATTATTAAATTAAAATAAAAGAAATACTATAGCAATTTTTGGCTTCTTAATGGACATTTGGCTACTAAAATATTAAATTTTAAATTTAATAATTATTTAAAATAAAATATGATTTTTGTCTTAAAATTTACTGTTAGAAGGGAAAAAAAGAGCTGAATTATAACTTGTCTATTTATAGAAATCAGAAAAATCAGGTTTGGACCAGGCATGGTAGCTCACATTTGTAATCCTAGCACTCTGGGAGGCCAAGGCAGGAGGATTGCTTGAGGTCAGGAGTTTGAGACCAGCCTCAGCAAGAGCGAGACACCATCTCTACTGAAAATAGAAAGAAATTAGTTTTCGTGGTGGTGCACACCTGTAGTCCCAGCTACTCGGGAGGCTGAGGCAGGAGGATCACTTGAACCGAGGAGATTGAGGTTGCTGTGAGCCAGGCTGATGCCACAGCACTCTATCCCTGGCAACAGAGCAAGACTGTGTCTCAAAAAAAAAAAAAAAGAGAAAAAAAAAAAAGAAAAAAGGAAAAAAAAAAGAAAGAAAAGTAAAGAAAAGAAAGAAAAGAAAAAGTGAAAAAGAAAAATCAGATTTTATTTTTAATTTCTAACACTGAAAATTCAATTAGACTTTTTCCAATTTGTCAGTTGGCAAAGTATTAGATAAATAATGCAGTAATTTGGGAAATTAAGCTTTTGCTTTCTAAGCAAAGTTTTCAAGAGACATAGAGTGCATATTTTTAATAAACTCATGCCTCTCATGCATTACTGTTCATTCTCCTAGGTAAATGTCTATTTTACTTTTTTTTTTTTGATAGGATTAGAACTGAGCCATCTTCCTTGAAAAAAATATTTCATTTAATCACAAACATATTCTGTGGATCCAACACTGTGTAAATATCCTTGAGCCTAGGGCTTTGTGAATTTGAGTTGGAGAATCTCAACTAATATAGTCATATGAATAAGATATTCTGATGGAAAATTAAGATTCCTCATTGGCAATTCAAAATAGCTGCATAGCTATTAGAACTTTCACAAGTTGTGAAATAAATACTGTTTATTGGGTGACTATCTCTTGAAGTGCACAGAGGAGGTCCTACTTAGAACTGACATGACTAATTAAGTGACATTCTGTCTTCTTGAAGCTTCTATTTCAGATGTGATGTAAAACTTCTCAATGTTCATTAATTGCTACCCACTCTTGGTGATTCATTTTGGAAAAAATAATCAGAACAAATCTAGAATGCATTTTTAATGGCTTAAAACATATAAGAGATAAAAGTGAATGACTTATTGTCACAGGCATTTAAAATTTATTTTTTAATTTTTTGTTTGAAAGGGAAAGGAGGGGGAAAAAGCAGAGAGTAAATGTAGAAACCTAACTGCTAATGTTTCAATATGATTTTAAGAACCAGACACTGGAAACTTGTAGATATGCCCCAGAAAGGGGAAAAAATGTATTCGTCATTTTTCGTGAAAGAAGAATCATCTTCTAGAGTGGGCACTGCCTTACATTCTTTATTTCCTTCTCTCAAGTCTTTCTGAGATGCTTGTTTTGCAAAACCAAGTCTCCATCAGGAAACTAACTACAAAGGTGCTTGTGTAATAAAGGGTTTAGCTTTCATACCTCTGCATTCTAGGAAAGCATGCTGGAAGCCAGTTGGAATAATGTTGGGCAAGGCAATCAATATCATTGTCCATGTGAGTAGTAGTCATCCTAGTGGGGTGGGATTTTACATTCATTTATCTAACAAATATTGGAGTTTCTCAGATGTCCCGGCTAGTCTTCTAGGTACTGACATATAATAGTGAACAAAGTAGAATTATATGGCATATATTAATGAATAATAAGATATATTACTTACAAAATGGCTCCATTATTTACCTAATTCTTCAAAAGTAGTGTGACTTTATAGCACCTAATTTCAAGAAGTGCTATCTAATTCCCAGTTCTTGAATCTTGGATGGCTTTGTGAATTATTTTGGCAAATAGATACAGAGAAAGTGATGTGTCAGTTTCAAACCTAGGCTTCAAGATCGTTTGTAGGATCTTTCTCACTCAGAACCCTGGCACCTCCATGAGGAGAAACCTAGGGTAGCCTTCTTGATGATCAGAGACCGTTTGGTAGAAAGTCAAGTTGTCCCAACCCTTTTGATAAAACCATTCTAGAACAGATATCAGTTGGTCTTTTCTCAAACACATCAGAAAGCTAAACAAAAATTAGCAAAACAGTGTACCAGACTTCTTTCTGACCAAGGTACATGTATGAGCCCAGGCGAGACAGGAAAACTTCCCAGTGAACTTGTAGACATGTGAGTTTTGAAGTGGTTTTCTTACAGTACAGTAGCTAACTGATACCAATGATGTATTTTCTTTCAGAAAAATGTATATTATTTAAAAGAAAGATATAAAATACCTGTATTTAGAAATGATTATACATAGAATGTATATAATGTATAAAATGCTTCTATATGGAAATGAGTGAAAACATGTTGGACAACACTTCATTGATGAAAAAATTAAGGGAAATAGGGAAGACATAGCGTAAAAATTGAAATAGAAACTTACTATAGATTGATGAATGAAAGATATAGACAACTAATTTTATTTTAAGCATTATAAAGTTGTATTAAAGTAAAATATAATATATTTTATATTTATATATTTCTTAAACAAAAAGACTTTATAAATGCCTTGCATAGACTCAAAGAAAACCTCTTTTCTCAGAACTAGAGAAGGATATACTGAGAGCAGCTATTCTGCCTTTAATTTCCACCAATATGAACATTTATTTGAGAATGTTTGAATTACAAAATAAGCTTGAAATAAAGTAAAAATATTATTTTGGAATTAATATTGTTGCTTTCAAGAGAAGTTTGACACTGTTTAATGTGCTCTTTAGGTTTGGGGTTTGTAGAAGAACCCTCATAAGAAAGAAATCCCATAAACCATAGAATGAAATTCAAGTAAGAGAAATGACTCAAGTTGGATAGTGAGATTCCAAGAAATGAGATTTCATCATAAGTAATTTCGCTAATTACTCTTAAAGGTGATAGTGATGTTATTCTGATCTGGACATAAAACACAGCAAAAAGGCTTAAAATTATAATTACAGCAATTTGTAGAGTAAAAACTGCTAAAATATTTTCTCTTTGCTTCAATGTTTTGTTAGTTGCTTAAATGTTGTAACACATTTTCTCTTATTCCTCAGGGGCATAAATAGGAGAGCTTCTTGCTAACTTCTTCCTAGAATATTTGGAATTAACCCTGTGCTTTTCTATTTGTCCTACTGCTCCAGGATTTCCCACGGTGAGATAGGTGATATGTTTATACCAATAGGAGGCAGTATCTCTGAGACATGTGACTCCCTCTTCCTATATACTGCTCCACTAGGTATTAACCTTGTTCTAACCTTGTTAGAATTATGGAATGTTAGACCTAGAAATGATTTGAAGGACACTCTAATCCCAGATCTTCATGTAAAACAAAGGCCTTTAACTTTTGCTGTAATCATACAGGTAATGACAAGATTTTGTCATCTGGTCATTATATATGTGGTTTGCAGAATTATTTCAACTGTGTGTTCTTACTGATCACTTTTAAGTGAAACAGTAAAATGTACTTCTATATAATCTACATTTCCTATTAATTATTTACCACTGTTTCTTATTCACAACAAATCTCTACTGGGCACTAAATCTGGTTATCGAGGCACAGGTGAAGAAGAGGCATTCTCTGGCTAATTACAAACCCTGACCAGGCCCAGCAGCCAGTGCATGAGATAACTGGCAAAGAAGCAGCACTCAGTTATACATTTTATTCATATATTTGGAACATTAACAGAAGGAATGGAAAGTGTTTACATAAAACATATAAGGGTATCAACTGACCTGTAATAAATATCAAGGCAATTTTCCCCTCTGAGTGGCCCCCCAGAAGGCCATATAGAAAACTGAGAGATAACTTCTGCTCAGCTTCCTGTCTTATAAATCTGTACCTTAGATTTGGTTCCTCCATGGTAGATAATTGGGAAGTGGGATAATTGGGAATTAGGTTAATCTGATTAGCATAAAATACACATCAAACATCATATTTTCTTCAATTTTTTGTAAACATATTTAAATTAAAAATGTGTCAAAATATATTAATTTATTTTGTGGATTTAGTAAAATAAACAGAAATTAAGTAATTCTTTATTTGATGATTCAGTAATTGTAATTTTTATGTTTCTAATAAACTTCATTTAGAAATTTGAACTTTTGAAAATAAAAATTATAAATTGTTTGGTCCATCAGCTCTTCTAATAGATGTGTAGGAAGAAAATAATCCTAATGTTTTTAAGAGCCTCAGTTCCTAAGTACTATTTTTTATATAATTTTTGTTATTTTTTTTTATACTTTTTTTCTTTATACTTTGATGATATAGAATAACAAACAGGTCAATATGAATTTGCCTAAAATATTTTATTGTTTTGAAAGTAAAAGTAAGTATTTAGCATGGTGAAAAACTAATATTTATTTAGTAGTATTTTCATTTTCATAATGGAACTGAATACAAAGGTAAAGAGAGTTTCTAGAGTAAACGTAGAAGTCTGTTTCCATCTTCAGCCAAAAATAATATACCCATAATGGCCAAATACTAAAAAGTTCTAGATAAATATTCTTTTCTGAAATTCAGTGACATTTATTATGAACAAATAAGAGGATATAAAGGTGGTGGTAAATAAAAGCTTTTAAAAATGACCTATCTTAGAAAATTTTTTCATTAAGATAAGCATATATTATTTCCTAAATGATTAAGGAATAAATTAAGTAAATACTACAATTTTACTCTTATTTATTATTTATTCTTTTTTTTTTTTGGAGATGGAGTCTCACTCTGTCACCTGGGCTAGAGTGTTGTGACGTCAGCTTCATGCACAGCAACCTCAAATGTCCTGGGCTCAAAGCAATTCTCCTGCCTCAGCCTCCCTAGTAGCTAGAATTGTAAGCATGCACCACCATGCCCAGCTAATTTTTCTATTTTTGGTAGAGACAGGGGTTTCACTCTTGCTCAGGCTGGTCTCGAACTCCTAACCTCAGGTGATCCTCCCACCTCGGCCTCCTAGAGGGCTAGGATTATAGGCGTGAGCCACTGTGCCCGGCCTTAACCCTTATTTAAGTGTGTGGATTTTTCTAAACATGACAATCATACCATAAACTGAAATCACGTAGGAAAGCAAACATAAACAATGATGCTTATCAATTCTCAACCAAATTATTTAAATTTACCATTTGCACTCATTTGTAAATGACCTTTGTTCCATAAAATGATTTCATGAAATAAAATAAGTTCTGAATGAGCTGGTATTTTTTTTTATTCTGTACCACCATGTCTGTGCCCTTGAGAAAGTGAAAGCATTCCCAGACACTCGGGATTTGGCCTCTTACTCTCAACTAAGGATGGTGTTGATATGAGCTGGCCTGGTGCTCAGAGATAGGCCTTGATGTTCTGCTGAACATAAATAATTTCACATAATAGCGACATCAGATAAGGCCATTCTGTGACATGATGGATCAAGACAAACACACTCCGTAATCAAACCCAAACACAGAGAACACGTGAACATTGTCCTTCCACAAAATACTAAACATCCCCCACTCCCATCTAATGTGAGTGAGTGACTATTGCTTCTTTACCATTACAGTTTTAACCTTGATCTAGTCTTCTACTCTCCTAGATAAGATTTATTAAGATATTCAGTCATAGTATTACTCCTGCTTCCTTACAGCATCTCATCAGACCAAAGTTTGCATCTTTAAACCTGTTTCAAAATTACCCAACACAAGCCCAAATCTTATAATTAGTCCTTTCTAACACCCTCTTGCTCAGATGGCCCATAGTTTTCCCCGGTGTGTCTTTTTTTGCTGCACTGAGCAATAATCACAACTTGTTCAAATACAAGTTTGTTCCTGATGGTCACATGCAGGCATTGACACTCTGACTAGATCACCGTGATATCTGTATCCAGGTAGATAACTGCATAAGTACTCATCCCAAACCATGGTATTTTAATTTATTCACTATTTATTTTGTGTAGCTAAAAAAAAGTGATAAAAAAATCTTTTAAAAATTATTTTATTGTTCTTTTCAAGTGTTTGTATGGATTAGTCATAACTCAGATGTTACCTCCCCACAGTGGTTTCTCCAAATCACTCCATTTAAATAAGTCTGTAAGGGATCCTGGTAGTCTCTGCACATATCAGCTCAGCCCACCTGGTGGTTCTCAGCAGACAATGCCTACACACAACAATAGCTTCCTGCATCTTCCTGCTTTCCATTAAAGCTGTGGTCCCCAACCCCCAGGCTGTGGCCTGGTACCAGTCTGTGGCCCATTAGAAACCCTGCTACACATCACTGCCTGAGCTCCACCTCCCACCCCTGACCCCCACCCCCATTCCATGGAAAAATCGTCTTCCATGAAATAGGTTCCTGGTGCCAAAAATGTTGGGGACTGCTACAATAGAAGATGCCCAGAGAGTGCCAGAGCTGGCTGGAGAGACTGGGGAAGGGAGGGACTATTAATACAAGGATGCAAACTTCCACCAATGAGGGATGGGAGTTGGTGGGTGATCTCAGCTTTCTCTCTCTTCATTGGAACAATTCTAAAATAAGGGATGTACCTTAAGAAATAGCTTGAAAACTCAAAAGATAAGAAGGAAATAGTAATTCTAACAGCAAGTTATACAATCAGGGATTGGATTGACATTTATTATCCACCAAAGACACCTTGAAGAAGGAACAAAAGAGGTTTTTCTTAGTCAACTATCAACTCAGGGCATGCTGGAAAAGACAAAGTCTTTATGGCAGTTTATAAAGGGATGTTCATTTCCAGTAGCTGGAAGGCAGATTTGTCCTGGTAATAAAACCCAAGATTTACTCATAAAGTATTGTCATAGTCACAAAGGAATTTGTATTCACAGTCCTGGCAAGTATGTTATGTAGGGGTCAGAAAATTATGGCCCAGATCCAGACTACCACTTGTTTTTTAAAATAAAGTTTTATTGGAACACAGACATTACCATTCATTAGCCTGTTGTTTTGTTTGTTTGTTTTTTAGTTTTTTTTTGGTTGCTTTCAATTTAAACTCTACACAGAGTTGAGTAGTTACAACAAAGATCATATGGCCTGCGAAGCTGAAAATATTAATGATCCAGCCTCTTACAAAAAATGTTTACTCATTCCTGTACTATATTTTAGTTTGGACTTCACTTTAGCCAGGGCCGTGATAGGAAAGACGAGAAATCCTGAAACCTGTTGTGGGGAAATTTGGGGAGATACTTATCACATTCTTGAACTCCCAGATTACCCTTGTACCCTCTGGTATGTAAGAAGCTAGCTGCAGCCCCTTGCTAGAGGAAAGAAGACCTCTTATTTCTTAGAGACTGAGCAAAGACCTTACTTTAGGCAGGTACTTCAAAATATACTGCTTGAGCTCCTCAAATAACTAGGGTTATATCTCTACATGACCTAGGCAGGTCTCAGAGTGTCCTTGCTGTGAACAAAAATGGAATATTTATCAAAAGATAGACAGTATCTGGTTAACATGTTGTAGTGGGGGCCAGAAAGATATGAGTAGGAACAGATTACTGGATAGACTCTGGTGACTAGAATTTGGATTTGTAGCAAAACAAAACAAAACAAAAACCTATTAACTACTACCATTTTGGCTCCCTATTTTTCCTCCAATAGATAACTTTATTAAAAAAGGAGAAAAAGTGAACCTCAATATAATCTCAGAAAGAATTCTGGTATATCTTTTTCTATCCTCAATCTTCTTCATATTATTTTTTATAAGAGCTATAGAAAGTGAGAAAAGTGTTATAGTTAATAGTTAATGGTTCTTAGAGTTAATGGTTTAGAGGTTCAGGGTGTTAGTCAATGTCAGTAAAACTGTGGAAATTCTCAGGGTCTCCAGACTATGGGGCAAGAGTTATTGTAATGTATGATAAGTAAGGCCAACTGGAACCCACTGAAATTTTCCTCTGCCAGGCAAGATAAAAACCAAAAGCAGTGTCATATCCTGGGGAAATAAGGGTGTTAGACTTTAGTGAGACTATTAAAGACCTATAGAATAAAGGAGTGGTGATCACTACCAGAATTCTGATTAATTCTCTAGTGTAGCCCTTGAAAAATGGAGTGTATATTTCTTGGATAATTATTGTAGCCTACTGTAGGCGTAACCAAGTAGTAGACCCAACCCCAGTCACTGAGCCAGATGTGGTATAATTGCTAGAGGAGATTAATAAGGACTCAGCTACATGGTAAGTGACAATTGATTTGGTGAATGACTTCTTTCTTATTTCAGGTATAAAAGGGGATCAGAAGCCTTTCACATTAACACAGGGTAGACACAATTATTTATTTATAGGTTTTCTTCAAGGTTATGTTAACTATTCTACCCTCTGTTATAATACTATTAATATAAAAAAAAGATCTAGAACACCTTGTCATTCCATATATCCATTATGTTGGTGACACCATGCAGAATGGACAGGATGAGAAACAGGTGGCTAGTTCACTGTGGACCTTGGTAAGACACATGCATTTTACAGGAAGGAGAATGAACCCTATGAAGATGCAGGCACTTGCCACATCAGTAGATTTTAAGGGTCCAGTGATTAAGAAATTCTAGTGCAACTTCTCCAAAGTCAGATACAAATAGTTGCATCTTGCATTCTTTTTTTTTTTTTTTTTTGAGACAGAGTTTCACTCTGTTGCCCGGGCTAAAGTGCCGTGGCGTCAGCCTAGCTCACAGCAATCTCAAACTCCTAGGCTCAAGCAATCCTTCTGCCTCAGCCTTCCGAGCAGCTGGGACTACAGGCACACACCACCATGCCCGGCTAATTTTTTCTATATATTTTTAGTTGTTCAGCTAATTTCTTTCTATTTTTTAGTAGAGATGGGGTCCCGCTCTTGCTCAGGCTGGTCTCAAACTCCTGAGCTCAAACGATCTACCTGCCTCGGCCTCCCAGAGTGCTAGGATTATAGGTGTGAGCCATGGTGCCCGGCCATCATCTTGCATTCTTTACCACGATGAAAAAACATTGCACCAGCTGAGCCTCGGTCCTGAAGGTAAATCATCTCACATTTAGACGAAGTAGGCTGCAAGCCTAGAGTTGATCCTGAAGCAAGAATAGTCTCTGTAGCAGATCCAGGTCACAGTGCAAGCAGCCAGGCCAATAAAGCCATACATTCCAAAAACATCTATGGTATTAGAAGAGTTGATGATAGAAAAATATGCTATATGGAGCTTATGGCAAGGACCAGTGCAACAGTCAAAATGCAGGACTTTGGGACTCTACAGAAAAGCTATGCCAGCTTCAGGAGAGAATTGTGTATCCTTTCAGAAATAGTTCTTGGTATGTTATTGGTAGAGTCTGAACTCTTGACAACAGGACACTGAGTAGCTGTGCATCTATACTAATAGTCATGAGTTGGTTCTGACAGCCTTATCAAGTCATAAATTTGGACATATCCATACCTTTTAAATGACACATCCAGGATTGAAACTTGATGGGACTAGACAGCATGAGTGAACTGCATGATCAAGTAGATCATATCCACATATTACACCACATTTGTGTTGCTACTCTTAACCTGGCTTGCAACTGTGGTCATACGAGGGTCATGTATCATCAACTGAAAGGGGAAAAACCCAAGTTTGTTTTACAGATGTGTTAGCTAGTATGTGGATGCAAGTTATTAATGAATGGGTGGAGATGTGAGTGGTCCAACAGGTTCTACACTTAGAATGCAAGGAATCATGGCTCTGAGGTGAGAATGTATACACATGCCTGAGCAGTGGCTGGTGTCCTGCCAATCTTCTCAGGGACCTGACAGCAAAAAGACTGATAGATCTGAGACAAAGAGATCTGAGGTGGAATCATGTCTATGAACACATAGGAGCAGATGTGAAGTGTGAAGGTTTTGTATCACCAATCAGAAAGTATTCACCATGGAAGAATTACTGAACAACCAACCACAAAGTGACTGAGTCAGATAAAGTAAGCCAGACTTCATCACGGGCCATGCCAGAACTGTCATGATGGGCACCTACATGTAATGGCTATGGTGGCAGAGATGGGGACCAGACATAGGCTCAAAAGCTTAAAATCCCTCTTAGGGAGGCAACTATGGCCTCTGGATTTTTCCATTTTCAACTACAGTGGCTAACACTGCATTCTTGTTTTTTGTTGATCGGTCATTTTGACAGTATCAACCAAAATTTCAATATGCATGTTCTCCAAATTACCAATTTCACTTCTAGGAGCA
Organism: Lemur catta; assembly: GCF_020740605.2. NCBI lineage: Eukaryota > Metazoa > Chordata > Mammalia > Primates > Lemuridae > Lemur > Lemur catta. The sequence continues at coordinate 67,838,416 of NC_059135.1, forward strand.
GATGTCAGGAAAATACTTAATGTATTTAGTCAAAAATTTTATGGTGTGTATGATTTGACATATGGCATGTGCAAATCAAATTGCCCCAAAGTAGTTCAATTGCATTTACAGTTTGTTTTTTATTTTGGCTTTCAGGTTTTCTTTTTCCTTTCCTTTCTCCTTCCTTTCCTTTCTTTCTTTCTCCCTTCCTTCTATCTTACCTCTGTTGTTCTGTACTTTTTTTATTGATAAGGGAAAAACAAAAACCAAAAACATATGAGAGTTGGTAGGTTACCATAGGCAAGCTTAAATACAAGAGAGTTTCAGATACTCTGCTTTTATCTTTATATGTGCTGTTGAAAATACATACTAAGTGAGATGAGTACTTGGAAGACTATTTCCTAAGGCTGTAGTGACTCTTGGGGTAGAGTACTGCAGGAAAATACATTTTCATGATGCTCTCACAAAAATACATTACATTAACTTGGGTTTGTGAAAAATGAAGTGCCTCAGAAAGCAGTGGGATATCCCGGAGAAAGCAGATGTCATTGTGGATTCAACTTTGCTTGAAAGGAATTTTCCAACTGGAACCAATTTTTTATCCTCAATAAGAAAGAAAACTGCAACTCACAGAAAGGTAGTAAATTATTCATGTTGAATCAGGAGGATACCTAAGAGATCATTTAATCCTAAATTTTTATTTTGTGAATGATAAAACTATAAGCTAGTTGCTTAAGTGAGACCACAACTACCTGCTAGTCCTGTTCTTCACCGGGACAAGATCTCCAATCCTTTCTTATTTTAGTGCAATTTCCATACTAAAACAATCTTATAAGTCTCCTCCCCTTATTTCTATTTCTCTGATTTATTTTTTAAAAGTTCAGTGAATTTTATTCTATTACAAAGTGCAATTAGTGTTTATTCTGGCTGAGAAGGAACTTACATTTTTAGGAATAAAAAAGTAGGAATTTTGTCTCAAAATAATAGGAAAAATTAAGTATATTTCTTGGAAAATAGGAAAAATTAGGTCTATTGAAAGAAGAAGATTTGAGCACACTTACTAGTTTGTGATTTATGATGTCACTGTTTTCCATATCGGAAAAAAATTACTGTGCTATTTTTTTTTAGCAATTCTCAGACCTGATAATCTAATATTTTCCTCTGGATTCATAGCAGAATTTAGACAGTAACAGCATATTTCGTTATGAACTTTATATTTTCTTTGTGGATTTCCCATTAGATGGCAATGTTATCATGTATATTTGGAGTTTTGAATCTACTTGTGTGCACCACTGAGAAAAATAATGTCCCTTTTTATTTTCATAGTTCTAAAATAAGATTTATGATGGACTGCTACCTTATAGTTTAAGGGTGATTGTGTGCAAGAGAATGTTTCTGTGTGGGTGTGCACATACTGTGTTTGAAAGTCATCTTGTGACAAGTTTATACTTCTTATACAAGGCCTCAAATTATTCTAGCTTTTTAAACTACAATTCAAATGGTGAATTCAACCTTGGTAATTTTTCATAAAATTTGGCTAGCTCATGGAAAGATATATCACAACCAGGCTATTGACACTGATACAGTCAAGAGACAGAACATTTCATCACCACAAGGATCCCTCTTGCTGCACTTTAATAGCTATGCCCACTTCCTTCCTGTCCGCTATTTCCTTAACCCCTGGAAACCACTACTCTTTTCCATTTTTATAATTTTGTCATTTAAAGACTGCTATATAAATGGAATCATGCAGTATATAACATTTTGAAAGCGTTTTTTTTTTCACTGAACATAATTCTTTGGAAATTCATCCATGTTATATGTATCAACGTATGCTCCTTTTTATAAACAGTATTGCATGATAATGAAGCACCACATTTTGTTTAACCCTGGTTAATAGTTTGTTTAACCATTCACCCACTGAAGGCTTCCTAGGCTGTTTTCAGTTTGGGGCTATTATGGATAAAGCTGCTAAACACTCATGTACATATTTTTGTGTGAACATAAGTTTTCATTTCTTAGAGATAAATAGGCAGTGTAATTGCTAGGTCATATAGGAATTCCAAGTTAGTTTTTCAAGGAAATTATCAAATGATTTTCCAAAGTAGCTATACCATTTTACATTCCCACCAGCAATGAGTGATCTGGTTTCTCTGCAATCTGGCCAGTGTTATCACTATTCTTTAAATTTTTATTATTATTTTTTCAAGTTGAACTCTTGCTATTCTATTTTTTTTTAATTTCAAAATATTAAGAGGGCACAAACGATTTTGTTGCATCAATACACTGCATAATGCTGAAGTCAGGGCTTTCGGTGTGCCCATCAACAAGCCAGTGTCCATTGTATCCAATAGGTAAGTTTTTATTCTTCACTCCTCTTCCAACCTCCCCTCTTCTTAGTTTCTGATGTTCTTTAGGTCTCTTTGTCCCCTTGTGTGCCCATTGTTTAGCTCCCACTTATTAGTGAGAACACTTGGTGTTTGTTTTTCCATTCCTGAGATATTTCACTTAGGATAATGGTCTGCAGTTCCACCCAAGTTGCTGCGAAAGACATTTCATTCCTTTTTATGGCTGAGTATTACTCCATGGCATATGTACATCATATTTCCTTTATCCACTCATGAATTGATAGGCACTTAGGTTGATTCTATATCTTTTCAATTGTGAATTGGTGCTGTGGTAAACATTTGAGTGCAGGTTTTTTGATATAATGATTTCTTTTCCTTTGGGTAGATACCCAGTAGTGGGATTGCTGGATCAAAAGGTAGGTCTACTTTTAGCTCCTTGAGGACTCTCCATGCTGTTTTCCATGGGGGTTATATTATCAGTTTACAGTTTCACCAATAGTGTATTAGTGTTCCTTTCTCTCTGCATCCAGCCAGCATCTGTTGTTTTTTGACTTTTTAATAAGGGCCATTCTGACAGGGGTAAGATGGTATATCTAGACATCATGAGCCTAGGCAAAAAAAATGTATGACTAAGACCCCAATGGCAAATACAGCAACAACAAAAATAAATCAGTGGGACTTAATTAAATTAAAACTTCTGCACAGCAAAGGAAATAATCAAGAGTAAACAGGGAACTTACAGAATGGAGAAAATATTCACAAACTATACACCCAAATAAGGACTAATATCCAGAATCTACAAAGAATTCAAACAAATCAGCAACAACAAAAAAGTGAACAACCTCATCAAAAAGTGGGAAAAAGACGTGAGCAGAATTTTTTCAAATGAAGATAGAAAAATGGCCAAAAAACACATGAAAAATGTTTAACATCACTAATCATCAGGGAAATGCAAATTATATTTTTATTATTTTTAATTTTTAATTTTAGACATTTACACAAGTGTGTAGTGATATTTCATTGTGGTTTGCATTTTTCATAATGGCTGAAGGATGTTGCTTGTATTTTCAAATGTTTTTTGCTCCCAGTATATCTTCTTTGGTGAAATGTCTTTACACCTGTTTTGCCCATGTTCTAATTGGATCATTTGCTTTTTATTATTGAGTTTTAAGAATTCTATATATATTCTACATAGTAGTCCTTTGCCTAATATGTAGTTTGTAAATGTTTTCTTCCACTCTGTGATTTATCTTTTCATTCTGCTAATAGGGTCTCATGCAGTACCAAAATTTTAATTTTAATGAAGTCCAATTTATCAATTTCTCCTTCTATGGATTGTGCTTTTGGTATAAAGTCTAAGAACTCTTTGTTTAGCCCCAGATCTTGAGGATCTTCAACTGAAAGTTTTATGGTTTCATGTTTAAATCCATTATCCATTTTAAATTAATTTTTGGATAAGACTTAAGTTGAGGAATTTTTTAATTTTTATTTTTTATGCCTATGGATGTCAATTGCTCCAGCACCATGTGTTGAAAAGTATATCCTCTATTGAATTGGTTTTGAGCACATATTTTTTATGAACAACATTTACAGGGGGTAGTAATTATAACAAGGGTATATGGAACTGAGAAAAATAAAATGTTAGGAAGTTATTAGGGCAAGATAAAGCAAAATGGGCTTAGGGCCAAGACATTAGTGTGTCTCATGCCAGCTTGGTGTTCTTTAGGAGTTAAAGAGGAGGAAAAAAAAATACCTTTGAATGGAAATTAATCAGGGTGAATTAATTATACAAGAAAAAAGAGAAAGAAAAGATACAGTGCTATAAAATTTTACAACCTGTTTAAAAATATACCTTAAGGAAGCCATCAGGAATTCTGATGAACATGGGTTAGCATTTTCCTTCTTTATTCTATAGTAAGTATCCTTTAAATGGAAGCACCAAACAATGCTGTGAGATGTGAGATGAAAGTGTTAGATCTTCTATTTGTCTTAAATTATCTGTAGGTACAAAAAACTCTAAAATATAAGTAGTGTAAAGAATAATGATTCAAGTAGTATAATCCAGGTTTAAAAATAAAATATCACTTAATTTTGAAGCTTCCTTTCTTCCTTGTCTGGTTCATTCTTTTCTCAGTCAAATGAAAAGCCAATGTCCTGAATTTTGTGTTTATAATTCTCTTGTATTTCATCATAATTTTACATGTTTTTATTCTTATACTTTATATAATTAATTTTATATGTATATGATGGAATTATGCTTCCTGTATTCTCTTATGACTTGCATTTCTCAATCGTAACTACGTTTTTAAGATTTGTTCATGTTGGTGTATGTAGCTGTAATGCATTCACTTTCAATGTTGCATCATACTTTAGCCTATGACTATAGGTGGAACTTTTAATTCATTCTCTTTTAAAGGATGATAGTGTTCTTCCTGGGTGTCTGCTAATATACAGCCAGTGATACTCTTGAACAGGTCTCCTGGAGCATATAAATCACAAGAACTTCTCTAAGGTATATTCTCAAGAGTGGAATTTCTAAGTGTTTTGGACATTTTCCCATTTATTATATAATGCCAAATTGTTTGCCAGGCTTGTTGTACCATATTAAATTATCTCAAGCTATTTGTTAGTCTCTGGCTGTTCCACATCTTTTTCAATAGTGGATATTTTCAGACTTTAAAATTCTTGCCTATATGTATATGGTGATATAACATCTTATTGTGACTTTATTTTTCATTTCTTTGATTTCTAATTTAGTTATACTAAACTTTAAATATTCATCAATTATTCCTCTCTACTTAGTGTCTCTTCAAGACTTTTTCCTATTTTCAAATGGGTTGCTTATAATTTTCTTATTGAATTATAGACATTCTTTATTTATAATATATATTATATGATATGATACACACATGCATAACTGTTTATATCTATTAAATAACTGAAAATATGTTTTCCTGATTTTCCTGATTTGTGCCTTATTTTTCAGTTTCTTTTGCTGTCTTTTTATAAGCAGAATAACCTTAATTTTAAAACAATTAACATTAAGATTTTTGGTTTTATGCCTTTTTAAAGAAATCTTAGCCTTGAGGTCATAAAGATGTATTTCTTTATGGTCTTTTCAAATTTATAGAATGTAGTTGTTCACATATAATTGTATAGTCAAGATGTCTCTCATGTGAGGTAATAGTCCAGCTTTATTTTTTTCTACGTGGACAAATAATTGTTCTAGCAGCAGTTATTAAAGGGCCTATTCACTGTGCAGTAAGCTGCAAAATCAGCTGTGTTTTAATCAAGTTCCCAAGTATATATTTCCAAATATCTATTACTGATCTTTATTTTGTGTCCATTAATCTGTCTTACCTTGGGCCAATACTATACTATATTAATTACTTAGCTATATAATAATAATATCTGGTAAGGTAGGTCCATTTTTATTGTTCCCTTTTTCTGTTGAGTGTCTCAGTTATTCTTGGTTCATTTGTTTTCCATGTAAATTTATAGATTTAGTTTGTGAATTACTACAAAAACCTGCTGCTATTGTTTTTGTAATTGCATTGAATCTATAATCAATGAAGAAAGAACCATTTTCTTTAAATATTGAGTTTTTCAATCCATGAACATAATATATTAATATGAGTTTTCTTCATTTGGATCTGCTTGAATGTACTTCAATAAAGTTTTATAATATTTTCAGAAATGTCTTGGAAACCATGTGTTAGTTTTCTTCTTAGATAGTTTATATTTTCCATGCTACTGAAAATTGCTTAAATTTTTTTAAAAATTTATTTTTTGGCTGGTGGTTAGAAATACACTCCTTTAAAATCAAATTTCTTATTGATCTATAATATTCATAAATGCGCACATATAAGTGTGCAATGCAATGAATATTAGAAATTAAATTTTATATGCTTATTTTTTAACTCTAGTAAACTTGTTAAATTATATTTAATTCTAATAGTTATATCTATATTCTTTTGAGTTTTCAACATAGAGAATCATTACCTGATAGTAATGACAGTTTTGTTTAACTTATTTTCTAAATCCTTTTTGCTCCAGATTTTCTCTTCAATAGTGAGTTAATCTTAATATATTTATAGGGTTTTTAAAATTTCTTCCAAATATTTTAGAGTTATTTTCAGAATTCTGTTTAATCTTGTTTATGTATCAGCTGTGTAGTTATATCAATTCTCCAATCCTGCTAGTATGTAAAAGTGTGTATGTGTGTGCCTGAATGTGTGTCCTCTATGTCTTGATCAAATCTGCCAGGGGATTATCACATTTTTGTTTTTTTTCAAGGTGCCCTTTGTCTTCTTGAAATATTCTATTGTTGACTTTAATATATCTGTTTTCCTCTAAGTTTTAAGTTTGCTTCTTAACTCAATTCCAGTCTTTCTTTTTTTTATATATTTTAAGCATCTACAGCTATAATATTATCTCCAAGAACTGCTTTATCTGTATCTTACATATTTATATATTTTTAATTATAACAGTTCAAAATATTTTCTAATTTTTATTGTAATTTTTCTTTGATCCATGAGTCATTTTTAAGTATACTTCTTTTCTGTAGTAATTATCTTAATTGCCATTTTTAAAATCAGATGACATTCATTATTTCAAAATTGTTAATTTAATGACATTTGTTCAATGTCCCACTATGTGGTTAATATTTAAAACCTCTCTGTGTTTCAAAAGAATGTATATTTCACAGTTGTGGGGTGCAGTGCCCATTAGGTTGAAGTATTAATAGAGTCATGTCCTTATCAATTTTCTTTAACTTAAAACAAAATGTAGCATCGTGATGGCAGATATGTCAATTGCTGATAACATTTGCAGTTTCTTAAACATATTTTCTTTCCTTGCCTGCTAATGAATATGACAAGACATCTCTAAAATTTGGCACATGTTTTAGTATGCCTCTAGGATCTATGTGTAGTTTGCTTGAAATATTAACTCTCTTAATGTCTAACATAACTACAAATCAGAATTGCCGGAAAAAAATTAGTAGTTGCTGGCAATATTCTCTGGTTGAATCCACTAAGGAGGGATTATTTTGTGATATTCTTCCAGGAAAAGTCTGGTCCATCTTAAGGTTTGTAGGGGGTGACTACTTTCTTCTAAGGGAAGAGTTTATGAAGTCACATTCTGAAGCTGCATTTGGTACTTCCCTTTGAAATAAAAATCACTTCCTCCTTTTCCTTAACTCAAGAAGGAAAAGGGCAATCTAAAATTATGGACTATAAGAATCAGAGAAGCATGAAAATTATGCGTCTTCCTACAGCTGTGGTGGATGAGTTGATAACAGAGTGTTCAAATCATCCTGTTTTGTCTACAAATTCACTGTGTCAGAGCCATGATATACTCCCTGCAGTTGTAGGGAGACAGTCCATTCACCTCTGCTCTGGATTCGCTTGTTAATCTTGTAGATCCACTGATTCCTTCAACTTCTGGAACAGTTGATACTGACAACTCACAGCTGAACTCCTCTCTGAATAGAAGCTGCAAGCCCAAGTTTATGGCCCATTCTCAGGGGCAGCTCACATCAAATGAATGTGGGATGGAGTTGGATTATAAAATTTAACTTTTTCCTTTTACCAGTCCTGCTTTTCTCATTCCCTTACAAGTATATTAACTCCCCTTTTTAGCCCCCTCTCTCCTTGAAGGCATATCCCAGTATATCACCTGTGTGAAAAAAATCTCCACCTCAAAGTGTATTTCCAAAGAAATCCAACATATGGCAGAACCAAAGTGTGGTGCTTATGTTTGTATGTTTCCCAGAGTTCTGCACAAAGCAGATAATTCACCTTTATCCTGAAGACCCTCTCAGGCACCAGTACATTAGTGCTGGGCAAGGATATTGGGCAGAACACTTTCTGGTATTGCAATTTCAGTAATCCCCTTGCCAGTCTATATTTCCATTTCTTCTTTATAAAAGCTGACACCCAAAGAACCTGCCTATCATTTCATTGGTTGTGCACAGACACGTCTGAAACCTGATTGAGATTCAAACTTGGACCCTGCTGTATTTTTCAAAAAACATAGCATAGTGTCTAAAAGAGCAGGCTCTGGAGCCAGTATGAGTCTGAATATCTTCCGTATCACCTACTAACTGGGTGGTCATTGTGTTTATCAAGGAACTCAAGTAATGTTGAAACCTAAAAAACAGTTTGGAATTGAAAGGAAAAAAAATTAAAATTGGAAAACATTTAAAGTAATGTCTATAGAACAGACCATTGCAGGGTTATTAATTGTTAAATTAATATTGTAGAAATGATATTAGGAGTAATTATGTTGGAAATTAATTTGCAAGTGAGACTTCTCATTTTGTAAGAATTTCCAAGTACATATTAACTGCTGGGAAATTATAACCAATTGTCAAGTAAATGAGTTACTCATATCATTAAATAATTTAAAAGACAAAATTCATAAATCTCCTTCAAAATTATTATAGAAAAAACTGCACTTGATATGGAATGTAGGTCCATTTAAATGTGCTCATATGATGTCAGATAAGGTTTCCAAAATAACAGGGCCTAGAGACTATGAAACAATTGTTTCATGGAGGCAGTGAATAAAATGATGATCACCAGAGGATGATAAGTGCGGTTTGATGAGGGGATGAAGAAGAGTTGGTTAATGGGTACAAAAATAGAATTAGATAAAAGGAATAAGATTTATTGCTTTATAGCACAGTAGGGTGACTATGGTTAATAATAATTTACCGTATGTTTCAAAATAGCTGGAAGAAAAGATTTAGAATGTGCCCAAAACAAAGAAATGATAAAATTTTTGAAGTGATGGATATTCCAGTCACCCATGTTTGATAATTGCACATTGTATGCTTATATCAAAATATTACAGGTACCAAATAAATCTGTGTAACTATTATGTACCCCCAAAAAGTTAAAAATAAAAGATTTTCAAAAATGTTCCTGCTCTAATTGAAAAGAAATTTGGATGTATACTCATCTCTGTACACGAAGTCTTCAGTAAGAAAAAAAGTATTCTTTTTTTTTTCCAGTATTCCAGATCAATATATCATTTATTATGGCAATATAAAAATTACTAAAAACCATTTGTCAAAGTATGTTAATCATATGTGTGTTGTACTATAGACATATAAAATAAAATTTTGAAATAATCTAAATAACTTTATTTATTCCTATTTTTCAACAACATTTTTGAAAAACATACTCACAACCTCTTGGGTAGTGAAGAGAATTTGAGTATGTGGTGGAAGCCTGCTTTTCCTTTAGGGCAAACCTACTTTGTTGAAATCCTTATGTCTTAGAGGGTTCCAAATAGGGGGAAAAATTGATACCGTCTTGTGATGCACCAGCCTTATACAAATGGTGTAGCTAAGATTCAGAGCTATTGATGGTAAATCACTCTACATTGCAGAGGGAGTATGGCAGTGCTGACACACTGATTTCAGCTTTCTAGCCTCCAGAAGTGTGAGACAAAATTTTGTTATTTTAAGCCACCCAGTTTGTGGTACTTTGTTTTGGCAGTTCTAGGAAACTAATATACCAATTTTCCAAATATGTACTGCTTTCTTTCCAATGAAATAACAGCTATACTTGAGACGATTTTGGATGACTTTGAGTATCATCTTTCATCTCCACAATTTACTACAGTGTAAATATTGCAAGGGGTATTAAAAATTGAGTCCAAAGGTTTCATTTTATAATCAAGTTGACTGAATTTGAATCTGGCATAAATGTGGAAAGAGATAATAGTAATTAAATGATAACTCAGTGTCGCTAAGTTTATTCGTGAATAAATCAGTTTTTCCCAGGTTTACACAAACATGTATTTAGGTCTGCAACAAGTCAGGAGAGAGGCTTTGATATCTAGAGCAAATGAAAATCACTGTCTTCTTCCCCATCCTTAGCATAAAGTTCCAGGACTATGACTTGCACCGGGTGAATAATGTTGCTTACCCAAATACTCTGATGGGCCCCCAAAAAGCAATGGAAAGCCAACCACCAATTAAAGCATCTACAGGCAGGCACTTAATTACAGCTCGAAAGAACATCTTGCTTTTTGTTGCTTTCACCTGCGCTCTTGTTCTTGAATCCATTCCACTGTCTTCCTAAGTTTCAACCAGTAAGGATTTGTGGGGAACCTGCTGTGTGTCAGTCCTTTGGTATACAGTGGTGATGAAGACAGATTAAGAAAGTCCTGCTCTTGGGTTGCTTTCTACATTGTGATTCTGGATGCTGTCATCAAGGCTCTTAGCTGGCAACATGGGTGCGAAAACTGAGGTCACAACTGAGCTCAAGTTTTCACACTTGGCACTGCTCAGGATATAGTGTGTCCTTAGCTTGGGTTTTTTCCATAACCATATCTTCAATTGAAAATATTTCCTGGCAAACTTTGAGACCCCTGCTTTCGCTATATGATGCATCTCTAAGCAGGGTTCCTCCCAGCACCCCTAGAAAGGGAAGAGACAGTACAGCAAGGTTGGCTGGATGGCACACAAAAGTAACAGAGCTGATAAAAGTTCATCACCTAAAGTTACTTATAAGTAACACAAGCTCAGTAAATATTTATTGATTTTATTCTGGGGTGAACACCAGTTTATTGTTTAATTTTTAAATTTTTATCCCAAAATATTGATTAATTTTTCATCTTATATTTATTGATGATTCATTATAATCTCAACATACTAGATTTGAACACTGCACTAAGCATTGGAGACTGTTCTAATCACCTCACTGGACTGAACTTCTGGTTTTAAAATACAGTCTTCTGGTAAAAATGGGTTGTGTTAATTTTACCAAGAGAGTCACCTCTATTCAACTACAGAGAGTAAGACATTAACCCACATATTTAAAAAAGAACAGGCGAACAAACAAAACTCAGATTAATTCTCTTTGTCAGCAGGCATATAGGCAGGACATTCTCAGCTGACATTTTTTTCTCAATTTATTGCTGCTGGAAAATGTTCATTTTCCTGACTGTTATGGATTCTCAACTTACTGCCTACTCCATGGTTCCCAACATTTTGTTTCATTGCACCAATTTTATCTTGAGCTTCCCTTTGCAACCACCGTAGACAGACCAAAAATTGTGTTGTAGCTTGTCCTGCCACTATAGAGCATGTCCTGATTAATGTCCTTTTGCCATTAACCCTATTCTGTTTATCTTCCCTGAAAAAATTGAAAAATATATTATTATATAAAATATATAGTATATAAATGTATATTATATAAAATAGTACATATTCTATTTTATTACCACTATTGGCCTCCGCTTCTAATATTCTGCTATAATACAGGGCCACTCCAACCATGAATCCCACTCCTATCCACCAGCACAAATAACTTCACTCAGCGGCACCCTCCATATCCTCTCACATAGTCTAAATTTTCACAGTCTAATAACATGTTGATGGTGTTTACCTCTTCTCAAACTAGAGTCCTTTTCCTTTTGCCTGTATTGGAGTACAGGTAATTAATTTCCTGGAAATAAAAGCAAAATTATAAATTATTTTTCCCATGCTGATATTATTCATGTGTAGTTGATAAGTCAATTCCACTAGGCTTTATTTGTTTTCTCCTATTTATTTAATGTACCCTGCCTTATTCCAAAGAGAATTTAAAATGGTTTAGGAGTTCAGATAGTTATTTTTCAGTCTTGACTGGAATCCTAATCTTTGGGGACACCATTATTTTTCTGAAAAAGTCTAATCTGTGTTCCAAAGAACTGACTTGAAAGAGGAATCATGTAATATGATCTATTACATGGATTATAGAAATGATTTTGCATATACATAGATATCTACTTCTTTATTTCACATATTAATGATATTCCAAACAAAATTCATAGTAAATGAAAGCAAACCTCTTCAAAATGAACTTTTATATTTCCCATAGAGACCAATTAGCTTATTACACCAAGACATTCCTGAAATTTATGTGAAAGTGTTGAAAGATGGCTTATCAGAGAGAATTACAACTCATTCCCTCTGGATTTAATTATAAGATGTAACTCAAAACACCAGGCAATGTGTGTAGAAGACAAGCAAATCTCTTTGGATTTGATTAGAAGATGGCCATGCCACATGTCTCCTCCTCATAGTTCCCCTGGAAATCTTTCATTAATATAGGAAGAAAGTACACTGCTTCTTGTCAAAGTGGATTTTATGTGGTATCTCACTGACTATAATATTCAATAGTGTTATATGTCAGAACTGTGCCTGAAGAAACAGAATTGAAATAAAACCATAGACCAATGGCTGATTTTTATAGTCAATTGCCCACGTCTAAATCAATCAGTGACACTTACATTTTTGACATGCCTTAATTCTCCTTGTCACTCATTCATAAAATGTTGTATTTTCTTAATTCAGTTACTCATAAATGTTAGTTCCAAGACTGAAGATCTTTGAAATATCAGGATATGTTACTCTCTAAAAATGTAAAGATCGTTGGTGAAGAATAATAGGTCATTACGCATAAAGCTTTGTATCAAGGTTCCTTAAAATGATACATTGATGAACAATCACAGTCAGATATGATTTTTTACCTATTAACTACAGAATAGTCAGAGTGAACAAAAACATAAATATTTAATATAAAAAATTGGGGCAAAAATAATTTCGTGCATAAGATCCCAAGACTTCATTTTCTTTCTGACTTTGTTCCTTTTTTCTTGCTCTTAAGAGACAAAGTATTTTGAGTTTAAGGAAAAATTATTTATTCTTATGCTCATGGATGTGAGAGTTGGCTGCAAATAAACTGGACTCAGTTAGACTCGTGGCTCCAGTGTCTGGGGCCCAGGCTCCAGGCTCCAGGTATGAATTCAAGCCTGTTCCATATTTGTCTCATTTTCTTTGAACCAGAATTTACAGGACAAATGGTCTCTTTTCTGTGCCCCATGCTGAGGCCCAGGCTGTCTGGGACATACTCTTCCCATGCATAAGATCCAAGCCAAGTCTTGCTTGCAACACCATGAGTTTCTATTACCCAGTCAGTCACATGACCAAGCTCAACATTAATACAGGCAGGAATTTTATTTCATTTCCAGTGAGTGGGAAAGGAATAGTGAAAATTTTCTGGAAAAATAATCCAAACTATTATTTGTGTACTTTTATACTATATTCTCTGCCTTTACATTTATCCTTAGATTGTAAATTATGGTTTTGCTTTAGGATTTCTATTCTATTAGACTTACTATTCAATCAAATTGATTTCTGTTACATGATTTCAATTATCTATATTATGGTTATATATATGTGGTAACTACTCAATGTTATGAATCTAAAATGAATGCACTTTAATAAGCTTCTTTTAAAATTTTTTTGCTCATCTCTTTCTCCTGTCAAACATGAATGAATCTGTTATATTCATTTCAAGAATCACTTTTATGTAAGACAATTTCCAATTTCATGCAAATATGCTTTGAACAGAGAGACAGCTTTGACAATTCATGTGTGAGATTACCAATATTTATTTTAGAATTCTAGTACTCTAAATCAATCTAGGAATTGTGGCTTTGTGAATCTACACTTACCATCTATTATCTATCTATTCCTATTCTCATACTCTCTATATTTTTCAATAAGGAATAGCTGAGTATAACTTTTAAAGACATAGATTGGTCATAAAGTTCATAGCTATATGAGAACAATTATATAATTTTATTTTTCTCCATTTTGAACATTAAATGATAATCAAAATTTAAAGGCCATCCTGCATAAATTCTGTCCAAAGGTACTACCAAGGATGAAGCTTATAATAAAGAACATCAAAAATTGGAGTTCTTTTTTGGGTAATTATTATTCTGCTTTTTGAAAGTAAGAAAGATAATATATTTTGGAGATGGAATTTCCAAGGTAAGTGGCCTTTTCCTCCTGGAAAATTTGATTTATATTGTGTCACTTTTCTTTCCCTAAACATGGACTATCACATATAAGGATAGAAAAATTTTGTTATACAGCATATATTTTGCAGAACCTTAAAACATGTTATGCTTTCAAAACTTCTGCCTTTAATTAGAAAAATGTCTAGAAAAATTGTTTCTGTGATGCTTGTTTTTCCATTCTTTGGATACTTCACTTAGTATAATGGGTTCCAGCTCTCTCCAGATACCAATTGGATATCAGACTGGGATGGGGGGTGGGGGGAGGGGATGGGTGTATGCCTACATGACGAGTGCGTTGCACACCCTCTGGGGAATGGTCATGCTTGAAGGTGCAGACCCGGGGAGGTGGGGGCGGAGGGGATGGAGGTATGACTACATGATGAGTGCCAGGCGCACTGTCTGGAGAATGAGAACGGACGCGCTTGGGACTCTGACTCGGGGGGATGGGCGGGACATGGACAATGTATATGACCTGAACTTATGTACCCCCATGATGAGCTGAAATAAAAAAAAAAAAAAGAAAAATTGTTTCTCTCTTACTTGATATCTGTTCTTAATTAATTAAGTAGTTATCAAATATTTAAATGGCTACTAAGGAGAAACATACAAAGGTCATTGACAATATTTATTTGAGCCACATTCTTTAGGAGAAAGTAAGAAGCAAATGTGACATTCAGGAATCTGGCCACTTTTTAATCTCCTATTAGAGAGCAGATATTTTCCAAACCTATTTGGAAGAGAGATTTTTGCTCTATAGTTTGGGGGTTTTAACATGTCTCACAGCATGGCTTTAATATCTTACTTAGTGTGCCAGAACCAGCTCCCAAAAAGCCAGAAAGGAAATGGGCAATCTTTTCTGTTTCTAAATATGAATAAAACTATGGATGTAGCCACATAGAAAGATGTGCCTTCTGAACTTGAATGACGGAGACGACGTTGATAATTATCAGGAATACGAAGATCTTATATCCCAATGCAAAATAGATTTTGTAATATAATATGAGGGTTAGGAAGAATGTTATCTTTCACAGCTAGATAGTCTATTTTGGTCACGCTTGCTCCTGTTATTACTGTTTCTGGCTCTCTCTCATTCATTCTCTCTCTCACACACACATATATATTGTCTGTTTTACTCAGGGATTGCTAAATGAGACAAAGACATAAGAGAGTCATCCACACGCTGATGTTAACACTTTCTATTTCCTGAAATTCTCAATTTATGTAAATCCAGGCACTCCCACTGATCTTTCACAATTCTGCTTAGGAATCACTTCTTTCCTGTCACTTCCCATTTCCCTAATGGTTATAGAATACTGAGACCATTAGCTTAAATTCTGTGTTATTTCTGTGACACATGCATACTTTTGTTGCTGCAAAGATCATGCCACATTTGATTATTTGTTTCCAGCTCAGGAGGCTGTGCCTTATTCTAGTTTTCCCAGCCCTGGAAATGTGCTTAGCAAATGGCAGTTATAAGATACATATCTGTTGAATGGAAATATCTGATCCAAGAAATGGGGAAGCTTGAAAAATGCTATTGTCAAACTTGAGTTTACTATTAATAATTTTTTCATCATATTCATATTTTCCCCTCTATTCTAGGTATTTATTCAGGAACTGTTACAGTGGAAAGGTGGAAGAAATACCATTGTGAAGAAAAGCAGTTAAGATAAATTAGGTGTGTATATCTTGGCTACCTATAAAGGATATAGACATTTCTCGAGGGTCATTGGAATTTTAATTGTCAAAAATCTAAGCAAGAGAAATAGAAGTATGGGACAGTTTATTGTAGCTGCACTACGGGTAAGGCTAAGTGAAGAATTGTCCTTTGAATGGCACACAAGAGAAAATCCTGGGTGCTAGGGAGAACCAGGAAGTGAGGAAGTGTGTCTCCACATGGCAAATATTAGTTAAAAATGAGTTAACTTGACAGAGGAGTGCAGAGGTACAGCTATGTAGCACAAAGTAGCTTTTATTGACATCATTTTATAAAGGACGCTTTTAAATATCTGATATTTTGGAGGATAAGAGACAACATGGATTTTTCTTAAGATAAAACTTTATTTCACAAGTTTTATATTTTTCTTATAACTATAAGCATAATTTGTAGATTTCAGCATAACATCTTTATTAACTATACTCTATTATGCAAGAAACACCCAAGTCTTCATTGTCACACTTCCTGAAATCACTGTAGTGTTCATCTCCAAATTTTCCCTTCTTGGTAACTTGAAGAGAAAAAAAAAAAAAAAAAGAAGTGGAGTATTTTCAATAATTTTGGTTCAGTATGGGTATACAGTTTTCAGGTGCTAGGCATCTATTCCTTTCTTATTTATAATTGGACTAGTTCAAAAATTTTGGCTTTCCATTTAAGTGTGTGAGAAAATAAAAAGTTAAAAAATAATCCAGATTTGTTTTTAGGTCTTGAAGATGTTAGGAGATACTTAGCCAGAACTCAGGATTTCTGATTTTTTGGCCAGGTACATATCACTTTCATAGATTCATAGGAGAAAAGTGAACAAATTTCTCATGTCAAATCATGCTTTATTACGGTAAGACTTTTCTCTCATATTAGTAAGCAGTGTTCTGAAGTAATAGACTTCATTTGGGCCCGCAAATGAATTATTTTGCAAAAACCATCAGAGACCTAAGTTCTACATGAAAAGCAAATGGAGAAATTCTTTGGGGAGTTTGTCCTGAATACCTTACCACATGACTGACAGGGAAAAATGAGCCCACCATGGGAGGTGGATATCTGTATAATAGTTGATTTAAAGTGTGGCCTGCATCTCTTGATGATAGGGGTATGTTCTGAGAATGTGTCATGATTTCATCGTTGTGTGAACATCACAGAGTACACTGACACAAGCCTAGGTGGTATAGCCTACTGCACACCGAGGCTATATGGTCCAGCCTATTGCTCCTAGACTATAAATCTGTAGAGACAATTATAACAAAATGGTATTTGTGTATCCAAACATATCTAAACATAAAAAGGTATGGTAAAAATATGGTATAAAAGATTAAAAAATGGTGCACCTATATAGGGTATTTACAATGAATGGAGCTTGCTGTACTGGAAGTTTTTCTGGGTAAGTCAGTAAGTAAGTGGTGAGTGAACATAAAGTCCTATGACATTAACGTACACTACTGTACACTTTATAAAAACTACACTTAGCCTACACTAGATTTACAAAAATGTATTTTTCTTCCTTCATTAATAAATTAACCTTGCTTTGTATAACTTTATAAACTTTTTAATTTTTGACTCTTTTGTAGTAACACTTAGCTTAGAACACACATTATATAGCTTTACACAAATATTTTGTTTCCTTATATCCTTATTCTATAAGCTTTTATTCTATTTTTAATTTTTAAATATTTTTTACTTTTTAAACATTTTTGTTAAAAACTAAGAAACAAGCATGCGTATTAGTTTAGGGCTACACAGGGTCAGGGTCATCAATATCACTGTCTTCCATCTCCACATCTTGGCCCACTGGAAGGTCTTCAGGGGCTACAACATGCATGGAGCTGCCATCTCCTATGATGACAATGCCTTCTCTGCACACCTTCTGAAGGACCTGTCTGAGGCTGTCTTATAGTTAACTTTTTTTTTTTATAAGTAGAAGGAGTATACTGTAAAATAATGGTAAAAAGTAGTAAGTAAATACATAAACCAGTAACAGTCATTTATTATCATTATCAATTATTTGATATTGTACATAATTGTATGTTCTATACTTCATAAGACTGGCAACACAGTAGATTTTTTAAACCAGAATCAACACAAACATCTGAGGAATGTGTTGCCTTACAATGTTACAATGGCTACAATGTCACCAAGTGATAGAAATGTTTCAACTCCATTAAAATCTATGGGACCATTGCTGTATATGCAGCTCATCATTGACCAAAACACCATTGTATGGCACATGATTATGTTCACTCCATACCTCCTTTTTCCTAAATCCCTCTCTGTCTTTTGATTCACTTTTTAAGGTGAGATTGGAGAGCAGTTTTCCAAGTTTCTTTCACTAGTAACTGTGAATAAGATCTATATTTCAAAAGACAATCCAAGGAGGCCTATCACCAGAAGCTAATTCCAAAGAAAAAGAAATCTACACATAAAAAAGTGACCAACCCTACAGAAGCAGGTACTTTGAAACCCATCTTCCATCTTCTTCAAACATAAAGCTCTTCATAAAACAACATTGTTGTAGAACAAAAATACCTGTGTTTGATGTAATCACTTCTTTTTTGTTTAGGTGGAGAAGACAATTAAGGAATATCGAGCTCTCTGAAAGCCAACCATTAGCAAGCAACACATTCTATGTAAATTAATAACTGTTATAGATACACAAATAATGTGGGGTTTGTTTGTTTTTTACTTACAGTTCTACAATCTTCCAGTGCAATCTCTAGGCTCTCACAGTTCTTGATTGGATAATCTTTATTTATCTGGCAATGGGGATGGAAAGAGTAAGCTTATGATCTAGCAGGAGATTTTGGTAGTCATGTCTCATTCCTGGGACCCACATTCCACTGGGTGCAATTAATTTCAAGCCACCACTTAGATGCACAGAAGCTGGAAAATGGAAGGAAATTAAAATGATTGGATGAACATATTGCATGTCTGTCCAAACAAAATATGTTTGCTAATTTTCTATTCTAGCATACAATTCAATCAAACAAGCCTGTATTTAATCAGTCCATATTATTCTCCAGAAACTGAACTTTGCTGATTTTCCTGAAATGGTCATTGCCTCTAGAAGCTTACAGCACTGTGATAGGGGAGAGATTTAAAACAAACAATAAACTATACTATCATACAATATGATATAAGATCTCATTATAGGGGGAATAAGATGGCTGAATAGAACCCTCTAGTAATCATCCCCCCAACAGGAACAGCAAATTCAACTAACCATGTAAGAAAGCATACTCATGAGAACCAAAAAAATCAGGTGAGTGATCACAGTACTTACTTTTAACATAATAACAAAAAACAGGCATTGAAAAGAGTAGGGAGGGCAGTCTTGCATTGCCTATACCAAGCCTCCCCCAACCCAGGCAGTACAGTGTGGAGAGAGAATCTCTGGGCTTGGAGGAGGGAAAGTGAAGTGAGTTTGGGGCTTTGCATTAGAACTCAGTGCTTCCTGTCACAGCAGAACTCAACACCAGACAGAATTACACAGTGCCCGTGGAGGGAGCATTTAGAGCAGCCCTGGGCCAGAAGGGACTCAACTGCCCCAATGAGAGGAACTCCAAGCCTTGGTTAGCTTTTCCACTTGCTAACTAAAGTGGCCTGGGACCCCAGCTAAATTTGAATGGCAGTCAGGCCACAGCAGCTGCAGCCCTTTGGCAAGCCCTGGTGCCGCACGGGTCTCAGAGGCAGGGGACTTGAGTGCAATCCAGTGCAACACCAACTGTGGTGGGCATGAGAGTGTCTGCATTACCCACCCTCCACCCCAACTTCAGGCAGTGCAGGGAGGGATTTCTTTCACTTGGGAGAAAAAGAGGGAAGAGTACAAAGAACTTTGTCTTGCAACTTAAGTACCAGCTCAGTCACAGTAAAATAAAGCACCAAGCAGATTCCTGAAAACCCTGATTCCAATTTTTACTCTTGGACAGTATTTCTACAGATACTCCAGGCCAGAATGGAATCTGCTGTCCTGATGGGATGAACCTAGTACCAGCGGGGTTCACAACCTGCTGACTAAAGTCACCTCGGGCCTTGAATAAACATCAGTGGCAGCCAGGCAGTAACAACCGTCGGCCTTGGGTGAGCTCCAGCACTGTGCTGGTCTGGGAGGCCCTGGGCTTCAGGTTCAACCCATTATGGTGCCAGCTGTAGTGGCTATAGTAGTGCCTATGTCACCTGTCCCCTAACTCCAGACAGCCTAGCATGGAGAGAAACTCCTTCTACTTGGGGAAAAGAGAGGGAAGAGAGCAAGACACTTCACTTAGGAAACCAAGGAAATTTCCTTTGTCTTCCCCAGGTCCACAAAGGCTGTGTACCTAAAAATCAACAAGAGTCACAGGGTTCTTGGGCTGAAACAGCTGCAGTAACTACAAGCTTAGACAACAACACATCATTTCCTTTAAATTGTTAGAAAGCCCTCTCAGGAAGGATGGGTACAAACAACAAGACAATGGAGTTTGGGAAAAATACTTAACGTTTCAGTGCTCAGACATCAATAAATATTCACAAGCATCAAGGACATCCAGGAAAACATGACCTCACCAAATAGACTAAAGAAGACACCAGAGACCAATACTAGAGCGATGGAGATATGTGACCTCTCAAATGGGGAATTCAAAATAGCTCTCCTGAGGAAGCTCAAAGAATTTCAAGGTAACAGAAAAAAAAAATATTCAGAATTCTAGCAAAGAAATTTAATGAAGAAATTGAAATAATAAAAAACTACTAATTATCTATCAAATATCATTTCAAGAATAATCTCTCTAAAGTTTTCCTGAAATCCTAGATATAATTTGGTGTACTTTATTCATGTTGCCATTATATTTAGAACCTATTTTTACTTTAATGAGATCTCTTACCTTGCTAGTTCTTTTAGATGCATTGTTGTTTTTTATTTGAAGTCTGCAAATATAGGACAGTTCCTTCTCTGTAGCAAGAGGGGCTTGAGCTAAGTAACTGGGTCTCCAGTATCTTCTGTGAGTATGTCCCAGTGGGCTAAGTGGGTGCACCTCCCAGCCGTTCCCTGCAGAGGCAGAATAGTTCCCTGATTGCAGCAATAGGGGCTGGAGCTGAGACTGGCCTCCTCTGGATCTGCTGTGGGACAGAGGCTGGTAGCCTGTCTCATTGGTTCAGATGAGCTCTTGTCTCATAGTAGGTCCCTGCACAGGCAGAATTGGCCCCCAACTGTAGTGAGGGGGGCTGAGGCTTAGACTGAGCCCATTCAGAAGCTGCTATGATATGGAGGCTGGAGAACCCTTCTTGTTATATAATTTTAGAGACCAAAGTTTGGAGTCCACTGTAGGTTGAGGTTACCTGTCAGGGTGAAGATGATATTTATTTGGTATTTGACATACCTTAGAAATTTTATAGATGAGTATGGAGGTTGAAAGTTAAAATAGACTTTCAAGGGAAGAAAATGACACTAGGAAGCGTAGCTTTAATTGGAGAGGGCAGAGCTTAAAATAAGGAACACCAGGTAGAGACTTTTGTGGGAGATTCAGAAATTAAATAATATATCTGAATTACTGTGGTAGTAATAAGAATGAAAGAAGAAAGTTATTCAGAGAGATTGCAAAAAAAAAATAAAAGTCTGACAACAGTTTTGATAGAATGCATGAAGAAGAGAAAAAAAGTAAGTGATGATTCGAAGGAATTGAGACTGAGTAGAAGGCTAAAATCAGGAGTCAGGGTTTTTTTATTATATCACTTTGGGGCAGAAATAACAATTTGATATTAAACATTGCAAGCTTGTGATAAAAACAAGATGTTATGTAGAAATGTTCAGAAAAAAATATCAACGGAAAATAGCCCAGAGACAGAGTTAATTGCATGACATATCTTACCAGCAAATTTTATCACTAATTAGTAAACATATATAAGGGGGTGAGCATTTCCTGTTATAAGAAATGGAAATGTTAAGGCTCTTAAGACACTTAAATTATTTCAGTGGAATTCTTCACTGTCTGAATATAGTTATTCCTATCAGTGTTGTGGCTTTTGGTGTTCGTTTCTACTGTTTGAGAAAAGTGAAGCTTTATTCAGCAGTCATTTGGCTTTTAGCCTTATGGCTAGTTTGCAGGATCCCAACACTTACTAACCACTCCCTAGATTCAATCTTCAATTACAACTTTTCTAGGAAATTTTCCACTTGTGTTCCTTCAACCTGACATCCATAATTTGCTATTATAAAACTTTCTCCATATTTAACTTGCATATAAAATATTTAAAAACAATGTAACAGTAATCTACCGTGCATATTGTAAAGGCAGTTAGAAATATGTAGGTAAAATGTCAGAACTAGAAAGGACTATTTGAAATTTAGCCCACAAAGGGATAGTAATTACAACAAAAATAAAGGTAATAATATGATGCTGATAATAATCATGATAGTAACAAAATGTTTACTATAATTATCCTCATTTTGTAATTGGGGAAGCTGCAGTTACAGAGGAGTGGGTTAAGAAACTCACATAAGTTTTAAATATAATCTGATTCTATAGCTTAAGTTCTTTCACTGTTTCTGTAACATAGCATTAGAGGATATGAAGTAGGAGGGTTCAGACCTGTCTCTGAATATGTCAGAATGTCTCCAGATGAAAGTAAAAGGACACTTGACTAATTGTGCTACATATAAACAATAGGGGCCTATTTTTCTCATATTTTAGAAAGTCTAGAGGAGGTAACTGTTTCCATGGATAGATCCATGTCCTTCCTAAATTTCTACTCTGCCACCCTCAGTGTGTCATTATCATCTCTTTTTATGGCCAAACAACATGGTTGTGATGGCTCCAATTGTCCTCACACGGTAGTGTACAAAATCAGAATGAGAGAGGATGAGGCCCTCTCCTCTCCTCTCCTTTCCATTGTTCTCCTTTTCTCTCTTCTTCCCTTCCCTCCTCTCCTCTTATTTTCCCTCTCCTCCTCTTCCTCCTCCTCCTCCTCCTCTCTTTCTCTCTCTCTCGCATGCACACACACCCACACAAACATAAATAGAAATACTTCGTGGTGGAAAACTTTTGACTCCTATCAAATTATCCTCTTACATCTGTCTATTTCCTGAGCTTATTGCCTCCTAACACCTGGACAAATAATGGGGATTAGTTAACTAGGATAAAGTGGGTATTTGTTGTTAGAGAGCAAACATTTATCTCTTGCTACTTTTCCAACTCACAGAGGGAAACGTATCTACCTGTCCGAAATATGATTAGGAAAATAGACTTCAGATAAAGAATGGCAGGTGTTAAATCCTAGCAACAAAATTTATAAAGGGGTAACTTTGAAAAATATACCTAAATGCTCTGTGCTTCAGTCTCTTATTCTGCAGAATTAGGATAATAATAGCACATCTAGTTAATAGGCCTAAGTAAAGCAGCTAGTGCTATACATGTTAGTTACATTTATTATCATCACCAACATTATTATTATTAAAACATAAGCTACTTGAAAAATTCTAACTGCATATTTTATAAGCATTTTCTTTGTTTCTTAGTTGTGGTCAACTTTGTGTGAAATCTACCAATAATGCATCCACTGAGTCTTGTCCATATTGCCACTTGATATTTTAGCCATGTTATACATACGGACTTGAAATCGTGGTGCTTGAAAAGACCCTTCAGGCATGGAGATAGAGCAGGAAAGAGAACTAAGAATGTAATTACCATTCTTGACTTGGATAAAGTGGACAAAAGCTGGATGAGAAACTTTCCAAAAGTAGCTAATTTTAATGCCACAGAAGCTAAAGAACGGGACAATTTAAAAATCAAATGTACTGGAGAGATTGGAGAGGGAGAGATTCAGAACAGACCATTGAATTGCTGATTGCAAATTTGTTTGTGATCCTTTAAGAACAGCAATTCATTAGAGATAAAAAACAAGATTGAAGTTAGTTCAAAGTAGATTGGGTGAGGAAGAAATTTTTCTAGCATACAAAGAAAAATTTATCACGAAATTCTGAAGTGAAGAAAACAAAATAGAATGGTATCATTAAGTGGTGCCAGGTTGTGTGAAAAGTGTTTTGTTTTGTCTTTTAAATTAGGGCATTGTTATACTTGCTTGCAAAGAAATATGAAGACGCATTTTGATTATGAAAAGAATCTGAAAATATTGTCTGTAAGGAGAAAAAAATTCATTGTTTAATAAATATCTTCTAAAAATTGTTGTGAGAATAATGCCATATAGCTTTAGAACTGAATTATACTTTTTCATCTAAGGAAGAAAAAAGAGGAGAAAAATTAAAGAAACAATTATATTATGATGAGATAGAAGCAAGGCAATATAAGTAAATATACTTTTAGTAGGTACTTTGTGTGGCTGCTATGGTTGTATTCTGAGGATATCATGATGAATAGGGTATAGCTCCTACAGAATTATAACAGATATTTGATGTATAATAAGAAATTTGACTGTCCCCTCTCTCTGGTTCCTGGGAGGGAGCCTCTAAATTTTTAGAATTTCTTGAATTATTTATAAGAGTGTCTCTTTTATTTATGAGCCCTTTAGTTCACATCTGAGTTTATGTGAAGCTATGAGATAACTTAGGATATGACCTGGTCACCAAAAAGACAAACCATATGATTAGAAAGTCAGATCTCTGAGCTATCCTAGCCTCTGGGGAGAAGAGGAGGGCTGGACATTGAGTTAAACCACTTGGCCAATGATTTCACCAAACTTCCCTGTCTAACGAAACCCCAATAAAGTCTCTAGACACGGAAACTCAGGGGAGCTTCCTGGTTGATGAGCACATTCATGTGCTGGGAAGCTGATGCACATTGATTTTTACAGAGAGAGGAAAAGCACATGGAACTTCAGCATTTATATTCTTCTTAGATCTTGCCCCATATGACTCTTTATTTGGCTGGTTTTAATATGATCATTTAAAATACAATTGTGATTGTAAGTATAGTGCTTTGTCTAGTCCTGTCAGTCACTGTAGTAAATTATCAAACCTGAGGGGGTCATCAAAGTCCCTGAATTTGTAACGGCTTGGTTAGAAGCATAGGTGTCATGGGAACCCCTGAAGTATGGCTAGTGTGAGGACTCAAGTGAGGGCAGTCTTATGAAGGACTGAGTTCTTAACTTGTGGTGTCTGTGCTAACTCTGGGTGGTTAAAGCCAGAATTGAATTGCAATACACTAGATGGGGTTGAAACAGAATAATATTTAATAATTACATAAATATTACCTAAATTTCATAAATGTTACCTAAACCTCAAATTTATCAGGGGAGTTAGAAACACTTACAACTAACCCTATATGGCATGAGAGAGAAAGGAACTAAAGTACTATGAGCTATGGATAATTTTTACTAAATGGTCAGAAAATGGTACAAAACATTACACAAAGAATACAAAAACTGATGTTGTCTTCCAAAATGAATACAGTTTCAATAAAGTGAAAAATTAAAGAAAGAAGCACCCTAACCAAGGAAAGCATAAATAATGATTAGAAGAATATCAAGAAATTGTAATTGAGAAAAGATCTCTAGAAATTTAGATATCCTGGGAGTTTGCAAAGTCTCCAAGTTGAAAAGTACTTAAGGATAAAGGAATGGTCAAAGTTGTTGAAATTACACAGAATAAGGACTGTGAGGAGAATTTTATTTACTCTTCTTGGCCTCAGTTTCACCGATAAACCAATAATTCAGCAACCCTTTATATTTTAATAGAAAACTTTATTTATTTTGACAAGAGTAAAACATGCTGCTGACATGCAGCCATTGCTTGATAAGTTAAGATGATTCTAATAGTGCAGAGACAGTTTCAGCATACAGTTGACTTTGAAATTATTATTTTTGCTGCCCTAAACTGATAATCTAATATGCCTGGTGTTAGTACTGTGGACTTAATTACTTAATTATACCCTTAATTCTGAGCTTTCTAATGTAAACTAGAAACTTGTCATTTCATTTATTTTTTCTTTACATGATGATTTTTGTTACTGTTCTTTTTAATTTAATTATGACCTTCAAATAGTAGACAACAGTTATAGCCTATAGACTAAATAGAGATACACAATTCAATTAATAAGGGTGATTCTATATGTGCAGTAAGTCAGAGAATAATTATGGGAATTCATCCATTGAATTCCTTGTATTTCAGCTACAAGAATGTCTACTATAATTATATGATACAGTATTACTTCATTCAAAATTTTAATACCACTTAGATTTCACAGATTATGTTGAATCTCATTTTAATCTAAAGATTTAAATATTAGAAAATATGAAAAAAAGATAATTTAAGAAAAAGTAACGCCTAAAACCAGAAATGAGTATATATATATATTTTTCCAAAAATTCTGTTATATAGATATGGAAGGAACATATTCAATATTGGCTTATCTAGATGGGCTTACTAGTTTAGCCATATGGCATTTTATGGAGAAATTATAAATATAAACCAGTTTAGTTCATATCTTTGGCTACATAGGCCTATATAGTTTATATTACAGTTGCTCTAGAAGTTCTCTTATGCCTGTTTTAAAATATTCTTCCATAATCTTTCAACACTTGCTATAATTATTTGACATTTTTAGAGGACTTAATGTATTGGGTCCTCATTTAGCAATACAAAATATTTCAGAGATTTACTTACTAGAACAGAATGAGAGACGAAAAACTGTCTAGGTTTTAGTTAATACCCTAAGTAGAGGAGCTGTATGGGTTGAGGTAATATCCAAAAGATTTGATGACATAGACATGCTTCTGGCAGTTATCAATGTTTAGTGATACAGCAAGATGGAACAGAATGGTAGGTGCATCTAAGTAATCAATGATCGACATGAGCTAAGTGAGAGGAAGTCATTCCTAAGAGTCTTCATAAATAAATAGCAGGGTGTCCAGGAGTGGGTGGGATGTAGAGAAGATGTGATTCAGCCTTCATAAAGGAGTGTGATGGTGGAGGTATCTAGGAAGATTCCATGGTCCTAGGCAGGGGCACGAGTCAGATTGACCAGTTCCTAAGTATGACTAGGTGGTGTGACCTGTAACACTGCAAACAAGAGTTAAGACTGATGGAAATATGAATTGTTGAAACTTGAATGATCCATTTTCAGGAAATACTGAAACTCATGGCATATTTCTGTTGGATTAGATACCAGCTCTGAAGTTGGAGAAAGACAATTATGATTGCTACCAAGATACTGTATCTGGGGAACTTAAGCCAGGCTTACTGGATATAGGGTTCCTTATACTCTTCCTGCCTGTGGCATAATTGGCTCAAAAACCACCATGGACCTTGAAATGTAGATGGTCACCATTTGTAATCTTAACTTAAAGAAACTGTAAAATAAAAGCCAGTGCAAAACACATAGAGGCTGACTTCTTTTCTTACATAGATGAGACAGATTATTTTATATTTAGAATGAAATGTGTGAGTCTTCTGGTTGATGACTGAATAAAATAGATATGGTGACTAGATTTGTGATTGACTTGAATGCTAATCTTCTACCAAATAAGTTGCATTACATTACAACAGAAAAACATGAAAGGTCATGTTTGATGAAAGTCAGCTTTGAGAAGAAACCACAGTTCATGAATAATAACATTCAATAAAGGAAAATATAAATCACAGAAATGTTATCAGGAGAGGAAAGTGAGCATCAGTGTTAGATATGGTAGTCTATTAACTGATGTAATGGAAATGAAGAACTTCCTGGTGAAAAATCTATAAAAAAGGTGGGCCAGCTGTTCCTAAGCCATCTGTCTTTTAAATTCAACTCAGTGAGGCTGAAAGGACAGTGATTTTTTAAGCTAAATATGCAAATTTATTTAACAAATTTTAAGAAAATCCAAGGTACTTCATTTAATTTCACATTCCTTATTGGTGTTGATTAGTATTTATCAACTTTCATATATGGGCTAGTAAATTCGTCCCTTGACTATTTTTGAAAAAAATCATTCACATTCCATAGTGATTAAATTTCCCATACTTTTTCTGAGTTTTGAAATACAACACATATATTAAAGGTGCGTAAAATAAAAATGTCCAACTTCAT
The DNA here is from genome assembly GCF_020740605.2 of Lemur catta. Taxonomy (NCBI): domain Eukaryota; kingdom Metazoa; phylum Chordata; class Mammalia; order Primates; family Lemuridae; genus Lemur; species Lemur catta. The sequence continues at coordinate 67,866,309 of NC_059135.1, forward strand.
TACTTAATATAGTGTAAATAACAGTATACTCACCACGTGGGCCAAGAAATAGGATATTACTGGCACCTCAGAACCCCCTTCCTCTGTCCTGTATGCCTTCCTTATCACAGGGTCCTCCTTACTCCATAAAGCTTATCACTCTTCTGAATTTTGTGGTTCAAAAAATTTGCTTTGCTCTTGTTTAGTTATTGTGTTTCATTACCTAAGGGAAACCCTACTGTTAGTTTTGCCCATTTTTAAGCTTTCATTAAAAGGAACTATGAAGTATATATACTTTTCTGTCTATCTTCTATACGCAAATGCTGAAATGAAAAGTTTACTCAGGGATTCAGCAGCAGGTTTGAGCAGGCACAAAGAAAGACTTGTTGAATGTGAAGATAGGGTAATTGAAATTATCTAATCTGAGGACTGTAGAGAAAAAAAGAGTAAAGAAAAATGAACAGAGTCTAAGGGACCTAAGGGACACCATCAACAACACCAAAATACACATTGTGTAAGTCCCAGAAGAAGAGACTGAGAATGAGCAGGAAAAGCATATATAAAGAAATGCTTGCTAAAAAATGTTCTAAATTTGAAGACAGCGTGAATCTATACATCCAAGAATCACAATAAATTCAAGGTAGATAAACTCAAAGAGATCTATACTAAGAAATAATATAACCAAATTGTACAAAGTGAAAAGCAAAGAAAGCCCAGCACCGGATGGCTTTCCCTGGTGAATTCTATCAAATATTTAGAGAAGAATTAACATCAATCCTACTGAAACTCTTCCAAAAAATAGACTAGAAGGGCACACTTCCTGACACATTCTATGAGGCCAACATGGCTACTGAAGCCAGACAAAGTTATCACAAGAGAAGAAAATTACAGATTAATATACCTTATGAATATAGATGCAAAAAAATACTCAGCAGAACACTAGCAAACTTAATCAAACAGCACATTGTGGGCTGGGCTTGGTGGCTCACATCTGTAATCCTAGCACTCTGGGAGGCTGAGGCAGGAGGATTCCTTGAGCTCAAGAGTTAGAGACCAGCCTGAGCAAGAGTGAGGCCCTGTCTCTACCAAAAATAGAAAAATAAGCCAGGTGTCATGGTGCATGCCTGTAGAAGCAGCTACTTGGGAGGCTGAAGCAGGCGGATCACTTGAGCCCAGGAGTTTGACGTTGCTGTGAGTTAGGCTGATGCTATGAAACTCTAGCCAGGGTGACACAGTGAGACTCTGTCTCAAAAAAAAAAAAAAAAAAAAAAGAAAGAAAGAAAGAAAAGAAAAGAAATAAAAAAACCCAGTACATTTTAATGATTATATGCCATGACCAAGTCTCAGGCATGCAAAGTTGGTTAAGCATAAGAAATCAATCAATGTTATACACCACATTCATAGAATGAAGAAACATGTGTGTGCATACACACACACACACACACACACAGATCATCTCAATATATGCAGAAAAGCATCTGACAAAATTCGACATTCTTTTATGATAAAAAAACACTTAGCAAACTAGGAATAGAAGGTAACTTACTATTTTGAAGGGCATTTACCAAAATCCTATCATACTCACCAGTGAAAGGCTGAAAGCCTTCCCCTAAGATCAGAAACAAGACAAGATGCCCACTTTCCCCACTGCTATTCAACTTTGTATTGGAAGTCCTAGCCAAAACTATTAGGGAATTGTGTAAACACCAACACAATCATGATATAGAATATTTCCATCACCCCTGAAATTCCCTTGTGCCCTTTTATAATCAATCTATTACCACCACAGTCATCTCCTGACAACCACTGATTTATTTTCTGCCCTTCAATTTTGCATTTCCTAGAATGTCATATAAATTGAATCATATAGGACTTAGCCTTTGAGTTTGGTGTTAACACTTAGCATAATGTATTTGAGATTCATCTACATCATTATCCATATCAGTGATTTGTTTCTCTTTATTGTAAAGTAGCATTTGATTGTATAAATATGCCACAGCTTATTTACCCATTAAGCAATTGAAGGACAAATGTTGTTCCAGGTTTTGATGATTATTAAGAGAACCATTTTAAATGTTTGCCTACAGATACAGTAGTCCCCCCTTATCCAAGAGGGATACATTCCTAGACCCCCAGTGGATGCCCAAAATCTTGCATAGTACCAAACCCTATATATAGATCATATTTTTCCCTATATACATACCTAAGATAAAGTTTAATTTTTAAATTAGGTATAGTTAGAGATTAACAATGCTACCTAATAATAAGATGGAACAATTATATCAACATACTGTAACAAGATGTAAATGTAGTCTCTCTCTCTTCCTCTCTCAAAATATCTTATTGTACTGTACTCACCCTTCTTGTAAAGATGTGAGAAGATAAAATGCCTACATGACGAGATGCAGTGAAGTGAATGATATAGACATTGTGACATAGTGCTATGTTGCTACTGACCTTTTGATTTTAGGTAACTGAAACCACAGAAAGAGAAACTGAGGATAAGGGGAAACTATTGTACTTTGTGTGGACATATGCATGATTTAATCTATTTCTTCTTAAGTGAGCGTTGGTAATTTGTTTCTTTAGAGAATTAGTCTCTTTCACCTACGTTATCAAATTTATAAACATAAAGTTGTTCATAATGTTCTCTTATCTATTTTATTTTTATGCACATCTATTTGTTCCGTAAGCATTGTAAACATTTATTTAGAGTATTTTTTCAGACTGTTTGATAATTAAATTCATTTAGCCTAAATTGTTTTCTTTGCTGTGTTTCTCAGCATTAGATTTCTTTGTGTCACTTGGAATTTTGATCGGCTGGATAGTATTGAGGAAGGTTTTCAGTAGTTGCCCACTCATTCACCCCTAACAGCTCAGGTGGTTTTGTGTTCTTTTACCATTCCCCTGGGGACACCAGCGCAGAACTCTATCTCATCTTGACGACTTGGGCCTTTTGCATCTCCACGAATTTAGAAATCTTGAAACAGCAACCAGACACATTGTAGTTTTAATTCCTTGTTGCATTGTTGTACATCCTTCTACTACTGTGATGCCATACTTTCTTCTACTACTCTGATAGCAGAACCCCAAGAAGTGGCTGGTAACAGCTTTTTCTCTACTTCCTTTTATGGACTAGAGACTCCCTAAGCATCCTGTCTTTGGAGACTGAATTTGACCTTCCACTTTGAAAGGAACAATTTTTTTTTTTTTTTTTATTTCAGCTCATCATGGGGGTACATAAGTTCAGGTCATATACATTGTCCATGTCCCACCCATCCCCCCGAGTCAGAGTCCCAAGCGCATTCATTCTCATTCTCCAGACAGTGCGCCTGGCACTCATCATGTAGTCATACCTCCATCCCCTCCCCCCTCCCACCTCCCCGGGTCTGCACCTTCAAGCATGACCATTCCCCAGAGGGTGTGCAACGCACTCGTCATGTAGGCATACACCCATCCCCTCCCCCCACCCCCCATCCCAGTCTGATATCCAATTGGTATCCTTCCCTGATGTACATTTAGGTGATGATCAGGGAAACCAGTTTTCTGGTGAGTACATGTGATGCTTGTTTTTCCATTCTTTGGATACTTCACTTAATATAATGGGTTCCAGCTCTCTCCAGGAGAACCAAAGAGATGTCATATCATCATTATTTCTTATAGCTGAGTAGTACTCCATGGTATACATATACCACAGTTTACTAATCCATTCGTGGATTGATGGGCACTTGGGTTGCTTCCACATCTTTGCGATTGTGAATTGTGCTGCTACAAACATTCAGGTACAGGTGTCTTTGTTAAAGAATGACTTTTGTTCTTCTGGGTATATGCCCAATAATGGGATTGCTGGATCAAATGGTAGGTCTACTTGAATCTGTTTAAGGTATCTCTATATTGCTTTCCATAGGGGTTGCACTAGTTTGCATTCCCACCAGCAGTGTATGAGTGTTCCTGTCTCTCCGCATCCACGCCAACATGTGTTGTTTTGGGATTTTTTGATAAAGGCCATTCTCACCAGAGTTAAGTGGTATCTCATTGTGGTTTTGATTTGCATTTCCCTGATGATTAGGGATGTTGAGCATTTTTTGATATGTTTTTTGGCCATTCTTATGTCTTCTTTTCAAAAATTTCTATTCATGTCCTTTGCCCATTTTTTGATAGGATTGTTTGATTTTTTCTTGCTGATTTTCCTGAGTTCTAAATAGATTCTTGTTATCAGTCTTTTATCTGATGTGTAGTATGTGAAAATTTTTTCCCATTCTGTAGGCTGTCTGTTTATTTTCATGACTGTTTCTCTGGCTGTGCAGAAGCTTTTTAATTTAATCAGGTCCCATTCGTTTATTTTTGTTGTTGCTGCGATTGCCTTAGAGGTTTTCTTCATAAACTCTTTGCCTAGACCAATGTCTGTGAGAGTCTTTCCTACATTTTCTTCTAGAATTCTAATCATTTCCCATTTAAGATTTAAATCTGTTATCCACCGTGATTTGATTTTTGTGAGAGGTGAAATCTGTGGGTCCTGTTTCAGTCTTCTACATGTGGCTATCCAGTTTTCCCAGCACCATTTATTGAATAGGGACTCTTGTCCCCAGAGTATGTTTTTGTCTATTTTGTCAAAGATTAGATGGTTATATGAGGATGGTTTTATATTTGGGTTTTCTGTTCTGTTCCACTGGTCTGTGTCCCTGCCCTTGTGCCAATACCAAGCAGTTTTAAGCACCACAGCTTTGTAGTATAGTTTGAAGTCTGGCAAATCAATACCTCCCATTTTGTTTTTATTGCTTAAGATTGCTTTTGCTATATGGGGTCTTCTCTGATTCCATACAAAGTGTATAATTATTTTTTCTAAATCTGTGAAAAATGATGTTGGTATTTTAATAGGAATTGCATTGAATCTATAGATTACTTTGGGTAGTATAGACATTTTAACGATGTTAATTCTTCCAATCCATGAGCATGGTATGGATTTCCACTTATTTACGTGTTCTGCAATTTCCTTCCTTAGCGTTTCATAGTTCTCTTTATAGAGGTCCTTTACCTCTTTAGTTAAATATATTCCTAGATATTTTATTTTCTTTGTTGCTATTTTGAAAGGTATTGAGTCCTTAATTTGGTTCTCCGATTGAATGGTATTGGCATATATGAATGCCTCTGATTTGTGTGTATTGACTTTGTAACCTGAGACATTACTGAATTCGTTAATTAATTCCAGGAGTCTCTTGGTTGAGTCCTTGGGGTTTTCCAGATACAACATCATGTCATCAGCGAAGAGTGAGAGTTTGATCTCTTCTGTCCCTATTTGGACACCTTTGATTCTGCTCTCTTGTCTGATAGCTCTCGCAAGGACTTCCAATACTATGTTGAAAAGTAATGGGGACAGTGGGCAGCCTTGTCTGGTTCCAGTTCTGAGTGGGAATGCTTTCAATTTTTCCCCATTCAGTATGATGTTGGCTGTGGGTTTGTCATATATGGCTTGTATTATTTTTAGGTAGGTCCCATTTATGCCTATGTTGTTAAGTGTTTTTATCATAAAAGGGTGTTGAATTTTGTCAAATGCTTTTTCTGCATCTATTGAGAGGATCATATGGTCTTTATTTTTGCTTCTATTTATGTGGTTAATTACATTTATAGATTTTCGTATGTTGAACCACCCCTGCATCTCTGGGATGAAGCCTACTTGGTCGTGATGAATTATTTTTTTAATCAGCACTTGGATACGATTTGCTAGGATTTTATTGAGAATTTTTGCATCTACATTCATGAGAGAAATTGGTCTGTAGTTTTCTTTTTTTGTTGCATCCTTTCCTGGTTTTGGTATCAATGTTATATTGGCTTGGTAGAATGTGTTGGGGAGAATTCCATCCTTCTCAATATTGAAGAATAGTTTATGTAGGATGGGCACCAGTTCATCTTTGTATGTATGGTAAAATTCAGGTGTGAACCCATCTGGACCAGGGCTTTTCTTTTTCGGAAGGTTTTTTATTGCTGTTTCAATTTCAGTTCTTGATATTGGTCTATTCAGGAATTCTATTTCTTCCTGATTGAGCTTGGGAAGGCTGTGTGTTTCTAAAAATTTGTCCATTTCCTCCTCATTTTCCAATTTGTGTGCATAAAGATTTTTGTAATATTCATAGATAATGTCATGTATCTCTGTGGCTTCGGTTGTGATTTCTCCTTTCATGTTCCTGATGGAAGTTATTAAAGATTTTTCTTTTCTGCTCTTGGTTAGTCTAGCCAGTGGTGTGTCTATTTTATTTATCTTTTCAAAGAACCAACTTTTTGTTTTATTAATTTCCCTTATAGTATTTTTGTTGTCCTTTTCATTTAATTCTGATTTGATCTTAATAATTTCTCGCCTTCTGCTGGGTTTGGGGTCAGTCTGTTCTTCTTTCTCCAGCTCTTTGAGTCTATTCATTAAGTTGTCTATTTGTAAGTTGTCTGTCTTTTTGAAATAGGCATTTATGGAAATGAATTTTCCTCTCAGGACTGCTTTAGCTGCATCCCATAGATTTTGATAAGTTGTGTCACCTTTGTCATTTAATTCAAAGAATGTTTTGATTTCTGACTTAATTTCTTCCTTTACAAAATTGTTATTCAGGAGAAGGTTGTTTAGCTTCCATGACTTTGAGTAGGAATGAGAGTTCCTGTTAGGGTTTATTATTATTTTTATTCCATTGTGATCTGAGAAGATGCAGGGTATGATTTCTATTTTTTTAATTTTTTTAAGACTTGCTTTATGACCTAGGATATGGTCAATCTTAGAGAATGTCCCGTGAGCTGATGAGAAGAATGTATATTCAGTGGATTTCGGGTAGAATGTCCTGTAGATGTCAGTCAGGCCCATTTGTTCTAGCATTCTGTTTAAGTCTACTATGTCTTTGCTTATTTTCTGCTTGGAGGATCTGTCCTGTGCTGTCAGTGGGGTGTTAAGTCTCCAACTATTAAAGTGTTGTTGTCTATCATTTGGGTTAGATCGAGTAGGATTTGCTTTATGAATCTGGGTGTGCCTAGATTGGGTGCATATATATTAGGTATGGTTATGTCTTCTTGTTGAATTGTGCCTTTCACCAGTATGTAGTAACCGTCTTTGTCTTTTATTACTTTTGTTGGTTTAAAGACTAAGTTATTGGAAATTAAAACTGCCACACCAGTTTTCTTTTGGCTACCATTTGCTTGAAATATCAAGTTCCATCCTTTTATTTTCAGTCTAAATGCATCTTTGCCAGTTAAGTGAGTTTCCTGAAGGCAGCAGATACTTGGTTTGTGTTTTTTTAAACATTGGCCCAGTCTATGTCTCTTGAGTGGGGAATTCAGTCCATTGACATTTAGTGAGAGAACTGATAATTGGGACAGATTTCTGTTTATCTTATTGGGTAGAACTTCATTGCTATGTTTTCTCTCTTGAGCCATTGTGGTGGCTAGAATTTGATCTTTAGCTCTTGGGTGGTTTTACATTCGTGGGTCTTTGTTGTGATGATCCGTGTGTAACTCTCTTTTGAGTATTTCTTGGAGGGGTGGTCTTGTCTTGGTGAATTCCCTCAGTCCTTGTTTATCTGAGAATGTCTTAATTTCTCCTTCATATAGAAAGCTTAGCTTAGCTGGGTACAAGATTCTAGGCTGGGCATTATTCTGTTTCAGAAGAGTGAGAATGGGGCCCCAACTTCTTCTTGCTTGTAAAGTTTCAGTTGAGAAATCTGGCGTAATTCTAATGGGTCTCCCTTTGTATGTTACTTGTTTCTTTCTCCTTACAGCTCGAAGAAGGGTCTCTTTAGTGGATATTTTGGTCAGTCTGACGACTACGTGGCGTGGTGTTTTCCTATTTGCTATGAATCTACCAGGGGTTCTTTGAGCTTCTTGAACCTGTATATCTAAAGTTTTAGCAAGGCCTGGGAAATTTTCTTCTATTATGTCTTCAAATAGTTTATCCAGCCCTTGTTTGTTATCTTCTTCACCTTCAGGGATGCCTATAACTCTCACGTTAGGTTTCTTCACATAATCCCACATTTCTTGAAGACTCTGATCTTTTTTCTTATTTCTTTGCTCTATCTCTGTGACTGTCTTATTTAATTGGAAAGAGTTATCTTCGATCTATGAGATTCTGTCTTCTATTTGATCTACCCTGTTCTTGAGACTTTCTACTGTGTTTTGTAGCTCCCTGAATAAATCCCTCATTTCTAGGAGTTCAGTTTGGTTTTTCTTCAATATTTCTATTTCTTCAGTGAATTTTTCTTCCAAATCCTGGAATTTTTTTGTGGTTTCTTTGCATTGGATATCAATTTTTTCTTGTATATCATTCAGCTTATTTATAACCCAAGACTGAAATTCTTCTGGTAACATGTTGGTATTCTGAAATTGGCTTGTGCCAATTGGAGGAGAGTTGGTATTTCTCTTTGGGGGCGAGGTTTCTGTTTGTTTTTTTGTGCTCCCCATATTTTTCCGCTGAGCCCTTCCCATCTGGCTCGATCGTTAGATCTTTTCTCATAGCTTTAGTCTAGTTAACAGCACGTCTTGTACTCTGTTCTTAGGCTGTGAAACAGTCTAGGTATGTTGCTTCCTTTGTCTATAGGGGGAGACTGTTGTGTGTTGTTTAGAGTTTTTTTCTATCTCAGTTGGGGGACTGCTTCTGATGGGTCCACCCCCAGAGGGTTGGCTTGACCTAAGACCAGTTTGGCAAGTTAAATCACTGTGTTGTGGACTTTCAGTTAGTAGGCAGGATTCACACTATTTGCAAGCAGAAAGCCTCTTCTCCGTCTCACACCCCCCCCCCCCCCCGTCTTTTAGTTCTTCCTCTGGATGTGTGGTTTCTGTCTCTTTCTGCAGGAAAGACACTGGCTAGGCGGAGGAGGGAGTGCCCTCACTCACTCAGTGCCCCAGCTGCTGCAGCTCCCACGGGCAAAGGTCTACACTGTCCCAGTGTTCCCAAGGTCCGGGCTCCACATTCTTGCGTCTGGGGAAGCACTCAGTGTTCACACCTGGGAAGGGGACCTGGAGAGGGTCTATGGATCAGGGGATGGAGCCTCCTGGGGAGCCGCCTGGCACCCTATGGCTCTGCAGCAGTTAGACCTTGGCCCGCACAATTGCTGCTGCCCACCCGCAGATCACTGGTACTGGGGGGCAATTTTCAGGGTCCGATAGGAATCAGAGCTGGGGGTCTGGAGCACTCAGGAGTATACAGTAGCTCCTGGGCTGGAGGGCCACCGAAAAGGAGAAAAGAAAAAGAAAGGAAAAAAAAAAAAAGAAAGAGAAACAATATGAATAACAAGAAGAAGAAAGAGAAAACAAGAAAGAAAAGAGAAAGAAAGAAAGAGAGAGATTAAAAGAAAAAAAAAATCCCGCTTTAATATTTCACGCTCGCGGCCCCTCGCCTCGGAGCAGGTCCGCGTCTGTCCCTTTAAGAGATAGGGCACCGCGGAGACCCGCCAGAGTCCAAGGCCCTTTCCACTTAGCTGTGGGAACCGAGATGGCGACCGCACGTCCGCCGGCCTCAGGCGCCGGGGGAGAGCGTTCAGAGCTCGGCAGGCGCCAGGGCCCACAGTGGCTCCCCGGCCGGAAAGCCGCCGTAGGGGAAGAAAAGAGCAAAAAAGTCCCGCTTTAATATTTCACGCTCGCGGCCCCTCGCCTCGGTGCAGGCCCGCGTCTGTCCCTTTAAGAGATAGCGCACCAAGGAGACCCGCCCGAGTCCAAGCTCTCGCCCGCCTATGTCACCTGTCCTCGGAGCTCCACGTCTCCCGCGGTGATTCTGCACCAATTTCAGCCAGATCCCTGACCGAGTGGATGTGGGGGTCAGTGGGGAGATCAAGCCGCTCTGCTGTGGGGCTGAACCCGCCCCACTCGCCGGTGAGGCAGGCACGGCCGTCCCGCACTCCGCTGTCTGTTTTCCGTCCCGCACTCTCCAAATTATCTCGGTCTGATTTCCCACTCGCCTCTGTTTTTTCTTGTTCCCTGTGTCCCACGGTGATTCTCCGTGGGTTCACCCCACCATTCCTGTGGAGGAGCAATCCTCTAGCGTTGTGGCAGGTCCAGATCCATGCCTTCCTTTCCGGGAGCACAAATCCAGGAGGTCACCTCCACTCCGCCATCTTGCCCCACCTCCGAAAGGAACAATTTTTTCCACATTATCCCTCAGGAACTAAACTTCTGGCCACTCCCGTTTCTACCTAGACACAGAGCTGAGCAGACAGCAGGATCAGCAGTCCCCACAGATCATTTGTGTAAAAGAATTTGTTCAGTTTCAGGCACATGGAGATATTTAGCTTTCTTTGTGAATACAGTCACATATTTCTAATGTTGCCTTTATCTGTTATCTGTGTCTGTAGGAAAGAAAGGAGTTGCTTCAAAGTATCTTTCAGAGCCATCCACATCAGAAGTTCAACTTCTGTTTTTATCAAAAGGTTCTAGCTACAAATTTTGTTAAATTGAGATGTTTCTGGAAATGTGGTTACAAATGTAGCAGAATAACATAAGGCAACTTAGATGCTATTCAGACTGTGCACATAGGCTAAAAATGTAAATAAAAAAGTTCACTGCTAGAAAGGGGAAATACTATTAAACAAATGAATTTACTTTAAAAATAAATATTCATGACATCACTTAGGCAAATTAGAATCTCTAAAAGTAATTATATTGATCAATTTGAATAAAACCATTTAGAAAATGTTCTAAAAGAAAGAATTGTTGAAGAATCAGAAAACTGTGAGAACAAAAGGGGATATGAGGCCATATAGAAATCATGCTTTTGTTTCGCAAAGAAAACTTTAACAATACGGATAGTGAACTAGACATAAGATAAAATTTCAATTCCATTAAACTAATATATTTATGAATCCAGCCTCATGTGAATTCACTGTCCTTGTTTAGAGTTTTATAGACCTTGTCCTTTGTGAAAGTATTTATGTCAGTGTTGTAGCATTAGGGTACATTTCATCTTTTATACATAAAATATTTGAAGGAAAAATAAGCACTTATTTTTACTTAGTTTCTGGATTTGACTCAATAGAAAGTTTTATTTAACATCTTAAAAGAAAACACACGTTTTTCGGTAGGTTAACAGGAGTCTAAATATTGAATTTTTGCTAACTATTCTTTTTCATTGTTTCATTTAATCTTTTTTATTCAGAGTATTACTGGGGTACATACATTTTAGTTACATAAATTGTTTTTATACTATTTGAGTCAAAATTATGTGTGCCCATCATCCTCCAGACAGTGTGCATTGTACCCATTAGGTGTGAATTTACCCATCCCCTCCTGCCCCCTCCCACCTGCTTGATTTCCAATGAATGTTATTTCCATATGTGCACATAAGTGTTGATCAGTTAGTTCTAACTATTCTTTATTCTTTCATTTTTCTTTGCCTCTTTCTGTTATCGTTATAGGGGTATTTTCAAAAACTACTGCAAAGGCATCTAAGCTTCAGAAAATATGGCAAAACCTTGTAAGTACAATAAATTAGGATATAATTTATTTTAAAATGTAGTTTGATGTAAAATTTCTATAATTTTTAAAACTTTGATTACTGTAAATTCATACTATGCATTTTTATCTCTTTATAGCCTGGGAACTGGGCAGTTCTCTACCAGTCCTTACTGTTCCACTTAACCTGCTGCTGCTCTCAGTCAAAATATTTAAACTTTCTGGTTCACAGTTCTCTCAACTATATATGGATAATATTTATCTCAAATGATAGTAAAGGCTATTTTAAATAGGGTAAAACACATTGGAAGGTTCAGGAAATGGAAATGGACTCTAAAAACATACAAAACACATGGTTTTATAACAAGTATAGCGGACTTTCTGTGCAGAATCTGAACTAGCTTCCCTGGGTTCAAGTCCTGGCTGAAACTATTAGTTACCTGCTTTTGGCCAAGTTATTTCATCTTTTGGTTACTAAATTCCCTTTTCTGGAAAATGAGAATAACAACCAAGTGCTGCCTTATATAGTGGTTGTAAGAAGTAAGAGAGCTAGTGAGCATATGGTGCAATATCTGGGAGGTAGTAAGTGCTCTAGAAATGTTGATTTTATTATTATTAATATCTTGCATCCTTGAAATCACTGAGCATGGAGTCAGGATTTTTTGAGCTTCCTACCTATTCTAAGACTGACATTACATTTCTTAAATACGATATTGCTCCCCTGGACTACTCTAAATTACCTTGCATTATGAAAAATGTTATATAGCCAGATGAAGAGAGAGAAAAGCAGGACCAAAATAAAAGAAATTCAGTCTAGGACAGCCTATATTTCATCCTAGATGACAGAGATATATGGAAAACAGCATAGCTCACGGTTATAGATTGACACTAAAGAGCTACAGACTAATATAGTTGAGACTCAGGTGTGTTGTTATTTGCTGAGGCAGATCATGAATCCTGAAAATGCTGAATAAAAAAAGTTAATATTTACTTTTTGAATAAATGTTAGAAATTTAGGCTTAAGTTTAAACTTGTAAGTGTGGTGTGTAAATTTTGGATGTTCCAAATGCTTTACGATATTAAATTTTTATTATTGTTTGTTCAAAGATTAACAATTATACACATTTGTAAAAGAAATAAGGCAAACAACACGAACAGTCTCTGTGATGATAAATTGCTGAAGTTCGTCATCCAACTGAAAAAACATTCTGATATACAATCTCTTGTGCATGAATTCTAATAATTTATGAATTGCCACTACAAGCATACATTTGTTATAATCTGCAGATTAATAACCTTACTTCTTTTAAAATTGTGAAATCAATGAAATAAAAAAATCAGTTTTATTTTCCCTGACTTATGAAGTGACATTAAAATTTATGTAATTCCACACCTAACATTAAAAGGTTTCAAAACAGTAATAAACTAATTTAAAAGTAAATTTAAAACTTAAAAATGGGATGCCTAAGATGTAAGACATTATGTTAATTCTCAATGAGAGAAATATTCCTTTATCTTCAAAATAAAAAAAGAGTAAGGAAGTAAATCCTACGTGAAGACAGCTAAGTTCATGTGCACACAATTCTGACATTCTGAATAATTTCGAAAACTTTATCATAGTCAAGAGTTGTGAATTCATGAAAGGGAAGTCAAATGTTTACTCCTAAAATTGGTTCCAGTTGATATTTTCTGATATTTCTCTGGCCCACCTGTTTAAACAAGGTACAGATCAAGTTCTTCGGGAAAAAAAAATGATTTTTCTAATAGCTTTAAAATTCCTAACCTATGAAGTATGCTAGAGAATGAAAACAAGTTTTTCTGAGAATAACAAGATGTGAGAACTAAAGAAACAAATGCCATTAACAAGACAACTCTAGTATTATATTTAGTAATGTGTATGAAGGATGTTAAATAAAATTATGTGTTTTGTGCTATCCTAGAGTAATAATAATGATAATATCAAGATGGCAGCAGCAACCTAAGCCACCATTAATTGCATACATCTTGTATGTCAGGTATTTTACATGCATTATCTCATTTAATAGTGGCAATAACTCTGTGAGTGTGGGAATGAGAGATTTGAGGAAAAAAAGAGTTAAGCAATTTTCCAATTGTCACAAAGATAGAAAGTGGCATAACAAGGATTTGAACCTAAGGAATATGATTTCAGAGTCTTCATCTCTCATGTACTACCTTCAAAAGAGTGATTACATTTTCTTCAGGAACTAACTTTAAATAAAATAATAGGGCCTCCTGATTTGGCCTAACTTGAATTGTTGACAAGTGTAAACCTTCCAGGGTATCATTTTCCTTCAAACTTTATTGCATATTTTAAAGACAGAGAATGCAAATTGGGAGGCTAGTCTGGTGGCAACAATATAGATTTAAAATTTGACAGACCTGCATTTATATCTTGCAACTATCTTTTATATGTTGTATAACTCTAGGAAAGCCTCATACCATCTTTGAACCTCAATTTTTTCATAAGTAAAATGGAGCAATTCAAACCTATTTCATACTATTGTCAATAGTAATGAAGTAATAAGAGTATCTGTAAAGTACTGAGCACAGTGCCATAGCAGGTGGTCAGTAAATAGTAACTTCTATTGTTGTTTTTATGCTTATTAGCCCCATATAAAATGATAATTTCCTTCCACCCACTTAAAAAATCCTACTTAGAGTTCAGATGCTGTAATTTACAATCTCAGCTTAAATACACTGATCTTGGGGCAGGCTTTTAGGAATTATATTAGACAAAAAAATTTTCTTTGAATATTGTGTTTTGGAAAGCCACTTGTCTCATATCACAGGAATATGCTATAATAGTAAGTAAATAATCCATTTGAGTCCAAATCAAATGCATTGTCTAGTTGAACATGTTTCAAACTATTCCACTTGTGACTAAGCTACTTGAGAATTCTGCAAAACTCAAAATTCATTTCATGGTGAAAAACAAATTATAACAATAAATTATTTTTATATTACTTAGGAAGGAAGATAATATATAATATGCTAGGTGGCATGTGATCATAGAGAATATATATGAATTATAAACTGTGAAGTATTCAGTGATTCACTCAATATATATGGCTAACATGATCAAGTGGTAATTGAGGAGTATATATTCTGCTAGGATAAGAATTGTGTCTTCTTGGTAACAGAAGAGATTTTAAATGTGTTGGCATGTTGGACTTCTTGAATACAATAATATCCTCAGAACTTCCAGAAATTCCACTTGAGAAATATACTTAATAGCATAATATGTGAAAAACAGATTTTGAAAGACATGGCTACTTTTCATAAAAATTATAATGCTTTTCTTGAATTGATTTTAATGTGATAGCTTAAGCTCATTTCTTAGCCTATATTTTATACAAAGTTGATAATCTAGGACTTAAAATGCTGTAGCCATAAGGAAGATAAGAGATTGAAACATATATTTGAGTTTACAATTTGGTTTTAATGAAATCATCTGGCTGAATGTAAAAGCAACATCTGCATCCTTGTCTTCTGCAGGAAGCTGTGGTTAATTTTCGTGCAGAACAAAGAATAGAGTAATTAAGAGTGTTTGATGAGTTTTTTAAAGATATTTTCACTTGCAAAAAAAGAACATATAGTTCTCTGATCAGATGTTGGGCAAACCTGACTTAATATCTGTGATTTTCTGCACAATAGTAAAACAACAGAAAGGAGATTGTTTTCCATGGTATTCCAAATCAGTGCAATTATCATTGCCTTCTTAAATTTCATATAAATTACTTTTGTGATGGTATTTAATATTTTGAATACTCATTTTTATATACATACTTAAAACGTACAGATCCTCATTAACCTATTATTAGTTATCACAGGTGGACTTGGTCAAAACCAGATTTTCTCAACCTTGGCAGCTTTGACATTTGGGGCTGGGTAATCTTTTGTTGATGGGGGCCATCCACCAACATTAGTTTGTGGGATGTTTAGCAGCCATCCAGGCCTCCACCCACTAGATGACAGGAGCTACCCACTGGGTGGCAGTAGCAACTCCTGTCTCCCCAGTTGTGACACTCAAAGCTTCTGTTCTGGAAAAAGTCAAATGTCCCCTAGGGGCCAAAATCATACCAAATAGAGAACCAAAGCTAAATTAAAGATTCAACTTTTACATTTTCAAATTTATCATTTATTTGTTCATTTGTTGAGAATATATTCTATAACAAACATGGCCCAATACTTTTTTGATTGAGAAAGAACTAATCACTGCTTATGTTGAAGTAGGTGCCTAATAAACCTAATTTCATGAACCTATAAATCCTTCTGGGTCAAAGACATATCCAAATTTTTTAACTTTAAACTTTCTGTACCTTCTTTAGTGTGGTGATAGAATTCATTTTTAATTTAGTTAAGTTTACTTTTTACTTTTTATATTATAATATATTCCATTTTAGGTTCTGACTACACCCACCCTAATTGGTTTTAATGACTTATTTATCAGAAGATATGCACACACTATGGCTTTAAGAGTCAAAGTTGTGCAAAGTATATTCACAGTAGTATCTCCTTTTCTTCCTCCCTATTACTCAATTCCCAATTTTTCCTTCTTTCCACCTTTTTCCCATCCAGGCCCTGTAAGTAACCAAACATTTTGTGTCTGGTTTAATCTTTCTCCATTTCTTTTGTACAAATGAGTGTGTATGTGTATGTGTGTGTGTGTGTGTGTGTGTGTGTGTGTGTATTTGCTGTTTGTTTCCTTATGTCCCCTTCTTTCTTACACAAAGGATAGCATTTTGCTTTTGCATTTTACTTCTTTCTACCTGTCTATATATTCTGAAAGTGACTTCAAATCATTTTTTACAGACAATACTTTATTGTGTAGATGTACCATAATTTAGTCAAGCATTCTTCTAGGTATGAGCATTTAGATTGTGTTCAAGAGTTTTCAATTACAAACAATGCTACGATGGGTCACCAGTAGGATACATATAGTCGCAGATATATCTTAAAGACAGTTTCTTAGGAGTGATTACTTAGGTTACTGGATCAAAAGGTAAGTGCATTTGTAATTTTATTAGATGTTGCCAAATTACTCTCTTGAAAGATTATAGCAGTTTGTATTTCAACCAACAATAGAGGAGTGTGACTGTTTCCCCACAGCTTTGCCAACAGATTGTGGGGTATTACTTTTTAATTTCTGCGAGCTTGATAGGTAAGAAATATTATCACAATGTTGTTTTAATTTACATTTCTCTAATTTTGAGGGAGTTTGAACATTCTTTTATATACGAGATATATGTCCCACATATGTATATTACATATATACGTTTGTTCATATCTTTTCTTACCGTTTTTTTTTTTTTTTTGCTGATAGGTTTTTGGAAATTTGTTACAAAAAGATGCTTTAAAGTCTCCTATATTATAGTGTTTAAATCTATGTCTCTTTGTGCCCTCTATGGAGTTTTCTTCATAAACATGATTGTTACCGATGAGTCTGGCTCCAGGCCAAAATCCTATGTGGGACCTTTCGGTCCAACCACAGACGATAACAAGGCTTTACCTGCTGTGTTTCATGAAGGAAAGCCACTGTCCCACACAGGAGTTGGTGCACTGCTGCAGTCTTCAGAGCATTCAACTTACACCCCTCTCCTTGCCATCTGCAACGACCTACAAGAACCCCTTCTGGTGTTCAGTTTGGCCGTTTGTTATCCTATTTGACCAACTTGACACCTGGCTATTCTCCAGGCACAATATTAATAAGTGCTGTATCTTCATTTGAATTCTGGCTTTTTAACATTTATGAATATTATTGTTTTCCATGTTTAATGTTTTTGGGATTGATTTGTACTTGGTTTAACAATAGAATTGCTACTATGGTTATCTTTACAGTTCTTTTTCCCAGATGCATTTGTCCACACCTTTATTTTTAGCCTTTTTAGGTCACTTTGTTTCAGGTTTGTCTTTTATATCCAGTACATGCTTGAGTCTTGTTTTGAGACCTAAACTGAAAATCTTTTCTTTCATTAGATGATGTAAGCTGAATCAGATTTATTGACAAGACTGATAAATTGTATCTCAACTGTATCATAAAATAGTATAATTATGTGTCTTTTGCAATATTGGCTATATTTTTCTCTATAAAGTGTGACATACACAAATGTGTGTGTGTTGTAGTGGTTACCTTTGTATTTAAAACTTTTTTAATGCCCTTAGTCTTCTGTTTGCTTATTTAATCTTTTACTTTCTTTTTAAAATATGGTACCTTCTAACGTTCTTTTATTACTACAGATTATTATATGTTTCCTTTTTTCTTTCCTTTCTTCCCATTTTTTATTTGTATTATTCTTATTTTGTCACAATATACACATTTGCTTATTAGTCTCCTATCCTCATTTCTATTGTTTTTGTCTTAGATGTATGTTTATATAATATCAAAATTGTCATGATCCATTCTTTTACTTAAATGTTCCTAGTCATTACTTGGTTGGAAAAGGCTTATCATCTAGAAAGCTAATGGGTACAGAGTTCCCTAAATCTTGTATGTTAAAAACAAAACAAAACAAAACATTAGTTTTTTTCCCATTGTCTAGTATTTTACTATTGCCTTGCTTTGAACATCTTGTATGAAAAACAGCCTGATGTTTGTCTTTTTATTTTGCCTTTGTAAGTCAGTTGATCTTTATGCCTGGTGACATTGAGGACTTTATCTTTGAAATCTAATATTAATTAGGGTTAATTTTTCTGTGTTAATTCTCCCAGGTATCCACTGAGTATTTTCAATATGTAGATTGAAGTCTTTTTAAAAATTTTTTAAATGTTTGCTTATATTATTGCCTTAAATATTAGTACTCTTTTTTAAGGGACTCTAATGAGTATTTTTTCTTCTTTTTCTTAAATTTTCACTATTTTCTCTATCAGCATTTTTACTTCTTTGTATCATTCTCTTGATTATTTTCCTGCTGTTCTTTGATGCTCATAATTGAATTTATATTTGCCTTTATTTTTTTCTTGGGCACCTTCAGATTTATTCTCCTTATTAAGATAATTTTGTCTTTTTCTCCACTTGATCTTCTACAATCACTCTGAATGGATTTGACTTTCCTAGTGTTCATTTTTGTGATGTTGTATTGTTTTGCGATATCTTCTAGGGTTACATGGGAGAGATCCAGATTTTCTAAAATATCCCTGCCTTTAAAATTATTGTAAGATAGGCATAATGCACCCTCAATATCATGAAACCTTAAATTGGTCTCTGGATGATGAAAATTGGAACCCGATTTCTGTCACAGTCACTACTCTTTGGAAACGCTAGATTTTTTTTTAATGCTGCTCAAAAGGCTGGATACAATAAAATATATATAGTCTGGCTAGTCAGATTATCAATTTTTTTTTTTTTTTTTTGAGGCAGAGTCTTGCTCTGTTGCCCGGGCTAGAGTGAGTGCCGTGGCATCAGCCTAGCTCACAGCAACCTCAAACTCCTGGGCTTAAGCGATCCTCCTGCCTCAGCCTCCCCAGTAGCTGGGACTACAGGCATGTGCCACTATGCCCGGCTAATTTTTTCTATATATACATTTTAGTTGGCCAGATAATTGCTTTCTATTTTTTTAGTAGAGAGGGGGTCTCGCTCTTGCTGAGCCTGGTCTCGAACTCCTGACCTCGAGCAATCCACCTGCCTCGGCCTCCCAGAGTGCAGGGATTACAGGTGTGAGCCACCGCGCCTGGCCCAGATTATCAATTTCTTGATCTTCAATTTATGAATCTATAACACAGAGAAACCACTGCTTGAAGGTTATTGTGAGCATCAGCACTTATTACAGTATCGGGCACATAGACACTGCACAAAAAATAGTTGACTACCTATGTTAACATTAAGAATACAATTTTTATAAAATACATTTGTAATATATTCCTTCAGGCAATTATTAACTGATTTCCTGGTAAGAGTTATTACATAGCGGCTACATTATGCTTAAATTATTTACATACAAACAATAAATTACTGTAAAAGAAAGCATTATAAATACTCTACAGGGAAATTATGTGCTATAAAATTAATTGGGTTTTTGGTGACATATCAGCATATTGTACAAATTATTTAATCCTACTAATACATTTAGATACAATGTAAGAACTACTTATAAAATTAATATATTTTCTTTAAAAAACATATTATGAAACTTATTAATAAGTAATCACACTATATTTGAGCATATGTTTTTTGGTAGTTATTTTATTCTAACTCCTTCTAGAAAATAAAAATATAATGAATAAAAAGCCTTTCGAATAGCCTGGAAGTCTCAGTGGAGGCATGACAATTTTCTTATTTGTCCTGGTTTAGATTCTAGCATAAAAATAACCATACTTATCTAGTCTGGAATATAAAGTATAAGAATTCAACAACCGTGGAAAATGTGAGCAAACTGAGTATCATATTGCTTATCTATTTTCTGATTACATGCAGGAAAGCTGCATTTTATATTTGATGGCCTTCATGCAGTAAAACTAATTGAGAAAATGTGCCAAAATCTGAATTATAATATTGCTAATGTAATAAAGAGCAGAGCTACTATAACATGAAGTTCATTTGAGATTATTTGTGTCAAACTCATAAAAGAATATTTCAACTTATTTCTTATTCTTTCAGATAAAATGATAAACATTACTTTTATGAAAAGAAATTATAGGACTGTTTTCATTTCTAATCCTTAGAAAAAGAAAACATGAAGAACTTTGTATTTTAAATGGTGTCAATTTACACTGGCATGTTTTAACAAGTATAATTAGAAAATACAAAAGCAGTATTAAGAATTTGTTCCTCTGAGAATATATGAAGAATTGATAAAAAAGGAAAAAGAAGTGAAACCATTTCAAACTAGTTCTATGCCAAAAAGAAATGGTGTGAGTTTACAAAACGTGTTCAGCAACGATGCTATTAGGACATAGAATATCAGAATACATATGCAATCATAAGTTTACAAGATAATTTGCTGTCACCACACCACAGAACTCTTTTGACAACTGGTGTTAAAAATGAAAGGTGGTGGGGGACAATATACTAAAATAATCTGGAGGTTTTAGGTAACATCGTAAGAAATAGCAAGTTCAGTCTTAAGTGCAATGTGGTTACATAGATTCATTTTAGAGGCTGACTTTTTTTTTTTGAGACAGAGTCTCTCTCTGTTGCCCAGGCTGGAGTGCCATGGCATCAGCCTAGCTCACAGCAATCGCGAACTCCAGGGCTCAAGCCATCCTCCTGCCTCAGCCTTCTGATTAGATGGGACTACCCGGTGTAGACAACGACGCCTGGGAAATTTTTTCAATTTTTAGTAGAGATGGGGTCTGTCTTTTGCTCAGGCTGGTCTCGACTCCTAACCTCAAATGGTCCTCCTGTCTTGACCTCCCAGAGTGCTAGGATTACAGGCTTGAGCCACCACGCCCTGCAGAGACTGATTTTTTATTTAATAACAGAAGGATATATTAAAGGTGGGAATATCCAAAATATGACAAAGAATAAACCATCAGAACTTGAGAAACAGGAAGCTGGATTTTATAAACTTCTGAACAAAATAGGACATTGCAGCTCTACACAGATTAATTTCTAATTTAAATATCCAATAAATATTGCAATTTGTTATGTTGCTAGGAATATATTCTAAAAAGTATTTGGAGACTGCTCATTTCCAATGTTAATTTTGCTAATTGTTTTTTCATTTGATATTATCTTGATGCTGTTGTGTGTTAGATCAGAAATTCTGCTGAGCACATAGAGATGTCAATAGTGCCAGAACAACATACATAAACAAGATTAAGAAGCCAGTAACGATAATGATATATGCTACTTTAGACTGGGGTTCCACAGTGGTCTATTGTGTTTGCATTAGTATTTACATCAATTCTTTAAGGCTTCACATTCAATAACTTTAAAGTGGACATCCATTGCTCTGAAATAGATAATGTAGTTTAGGTATATTTTCAAGGCTGTCACATGACTATGAAATACAGAAGGGCACAGTACACTGGCTGTGGATGAAAAATAGGTGAGAGGAGCATGTGGCACAGAGGAGTTTTTGTGTTGTTTTGTTTCAATTTGTTTTTTAGAAAAAAGATCAAACAACCCAGTTCTATAACCTCTGTTGTGTCTAACACTGAAAAATTAAAAATATAAAAAGCTTGCCATTGCTTATAGAGAAGTAGTATATGCCTAGATTATTTCTGAGGAACAAAACAGTTATCTTCATTGTGATTCCATTTCAACAGTCCTCACTATGTTAAGCATGTGTGTTTCACGGTGCTTATATTGTAAGTTAATGTAGGTAGGAATTTTAAGGAGGATGGGGGCTATAAGATCTGTGTGGGAGGGCAGGGTGGTGTAGGGATTTGTGGCACATCCTTTAGAGTCATGCAATGCTCCGTTTGTTCCAACTTCTACTACCTAATAAGTTGAGCGACATTGGCAAGATATTTATCTCTCTGACTCATGTGTAACAGACAGAATAATAATCCCCCAAAGATAGCCACCTCCTAATTGCTGGAACCTGTGTTACCCTGCCTGGCAAAAAGGACTTTAAAGAGGTGATTAAATTAAGAATCTTGAGATGGGGACATTATCCTGGATTATCAGGGTGGGGCCAATGCAATCACAAGGTCCTTATCGGAGGGAGATAAGAAGGTCAAAGGCAAAAGAAGGAGTTGAGACAATGGAAGCAGAGGTAGGAGTGATGGGCTTTGGACATGGAAGAAGGGCCATAAACCAAAGAATGTGGAAAAAATAAGGAAAAAGATTCTTCTGTGAAGCTTCCAAAAAGGACACAGCCTTACTAACACCTTATTTTTAGACTTTGACCTCCAGAACTGTAAGGATATAAATTTGCAGTGCTCCAAAGCACAAGACTTTCCCATTTATTAGATCGTTACCTACTAATACAGCACTTAATGCATTGCAAGTGCTCTATAAATGTTGTCCATGATGATGAGGCTATTTTTCTAAAGGATGCAACACAAATATGAAATACAATGGAGTGGTTTTAAGTAGAAGGGTAGGTAGATAAGATGTAGGAAGTAGAAAAGTGTTTTTCAATTGTAAGTTCTTTAGAGGGTTATAGCACTAGGAAATGTGAAAAAGGAAAAATAAATCCCTGCAGAGTATTTAACTAGTAAATGATAATCATCAGTTTTGCAGAGCACATTAACATAGTAAAATTTATATTGCTTATTTGAAGGAGAGATGAATGAATTTTTTCTGAAAAGTACCAGGAAGAATTACTGATGACAACTTGAGTGTAATTTTACAGACTTTGAAGTTAATTTTCACACAGGTTCTAAAATTATGATATCTTGACTAAAATAGATTTGTCGTGTTGCCTTAAAATAACAGTACATGATAAAATTAGAGACAAATTATACATACAAAATCCATTTTATCTTGAAAGGAAATGGAAATTTTAAAGAGCATAAACTGACAGCTTATTGCTGTGTAAGTATGGAAATAGGTTAAGTTAAAATAGATTTCTCTTCTTACCATATTAAATTTTCCGTATTTCCATAACATCAAATAACTCTAGTTCTAATGTTAATGTAGGATACCAGAATTAGTAGGCATATTCTGACAACTAAGTTTTATGACTGAACTTCCTTTTGTGTCTACTGAGATCTGGTCCTAAACCTGCAATATCTTATTGGTTATCTCTTATTGTTTATCTTACCATTCAGTTAACTTTATTATATCAATTAATTAATCATCTTCACGTACAAATTTTCCTGTCACTGGTTCCCTTATTTGATTAATTATCTATCCAAACTAAAAAATGTCAAATAAAAATGTCTCATTCTTCTTAGTTTTATCTTTCACATTGTCTTGCTGTATCTTGCTTGTAATTAAGCACTATACATTCCTTTTTTGCAATAACTATATCTCTTCCTCTCCAGGCCACCTGCTAATATCCTAGTTTCAATCTTTACCATCTGAAAAATTATTTAATAAAATGCTAAAAAAGCCATGTTTTAAGTTACCTTAGCTGCTAAATTCCAAAGTTATTTTTTTCCAATCCATCATCAACATTTTTGCCATAATTATTGTTTGTATCACATTATTCCAGTACTGAAAAAATCTTCTAAAATACTCTATAGCTTAGAAAAAAGTTCTAGTTTATCACTGATGTTATAGTATTATAAAATACCATCCATCCCATTGAACTTGAATGCAACCTCATTTTAGGGATCAACACTGACCATTTTGGTTCTAGTACCTTCTCTCTTGAGCCTCGTTGATTTATTTTTTCCTATAATCCTCAGTTGACACATTAAAGACCATTTATACATAACTCTGTTAATTTATGTGTTGAAAATGAAGTGCTTAGTTGATAAGATCATAATATAAGAGATATCCTGGAAAGTATATTTTATATGGTTTTATTTGGAAATAATTTCAAACATACAGAAAAAGTAGCAAGAATCTTGAAAAAAAAAAACTCCTTCATCCCTTTAACAGACTAACCAGTTGTTGATATTTTGCCACATTTTCTCTGTTTATGTAGATTTGTTATTATTAGTATTAATCCATTGAAGAGTATGTTGCAGAAGTATACTTCTTTACTCCTAAATACTTAAGGGTATTTTTTCCTCAGAACAAGGAACTTTACTTATATAAGTGAATCATTGTTCAATTTTCCAAATTCTGTCAATTATCCTAATAATATTTTATAGCAATTTTTTTCTGGTCCAAAATCAAAACCAGGATTGTGCACTTCATTAGTTTTTTGTATATCTTTATACTCCTTTAATTGCAACAAATCATCAAAATTTCTTTTTGTTTCATGACATTGGCATTTGTTTAGGGTACAACGAAGTATTTTATAAAATATCTCTATGGCATACAGAATAATGGCCTAACAAGACTTTTACCTACTAATCCCTGAGAACTGTGACTATGTGATTTTACATAGCAAAAGTGACTGCAGATGTGATTAAATTTAGAATTCTAAAATAAGAAGATTATCTTGTATTATCCAGGTGGGCACAATGTATTCACAAGTGTAATTATAAGAGGATGCAAAAGTATCAGAGTCAGAGAAGGAAATTTGTCAGTGAAAATAGAGATGAGAGAGAAAGAGGAAGAGGCAGAGGGAAAAGGGGAAGGATTTGAAAATCTTACATTACTTGCTTTGAAGGTGGAGGAAGGGACCATGGATCAAGAAATGCAAGCCCCTAGAAGCTGGAAAAAGCAAAAGAATAGATTCCTATAGCTGTGCTGATACCTTGATTTTAGCTTGATCAGACCCATTTCAAAATTCTGATCTCCAAAATCATAAGATAATAAATTTGTGTTGTTTTAAGCCACTAAATGTGTGGTAATTGATTACAGCAGCAATAGGAAGCAAATACAGTTTCCCGGGTTTTATTTGTCTGTTTTCTCATAATTAGATTCAGGTTATGCATTTTGGAGAGGCGTATCATAGCGGTGATGTCGTGTCCATCTCAGTGCATCACATCAGTGAGAAATGGTTAGAGTTTGTTCCAATATTGGTGCTATTAACTTTGTTATTGGGATAACTGAGTCCCAGTTGGGATCATTGGAATAATTGGTACCCAAAAAGTTTTCAATATTGTAAGGTTACTATTTTTCTCTTTGTAATTAATAACTAATTTATGGAAAGATACTGTGTGACTACATTAGTATCTGTCCCTCATCAAAGTTTTCCTACCAGTTTTGCATCCACTAATCAATCATTCTTGCCTGAATTAAGTAATACTATGAAGATTGTCAAATGGTAATTATCTCTCACTCCTTATTCATTTATTAGTTTTTATTCTACTAAGAGAGAGTTTTCTTTTGTGATCTATCATCTAGCTATAAATGATTTTCAATATGGACTGACATTACCACTGTTATTATGTGTTTTAATTTTACTATTTTCCAGGTTTGGCCAGTGGAAGCCCACTCAAGCTGGTTCTTCTATCTTTTTCAGATGCCCCCATAATTTTCAAGCATGTTCTTATGCTTTGGCATAAAAAATGATGTTGGTTTGTTTTTTCCCTGCCTCAGCCAAGAAGTTAGCTATTTTTCTATGTAGCTCTAGCTCCTTTTAATGGGGAGTATTATTTACATATGTTGTTACTGGATTATAATCTCTTCTAGAGAGGCTCAATAGATAGACCTTGGGAACACACACACATACACACCACACGTACACACATCTTACAGATTTACGCATATATCTATATTTTTATCTGTGTCTGTAAAATTGTGATTGCATCCTGATATCTCTCTTTTCAATTTAAAACCAGAGGTTATTCATACCTTTCCTTCATTCCACATTTGTATCTCTCTTCACTGATGGTAAGAAATCTGCCTCCCAACATCATCAGTATTTACATTCCTTTGCTTAATTCTGCAGTAAATAGACATTAGATTATAGAATTAGAAACCAGTACTTCTTTGAAATCAAATCTGATAGATGTAATTCAGGAGTTGTTTTATTTTTTATTTTAGGTTGAGAATACATATAATGTGTTCAATTCTCTCCCACTGATCCTAACCCTTCATTGATGGTAATTATATTCAGTTTGAAATAGTTTGATTCACTTGTTTCTGTTTGCATTCTGTTTTAGTACAACTTCCTCTCCCCAGCCCCTCTCCCCACTCTTTCACACTAATCCTGACTGATTTCCCTTTTTATGGGGTACATGAAATAGTAACATTGTTCCAAATGTCAAACTATATGCTTTATGCCATAACCAGAAGCATTCAAAGTGCATACCAGAAAAATAAGTTTTGAGTTCAAATCTATGCATCTTCTCAACTAACTGCCTTCTGGACTCAGAGACAGAGTTTATAGCGTACTTTAACCATTATCTTTGTTTTTATTTTGTTCCATAAAATATTAGTTGGTTTGGTTTCTGGGGTCCTTGGCTAAGGGACTTATACTCCAGTCTCTCAGTGTCATCCTAATGATAGTCATCATTGTAGTCTCCTTGGTGTGCTGATTTTCCTCAAGGGTCTTCACTGCATGTTCACAACCATTGACAGTACACTAAATGGTCTCATTGCACTTATAACAACAAAAAGAAAAAAGAAAATTTTCTTCAGTGGACCTAATGTCATGACTTATAAGTTCCACACTGAGTCAAAGACTAACCAGGCATTATGTGACAGAGAGTGGCACATATGCCCAAGCTTTGGTTAATCTCTGATATATAAGAGGCTAACCAAAAGGGGGAAATTGTTAAAAAAAATTAATTGGGAGATCTCAGTTAAACTAGGATGACTCCAGTGCCTTTGGTTCCTATGTAAGCAACTGAAGCTCAACTCAATGTAAATATTATTAAAAAAAAATTGAGGTTAACCAATCAGAAACTGCCAAACTAACCTCTAAGCAGGGACTTTCCACTTTAACCAATGAAATGTATTTTCTTTGTCCTCCTTCCACAAACATCTTGTAAAAATTTGCTTCTTGTGTCCCCTTAGTAGAGCACTGAACTATTTGTGGTCTGTGCTGCCCTATTCATGAATTGCTGAATGCTCAACTAAAATTTTTTTTTAGAATTTTAACATGCCTAAGTTTATCTTTTAAAACACTGCAGTGTAAAAAAATGTGCTGTTTCCCTTCAACGCACTAACAGAGTGTGTTGTCAGATTTTTAACTTTTGCCAACATGATATGTGAGAAATAGTATCTCTCCATAGTTTTTGGTCTGCTTTTCTCTTATGTGTGAATTTGGTCACCTCTACATATGTTTAAGAGCCCATTATTTTGTATTATTTAAAAAATTCTGTGCTCCTGTCTTTTGCCTATTTTTCTACCAGGTTTTTGGGCTTTTAAACCCTGAAATTTTAAGGTTCTTTTTTATATTAAGAATATAGATCTTAATTAGTGACATGGTGCATATTTTCCCTTAGTTCGTCATTTGTCTTTTGATGTTATTTATTGTCATTCAAAGAGTATTTAATATCATTTATTTAAATTTACCTATCTCTTGTTGCATCTTGAAACTGAATCATTGTTAGAAAATCTTACCCTATACCCAGGTTATAGAGGATTTATCCATGTTTGCTTCTAGCACATTTATGCTTTTATTATTTTTCATTTAATATATGATCCAGTGGATTTACTTTTTATTTGTGGTATGAGTTATGTATCCAATTGTATTTTTGTCTAAATGGCTATCATTTGTCCCAAGACTATTTAAAAATCCATATATGCTCCAGTTATTTGAGATACCACATTATCACATAATGGATTTCCTTATATATTTGCTTCTGTTGGTGGACTCCCTATTTTATTTTACTGGTCTATCTGATTTCATATGTCAGTACCATGTGCTTGATCTGAGTCTGGCTTTTTCTGACAAACCGTCGTCTATCAATATGCTTCCATTCGTATGTCAGAGCCATACTTACGTTTTAAAATCTCCCTAGCTTTACAAAAACCTTACTTTTAAAGTTCATTTTAATAGGAGGATATCCAATATAACAAAGTGTCTAATAACCAAAGATTCATGCTTAATGTGCATCCTCCTGAAAATAAAACTACTTTTCCCCCTATTAATTTATAATATTGTTGCATTTTTTTTTTACTTTTTTATTATCTTATATCCTTTCTTATGGGCAAAGTCTCACACTGTATTCTCCTCTGTTTTTGTTTCTTCAAGTTGATGATCATTTCTCCTGGAATGTCTTGCCTCTTCTCTTCTATCCATTCAAATCTTACTAAACTATAAAATAAAACTAAGGTTACATCTTCACTGTAAACACATCTGAATATCAAATATTCACTGTACTTTCTACCATTTTATTTCTTCTGGCATTTACAATGCAATTTAATTGTTTATAATATATTGCCTGATAGCACTGCCTATGATAAAATGTATGCTATAACCTTTTTGCACAAGAACAGGATGAGCTTTTTGAAACCAGGGGACATACAGTAAATGCCCTCCCTAACTCTCTAACATTTCAACTGTAAAAGTACTGAGTATATAATAGGTATTCACTACATATTTTTATATATAAATTTTTCCAGATAAGCTGCTTTTTGCCTACTTTGTGGAATTAGATGACATTGAGAAAAATAAAATTTACTCAAAATAATAAGCAAATATACAACCAATCAATCTTGCACTTTTCCAGTAACATCTTGACATTTATGCTTATTTAAAGAAATAAATCAGTGATAATAAGACAATATGTCAGCATAAACTCATTGAAAACAAGAACAATAGATGATTTATATAAGCTAAGTGTAAATGTCATCTAAAAACCAAATGATAGTTAACAATGTTTGAACAAATAACTTTTGCTCATTTTACTATAGGAAAGGAAAAATGTGAGGGATTATATGTAGTTATTTTCTTTCCAATTAGCATGCTAAAAATATGGAGTTTTAAATTAACTATAATTAGTAATTATTCTGTGAAGAAAGAACATTAATCAATACATTAAATTTAAGTAGTCTACCAGATGGAACTGGATTTAATTAATATAAATATATTATTTTAGAAATAATTTAAAATGTCTTTTTTTACACTTAAATATGAAAAGAAGTAAATTAGAGGCAGAATTCTAAAGAAAAGTTATTTCATTTTCTTTTCTTTTCTTTTTTGAGTATGTTGATGTCTATTGAAAACTCCAAATCATTATGTACATTACACAAATGAACATTTCAATTTGAAGAATAGTTCAAATTGAACTATTCTTTGCATTGATGTGAGATTTTCTCACAAAAATCTCAGCCCTATGCAGACATTTCATTATTTCACAGAACATGTTCAAGACATTCAAAAGTACTGTCAAACTTCAATTTCCTACTTTTCATGGGTGATATACTATGCCGAACTAGAAGGAAAGACCTTCATTTCAAGTTGATGACTTGCACCAGCACATTTGAGTTTCCTTCCTCTAAAACTCTCAGTGAAATGACAAAATAGGAGGTGGTTCTGCAAAATGTAATGCAGAACGGATTGGATAAAGGAAAATATTGCCAGGGTCTGTGGGATGATGAGTTCAGTGGAAAGTCTGTCTGGAAATAAGTTTAATAGAATTTTCAAAAATACCCCAAGTTGAAGTGTCAGGCACTAGAATTGACTGATAGCCATGACAAAGTCCAGAAGAAGGGGTTTATGTATAAGATATGCCCACTCCAAGAAGGAAATATAACACAGTGAATTTCGGCACCCGAAGGGCTGCTGCAATGTATTCTCAAGGAGCATCATTAGAAGCACAGAGAGCACTGTGAAAGAGGTTCTTGCTAAAACAGGCTCTCCACAAGATCGGATATGCCAGTTAGAGAGGAGAGTGTTGTCCCAGAGCTAATTCCTAACCATCACAATAAACACACACCGCAAGGATTGTGCCTTGCATCACCACTCTCTTCTCTGAGGAATTCCTTCTCTGTACCTCTTTGCTTCACAGAGAAAAACACGGTTCCCAATTACTGATATCAGAATGTAGACATTATAATCCTTTCTCTTCTCTCTTTAAGACTAAATTTTCAAACTATATCCATAAAAACTCTAAAAGGACCATTTCAATTATCATAAGGAACAAATATATACTTTCTTCTGAAGGATTAAGCAAAGAGAAAAATATCAGGCATACACATATATTCTAAAAAAGACAATTTATATGAAGATGAATAACTAAATGTTAACCTCTTAAGGAAACACTCTGCTAAACAGGTTTTTGTTTGTTTGCTTGCTTGCTTAGAAAAGGGGTCTCGAACTCCTGGACTCAAGTGGTCCTCCTGCCTCAATCTCCTGGGATTTCAGGCATATGCCACTGCACCCAGTAGGAGAAAGTTTTTAAAAATATTCTTTTTATAATCTCAACAGAATTCAAAATGAATCCATTAGAAATTCTGATAGAAAATAATTATCTTGAAAGTCACAATTGTTAAAAATCACTTAAAAGACCCCGTCTCTACTAAAAATAGAAAGAAATTATCTGGCCAAATAAAAATATATATAGAAAAAATTAGCCGGGCATGGTGGCACATGCCTGTAGTCCCAGCTACTCGGGAGGCTGAGGCAGTAGGATCGCTTAAGCCCAGGAGTTTGAGGTTGCTGTGAGCTAGGCTGACGCCACGGCACTCACTCTACCCTGGGCAACAAAGTGAGACTCTGTCTCAAAAAAAAAAAAAAAAAAAAAAAAAAAATCACTTAAAGGGAGCTAGTAGCAAAGAATGAAATTGAATCAGTGCAGTAAAAGTCCAGCTTGAGCAATCGCCTAAGAACTAAAAGAGAATGGCTAATAAAATTTCTAATGAAAAGAAAAAATGGAAATGTGGAAGTAATTCATCATTGATCTAATATATATATATATACACACATACATATAAAAGAATGCAGAGGAAAAAGGGATCACAAGAAGAAATGCCAATGATAAAAAAGAAATCTCTAGCCTCTTGGATCAAAAGGACCTACTAGGTCCTGAGGAAAACCTTTGCTAGTTTGAGTCAAAGCTGCCTCCCTGCTTTAAATGAAACTGTTATATTGTGATTTATAATAAGAAATATATATTTGGTCTTCATCACGTTCCTGGCACTTGGAATTTCCTAAGTGATAAAAGTGATAAAGATGAAAAGAGCATTTCTACTATTCATAACAAGCCCATTTCAATCACAGAGAGTTTATGTTAATGAGGTGACATCAAAAGCTTCAAAAGTTAGGGAGCTAGTTGCCAGAAGAACCAACTATGTGATAAGGGAGTTGGAATTTTCAGTCCCATTCCACTCCCACCTCTGGGGAGGAGAAAGGGGCTGGAGATTGACTGAATCACCGTTGGCCAGTGATGTAATCAATCATGCTTACTTAATGAAACCTCCATACAACCCCCAAAGTATGGGGTTTGGAGAGATTCCAGGTTGGTGCACACCTGTAAGTCCTGGGAGAGTGGTGCGACTGGAGAAGGCATGCAAGCTCCATGGCCATACCTCTGCATCTCCCCCTCCTGGCTGTTCCTGAGTTGTACCTTTTTATAGTAAACTGGCAATCTAGTATTTAAACTGTTTTCTGATTTTTGTGAGCTGTTTTAGCAAATTATTGAAACTAAGGAGGCGGTCATGAGAACCTGTGATGTATAGCCAGCTGGTCAGAAGCACAGGTGACAACCTGGACTTGTGACTGGTGTTGGAAAGACAGGACAGCCTTACAGGACTGAGCCCTTAACCTGCCTGGGGACTCTGCGGTGACTACAGAGGGTGTCAGAATTGAATTTAGTCATAGGACACCCAGTTGGTCTCTGCCAGAAAATTAAATTGAATTTTTGTGGGAAAAAACTCACAAATCTCATGTCAGAAGTGAAGCAGTAAGAGTAGTAGCAGAGTAGAGAGGATCCAGGAGTTTTGCTTTCAGAGACCAAAGCAAATATAAAAATTTATTGAGATACTGATTTATATTCTGTTTTCTGTGTATTTTTTCCTCTCCTTTTTTCACATTAATTAATTTATTTTTACCTCAAGCTGCCTGTGTCGTTATACCTAAAGCAGAAATTATCTGGGGAAAGCCAAACAACATAAACAGAGTATAACAAACAAATTATAATGTATCGTGCTTTGGTTTTTAAGAACATGACTGATTGAGGAAATTATTTTCAAGGGTCCTATAGAAGGAGGGAAGAGAGGTGAGTGCTTCCAAGGGGTGCACTGGGAAATGGAATCATTAGAGAGTAGTGGGAAATATGTCATGATATAAGTAGCTGCTAAAATTAATGTAAGTGGCAAGTTAAAAATACATATTAACATGAGCCATACAGGTAAAGTTAAAGAGAGAAACCCATTCATTATGTATCTAGTTTATAAACCAAGAAAAATTATGGGACTAATTAGGTACACAATTGAAATTTGAATACCAAAATCAAAGTAACCTTTCTTCTTTTAACCCCAAAGCATACTATAAATTGTTACAAATTGTAAACATACTTAAGCAAAGTCAGTGCTTTCTTCTTAATTTCCAATCTTGTTGGCTAACATCAGGCAAGTTTTTTCTGTTGAAGTTATTTGTTTCAGACACAAATGCATTCCCGCCTTGATGTACCTAATTATCCACATGCATTTACTTTTATGACTAGACCCACAAAGTTTAACTTACAGCTGCATCCTGTTCTTTAAAGTCTTTCTTATTAAGTAATGAGTGAAATATTTCTCAATACCTTGTAGTTACAGTTATTATACCTTTTTTTCCAAGACTAACACATGTTTAACTTGTTTCACTAGCTCAGGGCCTTTAACAGCCCTCTGCTTAACTGAGAGCCTCTCCACTGGCATTTTGCACAAGGCTCTCTACTCTAAATCTAGACGTTATAGCATTGTCTCAGGGGATTTTTCCTAGCCCTCATTATTTTTGTAACTTATTTCTAGTTGCTAGTTGCTGAACTTGTCTTTTCTTCTTCGGATCGATTTCTGTCTTTTATGCACCTTTATTCCTAGCCAAATCCACCTCTGTAGTACAGCATACAGACCAGATCCTGGGGTCCGGGATCCTCAACCCCACTTATCAGAACCTCAGAAGAGAGTACCCGATATAATGCACACTTAGCAGGAAAAAATTCAAAGTACTGCTCCATACAGTTATCTAAAAATGCATAGACATAAATATTTCTGGACAGAGAGATATCTTTTAATGTAAATAGTTTCTGGAGAAAGAGTTGATGACAAGTTCATCTTTTGATGTTTATTCACTCTCTCAGTGAATTCTGTTATTTCCGCATCCAAATTACCTTAGCTATTTATTTTTTTCCATAGACAAACACATGAAGCATCAGTAAACATCTATATTACAATGATCTTCTAGAAGTTTAGAGTACACTATTATACATTGTCAAATAATGCTATCAAAGTTTGATCTTAATAATTAAAAAATATTTTGAGGTTTTAGTATCAACTAAGTACTATTCTTTTTTAAAAAAAAATATTATGTTCAGTTATAACCACATTCCTAGAAAGAACCTATTATTAACTTTACATTCCATTTGATACTTACAATGGTTGAGGAATCATTCCAAGATGGATAGTTACATCCTTTAAGAGGCACTCATCAGATGAAGGATTTAAAATTTGATCTTTTTGACTCTAAACACAGTATTCCTAACTACTGACAGTGTCGAGTATTCACGTTATAGATATGATCTTGAATTTTTATAAAAGATCTTGTTCAATAGGCAAATATGTATTATATTAAGACGCTTTATAATTGCTCAATGTTACCTTACATTTTCAATGGAGGATAAGAAATTTATGATCCTGAATAAGTGTCATATTTTCTTAATTCTAAAAACATACCAATTTGATAGTATATTGTAAAATTAATTTTTTTCAGAAAAAGAAAGATTGTAACATTAAATACACACTTCAAAGTTTAGCTGCAACCCTTTTTCAGAAATGTTAGGCTGTAGAAAACAATGATAACAACAGTAAAATACTATATATAATAAAATCAATATCAAAGAGTTATGATCAAGCTTGTAACATGTTTCTAAAGTCCAGACCCTAACAAAGACTCTCTCCTTGACCAAACTTTAGCTCTCTGAACCTTTTTTTCAATGATACCTCTTAAATTTAACCTCATCCTTGCTGGGCATGCATAGTTCAGTTGTAGTAAAAATCCTGCCAAGTCAGTACACAGAATCGTCCTCCCTAGATAGCTAATCACCCTTGCCATCCTTTAGCAAGAGTGACTTCATTAAGTCTGTTTAACAAGAATCCTCCTACCCTTGATATCTCCTCTTGGTAATTTATTCATTGACATGCCCACCCCTACTTTGCTTCGGAATTGAGCCCAGTTCTATACTGAGGTCTCTTTACTTTTACTGTAACAGTTCCTGAATAAAATCTGGTTTTGCCACTTTAACCTTTAATAACTTTCCATCTCTGGTTCTCTTTGATAACCCTTTCTTCAACTGCAATGATAAATATCCTATGGGACCACATGCAATATTTTAGGCACTTAAATTTGAGCCAATAACAGAATGGGTGTAAAGCTGTTTAATAAGAGAATAAATGACCTTCCTCTTCTGCCCATAATAAAGAAATCTGTACTAGACCAGTTTCTCCGAACACAAGTATGCATAAAACTGGAACAATATACATAAGACAATGGCTTTCAGGCAGTGAAAAATACACAGGACAAGTCTGTAATCCCTGAGAGAGAACTTCAAGAGATTATGCACTTGATTAATCAGCTCTCCTGTACATAATCTCTACAATGTACTTTTTAACCAGGTTAACAGAATAAAAGAGAGAAGTCTGTATTATTGCCTCAGTAGTTATCTATTTTGGTTATTCATTGCCACATTATCAAGCACTCTAGTATTTAGTTGCTTATAGCAATAACTTTACTTTTGCCCCTGTACTGTGGGTCAAGAACTCAGGAAGGCCTCTGCTAGGTCATTCTTTGATTCATTTGGCTTCAGCTAATGTGGCTGAGGCTGAAAAATTCATTACCATGATAGCATCATCGCTCACAAGTCTGGAGCCTGGGTGTTCCTTGGACTTGCTCTCTAATACTGGTCATCTCATTTTCTAGTACCTCTCCATGTGGCTTGACTTTTCAGAGAGCAGTAGTTTCAAGACTGTTGCATTTCCTATATGGTGGCTGTCTTCCAAGTGTCAAGAAGTGGAAACTACCTGGCCAGTAAAGGGCTACATTCCGAATCTGCCAGCATAGCATTACTGTCACCATATTTTATTAAACAAAGCAGTCCCAAAGTCTGCTCAACTTCGAAGGGCTAGAGAAATAGATTCCAACTGGCAAGGTCACACTGTAGAAAACATATTGCATGGGAAATATTTTTGCAGTCATTTTTGGGAAACGCAATCTACCACAATAGAGAAAAAGCAACTGTCCAAAATCAATACCCATTTATGATAAAAATTCTCAGCTAAATAGAAATAGAACAAATAGACCTATGTAGATAATGATCAGACATTTGTTTATGTGATCGTTGCACAACAAAAGAGCTTTTAGAAATGTCTTCTATGTATAAACATATGTTAGAAACTAATGGTACCATACATTGATCATTAAACTATTAATATTTTTAGGGTTGTCCATGTAGAAAATCAGTAAAATTTTTCATAATTCTTTGATTGTCATTAATTAAAGTTCATTCAAATGATATGAACATAAAATGTTTTACCAATACAAATATTAGTTTATACAAAGCAAAGATCTATTAAAAATTATATTGTAGCTATCTCTACATACAAGCCTATAAATTAGATTAGCAGATTTTATTTGTTGTGTTTGTTACTATATTACTTAAATATAATTGCATTACACGTATATTAATTGGACTCATGAATATCCACATCACCAATTAATATGTCTGCCTATTCAGGTAACATATCTTTATATGTTATACTATCTCACATTCAGATAAAATCAGATTTTCTTAGAATCCATTCTTTTATAATTTGATTATTTTGTTTCAGTCTCAGGGATTTAATTACAATAAATCTTTAAATGCCTCGCCTTCTGTAAGGACCAATATTAGTACTTTTATTAGGCATGATTCCCATGACTAAAGAGATGAAGGAACTCAGGAAATTTGACCCCAAAATATGACTTCTTGGTATGAAGAGTATTTTGAATTAAAGGCCCTTAGAGCTCAGCAGGTGTTGGAAGGGACTTTCTCTCCATCTGCATGAAACCAGACAGACTCATCAAAAAGAACAATTGTCTTTCTTACCCCTCCTTGCTATCTCTATAAACTGCAGGAAAGAGTATCAAGAATGCAACCAGACCTGGCCCAACCCATTTTAAAGATATTACCTATTTCTCAGGTTAATTTAATTTCCAAAGATAATCATTTACAAGTCAATCTGTTTCCCCCATCCATTCATTCTCCCAAGTATCTATTTGTCTTCCCTAATAACCATTTATTGCCACTCAGCAGAATCACCTATATTCCCCATTTCCCTCTCCCCTCTACAATAAGGGTATATAAACTTCTGGAACCCATTGGGAAATTGGGTTATCGCTCTGTGATTCTCCTTGTGCGCATGGTAAATAAATTTGCAATTTCTTTCTCTTGTCTTATTGTGAGTTGATCTTTCAGAGAATCTTCCAGGGGCAAAGGGGAAGTTTTTCTTCTCCCCTACACATGTCAATAATTATATAATTATTGTTATATTTCAAAGTTTTTATTGACATTACTGTTAGTAATTGAGAAGAAATTCTCCCTAAGAGCGCTGCAGTCTTAATGGTAGTCTTATTTATCTGCAGTTTGGTCCATGGTTAATTAGAATACCTCATTTTAATCTATTTAATACTCTCATGTTTTTAAAAGGACCAAATAGAAGCAGCACTTGTGAATTTCAATTTCCCATATGCCTATTCCTTACAAGGCCTCTGGTATCAACAAGCAATGAAATGACTGAAAAATGGGAAACAGAAAGACCAAAGATAAATGAAGGTAATTGGTAATCCCAAAACTGGATAATTGAGAGTTTACAGATATTCTCAAAGCCATAATAGCTGTATCTTTCCTTTTCTAAGAAAAAACCCTGCTTGCTTCTCAAAGCATTTGAGATGCATTTTATTTGATGGTGAATACAGAAGAAATGTTATAAAATTTTATGTTTAGAGTTCAAAGGGACCTTTACTATCTGCACAATATCCCTACTACAGAGATAAGAAAATTGAGAGTCAAGATGGTTACACGGCCCAGGGTAATTGGCAGAGTCACTCAATGGATTGCTTTTCCCACAGATTTTTTGGACATTATGTCATTAACTCTTCTTTTACAGATATCTTTATCACGTTGCTTCTCTCAGTACCTCTGTTTTTTCTTTCCTCTTTTAAGTCTTTCTATTCATTCTTTTCATCAAATGTATTAATATCACATCTCATACAAAAATAAATTTAACAGTTTTATAATTCTTTTTTTAAATCATGCTTGTCTTGACATCATAAAAATGTAATAAATATTGCAGCTGAAAGTGGAAAAATGGCAAAAAATCAAACATATAAAGTATTTGAGGCCATGCATCAGTTTGTTATTTAATTATGTTAAATACACCAATCTCCCCAATTAGACTTGTACTTAAGGAAGAAAATTGTATGTAGAAAACCAAAGTGGACCTTCAATTGTGACTGAGTATATAATTGATGAACACCTTGTAGGCACTCAAGTTTTTAATGACTTGTTAATTTATACATGCTAGAAAATATTTTTTACCTCTGAAAGTCTATGCTTCAGAAATGTATATTTTTAAAATATTAATTAGTACAAACATTTAATGTGTATATGTATATATTCTCTTACATACCATGCTTTCTAGCTAAAGTGAAAATAATGAAGTACTAAAATAAAAAGACAATAGAAAATTAAAAGATAGCTAGTTATGTAAATTACCCTAGGCTCATAACTTGAAAAATAGTCTTAGAAATAATCTAGTTCAATTTCCTATTTCTACTACAGCGTTGAAATTAAGGAATTTCAATTCAGTGTTTATCCAGGTTCTGCATGAACACATAAGAGGTAGCTTCTAC
The DNA here is from genome assembly GCF_020740605.2 of Lemur catta. Lineage (NCBI taxonomy): Eukaryota > Metazoa > Chordata > Mammalia > Primates > Lemuridae > Lemur > Lemur catta. The sequence goes on from NC_059135.1 coordinate 67,904,150, forward strand.
CTATTTTTTAAATTCAAAATCTAACTCTACCTCTCTATAGTTTGCATTTATTGTAGATTTGCCATCTGAATAGTTATGCAAAATTTAAAGTTGGCAAATTCCCCTCTCCCCACTTCCCTGAACATTATTCTGTTTCCACAGATAAACATTTCCATTTATCTAACTTTCCAACTCTTTTTCCATAATCTTATATTCCAAAGCTTTCATCACTGTTTATGTGCCTTCACACATCCTTATTTTTTCAATATAATTCTTGTATTGCAAAACCCCAAATTAAACATAACACTTTAGATTCATTCTCACTTGGAGAGAGTAGTGTGTGGATGGCACTATGTTATTCTGAAAATGTATTTGTAATAAGGCAACTTAACCTAGGATTAGCTCTTATAAGAGACACATACCTTTATTGACTAATATACTTCTTATAATCAAGTCATCTTCCAGTACCATATTTACATGATTTATTCAATTTTTAATTCTGAAAACAGGATATTACAGTCTAGACACTGATGAACTAAAAACCAGACACACAAATTATCTTAAAGGAATTTATAAGCCAGTAGGGGGCACCCAGGAAACATCTAGCACATAGTGAAATATTCACTGAATAAATGAATGAACTAATTATATTACAAAGAAAAATTAAATAGATATCCTGATGGAAATATAAATCAATTGGTATAGAAGAAAAAGGAAAAGAGAGTTTCATTTCAACTCAAGATTTCAAGAAAGTTTTCATCACATAAGAAATTTTACTAAATTTGGAAAGATGAAAAAAATGTTGAAGCATTGTATTGCATTATAGCTTATGGTTTACTTGTCTATCTCAATCATTTGACTATATTTCCTTTATGGCATACACCCCTCTTAGTATTTAATGTCCTTAATACCAAACACAGTGTCTGGCCTAGGACTGGCATTCACCACATTCATGTTGAGTGGATAAGTAAATGGCGGATAATATTGGAAAAGAATATAAGGTTGGAAACACATTATGAATAAAGAGACACAATTGATTCTCTTTTCACAGTAATTGTAATGTAGGTTTCATGAAGAGTTTGGTTAGAAAAAAAACAATAGAAAAGTTAGTTAATGTCATATAAGGACAGATGTGCTTGCCATGATACAAATGTTACTGTGAGGAGTCAGGTTTACCACTTACTGACTTTTTAATCTTAGGCAAATTCTGTATTTTTTTCCACGTCACATTCATAAAAAGTCTTATCGTTGACTATTTATTCAATATCTTCTATAGTTATTAGTCTTGTCAGGTTGTCTATCTCTTCTTGATAAATTTTGGTGCTTTACATATTCCTAAAAATTGATCTGTTACATCTAGATTTTTAAATGTGTTTATATGCAATTGCATTATGCTCAATAAATTGATTTATTCATTCACTCATCCATATTCCTGGTAATATTTAATATTTTATATCTTTATTAAAATTTCTTGATTATTTTTGATAGCCTGGACAAAGTACTTTTTAAATTATCTTATTGATCAAGGCCACACATTTTTTTTAAATTTCATTAATCTTCGCTTGTATTTGTCATTTTACCTGAGAACTGCTTTGACTACATTTTATAGATGGGGTAAGCTTCTATTTGCCTTTAAATTCTAAATTATCTTAAATATCAGCTTAATTTAATGAAAAGTTTTAATTATAAATTAATTATAAATGAATTTACAGTGAACAAACTTCTAGGACTATTCTTTTCTTATTTTATTGTGGATATATTGCATTTTGGTTAAGTAATTTGGTCTTTCTTAAGTTTTTGAAATTTAATGGGATTTCTTGTGTTGCCTAATATATGAGGTTTTTTTATTCATCATGTTAGTTTTCTTTTCTGTTTATTGAATACATGATTTTTTAATTCTTTAAGAAAGGGTTATTCAAGTCTATCAGGTTGAATACACAATTTTAAATTTTATCTTGTGCTTCTAATATTTTTGTGCTTTATACATGTCATGGCTTTATTTTTAAATGTAAAATATATTCATTCTAGTTCTATTTCCTGGGTGGATTTAAACTTTTGCGAACATAAAAGATTTCTGTTATTTCTATTTAAAGCACTATGCCTTAAATTCTTCTGCTTTTACCGATATATTAGAATGCTTAAATATTTCTCTTTTTGAGTATTTCCCCCATAAATAACCCAAAGATTGTTTTATCTGTAATAGCATTTCATATTTTTATTAATTTAATGTACATTTGTATAATTATTCAGATATAATTTTTTCTTTCCCTTTATTTGCCCCAACAATGTTTCTTGTATTCCACTAACTTTTTTGAATTTATTCTCTATTTTCTTCAATTTATCAACTATAAATTTTTCCAGAAATTTTTGAAGTACATTTTGGGCTTTATATTGGAATGTAAGTTTTTCCTGGTGTAAGTTGATAGGTTTAAAATAATTTCCTTGCAGATTATCATTGTCTTTTGGCACCAATAAAAAATTTATGGCATGGATTTATTTTTATTATTATTTTGGGATTTCTTTTGTATTTTGTTTTTTTCTTTCCACTTGTTTTTGGAGTAGGAAACTTGACAAAGATAAGTCTAAATTTGTCTCATTAAAATATACTAAGTGGGTTTTTTTATTTGTTTTTTTCCTTTTTTTCTGATTAGAGACCTATGAGCCCTTTCAGTCTGAACACTGTCTTTCCACAACTCAGAGAAATTTATTCAATCATATTCTTAACTTCCTCTGTTTCTTAATTGTGTACTCTCTTTTTATAACTTTCTCTTAGATGGATCTTGGAACATGTGGATAAATATTTTCATTCTTCTTACTTTTTCTCTCGTGCATTCTACCACTCTACCCTCTGCTTAGCATTCAGGGACACACTCTCAGACCTTCTGGTTTACTGAGCCAATATTCAGCCACCTTGAGTTTTGTTTGCTTTTAAAATATATTGTTTTAATTTCTTTTAAGGAAGGAACTTTTTCTTTATATCAGCTGTTCATTTTTATTGAGAATACTGAATATATAGTTTTCCTGAATTCAGTTACTTTCATGTGGCCTGTTTGTAGAGATTCCTATCTTACATGAAATTTTTAATTTTCTCAAATATCTATTCATCCAGTCTTGTTTCTTCCTAAATATATTTAATTATCTATATTTCCCTGTTATTGAACCCATGTTCTTACTATACCTAAAAAGCCCAAATGATTATGAAGAAGGGAGAGCATGAAATAAGTTTATATTCTGGCTGTGGCATTTCCCTGTCCTTCTTAGGCTCAAGAGTTATTGGGACTCCCCCTCTACTTTTTTTCTCTAGCCAGAGCCTGAAGAAAGTCCGAAGTCCAAAGTCTTACGTAGAATTACTGCTTCAGTCACTGGGAGGCTGAATCCAGACGTGTTTCTTCTTTTTGTTTCTGCCTCAGTAATCCTTGTGGTGGTTTAGAGTTAGCTCTGCTCCTGCCAATCTTCATCTTTCGTTATTGTAATAGGATCTCTCTTTAAGCAGATAATTCACACTGTTTGGAAAATATTTGAGAGTACTTGACAGAGAACACTGCCCATGCTACCTAGCTTTTCGGAATGAAGATCTTAAATATGCTAAAGAAGGCCCTCAGTCCTTGCAGAGCCTCCCTTGCCATTGATTATTCACTTTCATTTAAGAGCAACTCTACAATCTTCTCTGATGTGGCTTTATTTGTAGTTTCTTCTGATCTTTCTTGTCAATTAAATGTACCACACCTACCTCCTATTTTCCAAGAAAATTTTTAAAAGATTTCTTGCTTTCACATTTTATGGTTTCCCCCCAGGATTATGGGCTTAATCTTTAAAAATATGCAAAATCTCTTGTATTATTTCAAGGACTTCTTGTATAAAAAAGGGAGGGGCAGACAATCATGACCACTGGCTTTTAATTAAAAAAATAAATATTATTATTATAGATGCATTCTCCAGTTGATAACACATTTTTCTTAAACTTCTTGTATTATTGTCTTTAATATCTTTGTGTTTATTCTGATATGTTTATCTCTTACTTAAGCAATTATGACATTCAATTAAAGCCAATTTTAATTCCTACATTTTTATTGTGTGTTATGGTAGGGACTTTGTATGGAGACCTTAACAATAGTATAATATGAAATAACAATTAACTTCAGGTTTAAGTAGAACTAGATTTAAGTTCCGGTTTTGACAGCTGCTAGGTCTGTGACCTTGCAATATTTGTTTAATATCCCTAAACCTCTGTTCCTCCCACTACAGAGTAAATAATAATAATGTATCTATTGTGAGGATTAAATAAGATAATGCATGCAAAGTGCTTGGAAAACTGTTTGACACCTAGTAAATACTCAACAAATGCTAGTTTACTATTATTGACAATAATAATAATAACTTAATAAATAATCAAATTCAAAATACTTAAAATACTACTTTTTAAAGTCTAGGTTTACAAATATTTTAGATACATTGATTGATGAATGTAAGCATTTCCAAATCATAACAAAGATATAATTGAAATGAGATATTATAAATTTTTAGTGGGCAGGGTCTAAACTGTTCTTTGTTGGTTAAGAATAATTCTATGCAACTTGGGAAGTAGAAGGAGGGATATAATTATGGTCATTTTAGTTTAGAGTAGCAGTAGGTTATGCTGGAACCAGGAAATATGGAATGTTTGTCAGAATATTCAGAAGTTTCTGAACGAGGGTGTCCAGGCTTTGCAAGGAGTCATATAGAGCAAATAGGAACCGAGTTTGAAAGGACAAGAGATCAGAATCCCACTGTCAGTATATCATATATAAAATAATAAAAGTGTTACTCTGAAGAAATTCTGTGCAGAAGATAAAATCATAATTTCTTCCATTTTTCAGGGTTAAGCCGAAGATAGCTAGATAGCGAGCTAGATATAGATAGATAGTGATAGATATAGACATGGATACATATTCAAATGTAGAGCTAGCATCTAGAATTTTTATGGATAGATAAAATTACATAAGCTATTCTATATTTTGAAAAGAATATCAAAATAATAATCAGGATAGCTATTGTTTTTGGATTTCAATCTTCTTTGTGGACTAGGGTAAACTACTTGTCCGGGTTTCAATAGGTGTTATTTCATAGACATGTTAAATGAAATGAATGAAAGTTCTCAAAGTGTCACATACTTTTTCGAGCTGAAGTCTGCCTGTCTCCTTAAATCTCCCCATGAAGCTGGGCACCTTTGATGTTGACTTTACCTCCATGCCTCTCGTTCTTCCTCTGCCCCCCATTCTGCCCCCACTGCACTTGCTCAGCCTCTCTCATCATCTCCCACTTAGACTCCTGCGCAGACTTGAAAATGATCCTCAGTCCTTTGCCCCGAATTGCTGCCAGAATTATCTTTCTAAAATGGAGCTGGTATTTTAAATTGCATAATGTAGCTCTAATCCTCCTTTTAGTTTTATCTCCCACCACTTGCTGCCATGCAGTCTCCTTGTTAGCTGCTTTGGATTGCAAAGTATTATATGAATGCTCCATGTCGTTTCACCATGTCTGCTTTTTTTATGTAATTTCCTCCTTCTGGAATTATCTATTTTTTCTTCTTAGTTTGACAAAATCCTATTTATCCATAAGGTTTAGTTCATATAACACCTTCTCAGATATTCCCTTACTCCTAGAGTGGGTAAAGTATTTGCACAGAGGGCTATAGCCTGTTCCATCAGTTCTCTCTGTCCCTTAGATGGTGCATTTCCACTTTGAGCACTGACATCTTATCTTTTCACTTTTTAATGCCAAGTCCTTAATGCAATTTCTAGTTTAACATAGGGGCTTTTAAATGACTTGAATTGTATAGTTCTGGAAATCAGAGAACTCTTTCATATTTAATTGTTTTGATAAGAATTCGCTTGTTGATTATAGAATTCATAATGAATCCCCTTTTTTGTATATTATGCTTGATGTTTATTTGGTTGCCCTTGCCCTAGAGTTGCACAGTATTTAGTGTTATTCCACATACGGGGGAAAATATGACCATGTTCATGTATAACACCGGTATCCTTCATATCTCACTGTAATCTTTGTTCTTTCTTATGTAGCATTTTGATTATAAAACAAAGGGCGAATGATGACATTTGGGAAGTAATATTCTGGTGCTTTATTAGGAAAGAGTGCTAAGCTGGTGAGAATAGGAACGCTCTTATTTGTAGCTGCTATCTTTCATGATGCAATTATCTAACATCAATCACTTAACTAATAGGATGGTAACTTTCAATCATTAACTTCCCTTGAAAGGATGCAACTTTATAAGAACTACTCAGACAATTAAAAGCAAGACGCCTACTTAGGTAATAGAGAAAGGACAGACAAATCTATTCTTTCCTGCAGAATTTCAGAATGTATATTAATTTCTCTCTTAGATTCACATAGCCTACCCATTTTTCTTAATGAGAATTCTTCTTAAGGATATCGATATATTGCTGAAGTTATATAATAAACTTCTGAGGTTATTGCAATATTGTGATGTGACCTTTTATTTACTTTTTTTTTTTTACCTACAAAGTGGTAAAATAGAGGTTTCAAAAGTGTTTTTCTATGGCAGAAGGAAATGACAGTAAGCTAAACTAAACAAAACACATACATTTTCATGGCTTTGTGAATGGCAAGCAGCAGAATTTTACTGCCAGTTATTAGGTTATCATAAATTGAATCCACTAAATTTAGGCATTGAACTCAACACATCCAAAGATGTACACAGTGAGTTTATGCTTCTTCATGCTGTGAGAAGACAAACTAAGTTCTAAATTGAAAACATGTTAAGATAATTAGCGTTGACTATGTTGTTAGGAGCTTATTAACATCTGCTTATTTTTTGTAAGATGGAATATAAAATAATCTTTTGGAGGATAATTTTGAAGTACCAAGTTAAATAAAAATAATAGATAAATAAAAATATGTATTATCTTAGACATGGACTTAGTGGTTTTATGCTCTATAATGTACTAGCCATATACACTGGGCAAGATATTTATGCTCTCTGAGCAATAGTGTCCTATTGTGTAAAGGGACGTTAGATTTTGGATCTAATATAATCGGTTGTAGTGAGGGTTAATTAATTAGTACTATGTCCTATACATTGTAAATGCTCAATAAATCGTTACCATTTGGAAGAAATGACATTTTTACAACACATTTAGAGTTATATTTGGCTGATTCTTTTTGTTGCCATTGCAAATTAGGAAGACATAGTGTATCATTTTTATCAGAAACATATATAAAATATGGCACATATATAAAGAAAGATATATACATATGTCATACATAAAGTGAGAGTATTCCTTAAAATATCAGACACATTGGACTTGAGAAGAAATAGTCTACTATGGATAAAGAAATTTTATAAGTATGCCACATATACCTTATAAAAACAATAAAAATATGTTACAAAAAAATCAAATCAGGCAGTGAATAAAGATATAAGGTAGTAATCTTATCCCTATAGCCTAGAAATATACACTGTTATAGTATTTATTGAATGACCTCCTAGATGTCTTACTATGAATATGCAAATACACATATTTTTAATGCTAAGATAGTTGTTATTCATAGTTTCATAACATTTTCTATTTAAAGACATAACATAAATTTCTAAATAGTAATTTATGTGATGAGTGGAAATATTTCTATTTTGTCATCAGTATTTAGTGCATTATCAAGTACACAGTAGGTATTTAGTACATATTTGTTAAGTGAGTGAATGCCTGACTATTTGAATCATCACCTCTTTCCTTGACAATGAACATAGATCTACATTATTTTAATGAAGTGAATTTAAATAAACTCTATGGATGTACATTCATTTATCTAAGTGGGCTACTCTTAAGGAACATTTAGGTCGTTTTCACATTTTGTCTACATCGAGTGACACCATGATAACCCACAATACATTAATCTACTTACACATCACTTGCCCAACACCAGAAATTGAGATTGAGAAAGCTGGTGTGCACCAATGGCCAGCCACAGAGTCCCATCACTTTAACTGCACTCTGCCATCTAAAGATCAAAAAAGAACCACCAGGATTGTTGGCTCTGGAGTCCCTGTACACTTGCTTGACAAGTGGGTGCCTTGCCCCGGTGTCTCTTCTCCTCTCTTCTTTCCTTTCCTCTATCTATTCTCCTCTGTCTTTTCTCTTCCCCTCCCCTCTCCTCCTCCTCCTTTTCTTCTTCTTCTCCTTCTTCTCTCCCTCTTTCCCTATCCCTCTCTCTGTGCCTCTCATCTTTCTTCTCTTTCTGTCTCTCTCCCTCATTTTAATACAGTTTCCAATTCAGATCTCACACAAGCACATCTGATGATAGGAATCTAAATCACACATAGAAACATAGTTGCAGTTTCTAATCTCTGCAGTACAAGAAGGTACACAATAAAGAGGCTGAGGTGGATAATGGGTAATCTACAATATTGAACATGCCACACCTTCTGGCTCTGACTTCCCAGCCTTAAATCTAAAACAGAAAATCTTGCTACGGTTTCTCAGAATTTCCACAGCATACTTCTAATAACTCTTTCTGGTCTTTGAAAAGGCAGTTTCTGTTAATGTCTGCTATCTTCCATCAATTTGGTTCTATCTGTATTGTCTGTATCCGTCACTCTGGAGTTTAGAGACGCTGTTGATACTCTTGTTTCCTAGTACAATGATGAAGTTATGGAAATTTATTTCTTTTCAACTATTTCCTTCATTTCTTCATGGCAGAGAAAGGTTGTTCTTTTCAGATACCTTCTGTGCTATGTCTTATGATCTATTTTTGGGAAAATTGTTGCTCAGTTACTTTTAACAGAAATCAGCAATTTAATTTACCAATTTGGTGAAACTGAAAATTTTTCTGTATCTGTGAGTTTTGCCAAATATGAAGACAATGTACAGCTTCCCAATTAGGGACTTGCAGGGAAATGCGTAAATCAGATCCAACAATAAGTTCATATTTTAATGGACTAAATGACCTTTAAGTCAAGGCATTTAGATCAAGGTTTCTCAAATTCTTCATTGTGGGGAGTTTTCTGTGCAGTGTAGAATGTTTAGCAGCATCCCTTGCCTCTACCCAGAAGATACAAGTAGCACCTCCAGTTGGTACCAAACATGTCCCCAGACATTGCCAAATGTCCTCTTGAAGCCATACTTGGCCCTTATGAAAATTACTGCCTTAGATGTTATTTTTAGTGTTTCCTCTAGGTAATTAAATAGCACACTTAAAAAGTTGTGAGTTCCAGAGTAGTATAAAGTTAACATAATATTGACTTAAACAATTATCTAGAAACTTTGGCTTTTATTTTTGAAACAATTATTGAGAGTCAGAAGGAAGCCTCCCTACTTAACAAAATGCGTGATATGTAGATGTTAACTTTATTTTGGGGTAGAACATATGACTATAGATATGCTGTACAAAGGTAATCATATTTTTACTTATCATGTACCTAGCCAATGGGTTAGAGTAAAGATATCCATCTTCATGAATAAAAATCAGCTTATGTAACTTTTTTTTTTAATAAACTGACTTCCTATAGGATGAAATACAAAGAGAAATAAACTAGGTATGAAATAACAGAGATGTATTTGTAGGAGAAGTCATGTGTATGCCTAAAGTGTTTGTATATTCACCCATTAAGTTAGAAAACAGTGCCCCAGAAATAGATATAGAATTCCAACACCTATATATCCAAGATACATTTTGAAATATTATTAAATATAACAGTTTATTTATTTTTGATTATATTTTATTAATATTATAAATCTTACCGTTGATTTATAGCTTGTCAATGGTAAGATGCTAAGGTAACATAAATACTCTAAATTATTAGTATTCAGAACTAGAAAAATTCAGAAATTATAGAATTAATTTTTCATAAATAATTCTTTATGATATAAAATGTGTTTAGAAATTGTTTTTTTCTAAAAATTATATGAATTAGAAAGTAGAAATGATTGCTTATTAAACATAGTAAAATGATACATCATTTGGTAAATATAATGGCAACTTCTGTTAGGTTTCATTATGGACTAAAGTGGGAGGACATTTTGATGTATGATTTTTGTCAGGAGTATGGGAATTTTGCAGAATATCATGAATTTATTCATTTTTTGTAGATAGTATGTGAAAAAACAAAACTCTATTAAGGTTGCATTTTCTAAAACACAAATTGATCTTAACAATTTATTTTGTAGGAAATTTTCAAAAGAAGAAAGAATGAGAAAGTAAATAGGTAAGACAAAAGATAATTCTAGAAAAACACAAAAGATTCAGAAACTCTGAATCTGGCACCTTTTTCATTCATCTTTATGAGGGCAAAAACCTCTTTATATTTATATTAATAATTAGCTTAGCAAAAATAAGGTATAACTCAAATTCCTAGGTCATATTACTTGACCTCAAAGTTATACAGACAAATACAAAAGAATGTGTGTAAAAGTTTTCAATTCAAATGCTCTGCAAGATTTTTATTCAAGAATGTGTTATAATTGGTGTTTGTTTTCAGAGCCTCACAGAATTTTATGTTTCCCATTACTTCTAGTAAAATTGTTTCATAATTATTTCATGGAATTCGCTTTAAATTTGAGTTCAGGCCATTTTTAGACCATAAAAGTAAATGAAACATGACAATGCAATAAAAATGGTTTTCTAACAAAAGCTGAAATTATGCATTTTTATCTCATATGAAACTTTTAGTATAATGACTTTCCTCTGACATCTGGTTAACCACTTAAGTACGCTCTGCTTCTCTGAAATAACAGGCTGGAATGGACAATTGTATCTCCCGATAAGCTCATTACACAACAAGTTTTATTGTCTACCTTTAACTGGAAAGAAATATTTTCTGTCTTTCTTACTGTCATGTTAACAGTGTTTTCATCCTTATAGTGTCTGTTTTACAACTTTTAGTTCTTTTGCTCTGTCCTTTGAAATGTTTGCAAATAATACTTTTAAGAACTGAGTACTTAATTAAACGCAAAGGTAAGATTTTAAAATATAATTTTATATTTGTTTATTTGCATAAAGACAAAAGAAAATATCCTATTTGTATACACACAAAATTGTTACTTCTTATAGCTGGGGTGATAATAACATTTAGATCTTTTATGTAATACTTATATTTACTAAGCTATCCTTATCTCTCTCTCTCTTTTTCTCTCTCCTCCTTCTCCTCCTCCTTCTCTTCCTCTTCCTCCTTCTTTTTCTTCTTTCTTGATTCAAATGTTTATTAAGCCAAGACTCTGTCAGTGATGAGACACAGTGGTGAACAAGACCAGAGAATCCCTGTTTTAATGGAGCTCACAATCTAGTGTAAAGAGGCAATTGTCAAACAAACAAAAATTAATATGCTAAGTAAATTCTTTTAATAAAAATTGCCTGAAGAAAATAAACTGATAAATGGTGTAGAGAGTGACTTGTGGAAAAAATAATATATCTTATTTTCAAAAATAAAAAATAAAAATTTTCTAACTGAGCCTATATTTGGTATGTAATATAGAAAAGCAGAGCCTAGTTAAGGAATTAGAAATAATATACACATAGTGTGAGGAAAGTAGACTGTTAGTGATTTTAAATCTAATTTGCTATGGGGGAAATTCAGTTTTAAATATTTCAGACTTAAAATACATGACTACTGTAAGCAAAATAAATTGCATATGTAAAGGAGGATTCAGTTGAATAATAGCACAGCTTTAGAGCTGAGAGACACTGCCCTGTCTCACTAACTATATACCTATTGTATGATTGTTCTTATGGAGATTGTGCTTTTATCAGAGGAGAGTGGAAGTTAATGGAGGATAAAATCTACATGTTACAATCTCTACCCAGAAAATATTCCATACTTGCATCTAGCTATTTCCTACCCTAGAATTCTCTCCCCGACCCAACCACCAGCAGGCCCATTCATGCCTTTGCCTAATTTATATCCAAATTTATCATGGTCTCAAGAAAACGCTCAGAAAACATTTTTCTGATTATCCAAACTAAGTCAGGGACACCATTTTCCTCTCATAATGTTACACGCATTTCTTCACCACAATAGTCATTCTTCTGCTTATGTCTTTCTTTGCATGACTCTTGGTCTACTCCTTCCTCCACACTGGGAAATTGAAGCATATATGTAGCTGTAGACTACTAATGTCAGCAATTAAAAAAGTCAAAAATTTTAAAACTTTCAGGATGAAAACATTCCCCTACAGTAAAAAAAAAAAAAAGAAAAAATCCTCAAATTTCTCAATTCCTCTCAAAAATCACCTCTAATTACTATTATCTCAATTTCTCCCCCCTAGTAATTGACAAATCTTTCTCTTGGCCTCAGTTGGTCTTAAAATATCACATTGGCATTGTCTCTCTCTCTCTCTCTTTTAAACAATAAGGGCATTAATTATCTCAACAAGAAGTCCAAATGTAGAGCATCTGCCAAGCTTGATGCTTTCTACTCTACCATCCTCAGCTTATTTGCATTTCCCTCAGGCTTTGATTCCTATGGTTACAAGAAGATAGCTACAAAGACAAGCAACATATTGCCTCTCTTTTCTTGGATGTTGCATTTAACAGAAAAGAAACCTTTCCTAGGAGTCTGCCAACATGGAACCCCTCACTTTGGCTGCATTCCTACGGCAGTGCTCATGGCTAAGCCAGTCAGTAGCAAGGGGAATGAGATTACTATGATTAGTTCAGGTCAGTGGTTCACAAAGTGTCATCCCTGGATCAGCAGCAACATGATCTAGGACTTGTTAAAATGCAGATTCTCAGGCCTGAGTCACTCAGGTAGTGGGACTCTAGAATCTGCTATTTTAAACGTGTCTTCCAGGTGATTCCAATACAAGATAAAATTAGAGAAATGATGATTCAGAATAATCAGGATTTACACCTGAGCTGGGGATAAATTCACCTTATTTGAAGTTATCTGGGTACCTCCAAATAATCAGGATTAGCAAAGAGTGCAATGGCTTTACAAGATTGTAGAGGTTGGTCAAATTCTTGGAGGCTGCATAGAAGCTTCCACACTCATTGACACCTCCCTCGGTGACCAAGTTTTCCATAGGTCCCACACTTATAACTATACTTTCAACTCTATCTCTAATATAACACTGTCTAAACTATAATCCTCATGACAGCAGGAACCTGACCTACTTAGCTTACCATTCTAACCCAGCCCCTAACTGCACTGTACATAGCACACAGTGGGCTCCAAACCTTTTCTAAATTAATGGCATAATCTTTCTGCAAATGCTTAAGTGTTCCATTTTGGTGGGAAAGGGGAAGATTCTAGAAGTAAGAGAGTATAAAAATGCATATTGAGAAATGTCCCTCATTTAGAGCTGTGTCCAATATCTGAATTTTCTGGTTCTCTTTATACAAGGGTGTTTCCTTTGGAACTAGATTTCTTTAACTCATTCAAATAATCTTCACCATATTCTTTCTCTTTTTCCCAGTAGAGATTATTAAGCCTCAAAATAATTCAGGTGGAGAATATGAAAATCCAAGTCTCTAGTTCAAGTCCATGTTGCACCAATAGTGGTATCATTATTTGGCCAGTGCAATGTAGACATAAGAAGGTCAGGTGATAGATTCAGACAGCCTCCCTGTTTATATGCTGGCTCCATCACTTCCTAAAAGTATAACTCAGAGAAAGTTACTTCTTTTTTTCACAATTTTTTTTTATTGTGGGAAAATACATGTAGTATATCATTTACCATCTTAACCATTTTTAAGTGTACAGTTCAGTGGTATTAAATGCATTCATAATTTGTGCAGTCATTACTACTATCCATCTCCATAACTCTTTTCATCTTGTAAACTGATGCTCTATACCCTTTAACCTCTCTCCTCAGCCTCTGGGAATCAACATTCTACTTTCTCTCCCCATGATTTTGACTACCTCATATAAATGGAATTATACAGTGTTTGACTTTTTGTGGCCGGCTCATTTCACTTAGCATAATATTCTTAAGATTCATCTATGTTGTACAGCATATATCAGAATTCCCTTCTTTGTTAAGGCTGAATAATATTCCGTTGTATGTATATACCACATTTTGTTTATCTATTCATCCACTGATGAACACTTGGGTGGCTGTCATGTTTTAGCCACTTTGAATAATGCTGTTGTGAAAATATCAGATAAATATCTCAAGAACCTGCTTTCAATCCTTTTGAGTTTATATCTAAAAGTAGAATTTCTGGAGCATGTAGTAATTCTATCTTTAATATTTTAATGAACCACCATACTATTTTCCACAGTAGCTGAACCATTTTACCAACAGTATACAAGGATTCCAATTTTTCCATATCCTAGCCATCACTTGTTATTTTTTAATAGCCCTCCTAATATGTGTGAGATGGTATCTCATTATACTTTTGATTTACATTTCCCTAATGATCAGTGATTTTGATCATCTTTTTTATGTGCTTATTGGACATTTGTATATCTTCATTGGAGAGATAACTATTCAAGTCCTTTATCCATTTTTGAATCAGGTGTTTTGTTAGATTCCTCTCTTTTTTTCATAATCATTCTTCTTTCTGTTTATCTCCCTCCTGTCTTCTCAAGTAGAAAACTTTAGCTTTTTGAAATATTCATCTCCAAATATTACCCTGACCTGACAGCAAAGATACAATAGCCAAGCAACCTAACTAACTGTAGGATTCTCCCTCTAGGAGGAATGTTTCTGCCACAACAATGAATTACTTGAGGGCAGAGGTTGTATTTATTTTCTCCATTAGTTTGTCCATAGTGCCAGGCCCAACAGAGCCACTCAATAAATGTTTATTGACTATTCATGAATAAAAGAATAAAAGAAAACCAACTGAAATTGAAGAGATCTGGCTTCAATGGTCCCCATTTGATTTTTGTTTCATATTTTTTTTCTTTTGCACTAGAATATGTAAAAGCAAAGAAATTAGGCCGGGCGCGGTGGCTCACGCCTGTAATCCTAGCACTCTGGGAGGCCTAGGCTGGTGGATCGCTCAAGGTCAGGAGTTCGAGACCAGTCTGAGCAAGAGTGAGACCCCGTCTCTACCAAAAATAGAAAGAAATGATTTGGACAGCTAAAAATCTATATAGAAAAAATTAGCCGGGCATGGTGGCACATGCCTGTAGTCCCAGCTACTCGGGAGGCTGAGGCAGTAGGATCGCTTAAGCCCAGGAGTTTGAGGTTGCTGTGAGCTAGGCTGACGCCACGGCACTCACTCTAGCCCGGGCGACAAAGCGAGACTCTGTCTCAAAAAAAAAAAAAATAAAATAAAAGCAAAAAAATTAATAAGGGCTGTAGAAGTTGTGCAGCCACTACCAAAGATTCAAACTCTTTTTTTTGGAGAAGTACAGAGCCAGGGACATTTTAAACAATAGTTATTATTAATCCTGCACCCAAGGCCTTTAAATTTTCTATAAAATATTTGAGACCTGACAAGCTGATCGATAGGATTGAACACAAAATATTTTTTTTAAATAAACTGTTCCAGATGCCAGTGTATTGCCTCTTAGTTTAAAATTCACCCTTCAATATTTGCCCTGTAATGATGGATAGAATTCTGTCAAGTATTTTTCCTTTACAGTGAACATGATGTTGACCTTTCTTAAGAGCAGGCACTGTAGCCACAGTGCCAGGGAGGGGGTTCCTGGTCAGTTGGTTCTGGCTGCAGCATTGTTGGTCAGCAATGCCGCTGTGAGGACATTGGGTTGTGCTTTGTCCCAGTCACTCACTTGGAATACAAGCCTCTCTGCAGTAAACCTGCAGCCCCAGTGGGCTTGTTGATCACTTTCCTGTGGCCTTCTTCTTGTGTAGGTCCCTAAGCTTTGGCTGCAGCTATTTCCTCAATGCTTGTTTTCTGTTTTCCCAGTGACCCTCTACCAGCTCTGATCCTGGCAACTACAGAGGGGGCTGCCACCACCCCTTTCCAACGAAGAGGTCTGAACTCCAACTTTGGGAAAGGGTCTCCTTTTTCAAGTTTGTTCTTTCTTGGATACTTTCCTTCAGCCCTAAGATTGGATTTTTCCAAATATGCTTAATTGCTAAGGAATTACAGTCAACTAGAAGCTGAATGAATTTCTTATATCCAACAAATTTCAAAAAAAAAAATCACCATGATCTTTGAAATTTAATAGAAAATATATAGTTGAAAGAAGATGTTGAACTTTTAGTATGTTATTATGACGTAGGCTACAGGCCTCTTAAAGAAGTGCCTAAGGCCTACCAAAATGTCAAAACTGACTCAGTGCAAACAAAAATTGACCAAAGTTAAATGATGAAACCATGTTAAAATGACTTTATTTTTCTTTTCTCAACTGCTAATAACTTTTATTTCAAAGAAGCTACTTGAACGGCTATGGAATTTTCAGTGTTAAAATGATGCAGACTATCCTTTTTAAAAGTAAAAGATGGTCCAAACTTAAGTGGTAGTGATTCACAACAACAGTAACTATTTCAATGTTGTTACTTCACATCTGTCTCCATATATATTCTCCACAATATCTAAATTTATATTTTATAACATTTAGATTAAAACTACTAGCATTCAATTTTACAATACAAGTTTTTAAATTGGCGGGATCCTATGTTCTATGTGTCTGTAGCGGCAAAATGTGGGGGTTCCCCTTGGCCCACAGAAGATTCAAAGGTTCATTGAAAAATCATCTCACAAAAATCAGATTAATTGAAGAAAAGGCATATAAATTTATTTAATGTTTATACACAGGAGCCTTCAGAATGAAGATCCAAAGATACAAGGGAAATCATCTCTTTTTATGCTTAGGTTCAATAAAGTATAGACAGTAGTGCAGAAATATGACTGGGCAAAAAGCATATGATCTAATGCTAATAGACTGAGTGGGGAAACCCAGCAAGGCCTGTCTAGATTTTTCTTGGCCTCTCTGAGTATGCATTTTTTTCCTTCTGGGCATGGGGCAGGGTCCTCTCTGGAATAGCGGGTCTTATCACCTACAGTCAAACAAGGTAGGGCAGATAATTTCTTTATGGCCATTTTTTACACAGAGTATTTTTAGGTTTTATGGCTGGCTTTTGGAAAAAGGTGTTTGGCTTTCTACAAAATATTTGAGACCTGACAAGTTGATCGATAGTATTGATCCCAAAATAATTAAAGAAAAAAACCCGTTCCAGATGCCAGTGTATTGTCTCTTAGTTTAAAATTCACCCTTCAATATTTGCTCTGTAATAATTGACAGAATTCCAGTTTCTAGTTTCTATGGCTAGCCTCAGGGGAGAATGAGACTGAGAGACAGGAGGGCAGGACAAGATCAGAGAAAAACTTTTGCTTCTGAGCTGCTTCTGAGGACTTCATTTTGGGATTTTGTTTTCTGAACCCTCAGTCACTTGGGTTTAAAGAAACTTTTCATCTCCCTAGGATCTTACTGATACACTATTAAAATATTCCCTGGTATAAAAGTTAGTTTTGCCTTTGAGGATTCAGTAACTTAAAAGATGTAATTACAACATTGCGCTTTATTTTCAGAGTTTAAAATTCTGTGAGAATTATTAATTTATTATATTACTTTTATGCAATGATATTGTAGCTCCCAGCTATTTAGGGTTTTGCCTGGTTCTTCCAATTCTTCTTAGCTTATAAGAAGTGCTAACCTTTGTAAGAAAGTTCTTACAATATTGCAGAACAGCTATATCCATCCCTTTCCTTTTTTTAAAAAAATATTGTTATTATTATTATATTCATTTTAACCACTTTTATATCTACAGTTTGGTGTCATTAAGTACATTCACATTTATTGTGCAACCATTATAACCATCGATATCCAGAACATTTTTATCATCCCAAACTGAAACTCTGTATCCATTAAACAATATCCTCACCATTCGCCTTCTTTCTCCTTTACAGGCTATTTCCCAATCTGTATTTTTCCACTCAACAAAAGGCTATAGGCATTGTCTCATGACAGTAAACTTCAGTGGCATTACCATGGAACACTGTATAGTCAAATTTATATATGTCCTATATGAGTCACTTACCCTGGACTTCCTGCTATCAGCATTTAAAATATTTCCTTATTTAAAGCTTTATGTTCCCTTCTCTGTCACCCCAGAAAGATTTTGAACTTTATAAATATAGAGTGCAGATCTTATTCAAATGTTCATCTTTGGACAAGCATAGTGCCTGGCATGCGGTAAATGATTAATAATTGTGCATTGAAGGAATAAATTAGTGAATGAAGGGAAATATCACCTCCATGGACTAAATAACAAAATATACTATAGCTGTAGATTCTGGGGTACAACCTCAGAGCAATAAATTACATCAGTAAGTTTTAGTTAGTGAATACCTAAGGCCAAGGGTTTCCTAGTGGCCTGAGAATGGTATGCTATGGTTTCTGAAATATACTGACTTTGTATTTTTTCTTGCTGAGATTTCTGAGCCCAAGACCTCATTTTGCTAGTATTTTACAGTTTTAAGCAGCACTCATAGAAACGTCATTTGCTGCTTATATTAATATAATTTTTTTATAAAGGACTAATTTGGACAGAAATTATATATAGTAAATTGCAAACATAATTTTACCAGTAAAAATCTTCTTCAAAGGAGAGAAGTAATTATTAACAGTGAATTCAATAAGAGAGACCAAGAACCAGTCATGTGCAAGCTAGCAGATCAATCAAAAAAGAAATGGAAAACAAATATAATTGATTTATGAAGGGCATAATGGTGCACGCAGTATTTTCTGGAAAACAAATCTGGCTGAAGAACAAGTGAAGGATGAGCAATGATGTTGGGCACATCCCCGGTGTTATGGATAAAATGGAAACATTTTATCAAAAGAAAGTGAAGCCTAAATGTTTGAAAACACAATAGGATTGATTGAATATTTTGTTTTTCGTTCAGATATCTAGGACTTTATTGAAGGGCACTGCCAAAGGTACATTCAGGACAGACTGTGCCGAGAGCCTTCTTTGGGCCTAAAGTCTTATTTCCTAAGTCCTAGTGCTGAATTTCCTTGTCTCCAAACCCAGTCATTTTAGCAGTTCTTTGTGGGCCATTTATTTAAAGTAGGTTTTCAGTATTTCTGGAGGAGCAAAATAAAGCAAAGAACATTTTTTTCTATGTCTATTTTGCATGATTTATTTTTGTAAACATAGAGAAACATAAAATAAAGAGTAGCATGAAACAACCTCAAAGAAGCATGATAGTTTAATCTATACAACCTCATCAGTTATTAATAATTTCTTGGCATTTCAGCTACTATTAATAGCAGTTCTTCTATTTTAAAGAGTGGAAACATTCATACAGTTTTTTTTTGTGTCAAAGTGCCTCAGAGTGAGATTTTTATCTTTTATCTGACTTGCCTTTGATGTCTTTTAGAGACGGATATTCTCTGCAATGCAGATCAGCCTGCATTTGCATTTAGCACCCAAGTGGGGGTGTCTGTGGCTTGGTGTTCTGCAGCAGTCTGGGTTCCATTTTTTTCCAGATCCTCATTAACAGTGCAGCATCTTTGAGGGAAATTTGACTGAGGTGTCTCAATTAGAATGGGAGGCTTGAGGTCATCGGCCCCTTTGATCATTTTTGGTTTTACATGGAATTTTCCCATCAGACAGAGGGTACTGCCTGAGTTGCAACGAGTTAATCCTTCAATAAATGCAATACGTATAGCCTAATTTCAAATAAAAATGATTGCTGTTAATAAGCTTAACTTTCTAGCAACCCAGACTCTTTTAAAGCAATCCCTTCGAGAATGTACATTAGACTGCTTTTGGCAGACTGTGAATTTGAAAAGTCATAATTTTGTAAAAAGTTTTAAATATTTTGTTACATTTTATGAGTCTATTTATTATAAATATAGTAGCTTAAAAAGTTATCACAAATATAAACTAGTTTTATTTACAAATAAAAATGTGTGAATTACCAAGTGGACAGTTTAAGGATCATTATTAGTACCCTTTACACATTTTGATTAAATCTAAACAATTAGCAAATCTAATTGTCTCTAAAAATTGAAATGCAGATTACATATGCAGAAAGAAAAAGATTTCCACTGTTCTTAGATTTTTGACAGATGTTTGTGGTCAGCTTCTAATACATAGGTAAACATGGTAATGAAAATATATTGTAGACTCAGGAAGTACATGCCATTAATGTGGAGGATAAAGAGATGTCAAATTTTTTGAAAATCTGCTTAAATGTAACAAACTGCCCCTCTTAAAAATACCTATTCCTAAATTTTGCATACAATTTTATAAATCCATCAGTTTTCTACAGTCTTTGAATGGACATTTTGAGGTTCCATGATCTCCAAGTGAAGACACTGCACATTGATGAGGCTACTTAATTAGAAGAAAGTTATTATAATCATCTCTAAGCTCTCCATTTATCGACTAATTTATTTTAGAAAAAATGTTACTGATATTTGAGAAAAATATATCCCTGTCATAAAAAATTACAGGTGCAATGTAGATATTGTCACTTAAAATAAGCATTACAACAGCTATTTTAGAGTATCAGATGCCTACTTCTAATGTGGAGAAACAGGTATCTAACACGATTTTGCACTTCTGTAAAGTCATGGATAGGAATGCAGCACCGTGTTATTAGATATTAATTAAGTGCTTCAGAAGAGTACTCTGAGTCCCAAATCACTTCTGTTTATTAGTATGAAGTATCTCTAGTAAAATATGAAGTAGACCACGTTTTATTGCCTCTCATTTCACTCCTTTCCATTTTGAGAGAGTGAAATTGAAAGCATGGCCTATTTCCCTTCCACTGTAAGTATCAAACAATTGTGCTACAGAACTAATCCAGCATAAGTGGCTAAAATTCATGAATATTAAGTTTCTAATCCACCAAAAAGATTTAGCAAAACAGATTAAATATTTGGGTAACAAAACTAAAACAGTAAGTGATAATAATAACAATAATAGCAACTAATTTTTGAGCCTTTCTTATATTGCACATTATGTCAAGTGTATTAAATGTGTTGCCCTCATATCTAAAAATAACTTTGCCAAGTAAAATTAATTCCTATTTTAGAGGCGAGGAAGTAGAGAAGTGGACATGTCAGATGACTTGCCCCAGTGTCAAATCTTAATTGCAAACAAATTTGATCTGGCTCCAAAATTTTCTCTTTCTAATATGCAATGTGATGTCTTTAAAGGCAAATAAAAACTTGATTAGGAATTACACTGGGCTTGTTTTCTTTGTGTTAAAAGACGTAATTTAGAGCTTAAATTCTGTTTTCTGCACATTCAGTTTTGAAAATAAATTTTACTGTTGTAAAATGATAAATTCATTTTTAAAAAATTATAACCAGAGTCAGCAGTTTGTTTTATTATTTTTTTAAAAAGATAAAATTTATATACCATAAAATTCACTCTTCAAAGGTAAAGTTCATTGGTGTTAGTATATTCACAAATTTATAAAACCCTTACTGATATATAATTCTATAATATTCTCATGATTCAAAAAGAAATCCTGTAAATATTAGTACTCAGTACCAATTCCCACTACCCCCATCCTCTGGCAACTACTCATCTAATTTATATCACCATGCATTTGCCTGTTAGGACATTTCATAAATAGAATCATATAATATGTTTTCATGTCTGCCTTCTTTCAATGAGCATGCATTTTCAAGATTAATCCATGCTATAGAACATATGATAGTTCATACCTTTTTATGTCTAAATAATAATCCATTGTATGGGTAAACCACAATGTGTTTTTCTGTTGACCAGATGGTGGACATTTGGGTTGTTTCCACTCTTTGGCTATTATGAATAACAATGCTATGAACCTCAGAATACTCACTTTTTTGTGTGTGGACCTGTGTTTAGGAATGGAATTTTCTGAGTCGTATGAAAATTCTGTGTTTCATTTATTGAGGGACAAGCTGTTTTCCATATTATCACAGGAATTTAATCTCCACAGAGTCTACAAGGGTTCCAATTTCTTCATATCCTTTCCAACACTTGTTATTGTCTGTCTTTTTTTATGCCATCCTACAGGATATGAAATGGTATCTCATTGTGGTTTTGATTTGGTATTTCTTTCATGGCTATTGATGTTGAGAAACTTTTCATATGCTTATTGGATATTAATATATCTTTTAAAATAAAATATATACCTTATATTTTTGCCCAATTTTGAATTAGGTTATTTTTCTTTTTATTGCCAAGTGTAAGAGTTTTTTTTTTTTAATATATGTTACAGATGCAACTAGATATGTGATTCATAAACAGTTTCTTCAGTTCTGTAGATTGTCTTTATACTCTTCTAATGGTGTCTTTTAAAGTATAAACATTTAATTTTGAAGGAGTGCAGTTTATATATTTAGTTTTTGCTTGTACTTTGAGTCCACATTTAAGAAAATGTTGCTTAAGCCAAGGTTATGAAGAATTAAACCTATGTTTTCTTCTAAGGGTTTTAAAATTTTAGCTCTTACATGTAGGTTTTAAACCATTTTGAGTTAATTGTAGTACATGGTGTGAGGCAGGGGTTCCTCACCTTCTCTGAATGTGGATATCCTGTTGTCCCACTACCATTTATTGGAGACCAATCACTCTCAATGGTTGGACTTGACACCTTTTTCAAAAATAAATTAACCATAGACTTGTCAGTTTATTTCTGAATTCTCAATTCTATTCCATTATTTTTTGTTTATTTTTCTCTATTTTTTTCATTCTCTAGTTTACTAATGTCCACTCTAATCTTTATTATTTCATTACTTCACTTGGTTTGGGTTTAGTTTTCTCTTCTTATTCCAGTGTCTTAAGGTAGAAGCCTGGGTTATTGATTTATAATCTTTTATTTTAATATAGATATTTACAGCTATACATTTCCCACTAAACACTGCTTTAGCTGTATCCCATAAGTTTTGACATGCCATGGCTTAATCTATTCATTTCAAAGTTATGTTCTAATTTCTCCAATGATCTTCTTTGACTAATTGGTTATTTAGAAGTATGTTGTTTAACTTTTACATATTCATAAATTTTCCAGATTTCTTTCTATTATTGATTCCTAATTCATTTCACTGATGTTGAAAAAATACTTTGTATGATTTATACCTTTTCAAAATTGATTAAGACTTCTTTTATGGCTTAGATCATATGTTAATGTGATCTATCCTGAATAAGTTTCCATGTACACTTCAGAGGAATATTTGTTGTGTTGAATTATGATTTTAAAAATATCTGTTATGTCTTGTTGTCTTATAATATTGTTAAAGTCTTCTTTTCCTTTTTGATTATATGTCTATTTTTTTAATTCATTATTGAAGGTGTGGTATTGAAGTCTACAACTATTATTATTGAACTGCCTCTTTGTTCAAGTCTGTCACTTTTTGCTTTACATATTTTTGGGTTTTGTTGTTAGCTGACTATAAATGTATAATTACTATACCTTCTTAAAGGATTGACACCTTGTCATCATAAATAATTCATTTTTTATCTTGTATCAATTTTTGTATTAAAGTCTATTTTGTCTCATATTAGCATATCCAATTCTGCTCTCTTTTTGTTATTGTTAGAGTGGTATATCCCCAGGAAAAAGGCTGTTTATACTGGACAAATTCTAAATCAGGTCAAAGTAAGACAAAGCTTACAAGTAGAATTTTTCAGGGAACTATTAGACAGGTAAATTAAGGACAGCTATCTGAGAACAGGGCTTTACAGCAGCTCCAAGTCTATTCTGCCACCTCAAGTAGCTGAAAGACTTCTGGCTCCCCTGTGACTGTGGAGCTGTTAGTATCAAGGCTACTATGGCAATGGGGAGAGGAGGATGGGAATATGACAAGTTAAAATATGACAAACTTTACTGCTCTTACCAAGTTTTATCCATTTTCTTTAATTAAATGCTTCTCAGATTGTTGCAAGCCTTTGTTTCATTTGTAGAATTCTGAAAAATTTGATTTTGAAAATCTATGGCAGTGTCTTATTGCTTTTATAAAAGAAGATTTTCAAAGATTTTTACTTTGTCATTTCTGTCTATATTACTCCAATTTCTTAAGCTATAAAATGGGAATTATGTTAAATGTTTTTAAATATATTTATAAAAGTTACATGGTTAATGAATTTATAAACAACTAATGCTTTCTAAATAATCAAATAGAAAAACACAAAATCAAACGGAGTTCCAATCTTAAGTGTATATTTGAAAAAGCATTTACTACATGGGAATTTAAATCCAATATTTAATTCTAAAGAGAGAAATAGAACTAAATATAAAATCAGTTACTACAATTACAAGTAATTTGGTTGTTATGAGTTGAGACAGTTTTCATTTTTAGAAGTAACCTTGATTAAAGTTGGAAATATCCTAAATCAAGCCAAGTGTTAGATCAGGCTTGAGATCTAATTGTCATGTTTCCTAAAATGCTTATTAACTACACTATGATTCAGGTTTCTTGGCGATGTTGTCTGGATAAATTCTAATTTGATATTTCTTAGGTCTTTAAATGTGCTGAATTCAATCTGTACCAGCTTTAAAATATTATAACTAAATAAACAAATATATTTTAATTGTCCATGAGTGTATTACCATAAAATAAAGCACACATAACATTTTTATATTGACCAGAAAATTTAAAAAGAATGATTGCTCTGTGATTTCCCATTTCTATTGGTTGAATGAGTAGGCCTTTCTTTTAACCACAAAAATGGCAGATTGCAACTCCCCAGCATCTCTATTTGGAATCCCAGCTATTCTAAAAATGAACACTGCTGATCGGCTTCTATGTAAATTTCCAACATTTGCTATTCTATTTTAATAGCTGAATACATTGGAGAACTAGGAAATTGCATCATCAGTGTAGGTAAGAAATTTACTTGGCAAAGGAGAAGCTGAAGATTATCCTCTATATATAACAAGTGCACAAAGGAAACTACAGTGTGTAACTAGCAAGATAAAACCACTTATTGATATGAGTATCTGAATTACATTTGATAATGGGCTTTTTATTTTAATTCCAAACAAATTGTGCCTCAGAATCTCACTCTTAAATCCAAAGTATGAGTATTATAAGGCTTCTGGCTTGAATGAGACATTCAGGGTTGCCAGGATACCATTGTAGGTGGCTGGCCAGGGCAGTAGACCGTTGTTAGTTGAGCTCCACTGGCTCCAGTGGTAATCCTGCTCACCCAAAAAGCTGAAAAATCAGCCGTTAAATTTAGCACAATAATGTTTTCCTGCTCAGCACTGAATTATGATTATTCACTGTTTGTCCTTAAAAGTCAAACACTGTCTATTGCTGAACCACCTAGAGCTGAAAAGCTAGCTGAGTTAGAAAGGGTTTTCTTTTTTTCTTTTTTATTTCAGGAAATAATATACACTCTAATCTATACAATAGCCATGTTACCTTTATTTCAACTGCATTGCAACAAGAGATACCAGATGGTGTAGAATTTATCTACTTAATTAACATTGTTCATCTGTTAGGTAGACAGTGAGGGACCTCCAGCCCTCCTGGGGATAAAGCCGGATTCCTCAAGCTATTGCCACACCTGGGAGAGGTGGGAACGCCCTACCAATCTGACAGTCAGAATTTAGCACACTAACTGCACAAGAATACAGAGGATTCCCTAGCCCACGGGCAAAACAGAATAGGCACGATAGGGTCTGGAATGTGACCTAGAACAACTTAAGGCTAATTATCATGTTATTAGCTTAAATCTACATTGTGATTTACTCCACAAATGGACTTTCAGAGAGGCTCATGGGAGATCTGCATGCACAGGAAGACTCAGGTTATATAACTCCCAACTGTCCATCAAAGTGGTTTGACAGTAATGTTTGAATCAAGAGAAGGGCCCAGCCTAGGCAATATAAAATGGGAACCCAGACCATAATTGGGGCTCTCCTGTTACAACAGGGAGTCTGTTTGTTGTCTGTTTTGAACATATCTTACTTTACTCATAAACTCCACCTCGTGCTTGCCTCACTTTAGTGTGTCTGGTCATTCTTCAGCCAAGAGTTCACCATGAACCAAGACCAGACAACTATGACCTGACATTTTGGTGCTGCAACTTGGATCCCTCTGTCTAGGTAAGCCAGTTCACCTTTTTCCATGAAAACACTCTTGCTTTGGGTCTTCCTCCCCTTGTAGCCAGCACTTGAGGGGGCTCTGGTGCTTGCTTTCACTTTTCCACCCTCCTCATTCCTCAGACTGTCCGGTTGAGTTCTTGGCTAAACCTGGGTGTGTGATAAGGAGTTTGGGGATGTGTCCCTCATGATAGGGGAGGTTCTATAACTCTTGTGCTTCTGGGCTTCACGTTGGTTTTGACAATGTTTTCTTTCCAATATGGTGGGATGCTTATGGCCCCTTCCTATGTTAAGGCTAAATGATGTTTCCTACCCCTGGTTTTATTGGCCCTTTCTCCTTCACCTTCAAGATGCTTCATTGGGTCCATCCCAGAAAGTGCCTTCCTTATCATGGTTGGCCACCCAATCATTGCTGCTACAAATGACTGGGTCATTATACCAACAGATATCACTGTCCTGGTATTAAAAATGAAAGTCTCTGAGGTATGAGGGATCATGCACAGCCCCTCTTCCTACAAAATGGAAAGAAGATGTCTGGACTGGTACTTCATCCAAATGGCCCAGGTTGTTACTTGGGGACACCCAGCTCCAACAGACCCCAGGTGGCAAAGTCTCTCCCTTTCCTTCCCCCTCCTTTTTTTTCCTCTCATTGCTTTCTAGATCAGTGCACAGCAATCAAAAATCCCTCCTAATACTACTGTGGGGTGCACTCTTTCAAACTGGGACAAGTTTGATCCAGACACTCTGAAGAAGAAATGTTTAATCTTCTGCACAACTGCCTGGCCATGATACAAACTGGACAGTGGAGGAGAGTGGCTACCAAGTGGGACTCTAAAGCACCCCCATATCTTACAATTGGACCTCTTTTGCAAAGGGAAGGGAAAATGGGCTGAAATACCATATATACAGGCTTTCTTTTATTTATGGGAAAGTCCTGAGTGGTCCAAGGCATTGAAAAGGGCTTTATTCTAAGCCCCAGGCCTGTGCCTACCACATCCTCAGAGAACCTGCTTCTTATACATCCATAAGAGACATGAAATAGCTCTGGGGGTGTTAACACAGCTTTTGAGGCACCAGTTACAACTAGTGACCCACTTATCAAAGACCTTGAACCCCATGGCTGCAGGGTGGCCTGCCTATTTGAGGGAGAGAGCAGCCATATCTTCATTCTTACCGGAGACTACTAAATTCACTATGGGAGCTTCCCTTACTGTTAGAACGTCCCATTGGACCTCCAAGATCTCAGGGAGGGACATCAAAATGGATTCAAGATATCTGCCTATTAAAATTCCAGGCTATGTTTATAGAAACCCTAACTTTAAGATTGAACCTTGCCCAGTACTTAACCCTGCCAGTCTTCTTCCAGAAGAGATGATAGGGGAACCAAGCAGGCCAGGGCATAACTGTGAAGAAATTATGCCCCACCACTACCTTCCCTGGTCAGATCTATTCTCAGTAGCCATGGCTCAAGTCCATCAGTGGTTTACTGATGGCAACAGTTTTGCTAAGGATAGGGAATGACATACAGGCTACACAATAGTGACTGAGAATCTAGGAGTGGTGGAGGACCAGGCTTTACCAGTAAATACATCTGCCTGATTAGCAGAACTCATAGCCCTAACCTGAGCTCTCCAGTTGGCCAAAGATGAGCATGACCATCATCTATAGAGATTCTAAATATTCTCACTTGATGTTATATGCCCATACATCTATTTGGAGAGAGCAAGGATTCCTTACCACTCAAGGAATGGCAATTAAGTATGGCAACAGGTTCATACGCTTTTAGAAGCCATTCAGGAATCAGCTGAGGTGGCAGTAGTCCATTGTAAGGGACATGAAAAGGGAGCTGATCTAATAGCTCAAGAAAATTGGGCTACAGATATGGCTGCAAAACAGGCAACCCTAGGCAAAGTGTTTTCTAACCTAATTGGAACCCTAGTCCCTTCTAATCCCACTCTCCCTATTCCAGTTTATTCTGCCTCAGAAATATCTGACAGCTTGACTCAAGGATAACACTTGAGCCTCCCTGGATGGTTAGTTAAAGGAAACCTCTATATATTACTGGCTGAAAAAGTCAAAAACTTGGTAGAAGCCACCCATAATATGACCCACTTGGGCCCAAAGCCATTTTAGATACCTCTTGGAAAAACATTTTGTTTCTCCATTACTAGGCTCCACTATTAAATAGGTCACCTCACTTTGTTCTATCTTCCAAACCAATAATCCTCAAGGGGCTTTGGGAGCAAAACTTGCCTTTCCAGCCCAATGAAATGGGACCTACTCCACTGAAGACTGACAGGTAGACTTCACCCAAGAGCCTCCCTATACAGGATTCAAGTACTTATTAGTGTTTGTTGAGACTTTTACTTGTTGGGTCGAAGCTTTCCCTTACAGGCCTGAAAAGCCACTAAAATTTCCCAAAGACCTCTGGAAGACATCATACTTCATTTTGGCCTTTGCTGGTCCTTACAGAGTGACAGCGGTCCTGCCTTTGCTTCACAGATAGCACAGGGAATCTCTAGGGCCCTACAGATCTCTTACTATATGCATTGCACCTGGAGGCCTCAGTCGTCAGGCCGGGAGAAGGAGTTAACGAGAGCCTCAAGCTCACCCTCCACAAGATGACCCAGGAGACTAGACTCAGTTGGTTACAACTTCTCCCAGTCCCTCTTTTGCTTGTTTGCATTACAGCTAAAGCCCCCTTTTCTTTGAGTGCTTTTAAAATGCTGTATGGCCAACTTTTTTCTCTGATCACTTCAGATTTTGATTTTCAGAAAATGGCTGTACACCAACATGTCCTTCAAGTAGCTCAATCCTTGCAGACACTATAAGAACACAGGCTACCACCTAGAGACTCTTCTTCCCCTTGTCCTCTCTGTCAGCCAAGGGACTTCATGCTCATCAAACAGTAGAAGGATGGGTACCCCACATCCCAGCTAACCCTGCTGTAGAAAGGTCCGTAACCAGTCTTACTTTCTACCCCAACCATTACTAAGGTCCCAGGGATTCCTACTTGGATCCATCACTCTCAGGTGAAGCCATGGAAGAACCAAAATAAAACTCATCTGACCCCTGCAGATAAGGACTCCAACACTGGAGGCAAATATTCCTGTGCTCCCCTGGAGGATTTTCAGTAACTATTCAAGCAGACTTCTGCTGCTATGACTCCTTCAGATAAGTAGTACAAACTGTTTACCCATGGGTGAGACACGTTTTACCCTGGCAGATCAAACCACATATACCCTAAAGCTCTACCAAACCTGCTGTATATGCCTGTCCACTAATTCATAAGGCTTTACTCAACCAGTTATGTGGGAAATGTGGTGAAATCTATCTCTTACTATTGAACAACATTCCACTACCTTACATACTTGGGGCACCCATATTTGCACTAAGATGGTTACAAAAATCCAAGAGATCCAGGCTGTTCCCAAGCCCTCCTAACCCATACCCTCTGGGGCCATATACTCTTATCTTAGTAAAGTGGCCCAGGACAACTTTCCCATTTGTATTACTCATACTTATAGACGACAGGGCCCAGATGTGGGGACCTTGCCTACTTCTCAATGAATACATGATTTTGTCATCCCTCAACCACCCCTGAAAAACACTAGTCAGAGCCTCAATCTTTGTAAACTGTGGCTCACTTGCCGGGATCCTGGCTATGCTTTTCTTGATCAAAAAATTACATCTTGACCAAATTTCCCCAGCCCCCAACACCTCAGACTGCCCTTCCTTCTCTTACAAGCCAGTTTTGTTGGGGACGTCCATAATAGGGGATTAATTCCCTGGTTAGCTTGATTAGTAAAACATCCTGTCCCACCCTTTGGCACACAATCAAAACAGCATTACACTTCAGCCAGGGGCGAGACTTTCTAATCCTGAAAAAGCTCAATTCCTCATTTACTCACCCCTCAATCAATCCCTTACTCGAAGCTGCTTTAACAGCCCAGGGAGCTGAATGACATGATACCAAATTCCAGGGAGGAGGACCTCACACCATCAGCAGATCAGCTCCTGTCCTCCTAGCCAAAATCTAGTTCACTGCTCAACTTCCTCCGGAGGGGGCATATACTGGGTATGAAGAGACTTAGCACTTTTGAGTTAAAGGAAATTGGAAAGCCTTAGAAGCTGCCTCAGAACCAATTATAACCTCTTGTCCCCCGACCCACCCAACAAGTTCAGGGAGGAGCTTTCTCTGAAAGTTACCTTCTCTGACTGAGAAAAAGTTATCGTAAAAGAAATACAATTGTCTTAAACTCCCCTCCCTAGGAATTTTATTAAATAACCAGGAAAGGTTAACCACCATAAAAAAGACTAAAAGTCATCACTATATCAAGACTTCACTTATTCATCTGAGGGCAGGTCTAAGAGACTATTTAAGGGAATTTACATGCATAATGTAATAAGACAAACTTTGCTCATAATGCAGTTCTTTCCCTCACCTTCCTATCAGTCACATTCATTTTCCAAAGAGAATCATTTACAGACTACTGTGTAGTCTTCGGGCCCATTTGTCAGGACTGAAAATCATTTACTACCTCTCACAATTGCCCACATCCCCCATTTGCCTCTTCCCTGTGAAGCAGGGATTGAAGCTTCAACCAGCTGGCCCTTTTTTGAGTCTCATATTTGCGAGACTCCCATGTACATGTGCACATTAACAAATTTGTATGTTTTTTTCTCCTGTTAATTTGTCTATCTTCAGTTTATGTTGGAAAGTTGACTCAATTTTCAAAACTTCAGAGGTAAAGTTGAAACTTTCCTACATTTCCTAGTGTTGCTCTAAGTTACCATAAACATATTGGCTTAGAACAACACAAATTTATGCTTTTGTAGTTTTGGAGGTTCAAAGTCTGAGATCAAGGTAGTAGTTTCTTTTAGAAGCCGGAAAAAGAAAACTTATGAACCCATCTATTCATATTACTCCGACTTTTTGCTTCCATTATCACATCTCCAGTTCTACTACTGCTCACTCTGATCCTCCTGCCTCTGTTTTATAAGGGCCCACCTGTATAATTCAGGATCATCTCTTCATCTCAAAATCCTGATCACATTTGAAAAGTCCCTTTACCATGTAAGGTAACAA
Organism: Lemur catta; assembly: GCF_020740605.2. Classification (NCBI taxonomy): domain Eukaryota; kingdom Metazoa; phylum Chordata; class Mammalia; order Primates; family Lemuridae; genus Lemur; species Lemur catta. The sequence goes on from NC_059135.1 coordinate 67,935,204, forward strand.
GTTTCAATGATTAGGACGTGGATGTCTTGCAAGGTGGATTTATTCAGCCTGCTAAGCAAAATTTTTAAAATACAAAATAACATCAGGTACTGATTAGTGCCGTGGATAAAAAGTGAACAAGATGAATGGATATAGAATAACAGCAATCAGCAAAAATAGCATGATTAGAGATATGAAGAGGGGATATTGAACAGAAGCTTGAATAAAGTAAGGGAAGGAAGCAATAGAGGATTTGGCAGAAGCACATTTCAGTAGAGGGAGCAGCTGGTGGTGCAGGGGTTCTAAGTCAGGAACAAGTTTGGCGTGTTCATGAATGAACAGGAAGAACAGATTGAAATAGGGCAGTGGAAGGAGAACAGGTCACTTAGGTTGGTAGGAAATAGAAAAAAGGAGTTTTGTAGGCCCTGGTGAGTACAATTGTTCATTAATAACTCTCCATGCTCATGACATGTGCAATCTATCATGTTGCTGGGATGTAGTTCTGAACTCTGTTTTTACTACTATGAGGTTTATCTGCAGGAATGACCCACTGGGCTTGTGAAGGAGACTAACAACCCAGTAGGGTGTTTATTGTTCTCTCTTTGTGTTTAGGAAAAGACTCCTGAAGTGACAAATCCTATGTTTTTGTTAAATTAGCCCACAAAGAAAGTCATAGTCTATTTACGTGGTTAGAAAGGGAAAAAGACTAAAATTATGTAGCATGAGAGTGTTCTTAGCGAGAAAACAGAAATTTGAGGTAAGCTAATGTTAGAAGACTAAATTCAGGATGACTCAAATTTATTACTTGAATAAGTATAGTATATTCCATATTTTGTGAAACTGTTTCAGCTAGTTCTCTAGACAATGCAAAACTGTTTAGCAAGTGAGAGCTAAAAGCTTAAAGAAAGCTGAACATTGGTTAATATTTTGTTTCAAAATATGCAAAAGGTACAAATAACTTCAGGGCTCATCATTCTGTACCTATCAGCAGCACAATCTAGTCTTTTTTCCTAAATATCTTTGAATCCACATTTTTTTTCTCATTACCAACATTTGACTGTAAGACACCATCATCTCTACCCTGTCTGATACATAAGTCCCTCACTCAAGTTTTTTCCTCCTTAAAAGTCTTTAGTGCCTTCCTAATGAAGTTGCAATATAAATAAAAATTTTTCATGTGCCCCATAAGGCACTGTAGAATGTGGCTCTTATTGTCTTCAACACCGTCTTATTACAATTTCAAGTAACCATTATGCCTTTTCTTTTCTGTCTGGTGCCTTTACCCAGGCTATTTCTTCTTTTTCAAGGCTACTCCCTGATTCCAATTACTGGTCATCCTTCAGATCTCACTTCAAACACTATCTTCTCAAGGAAACGTGTTTGAGAAAAGGAACCACTGTAATGTGTTTATATGTCTCTATAATTTCTTCCTTATTGTAAGTTTCACAACTGCTAATTGCAAGATTAGCAGTGGCTTGCCTGTATCTCTATCAAACACAAGACTGTATGATCATGAGGTATAAAAACCAAATCTGTCATATTTACCCAGTGTCCCTGAGACCTTAAATCTCAGAAGATTTAATGGAAGAAGACGTATTTTTTGCATAATCTTGAATTTCCAGCTTCTAGCACAGTGCTTTTACATGGTTGACACTAAGAAAATATTTCTTAAATTAATTAATAATAAAAGAAGAATTGAAAGAAGGCAACATGCCTAACTTGTAACACAGTGAACCATTAAACCCATTATCTGCTCATTGAAAATGAGGTTGGAGGTGTTAGCTGTCTTTTCAAAATCCTTCCTACTCTCCAGTTTTCACATGAGGGCTGTGTTTTCAGTTCTAACAACTTACATAGTGGGAAGAGCTGCAAACAAATATTTGCCTAAGATTGCTATTTGTATTGAGAACAGCCTTGTTCTTTGGGATGGATCATTCATAAAGCATGTGTTGTAATGGTGCTAAAAGTTGAATATATATCTTCAAATTTCACAATAGATATTCACTCCCAAATAAACCACAAAGTTTTAAGTTAAAGCAGGTTAAGAAATTTAAAAGCCTGAAAAAAATAAAGAGGTACATAACAAGTTTATTAATATACAAGAGAAATTATGGTTACTTAATTTTGATTTGACCTTTCATTAAAAAAAAAGAATCCTTCACAAGCAGAATGATATAGACAGAAATATCTGTCTCAAATATCAAATTAATAACCAAAAAGATCATAATACATCTAAAAATACCTGTTTCATTTTACTTAAATTGCTTAGAGCATGAATTTGACTTCTTTCTATATTATTTTTCCTAGAGCCTTGGATATGTTTTTTTGTACCAGACACATTTATCAAAGGTGTGTCAGAAACTGTACCTTCACATTTTTTTCTTCAGGAAGTTGCCCTGCAATTCTAAATGTATGGCTTGGAATAGAATAATATTAATATTTCTCTTTTTTATGATTTAAATTCTTTAATTTTTGAAAAATCTGGTGCCAAGCAATAAAATGGTATACGTTTGTATATCTCCCATAAGAGGGAACTTTGCCCATTAACTCAAGAAATATGTATTTTAGTGACAACTCTGTGGTCTTTTATAGAGATATAGTCCAAAAGTTCTTCATATATTGAGATTATGCAACTAATAAAAACCATATTTCTTTAACTACAATTTTCTACACATGATAATACAGGAGATGCTACTAAAGATTTATAAGTCATATAGTTTTTATAAGTTGTACATCATAACTTATAATTTTTGTAAGTTACATAAGCTGCTATAAGAAGTTTTTATAAGCCCATGATGTTCTCTTTAATCCTAGGAAGGTTGATTGCCTTTTTGGTTCCCTCTGTTCAATGTATAATTTGTATGTTTTTTATCTGCCACAGGTTGCAGTGTTCATTTTTTAGATGGGATGATGATTTCCTGGGAATATTTTTCATGTTTGGTAAACAGTACTTTTTTGCTTTTTGCTGAAGTTTAATGAAAGATTCATCAAACTGAGTTTTTTATTGATAATTTAAAGTTTGGCAACTCATTTCAGATTCATCATTCTTATTGAACCTCTACTTAAACTTTTATTTTTTCTTTATTTTCTTGAATGTGAAGATGAACACTTTTGATTTTTATTTGATGTGGAAAAATCCTGTTATTTTACATTTTAAAAATTCACAGAAGCTTAATTTGATATAAAATAAAGTGTACATGCTACTCAGTAATAAGCATCTTCTAGTGTGTGTTTTAAATATATCTTTGTCATATACAGAAAGTTGATTAATTTTACAGTCTGTATGCTTGATGTTTTAAAATAACATCTTTATGTTTCTAAAAAAACAAACTTCATTTTCTAGTGTTCTATCTTGACTGCTAATATTGTGTGGTATTTCACAGATGGAAATCATCAAGATGGAACATTTAATATTTTTTTACCCCTTAAAGAGTTAGAACACATAGTTTTCACCTTACTGTAAGGTTAGGGGTGTGAGGGAGTACTATATTAGCCACAAGAAGAGGAAAAACCCTAAGTACTCACTATAAATCACCTGCCCATTATGTGTGATACACAATTTCTCCAAAGACTTCTTTTTTCTAGTTTCTGTTGCTCTGTGAATCCATATTTCTTCAAAGTTTACTGTGAATTTTATGTAATCAAATAAGGATGTATTTTTACTTCTTTAGTAGAGCTTACAACCTCTGAGCATCATGTTCTAGTTTTTGAAATCACTTGGTGATTCAAGTGATACTTCTCACTAATAAGAAGGTATTCTTCAAATGGGGTGGTATAGCTAACCTATCCACTTATTAGGAATAAATGAGAAAAATATATCCCTGATAAAATCAGTAAATTGCTGCTAATAGGTAGAAATATCTCCTTCTTTAAAAGCAGTAGTCTCTTTTTATTCTGGTTTGAAATGATTACTATAATTGTCCATCACATAACAAGCATTTTGTGAGCAACTTATATACATAGTTCTTTTTTTTTTTTCTAAAAACAACTAATTGGATAGGTATTATTATCCCTTTTGTGGAAATAAAGAACTTGAGGCTCAAAAATTTAAGAATCTTTGACTACATAGAAAAGGAAGCACAACACGGGTATCAAATCAGAATAAATGTTTGCTCCAAAGCTTTCTTTTTAAGATATGATTAAAAATTATTCTATCTATGTTTTTGAGAGGCCCATTATGTCATCAACAGTGAAAGTGTGATGTGGTCAATCTATTCAATAAATATTTGTTAAGTGCTAGTTACATTTATCATAAGTATTTTAATATTTTGTAGCTATTATAAATGAGATGATTCTCCTGATATTTTTGGATAGTTCATTATTAGCATTTAGAAACACTACTGATTTTTGTATGTTGATTTTGTATCCTGCAACTTTACTGAATTTGCTAGGTAATTCTAACAGTTTTCTAGTGGAGTCCTTAGGGTTTTCTAGACATAAAATCATACTGTCTACAGAGTCAATTTAACTTCTTCATTTCTGATTTGGATACCCTTTATTTCTTTTTCTTGACTAATTTTCTGGCTAGGATTCCCAGTACTATGTGAATAGAAGTTGTAAAAGTGGGAATTCTTATCATTCTTATTTAATAATTGATCCAATAGTCAACCTCTTTAGGGAAAAAGAAAGGGCAGTACTATATTGTCTTCATGAGTTTCTTTCCTAATTATTCATTTCTTCTCTGGGTTTCCTGAATCCAAGGTGAGCAGTTTAGTTTTTACCCCAGGAAGGTTCTAGAATGGGTCTGGATAGTTAACTCCAAGACCATCTTGTTAAGTAAAAAATGTATTTTTCATTTCCTGTTCAAAATGTACTAGGCATGTCCAACATGATTCACTAGAAACTATGCAGTGATCTTAAAGTTCAACCTAAATGTACTTCACCCAGTAAACCTACAATATAGCATGTTTTGTGTATGAATTATATGAATCCTTTCTGATTATCAAAGTCTTCATGAGCAATCAAGGCCCTGAAATGATACCATATACCATATTTCTCTTCAAAATTTTAATAACTAAAATAATTAAATTCCAACTTCATTAAGGTTTTGTCCAAAGGAGTCATAATATTTTTCTAGCCTATTTCTTCTTTTCCATCTCCATCAAATGAGAATTTACCCTGATGCCTAGGGAGAGTCAGGGTTCCCTTAAAAACAGCAACATCAGCTGCCTTCCACCGAAACAAGTGTAATTTCTTCAGATCCTCTGAGGTTGAACCAAATAACCTCAAATTTTTCAAGTGCCCCACCTACCCATAAAGTAAGCACAGCATTAAACATATGAAATTGAGAAAAGAAAAACATGTCCCAGCACCCAAAGCAGTTATTAAAAGCAAAAGTATGCTCCTAGAACTTAGGACTGATTTTAGTACAACCCAGGTCCATGTGATTGTTTTGAAAGACCAAAGCAGAAACTCAGAGTTATGTTTAAAACCAAAAGCAGATGAAGACAAATGAGAGAAAAGGAGAAATCTTCTTAGATTCAGCTTTTCCAAAAATCTGACATCACAGAGTTAAGGATGGCACTAAATTTTCCATATCTGGAAGAAAAAAAATTCTACCTATGTATAAAGGGCCCTTATACAAAGAAGGAAATTCATGATGCTTTCTACCTGGGTATTTCGAAATTTAAAATAGCATAAGGCACAGTTGCCTGGCATTACTTGAGGCAGACTTTCATCCTCATGCCATGCATTAAATATGCGCATTTTCCTTTTCAGGCTTGTGCTGCTCTGAACTTCCTGTGCTACATGGAGTGTGAACTATGTCTCTCCTTTCTGTTCTGTGACTCTATTTGTTTCAGCCAGATAATAATTCTGAGCAGCTTCCTGTGTGAAGCTGATCTTGGTGCTTTTGAGGCTGGTGCACCTAGGACACTAGTCAGAAATAACACCTTTGTAGTATTCTCTTCAGAAAATCCTCTGTCTGGTCTAAACTTTTGAATTTTCTAGGCATTGAAAACTTCGTTGTTTCTTCAGTGGCAGTGGAAATATTTTCTCCGGCCACATCATTTCTGGTAGCAATGGGATGGACCTCTGTTATTTCATTTCTTTCTTTTGTTGCTTTCTTACTTTCAACCAGGCTCTGCTTATTTTTTTTAACATTTTAAACTTGGTTTTTCAGCTTGTCTTTATTTTGCTACTCTATGGCTGAATACCTACTCATTGCAGGATCTTTGTTTCCTTCTGTTCCATATTTATCTTTCTAATGTATTTTTCTACATGTGTCTTATACGTTCCTCCATATTGAGAGACAAGAAATCAAGTAATTCTGGGATTTCTCAGAAGAATCAATCAAATGAATCAAGTGTCAAGATATATTATGTTCACCTTACCTCAGTAAGTTTTATAATTCCATATAGAAGGATTCTCTCAGAAGAACAGGTCTTACCCAGGCTGGAACAGAGGATATTAGAATCCTCCTATATCCCCTGTACTCTACCCCACTTTCCCAGACTTGTCCTTAGAGTCCTAAATACATTCCTAAGGGAAAATGACATATCTGCCTCATTAATTATAATTATTATTATTTTAAAATTAATACAATGATGCATGACTTAGTGTCCACAGATTCTCTTATTTTACCTCTCAAATTCATACAGACATGACATGATCACCTGGTATGGCTGTCTCGGTCTTCAAGGGGAGCTTACAAATAGATTTTTTCATGGTTTTCTTTTTTCACTTTCAAGAGAACAGCTTTTGTTCATTTTCTGACTGTTGTATTCTACTAAGGACTATTCAATTCGTTTCTTAAGATTTGTTTTCTCTTTTCACTAGTTTGTTTTTTGTAGTCCAACCATCATTTCTAACCTAGTAATGAACATCTCCCACTTTTAGGACTGATCTTAAAGATGAATTTTGTCCAAGGGCAAGGGTAATATTCAAAATATTTGCCAACTGGTTTGGCACCAACCAATCAAAAATGTAAGCTAGAAGATAAACCAAGGCCTGAAATTTTGTTGCTGTGGATAATGTTAACTTTTGAACTGCCAGATCTTCTGAAAATTACCCTTTTAAAGAAGAGGCTGTGTTATCCTGGACACCAGAGAAGACCCTTGGGATATTCAAGGAGGCAGACTTCCTTGACTGGCACAAATAATTATTTTTAATAAGTGTTACTATAATGAGAGTACATTCTGCCTGAGTATCAGCCCTATCATATAAGCTTTACCTTTTATATTTTTCTGGCCTATCACCCAATTGTAAATTTCTCCTAGGAAATTAATGTTATCCTCAAATTTCTTGATTTTATTCAATTTCTAAGGTAAAAGTGATTTTTTCCTCATCTAAAACATACTGAGTTTTTTTTTGAATATTGTGCATATAATCTTGATATAGTGAATTGTATGTATGTTATAGAGGGTAGGGAAGTGGCTGTATTGTGATAATCTCCTTTAATATACTCTTCATTTTGTGCAAGTTATATCTGCAACAACAGAATCAAAGACAACAAATGTTATCACCAATTATGAGTTTATGTTTTTATTTTAAATGCTCCCTAAAATGCATTAATATTTCATGAACTAAATCAAACTATTCTTCCTTTGCCATCTTATTTATAGACATGACTGTGAAATATGATAAAAATAAACACAAATAATTTCTCTCAACAGTAGCATAGTGAAAAAATGAATATTGTATATATAAGGCTGGTGGCAGGCACCCCTCCCTTCCCTAATAAAAAAAAAAAAAGAAGAAACCCCCATCCGTCAGCCCTAAAAACATATATAAGCCCACTCAGACTTCTGGGTGGGGCGACTTCTCTGGTACCACTCATGGGACCCGTGAAGCTCGCTTGGGTCCCTCTCTTGGGACTCCTTACCTTCACCCGGAGCGCTCCAATGAAACCTCTTTACTTATCCCTTTCAACTCTGCTCGTCTTGCTTTCTCTGGCACTGGCCAATCCAAGAAAACCTTACAGTGGTGACATGCGAATCCTAAACACTGTGCTAGGCCACTTAAGACATAGAAGTACATCCTGACTGATCAGAAGGGCACAATGGTAAAGTGCTCTGATTTGGTAATCAAACTGTCAAGGTTTAAATCCTGCCATGCCCAGTTACTAGCTTTGTGATCTTGGAAAGTTATTTTATTTAATCTTTCTGTGCTGCAGGTGATAGCGCATGTTTCCTTTTTCAACTCTATCTTCTCTTCTGTTCTGCTTTATGAGACTGGCCTTTGGGGACATTCTCACTCCTCTCCTGGTCATTCCCCATGTCCCTAAATCCCATCATTCTAGGGATGGTATCAGAAAAGTGACTTTGAGTTCTAGGCTACTTTCACAGATTGGGGGATCTTGAAAGGCCTCTAATTTGTTTCCTGGATGTATAGATTGCATAGTGTATTGCAGATATCTATCCTTCATTGTTTGTGGTGTAAAGTATGGTTTATTTTCTTATTTTCTTGGACATGGAACTTTTTTTAGGTGATATTTAAAAGAAAAAGGTAGAATAACAATATTTTTATTATAGATTCCAAGGTTACCCCATATACAAACATTTATGTAAATTCTCCTTGAGAAGCAGAAAGAAATTTTAATGTGCTGTTAACACCTAGGTCATAGTCCTAGCCCTATACTTACTTACCACCCCTGTCACCTTTGATAAGTAACTTAATCTTATTGATTTGTCACTTCTGCAACTACAAAATGAAGATTTAAAAAAAATCAAACAAAAATAGCTGTCCTACCCTCTTTACAATATGAACTATATTGAAAAAATAAGAGTTCTATGCATATTAAATTTCAGTTGCTGATATAAGTCATATATATTTGAATTTTCATGCATTGGATTTCTTTAAATTAGAACACAAACATCTGATTTAATCTTATTTATCTTTTAAAAATATTTACTTTTCTATAGCACATAGACATTAACAAAGAAATGTCACAAAGAGAGCTTAAAACTTTGCAATAATTCTGGGAGATAGATACTGCTAGTGCTGACCATTTAGGTTTTAAAGAAGTAAATCGCTGAGTTATGGTCCATACCTCCAAATGTAAGAATCAACCTTGCCCTAAAGTTGATCTGGATGCCCTTTTAATATATATTAAGTAAAATGTGCTTTTTTTCTCTTATGGAAAAATCAGGATACGTGGATGTCTAACTAGATAATTTGCTGACCATCTAGCAGCGATTAATACTGAAAATCTTCGCAGGACATAAAAAAGCTCTAAAAAGGAATGCCATTCTACAGTCTCTTAAACGCAAGGAGTCAGTAAAAAGGAGAAAGGAGAAATAGATTGTCTGAGGTAGGGCTTTTAAGATACAAAAAGAATCTGATCTGAAAAATAGAGGGCTTGGTCAGAAGAATGGATTCTTAGAGGCTCTGGAGTACATGGGTGTAATTAAGATACAGATTTTAGAATCTCTGAAGGTCTCATTAGATTTTCTTTAAAATAATAAATTTGTATAAATATAGCTGATATTGATTTTTATGAATCACTTTTATGTCTAAGCTTCTAAAGGTAATAGCAGCTATTTATACCACTGAAAAAAATACTGTTGTAGAAGAAATATGAGTAGGGCACAAATTAATTATCATTGGATAGTAACAAAGCTAATTCCTGTTACTTGAATAGCTCCTTTTATCAGATTATTTTTAAATGTTTCTATTTAAAAATACAAAACAGAATAATAAATATAAATATTTTTATGTAAATATAGTTATATATTTAAATGTACACATAAACATATACTTGTATATGTAAATATATAAATATATATCAAACTTTTAGTGACTACATTGTAACTATCTTAGACTATCTTAAACTAGTGAGATTGAGGGTGCAAAGATGAATTTCTATTTCTTTACATATTCATGTTTCTCTATTTACCAACTTTCAATTATTCAGAAAAACCAAGGGCAAAATTTAGCCAATTTGGATACCCAGACTATGTCAGCTGTTATAATATATTAGATAGTAATACTTTGGTTTTATGAAGAAATCATGTTATAAACCACCTTTCAGAACCTAATCATTTTCTAATTTGGGGCTTCTCTATATCAAAAAAAAATGATGGAAGTATGACTGATTTCTGTTTTGTTTCTGGCTTTCATGAAATTTTCTTTATAATTTACATAATTAAAACTTGGCTGGAATTTTCACACATCATTAAAGATTAAAAGTTGAAATAAATTTCTGCCTTCATTCATTTAGGTCAATATGCCCTGATAAATATCCATTTTTCATTTGCCTATTAATTAATTTTTGCTAGCAATTATGTTTATTTTCAGTCTAAAAATTTAGTTATTTTAATGCACTGATTTGATGCTTTTATCACAAAAAGATGTTTACTTTAAGATTAGCTTTAGGAACTAGACAGTAAAGACAGTTATAATTTGTCAGTTTGCTAATTGCTTTAATATTTTTTATCTGTCCCTAAGATGAGTAATAAGCATTTATTAAATTGCTCATTATACTTAAGACATATGTCAGCATAGGCAGGTCTGTTCAATTACTGCAAATCAAAATAAAACTAAATCTATTGTGGTATTACTGCCCCTCCTTCCGGTTTCCTTGAAAAAATTCCCTCCTTTTACACGTTGAAATTGTGTCTCTTCCTGCCTTGTTTCTCTAATCGGGGTCTGTAATCTCTGTGTAGTTCAAATAAGTGAAAAGTAATAGAACAAATGAATTTTTAGACAGCACATACTGGTGTGAAAATAGATTCCAAAGCACGTCTGCCAGAGGAGTCAGTTTCGTAATTGTGCATAGCGGTTTAGTTTTATCAAAACAACACTTGTCATATGCCTTAATGTGTTAATTTGAATTTTACTCTTCTTAATTATGTTTGCTTTTACATTAAATCTGATATATTTTGTAGTTTAATAAAAGCTATTTGCAGGAAGAGTCTATACTTAGTTGTGTTTCTGGATATTCATTTAAAGCGTTAATTTAAAACACAAAGCTCAAATAAGTTATGTGGCAATACAGTAACTTCTTTCTTCTATCTTAGAATATGTGACTGTATTCCATTCTCTAATATCATTTAATTATAAGTTAGGAGACACTGAGTTTTGCTCTTTAATAGATATTTAATAAGTTCTATACCATTTATAAATAAATAAGCAAAATCATTCCTTTAATAACGTTGCACTAAAGAATTTCCACCAAGGTGACAGAAATAAATGAAAATAAATAAATTACTTGATATTAATAATATGATTAGTGTAACAAGTTATAATCATTTTAAAACACTAAATAAATACATTATATTTGGAAAAATTTTGGGGGACAGATTTCTGGTCACATATTTATCAAATTCCTGGAAACCAATTTATTAATATACTGGAAGACTTCATTAATTAAAATGCCTAATTAACATCAGGAAATAAAATGGACTTTGCCTCTTGTAAATTTTTCACAATTATTAAATAGTTACACTGCAGGTATTGGTTTCATATGGTGGGTAGACTATATGGAAAAAGGGACACCAAACAATTATTTAAATATTCATTTTATATCCATGGCAGATCTGGGTTTAAGCCATGAACCAGAAATTGTTTTAACTTTGACCACAGTAACAATGAAGACTATGGGTTTCTACTTTCAATCCTAAAGAAAGGTAAGGAAACTCATTTTTAAGGTAGAAAATAAAATTTATAAAGTAAAAACAAGTTGCTTTTGTGACTCCATAGTCTAAACTCATAATTCTCAGACTCATATTTCCACTATCATACTTAAAGTTATTTATCAAATTTTTAAACTGGATATTTGGTGATAGGATGTTGCAAATCCCACAAAGTATTTAAGGATAGTAGTGATTTTTTTTTAATCTAAATGTAACATATTTCAAAATATTAAGAACATTTTAAATGTTAACATTTTGAGGGTTATAAGTAAAAAGGAAGGGATCTGGTTATTAACAGCCTTCCTCTGTTATTACACTTATGGTTTGAGCAGATGTCAAAGTTATTTGAGTCTCAGGGTGCTGGTCTCATCCACAAAGTTGTAGTGCTGGTCTTGATGATTTCTAAGTATTGTATCTAAAATTATTCTATTTAAAATATTAATGAATTAATTCATTCAAATCATTTGCTCAACAAAAAGCAAAACTAACCGAATATAAGGGAGAATTAAAGAATCTTAAAATTTGGAAAATAGGATAATTATTTCTAAATCTAATTTTAACAAAAATGTGAAAAAAATAAGAAATAAGTAGAAAAAGCAACAATCCAACCAAAATAAGGAGAAATAACAATATAAAATTAAATCTTTAAATTTTAAAAATATCTCTATGTAAAAAATGTTTAATTCTGCTAAAATACTAATTTTATAGAAAGACAAGAATTTTCATCATTGCTGCAGAAAAAATTAACAGACATAGAAAAAATTGTCAATAACATCTTAGGTCTCATATAGGTACAAAATTGAATTATTTGACACTCTCAAGGAACAGATAATTATCATAATATTTAAATTCTTCAATTGAATAGTTTCATAATTCAACATAAAAAATCCAAGTTTAATCAAAAACTAGAAATATTTATATGCTTGCTAATCCTGTTTCCTCTATTGTACTCACAGAAAACTTTATTCTGTCACTCTTTTGCAGTTACACTAGCGTCAGATTCCTGATTTGGCCAAGGGCATCTGAACAGAATTGATCTATGCTTTTTCATGCTTGCCAAAACTTCTTGGCACAATTACCCATGGTGTGGCATTTCCTTTTATGTCAAACATGAAGGCCAAATTTTAAAGAGATTAACACCACATGATAGAAGTAGCTTGAGTCCATGAATCTGAAGGGAGCTGCCCAGTAGTGCCTTTGAACCAGGAACATCTACATATTGACTTTGTTTAGGTAAGACTAAGTCCCCAAGATTTGGGAGTTGCTTTTCAGAGCAGCTAGTATGTTTTAATATGTATTACCCCATAATCCAAAATCATGGTCAAGAAAACATATCAAAACATAGAATCTAAAGACTGATCTCAAGAATGACTATAGATGTAAAGATGGTAAAAGTTGGTAAATAAACTAACAGTAAATAGAATTCTCACTTTATGAAAATAATAATGTACAATAAAAAAATAAGTCATATTGTTAGAATATTAGACAATTCCATGTTAGAAATCCATTCAACATAAGGAAAAGTGGTTGATTCAGAAAAGAAAGCATACAAATACAAATGAAGACATGTAAAAAAGTCTCTATTCAGTAATTTCTTGCATATTAATCAAACAAATAAATTAGCTAAATGTCCTTTTAAAATCTGACCATACTTGTTTTGGGGTGTAGTATAGTGTTGTTATATTCTTGTCCATGATTGATGGTTATAAAAAAGGTCACAAGCTTTCAACAGGGCAAAATGCAACAAAAGTTTTAAGATATGCATTCTCCTCAAGCCTGCAATGCCACATGTAGGAAATTATCCTGAGGAAATAATTAAGAATTTGTGTAGATTGTTGCTGAAGATGTTAATTGTAGCATTGTGCAATAGAAAAACATACTCAATAAGGGATGGTGAGCTAAATATTGTACTTATATTCTAAAATACTTCAACATTAAAAATGTAGAAAAATACTTTATATGGAAAACTGTTTATAATACATATTTAGGGGAAAATAAAGCTATAATAAAGTGCTTGGGAATATAACCTTTCTTCTAAGAAGACAATCTTTTTCTGTGAGACTAGGAAATGTACTTATGCCAATTTCAAAAAAAAAAATCTGGAAGTATATAAACAAACCATATGATTTGTTGCATTATGGTGTTTGTTATTTTCGTTATTCTTGTTATTTTCAATATATTTGAACCATTATATATATATCACTTGAAATTTCTTACAACGTTGATAAAGATAGGATTCATAACAACTTAGATATCATTATAAATCTAAAATGTAAACATTTTACAAATGTTTTTATTTCAGAATACTTCTTATGAGAGTCTTGAAACAATGGCAATGTTGAGAATACTCATCTCCAACAGGCTAATATTTAGCCCTATCGAGATCTGGGAGTAAATGTGCAACGTAAAGATATAAAGAAATAAATGTTTTCATTCATCTGTGAATATGCATTCTATTAAAAATGGAATGCATTATCCAACTTTACCTACTTTTCTCTTACATTGGAAGTCTATTTGTATATTGCAATTTTGAAAAAAGAACGTAATACAAAGGAAAAAAGAAATTCAGGGCAGAATATATGGTTGAGACAAAAAGACGGTATTTAGACTAAAGAGATAATGAAGTTTTTTTTAAAAAATGTTGATGTCAGTAGCATAAAAAGCTTTGAAAAGATTATTTGGTTTTTAATGAACCCCAAGGATGTCCATTATTTGACCTCATACATAATGATATATATAAATTGAGAATTTATACTTGAGGGACACTACTTTTTTTCCAATTATATCATTAAAATAAATCCTCATGCTGTATTTGGTATACTTTATTCATGGTTACAATTTTGCGCCATGTAATATTATACAATATTAAAATAATAAATATTCACTTACTTAAAATAGCATATTATACTCAATGAAAAATAAAATTTTTTAATATTTATGAATGAAAATATAAATACAGAGAAGCTATTAGTGGGATATGTAAAATGACTAATGATCTATTATGTTAGAAAATTATTAATTTTGATTATTGTAAAATCATCTTCAGCACAGAACTTCATAACCCAGAGCTGGGAAATTCCTCAGACATGCTTAGCGTATCACTATGTATGTGTGTAGTGCCCCTGAACTTTTAAACTCATTTTAACCAAAGCAATTCTAATTTTATCTGTTCTCTCCATTGGTGTTTTAAGATTTTGTTGCTAGAAAAGACTTCAAGGTCAAAAGTGTTTAAAAACATTCTAATCCTAGAGAATATTAAAGCGTACCTTCTTTCAAATATTATGTTTAATGTGACAATATGTATTGAATATAATTACTGAGCAGGATTATTTATTAAATTAATCTTATTTATAGGAAATTTATATTTTAAAAAGATTTTGTTACGTTTGGCCTGGCACATTAAAGCATTTATTACATCTATTTGCTATATGTGTTGAGATCTCATATTTCTTTAAATTCTTAAAAGTAACATAATTAGCCATTCAAACCTGTTTTGTCAAAATAAGACACATGATTTTTTTAAGTGTCAATAAATTGATCCTCTTAATATTTTCAAATTTACAAATATGTTTCAGTACTATAAAGAATGCTTTTATATTTGTGTCAGAGCTTTAAAATCACTAATTTAAACCAATTTATCTAAAAGTAAGTAGTGTTGTTACAGAGAATTCAAAAACTAAACTTCCTTCTTTTCCTAACCATAAAAGAAACCTGATATTAGCTTTATCCTTTTGATATGACTTACACATAATTTATAATATTTTTAATGTTCAATCTATATGGAACTTATTTTTATATATGGCTTGAGATAGAAATTGTGTTTATTATTTTAATGGATGGCTAATTGTTCTACTTATTGAACAATCCATTTCCTATATGTTTAAATTGTCATTTTTATCACATACAGACTCTAATGACTTAAAAAATGCAACCAAGTATTGACAAGAATGTATTTCATAAGCTTAGATATTGACACTGATGGCCAATTTCTATTCTGAAATAAATGCCAGATGGAGTCATAAGCATTTGATGACTCATAAAATCTGGTCCAGATGAAGCAAATCAGAAGGAGCAAGTAAAAGAGAGAAGTGCAATCATGGAATAACAATGGTCAAGGATATTTAAATGAGCAGAGAGCAGGTGAAACAAATTTAGGAGAAAATCTAAAATAGTGGTTTCCCATAAGCCAAAAAAAGAAAAAAATGTGCATCCTGGACAGTAAAAATAGACACTAGACAATATGCTTTAAAAAGTTCAAGTTTGGTAAAATCTGTAATGTGTCTTTTGTCTTCTGTGACCAAGATGGTGTAGGTAACCTTGTCTTGTGTGACAAAGATGGCTAGAGTAGTTTCAGAGGAGAAATGGGCCGAATGTCCAAGGCTTGACATGCTGCTTCTGGAGTATTGCAGAACATTGGCTTCCAGAAACTGGGAACCTGATATCTTCTTCACATAATTCATAAACAAAATAAGGGTTGGAATGGCACTGAACTTAATTGCCCACAAATAAACAAAACAGAAAGAAATGAAAACACAAAATCAAGAAATCAACAAGGAAACAACTGATTGCTTTTATTTTAGAGAGGTTTAAAGGGTGGACAAGGGAAAATTGTGCATATTTAATGTTAGATACAATTAGTACCATAGCTCTTCCTGTGAAAAATACTCCTGTACTTACTGCAAATGGCAACATTTTGTTTCTCTAAGGATAAAATGATTTTATTCTTGATTTTGGGGCCATAATTTCTGTCTTTAAAATTTGTTTCAATAGGAAGATCTATTCAGCTCCCAATTTTCAGGAATGCATGTGTAATTTGTTCCTATGTATGTGTGTGTTTTCCACCCCTTCTTCTTGCTATGATAACACCAGAGAGTAAAAGGCCAAAGCTTTTCAGCATTCCTAGTCTCTCTGTGGAGTCTGTTGCAGACAAGATTTCTTCTTATGTTGAGCGCAGAGTTAAAAAGGAAACCCCCAGTGGTATGTAACTTTTCCAGTCACCAGGACTTCTGTGACTGCTTTCATCTCCTCTCCTTCATGTCTCAGGCTTAGTCATGAAATGCAGTGACATGCCTATTTTTGTAATGACATTTCCCTTATGCTTTGCTTTTTTTTTTATTTTGTCTTTGATCTTAGGTCTAGGATTTTCCCTATAACATGTCAGCCTATACTCTGAATGCTTTTTACTACTATTGGGATTTCTCTTTATTTCAGATTTCAGATTGGGGATAACTTGTGCAATGCACAGCACTCTGTATCATCTCATTCAGCTGGCTCTTCTAAATTTGACACAAGGCCATTCTTTTGGTATCACTGTCTCCTTCATTTTTAAGGCAACTCATCTTTTTGTCTGAAAGGGGGGATAATGATATTGTGTTAATCTCATTTAATTACTCAGTAATTGGTTTTAATCACATCTATAAAAATTCCTAGGGTTTTTCTAAGTTTTCAACAATAGTAAAACATATTGGTTTATCTAAATATCTCGTTTTTTTTCTAACTTTTGTATTACTACACAAGTAAAATAAATTTGTAGCTATTGAAAAGCAAACATAAATACATTGATTTTGGAGAAAATGGAAATATTTTAAAATTTTCTATTAAAGTTTTCGTTTTGTATATCTTTGTTTTATATAATATATATGTGTATATATATTTTTCAGACTCTTTTAAATTGTATCCTTGGTGATTTGTTTTGGCTTATACTTTTCCAACTATATTCTGAACTGAGTATTAATTCCTTCCCCACACTCAAAGGTATGTCTTTATTTTTCTGTAAATATTTCAGGAATGAGTAAACACTGAATCACAAAAGTTTCCTTGTATATAATTCTGAAAATCATGGGTTTTGTTTCATAACAATTAATTAAATTATGTCAAAATACTTTCAAATCAAATTTCAGTGAAATCTTTATTACATATATACAAATAAAGGTTTACTGCTTTCTGGGGTGAAAGATAGTATGTTTAAAGATGTTGATTCCATTTGATGTTATTTCAACTCTAGCACTTGTAAAATATTCTGCTCTGCTCTTATTTTAAACCGTATATTTAGAACTTATTGTCTTAAAGACTTTCAGATATTACACTATATTTCACATTTGAAAGTTCATCAAAATAAGTTAAAAAGTCATGGCATTTCATCTGGTTCCTAAAAGAACAAATATTCTCAAAGTATTACTAAACTTGTGTCATTGTTATCAGAAAAAGGAAGAGCATAGAATATGACAGATTCTTTTGATATGTGGATTTGAGATAGTGTAACACCATTGTAAAGTATATAATCCCTCTGCTTCTCTTTCCCTCACAATTTGGTAAGTAATGTTTCAGATTCACAAATCGGATCATATCATTCCCTTCCTATCTAGTATTAAATTAATAATTTACAGCTTAGAAATATTTTAAATCACATTAACACTAAAGAGTTCTTCAGATTGATCCAAGGTTGATATAA
Organism: Lemur catta; assembly: GCF_020740605.2. Taxonomy (NCBI): domain Eukaryota; kingdom Metazoa; phylum Chordata; class Mammalia; order Primates; family Lemuridae; genus Lemur; species Lemur catta. Next base: position 67,953,207 of record NC_059135.1, read on the forward strand.
TAATATAAATTTGGGCCAGGCATGGTGGCTCATGCTTGTAATCATAGCACTCTGGGAGGCTGAGGCAGGAGGATCACTTAAGCTCAGGAGTTTGAGACCAGCCTGAGCAAGAGCCAGACCCCATCTATACTAAAAACAGAAAAATTAGCCAGGCATCATAGTGCATGCCTGTTGTCCCAGTTGCTAGGGAGGCTGAGGCAGGAGGATCGCTTGAGCCCATGAGTTTGAGGTTGCTGTGAGCTAGGCTGATGCCACGGCACTCTACTCAGGGTAACAGAGTACCCTGTCTCAAAAAATAAATAAATAAATAAAAATAAAAATAAATTTGAACTGCTAGCCCTGAAGACAAAGTCTCAATTTTTCAAAATTTATTTATATTTCTATATCCATAGCCTATACAGCCTCTGTAGTATAATTCCATTTACTTAACAAATGATTACTGATTGTCTACTATATGTCAGGAATATAAGAGGTATGGCAGGTTGATATCCAAATAAGATCCAGCTTTGCATCAAAGTTTCTTTCAGCTTGATAAGAGGGCCAGCCCAATGAACAGTTAGCATACAAGGCGAGAAGTGCTATGGTAGACCTTTACTTAGGAAGTTATAAGAGGGAACAAAAAATGAGGGAAGAAGCACACTTACTCTGCCTTGTGTCACGGGAGCTCCAGAGATGCCATGTCAGGACTGAGAGTGTGTGAGAAGGCTGGGATTAGAAAGAGCCTTCCAGATCCATGTATCTGCCTCTGTCAAATATCAAAGCCTGAGGGGAACCAGGCACCCACAGGCTGTGCACTGCTTGCTAGGATGGGAAAAGAGCTCATTTCAAGGATGCTGGAGATAAAGGGGAGGAGGTCAGTGGGAGTGGGACAATGTAGAGTCTTCCACACTACTGTAAGCTTGACAAGTCTCTTTGTTCTCTTCAAGTTTGCAAAAGTACATTAAAGTCCATAACAATTTTATTTCTGATGTGAAGTAATTTATTGAAGTCAGATGCCTGGCCTTATTAATTCTTGTCAAGGTGATCATAATACTGATGATATACCTGAAGTGATCTATATATTTTAGCTAATTTTCTTTCTTTTGGAAAGAAAGATACACAAAAATCATAGCTGCTTTCTATGGGAAGATCATAAGAGTCTCATATATTTCTCACATTCTCTTTTTCTCCAAGAATCTAACTATATCTCTGATATCAATACTGAGTGTTGTTTGTTCTCAGTTCCCAAATACCCAGGAAAGTCATTATATGATCCATGTGTAACATCTGGAACTCTGAGATGTTTTTTCTTCAACTTCAACATATTACTTGACAATTTTAATCCCTTCATAAAATTGAAATTATGACAATAAGGAACAAACAACACTTAAGAAGCATAATTATGAATCAGATCCATAAGTTTGACATAGCATCGATTTTCAATAAGAACAAGGATGTAAAACCAAACTTTCCTTACTTAGAATGCCAAGTATTTAAAATTTGTATCCCATTTAAGAGATTTTGTGATGCCTCATAAGGATTTCTAGATGATAAGATGATGATGGCATACAACCTTATTTTCTTATTACCATTTGAAAGATTAATTTTCAAGGACTTTATATAACACAAGTGGAATAGGAACATGTATGATTAAAAAGGAAGCTTTAAGCATATTTCAAATATAGCACAGAAGTGGACCTTGATAAAAGCTGCACACAATTGCACCTGGCAAGCAGCAATTAGAAAGAAGGTGCTCTGCTTTGATAAAGATTTCTGGCGAGTTCTCAAACCTAAGCATCAAAACTACCTGTGTCTACAAGTTATTAAAGCAGCCATATATTAGAAGATCATCTTTAGTTATTCATGGCACAGTGTTAAGAGTGGGAGGTAAGCCCACATGGCCAGTGATAACCTATACTCTACTGAGGCATTTAGAAGGATGCCCTTTGTTATAGTTTTGAGATTTTAAATGTACCAGTTATAATTACAGAGGAGATGCTACCAATCTAAGACATGACAGGGGAAAAGCCAAAATTAAAATTCAATTATACCTGCTTAAAGAAAAAAGGATGGAACCATGTTCTTTTTACATTCTACATCTGTAATTTAGCATGCCAGTTCAGATACGCCTGGGACTGGATTTCTTATTCTCAGTTACCTTGTGGGTGTAATAGCATGGTTAAGACCCACTAAAAATTTATAACTGTAATGTCTGTCTTGCAATACTTTGACTTTAATTCTACTAAAATAACAAGCAATCATTATAACTGGAATTCTTCACTGAGAAAGGCAGAAAGATCCCCTAGGACCAAGAAAAGCAGGAGAAAAATTCTGGACTGTTTCATTAATCCCAGTGACTAGAGAGCAATCTTGGTATTTTTATTAATATAATGGAATACATAGAGAAAGGAAACTAATCATTAAAACTAGTGGGTACAGTCTTATATAATTATCCAAGCCTGCATTGTAGAAATATTGAAACAAACTTTACCACTAATTTTCTGAGAGTTTCCAAAATTGAATGAACCTAGCAAATTATTCAGTAAAAATGTGTCCTGAGCTGATTAGTTTTAGGCTAACGTTTGTTAGGTCTTGTATTATAAGGCTTAATATATGAATTAATTGAATCAACATAAATGAAGCTCATTTCCACTGGTGTCCTCAGTGACAAGAAAATGAAAATATAAATAATTTTGATATCCACCTTATTAGATTCTTAGCCTCCGAGGCCCACTCAGTAGATATTAATCCCTTATAAAAAGATTCATTTCTCCAGTTATTTCTGGGGCTTTTTCAAGGTACAGTGCTCTGAACAGATTCCTTTATTCCAGCACACTTTTGTTGCTGTTGTTGTCCCAGCACACAAACAGCACGCTTTGTAAGCCGACCTTTGTAGCACAATTATTGACTGTGCAGGTCTGTCTGCTGATCGGTGCTACCTGTGCTCCCACCTGTGCCTCCGGACGCAAAGCTGATAACTGAGCTGCTGTCGCCATTGGTCATTGCTGCTGCCAATCAGGAAAAGCAGAAGTGGATCGGGCTGCTGATTCTGCCTAGTTTACCTGCACATCAATACAATCACAACAGCTTACTCTTTCTCCTACCACCTGCAATCCAGACACACTCCAGTTTTTCTTGTCGCAGAGCCTAGATTAATATTCAGAAATTCCCAGAGACAGGCATACATTCCTCCCTCTATCATATCCGTCTCATTACTCTCCCCAGGATTAAGTAGTTCACGGGATGTTTGGCTATGGAATCATCAATCCCCTTAACAAGAAAAGAGAGCACCTGTCCCATCCATTAATATTCAATGTCATCCCCTAGCTCTGTGGTCCCCACACCCTGGGCCACAGATCAGTACCTATGCGTGGTGTGTTAGGAACCGGACCGCACAGCCGGAGGTGAGCGGTGGGTGACCGAGTGAAGCTTCATCTGTATTTATAGCCGCTCCCCGTCACACACATTACTTGATAAGCTCCACCTCCAGTCAGATCTGTGGTGGCATTAGATTCTCATGGGAGCAGGAACCCTACTGTCAACCGGGCATGTGAGCGTTCTAGGCTGTGCACTCCTTGTGAGAATATAAGGCCTGGTGATCTGAGGTGCTGATGCTAGCGCTGGGCAGTGGCTGAAAATACAGATTAGCATTAGCAGAGATTATTGTGACTGCACAATAAATGTAATGTGCTTGAATCATCCCGGAAACCATCCCCCACACCCCAGTCTGTGGAAAAATTGTCTTTCATGAAACTGGCCACTGGTGCCAAAAAAGATTGGGGACCACTGCACTAGCTCAAAAGAGATTATTTTTTAAAAAATAACATAAAAACTTAAATAAATAAATAATGTAGCTGTTATGAATATTAGCTAGGAAATCCTTTTGTGTATGTGTGTGTGTGTGTGGACATATGTTTTCATTTCTTATGAGTAAATATTAGGTAGGTGACACAGTAATTTTATTCCTGGGTGTTTACCCAAGAGAAATGAAAACATATGTCTGCAGACAGATTTCCATATGAATGTTCTTGGAAATTTTATTTATAATAGTCCAAAAGGGTGGAAACAACACAAATATTCCTCAACAAGAGAATGGATTAAAAAATGTGTATATTCATACAGAAATGAGTATAAATCAGCTCAAAAATAAAAATGAACAAAATCCTGATATTGCAATGTGGGTGATTTTCATGAGCTTTATGCTGAGTGAAAGAAGCTAGACACAGAAATGTGTGTAATGTCTGGTTCCATTTATATGAAATTCTTGAATAGACAAAACAAACATGATAGAAATCAGATCAGTGATAGCCTGGGAGAGCAGTCAGGGTGAAGGGAATTGCAAGATGGAAGTGTTCTGTATTTTTATTTTGGTAGGGCCACTTAGATCTGTGAATTTTATTGTAGGCAAGTTATTCCTGAATAAAGTTGGTTTTTCTAAGACCTGGAAGAATATAATTTTCCAAGGTCTGAGTCACTCAGTTCTTATACTGCTATTCCTAACTGTTAGAACACTTCACTGCAGGCATTTTCATATACATATTCTCAATTGATTTTTTAACTATTCCACTACCTCCAACTCTTATAAATTAAATAGGACAGATATTAGTACCCCATTTTGCATGGTTTGGGCACATTCTGAGACATGGGTTGATTTCCCGGGACTTGTCTTCTCTTCTTAGGCCAAAGCCATTTTACCTACCAATGTAACATAGAACTCACCTACATTTATTAATAGAGAACAGAGTTCAAAAATGTTTCTTTGTGTTAGTTAATAGAAAAAGAAAAAAGAAAACACTTTGCTGCTTTATCCTTTTACATTTTAAGTGCATTTCCAATGATAATCTAGTTTTAACTTGTGTTGACTTAAAATTTTGATATTTTGTTTGAGTTAGAAGGTGATATATCCTTGATTTATGCAAATATCATCTAACCTCTATACACATAATAATTTATGACATTTGTTAATTATATCTCTTCATCTTTTTGCCATCTGATCATTTCCCCACAGAGTAAACTTTTATAAAACTATTTTCAAAAATACATTTTTCATGTTTTTAAATGCTTTGCAGAGTCATCTTCATACTTTTCACTTGATATTGTTGGCCTTGTCTCAATGCTGCTGCTATTGCATTGGAAAAGGTTGTCCATTAGGAATGGGACTAACTTTAAAATGATGTCCTTAAAATAACACTACAAAAACATTAATTGTTTACTCTTTTGGCAAAGAAAATATACTGCAACAACTTTATAAACTTGTTCAGCAAACCCAGCCAAGAGTCATTTCCAACATATGCTGTATATACAAGGGCAGTACAATGGCTTGAATTCCAAATTAATTGTACATATTATGTTAGGCAGGGACCAGATCTGCAGGTGGCAGATACAAGCCAGAAGGGTGGTTCCTAGGGGCAGAGAAGCTGGGGAAGGGACTGCAGGAAAATGCAGCTAACAACCGCAAAGAGCAGGAACTTGAGGTTTTGAGGCACACACACTTGTGGAGCTGCAATTTTGTTACAACACTTGTCAATCATGTATATAAATCATCTGGTAATTCAACACCTCCAATAATCCCCTCACTCCACCAGGTCAATAAAAGGAAACGACCTGGGAGTCCTCAACGTCTTTCTCTCCACTTGTGGAGACTGACCCCTTCATCTGTGGAATATACTCCTGCTTTTAGGCAATAAAAGCTGTTTATAAAAAAAAAGTATAACTCCCTTCTTTTCTGCAATAAGAGCTGGTTTTGTGGAATTGCTTTCTGACCGTGGTCACTCTGTTGCACCGGCTGTGCTTTTGGATTTTCCAAGCAAGGAGCCAAAGAACTAGGACAACAGTCCAGCAAGAGGCAAGACCTGACAATTACAGGCAAAGAAAATCTTGAAAAGTTTTGCGAAAGTAAGCACTCCATAAAATTTGCATTTACCTCATAAAATCTATCAAAAAAATTTCTCAATGTCATCAAAATTACCTTTGCTTCTACTGAGACTATGGTTAGTTAGTCTCTTTAACAAATACGCTGAAGTTAGAACCATTGAGCAAAATGACATGGATATTTAGGTAATCTGCTAGTAAATATAAACATATGAATGCATTTACAGAATCTCTTCTATTTTAATTAAAGCAACTTTTTGTGGCTTCTGTATCTGAAATATTGCCCCATATTAATACTTAAGTTAGCATGTGTATCCTTTGAACTACATCTCCCTGTATTCCACACCATGTTGTAAACATCAAACATACACAATAAAATTTATTTTTTTAAAATTAGAATGTGTAAGCCTACATTGTGTCTTTTCTCTGCCCTAAAAGAGAAAGATAAAAGGATAAACTCAATAGTTTATATTCAGTTTTCATTCTATTTCCTAATTGTCAATGAATCTATAGTCAGATTTATAGCTCATTGTGATTTCTTTTAGGTTCTAGATATTTTTTACCATCTTTATTTCTTAACTAATGCATAGTCTATCATTTGCATGGCTTTGAGTAATATAGAGAGTTTAGATTTGTCCCTGTGTTGCTAAAATTACAAAGAACCTGAACTTAAAGTATGTAATGCATAATCTAATCAAATATTAATTGTGATTTATTTTTATATAGTCAAACTTTTATACATAGTTTAGGAAAAAAGTATTTAGATGTTATATTAAGAACATGTAATTATTATGATTGAGAGCTACCCCATCCATATGATATAAAATGAAACTGGGTTCAAATTCTAGTTTTACTATATACAAACAAACTGACCTTGAGTAAATCATTCCTGCTTTAGTTTCCTAATCTTAAAAAGTGGATGTGGGGTGGAGGGATGGGAGGTGGAAAGGAAGATGAATTTTAAAAGACAGAAGTGAAAACATCCAGCCATTTCTCTTCCTACCTCCAAGTTTATCTTGATGGCTCAATACACTTGAAATTGCTTTCTTTATACAAAAATGTTAGCAAATATTGAAATGGTTATTGATACAGCAGTTTTGACTTTTAAGATAAAAATTTGTGAGGTCTCATCCATTACTACATGATTTATAGAAGATTTATGTAATTTGATTGTTATGAAATTAATGAAAGATAAATAAAAAGCCAGAATAAACTAAAACTTCTCAAATACTTCCCTGCTGCTTTAACTTTGGAAAATAAAAGAAAATGGGTGTGATCCAGATACAACATAGTCTCAATAATTAATAACAATGTATTCTATACTCAAAAATTGCTAAGAAAATAGATTAAGTGTTCTCAGCATACACACAAAAAACTAAGTATGAGAAGTAATGCATATGTTAAGTAGCTTGATTTAGCCATTCTACTATGTCCACATACAAGGGCTGTCCAGAAAGCATCCAGCCATTGTGAATATAACAAGAACAGTTACACTGCTGGATCCAAACATATGGTGTACACCATAAATACATATAATTTTTATTGTCATTTAAAATAAATTAATAAAAAAAGAGATAAAAAAGGGAATAGGTGGGAATTGTGCTCTTCTAAAACCAAACTTTGGTCTCAGAAAATTTGCAGAGAACAAATTAAGTATGAAATAATATTTTTGATTTTTATTGAAGTTTGCATACATATACACAAAGCTGTACCTATCCTAACTTGTTAATGAATTTTCATAAACAAAATATACGTGTATAACTTATATCCTAAGAAACACACTACTACTAGAATCCCAGAGGGCCCTCATGCTCTCTGCCATTCACTAGCCACTGCCCACAATATAAGTGGAAACATTATCTTGACTTCTAAAGACATATATTAGTTTTACATATTTTCTACCATACATAAATGAAATTATATAATTATTCAAAGAAGTTTTGTGATTTACCAATTGTGAATAGCCTATTTTAATATAATTTTTTTTCTTGTCAAATGCTAAAAAAATCATTCAATAAGCAAAATGTCAGGCTAAAAATAGCAACAGATGTGAAATTAACTGGGATAGCTTTGTTCCCCAGGGATATTTAATGAATGATATTTTCCTTAATCTCTGTGCATAGCCAGTAGTCATAGTGTTTACAGAGTTTTAACCCAAATATTTTTCTGTAAAATAAAGCTTACATGTAGTTTGGTTTTTAAAAATATGTAACACGACTTTGGCCATATCATGAAACTCATATTTTTGCCAACAGAAAAGACTCTTAATGAAGTCACCTAAACTGAAAAACTATGCTTTTGAAAATAATGTGTCATTTACTCATAAGAACTTCTCACTTTTTATTCAGAGTGCATTTATTTCTAGTAGCTAATATATCTTTTGCAATGATCTTATGTGAAAAGTGGTCAAGATAGTGGGAAATATCTAATATATAAACTTTTGCAAGTTTATGATTATGTGTCATTGGGAAATGGTAGTATATGCTTTCAGTGAATATTTTTAATGTAAATTTGATAATGGTTCTTTTCAGAACTTGGAAAATAGGATATAATTTGGGAATATGTTTCAGGAATTATCAGAAAAAGATAAAAGGATCTGACTATGTTCAGGCATTAACATTTAACCCTGTCTGTTGTTTTGAATAATACAGGTTCATTTCTTCCTCTTGGTCCTTCATTTTAGACATCCTTCCCCTCGCCCTCACCTCATACTTTTAAATATCACTCAAGCTACAAAGACAAGTGTTACAAATATTTGCTTTTAATTCCCCCATCTCATTTCCTCAGCTACATGTGCTTAATCTTTTCCATTTGGCTAACACTTCAGAAAAGCTGATTCTGGCCAAGAAGGAATTTAGGAGAACCAGTCCTCTCAGAAACTCAGGAAATCAATATCACATTGTTTCTAGTGCTCTGTGCCTGAGTCCTGACCTCAGTTAACCTGCACTCTAGCCTAGGTTCTTTCCAGACTTGTTTTTTTTAACCAGATTTTTTTCTCTGAGTGTTGGCAACACATTATCCACACCAGGATCTATGCCACTGATCACTCTTTTAGCTGACATCTTCAACCTGCTCTTTGCCTAATCATTTGTATAAACTCACCCTGTACATCCTCCTTTTGCTTTTTCTTTGCATGGCCACTTTCTTGATTTGCTAATCTTAAGGAGCTATTGCCCGGTTCTATGTTGCTGAACTTGTAATTTGGTTCCCTCTTCTGTCCTGCAAATCTCTATCAGCCTCCCAGGCCTCAGCTTGGCATAATTTATAGACTGTTTTATTGGAGAGTGTTTAGGTTATTGGGTGGGTTGGTGTTATGAACTGAGTTGTATCTTCTCTGCAAATAGCTCTACCCCTATATGTCTGTACTTGGAGACAGGACCTTTAAGGAGGTAAAGGTTAAATGAAGTCATAAGAGTAGGGCCCTCATCCAAGAGGACTGAGGAATGTTCTTATAAAGAAGAGAAAGAGACATCAGAGATGTGCAAGCACAAAGAGGTCATGTGAGGACACAGCAAAAAGGCAGCCATCTGCAAGCCAAGGAGAGGGGCCTCAAGAGAAACCGAATCTGCTCTGGATCTTGAATTCCAGCTTTCAGAACTGCAAGGAAATAAATTTCTGTTGTTTAAACTACTCCTTCTGTTATTTTATATGGTAGCCCTAGCAAATTAATACAGTGAGGATGAAATATAATTGATGGTATTTGGATCTACTCCAGCAGAATAATTCAGTTTATACTGAATTACCTATATGTTCAGTTTCTTAAGTTAAATGCAATCAACCTTATAAATACATACAACTATTATGTATTTATAGTAATTAAAAATAAATTTAAAATAAAAAATACAGTCAATCTTCCTAATTGTTTAGTTTTCATTTGCTTCTGTCATTTGGTTTAAGCAGTGCTAAATAATGACAATAAGTCACCTTGTAGCTATAACTTTATTGTACTTGTTCATATAATTATCATGAGGCCATCTAAAATGTATGCTGAAAAAAACGAGATTTCACATACGGCTAATAAAAGAATACATTTGGCCAAAAACACTAAGAGTTACTCATCATACTAAATTCTTTAATGTGTTTACTATGTACATTATTATACTAAAATCTTTCAATTTAAAAATATATATTTGTTTAAACCCCTATCAGTGAAACTTATTTACAATATTTTAGAAAGGAATCAGACTACTGTCCTCCTTTTGTGGAACTGTATGATAGTTGTTATACCAGTCTACATAACGTATTTTGGAACAATTATCACTAGATCTGTGTTTATTTCTATCAGTCACTCTAGAATGGGTAGAAATGGCCTCTGAGTACTATGTTCAAGAACTTTGACTACTTATCTCATTCATATTGCTTAGTACTCAAATTCCAACTGAGTGACAACCAATTTTAGTGAACTCAATAACATGGTGTCAGTAGGAAGAACCTGTGTGTTGGGTCCAAATAAAGATTTATTTCTTGATTTTCTACTTTCATCCTTGTAGCTTTGGGCAACTTCAATAAACTCTCTGAGTCTCAGATTTCTCATTGGAAAACAAGTTTAATAGAGTTGCCTTTGTATCCTGTAGTGAGAATTAAATGAGATAAAATACGTTAAGGACACTGCACAGTCTGTGAAGACATAGCATTCAATAAATGCTAGCAGTTACCCAGAGCTACCTCTGAATATTTTCTGAAAGGCATCACTGCTCTGAATAGTATTCATTTCAAATTTTTTCTGAATACATCATGGAATTCAAAATCATGGATCTAGACTTGTTCCATATGGGGCAAAATGGACATGTGCTTTTTCAAATTTCTTTTAAAATTTGTGTAGTATGGTCATACATTTTGCCTAAATTCTTAGTCAAAATTTCCGATGTGTTTAATAGTTTAAAAAGAGAATGCCCATTTTAGCTAATGTTATTGAACTAATTTTTGTTGACAAAGGTACAACAATATTTCTTTTCATCTAGATGTGAGTAAAATGATTAAAAAATCATTGGGAGAAAGCTCACTTAAACTCTCAGATTATTTATTTTTATTATTTTATTATTTAAGGTTATATTTTAAAAATTGTTTTTAAAATTGGAATTCTTTTAGGTTTAGTTTTGAATATATTTGATTTTGTATTTACATAGTGCTCCATTTTCCTTTACATTTGTCTAGCTACCTATTGTATTACAAATATGTAAATATATATTAGAAATAAGAGAAACCATTTAATGAGTTTTGAGAGTAAACAGTGGATTCTGAAACTAAGAGACAAATGTGAGAGAAGTAGTTTGGCTTCCAAAAACAACAAAAGTACATTTCAGAACATAAGACATATAAAAATATGTAGATTTATTGCTTTCAAATATTCCCTTTAAAATTTGTGATAGATACTGAGGCTGTTCAGATTTTCCATCAAAATCAAGACCTCATCTGAGAGCTCCGAGTCCAGTCCTTCTCCAAGAATTTCCGGCAGCCAAAGAAAACTACCCTATCCAAGGTGACATGTCTTCCCATTTCCAAGACAATCTGCATCATATTTAAGTTTCAAAAGTCCCAGGCCCCCTGGCATCAACAATGACAAATTTGAAGGATGCTGCAGAGCTCTTTGGGTGAATTGATCAAAGCCTCTGTTGCTACTGCCCAGTCCCACTCTCCTTTCTCACATGGGCATTTTTCCTGAAAAACCTTGTAATAAACCTCCTGGTTGCAAATCCCAGTTTCAGAGTCTCTTTCCCTAGATAAACCAACCAATGCAAATTCTGGAAAAAGTTGTGACCAGTGATTCAGTTACAACTCACAACAACTTATATTTTCTAAAACCCCATTGTACACCAAAACATCTGTTTAAAGGTAGAAAGAGGGAGCAGAATTGTAAGGTAGGAAAAAATTATACCAATGGAAGATAAAGGATGCTTGTTGGAAATAAATGAGAATAATCACATAAAGTAATTAATTTCTTATGGGAAAAATGTCTCTTAAAGCTTTACGATCCCCAATAAAATTTAAGTAAGTTTAGTTAATTCAATCAACTATATTTCATGTTTATTCAGGTAAAACTGACATTATCTGAAGCCTTCCAATTCTGTTACCCTGCCATAGTTCCTAGAAATCACCATACAAAGTCAGTCTTTGTAATATGCTCTCTGGCAGAGCAAACATAGTAGCCAAAATGTTTTCAGTAGTTTATTGGTAGGCAGTGACTTGGGTTAACAGTCCATCTAAGTACAAATAACCAAGGATTTATAAATATTTATTAGATTGAAAGCAGTACTCTAGATTATGAAAAGTATGGATACTCTTTAGCAGTTGAAAAAGAATTGCATTTCGATCCTGGGCGACCAAATGGAATAAGAAAGGAAAAACAATGACAAGAATAATGAAGTGATTTTTCCACTGCACATCACTTGGATATATTCTGTTCCTAAAAGTGATTTAAGCCTGCAGATTACCTAAAGAAAAAAATAAAAGCTTATAATTTAAACAAAGAGAAAAACAATGCTTTTGGAGTAAGAACTTAGTGCTAAGCCTTTAACACGGAAACAAAGCCTTGGAAATCAAGATCCAACACATGGGTAACCTCATAAAATCTAACCAAAAAAATTTATTCCTGAGGGTTTTACCTAATAATTTGCAGCCTCTTATGTTCAGAATCCCCTATGATTTGAATGCAACTTCAGGTTCTATATTTGGAAACCTATATTACTATGGTACATAAACTGGATTCTAAAAAGATCAAGATGAAAATTATAGTTATAAATTATTATATGTAGCTATAAAATAAGCATTTATAGTCTGAGAAAAATAAACTGTGGCCTTGTTAAGAAAACCTTTCCTGAGTTGGAAGATCCTGTATTCCCAGGACAAATAGAACTGAATTAAATTTCTAACTGCTCCATCTATTATATTTGCTCTATGCTCTGGAAAGAGCCTCTTATCAGATCAGAAACTCAATTTTCTCATATGAAAAATGGGCATGATAAAATACCTATGTCATAGGATACTTGTAAGAATTAAATATGTTTTCACATGCCAAATGTCCAGCACAGATTTTACATGTTAAATAAACAGTTCACCAACTGATAAGTCTTCCAGTAATTGTAACTTATTATTCACTGTTAATCTTATCCTAACACTTAAGCTTATCACTTTTACAATAATCCTAATTTATCATAATCAAAATAAATCACTGTAAAATTTAAATTATATTTTAAATATATACATAAATGTATAATATTTTCAATAAATAAGTATACATATGTAAATATTATAAATACATAATATTTTAAAACTATTTTTCTTAATAGGACTCTATAAATCTCATTAAGATAATACATAATAAAATTTTTAAGCCAAGTGCAGTGGTGTATGCATGTAGTCGCAGCTGCTCTGGAAGCCAAGGTGGAAGGGTCCCTTGAGGCCATGAGTTTAAGAATGCAGTGAGCTATGATGATCCTTCCTGTGAATAGCCACTGCACTCCAGTCTGGGCAGCATAGAAAGATCTCATTTCAAAAAATAAACAAACATTTTTTAAAACTCTTTGTCATCTGAGTGTTGTATATCAGTAAGTAGAATTTAGCCACTCTGATATTCTCTAGAACTAATTTTCAACTACAATGCTATTATTTTGACTTCTTAAAAAATTTTTGGAGCCTTTTATACTAAATTCAAATATATTTTTGTAGAGTGGCAGGTATACAAAGCCACAGCTACAAAAAATATGCATATTCTAAAGCATAAGCAATAGTGATGACTTTATTCTTTTCATTCTTTTTTTTCCAAGCATAAAAAATGGACATCACCTACTCAATTCAAAAGCTTCTTAGAGGATTTTAATGGTCTCTGCTAAATTCTGTGAGATTTAGGAAAGAGGGTCTTTCTTAAAGTCATCTTAAAGTCTGCTTTTTTGTTTATTTGTTTTTACTTGGTCTGTTTTTTAAAAAACAATTCCAGTCCATAGAACACACCTACAAACATGCTGAGACACAACTCGGGTGAGTTACGAGCCACACCTGTGTAGCCACGAGGACTGCTACACTGCATAGCTCACCCATTGCAGCCTTCACATTATCAGCCTCCAAAACATATCCATCTATTATCCAGCCCCATGTTAAACACTGGCAGAACTTAAAGGGAGTTTTACAATATATCAACATATAGCGTATTTTTCACAATGTAGGGTTAACTCTGCACTCTCCGATGTAAATCAAAATGCTGAAATCCACCAGTTATCTCAGATCATTGTTCAGATTTTCAGATACTTTAAAGGAAAAGAAGTAATTTATGAGCCTGGCCGACCCACTGTCAAGGAAAAATGAATTTGAGTATAGTACCACATGAAGGAACATTGGTCAGCAAAAAATATACGTGAAAACACTGAGTATAGAAGGAAGTCAGGAAGAAAGCAAAGAATTCAGATGGAGATGCCTATTTTAAAGAAGACAGAGTAATTAGGAAACAAGATTGATTGTCAAGGGTAAGCAATAATGTAATGGATTCTTAAAGTCCAATAGAGGCTTTCAGTTGAAGATAGTAGAAGAAATCCAAGACTTTACTCTCCCTCTGGGACTCTAGTTAAATGACAATAAGAGAATAGAAATACTTTTAATAATTAAGAGGTTGGAAGGGAAAATCAGCACATGTTAGATGACAGATTTTGGGAAAGAAGAAAAGATAAAAGAGAGGAGTGTGACTCCTCAGATAGAGGAAGACAAAAGAAGCTGCAGCTCAGAATATACACGAGGGTCCTTCAGAGATGGAGGGAGTTGACCTGCTTGCAAAATTATATGTCCAAGTACATATCTATATTCAGGATTTAGAAAAAACAGGTGCAATAAAAGGTGAGAGAAGAGAGATGAGAACTGTAAACCATTGCTACTCTTACAGCAGGGGGAAAAAAAAAAGAAAGAAAAGAAAAGAAAACACACCCCTAGCAAACCCCAAATTATTGGCTTCTTCTGTAAAGGAATTGAAAGAACTTATTTGAGAGAAATAAAGGTAATGAAATAGATTTTGTGACCCTGAAAAAAACAGACATTTTGACGTTTAAAGAGAAGCACAAAAATCAAAGAAGTAGAAGACATAAAATCATAAAATGGAAAAAATCCACAAATTTTAAAGTTGAGTTTTTGTAAATCTTAATAAAATCAACTAATACCTTACAAGAATGATCAAAGAGAAAAAAAGGTGAAACACAAATAAAAGAGATCAGAATTACCATCAATAAACTGAAAAAAAGTTGAATGATACTATTTACAAAAACATAAAGACATCGAATACCTAGAAATAAAACTAACAGAGGCACACCTATACATATAGATTTAGTTGATTAGTACAGGACAAAAAAAATTAACTAAAAAAAGTGAAAATTAACAGATTTGTCTTTATTAAAATTAATTAACTAAAATTCTGTATCTCAAGGGATATTACCAAAGGTTTGAAAAGGCAAACCATGAAGAAAAGATTATATTAAATGTATGTACACACACACACACACACACACACACACACACACACACTTATAAATAACAAATATGGAGAATATGAAAAAAGCATTTCAAGCCAACAATATTAAAATAGACAACCTGATAAAAAAATAGCCTAATGTTTTGGCCAGTTACTCTAAATAAAGGCCATCCAAATTATTCATAAACAAATGAACATATGCTTAACCTCATTCATCATCAGGTAAACAAAAATTAAAACCATAATGAAATACCTTTGTATACTTACTGGAATGACTAAAATATAACAAAACATTGACATTTCTAAGTGTTGGTGAGGAGAAGGAAGTGTCATATATTGATAGTAAGAGTGTAACTTGGAATGATCCCTTTGGAAAGTTATTTGGCAGTATTTACTGAAGCTAAACATACATGTTTTATAAATCAGAAGTTCTATACTTATGTATATACTGAACAAAATGCTTACACATGTTCATCAAAATATATGTAAAACAATCTTATCAGCATTATTTTTAATAGATAAAATGTTCATTAACATTAAATATAGTATGACACATTCATGTTATAGAATCCTTTATATTAATATAAATAAATGAACTACAATTACATGTGACAACATAGACGAATCTCACTAACATAATGGTAAGCAAAAACACTAGCCTCGAATGTATATATGTGGTATGATTTCATTTCTATCCATTTTATAAGTAGGTAAAAGTAATTAATGGCACAGAAGTTCAGAGGGAAATAACAGATGATGATAGAGGCAATGGCTATGAAACAAATTTATCATGTTATGTTTTTAATGAGCGACAGGATGTACAAGTGTCAAGAATAGAACATATTTGTCCTCCCTTAACTTTCTAATTTATTTTTAAATCAAGTTTTCTAAACTAAAATATTGCCTTTGCCAAGTAGTAGTAGGTGGGAAAGAATACTTAAGAAAGCAGTTCTAAAAGAAATATAATCACATATGCAAGTCCCATTGATCCAAAGCTACACTGTTTTAAAGACATCTCACGAATCTAAATGAACACAGAGGTATCCAAAATAATACATATCAGATTCACTTAAATTCTCCATCGTGTATTCCCTGTAAACCAAATATCAATAGCCTTGGAAACGCGAGGCTGGCACTCAAATTAAATGATGACCTCTGTTTGTTCATGTTGTGGACCCATTTATAATTGTTTATAATCTTTCCTCATCTCAATTAGCCAAACAAGGAAGGAAAGATATTTTTAATTCTCTTATCGATTCATTTGTCACCTGAATAATGCAGAAACATAGTGATTTGCTTTTCTTAATATGACCTCAGGAATCACAGCCAAAAGAGGCTCCCAACTGTGCTCATTCTCTGCTACAGTCTAAATTGTACACCCATGCCTGTTACCTTTCCCTCCCCCCTCTCTTTTATTATGTGTTACACAGAGTGTAATTTTGCTAAAACAAGCCCTTTAATTATACATTGCCAAAAGTGTCACCTACTGTTAAATGATTCCTGAGCTGCCGACAGAGAAACTGTGGGCCCTGGAAGGTTCTGAAATTTCCATTACGTGTGCAGACCCTACGAACAGCTGTTAACAAATCTGTTGGTGGTTTTGTGTAAAAAGGAGCCAGGCTGTGCTCCTGCTGTACTTTTGGTCAGAGAAAGCAATTTGCATTTTGACAGGTTTGTGGGCAGAAGAAAAAACAGCACAGGTATTATAATAGCTCACCGAGAAAGATTTGGAGCAATGCATTACTAATAATGAAAGTTTGATTAAATAATAAGCAGTGGTCAGAGAGGAATTTATCTTGTAAGAACACTAATTTAAGGATATTTATTGATTAAATGAATAAAAAGAAATTACTTTAAGTGATTTTTTAAAAAATAAATATTTGATTTAATATTTTATTAGACTGTTTAACATGAATCTAATTTTATCAAAATGAAGCAGAGATGACAAATTTCAGTAGCAATATAGATCAATTTTGTCTTTAAGAAAATTTAAAAATTTTTTGAATTCTTCATTCTCTTATACAACCTTAACCTATGTAGGACCTGGCTATTTTTTCCTGTGTAATTTTAAATTATAATAACTTACATGTAAATATAGATTATAGAAGTTTTCCTGGTGACTGAGAATCTATGTTTGCATTGTAATCTCCACTCTATTTTACTATCAGATCTTAAACATAGTGATCTAGAATAGAGCATGGGTCTTGCTTGATTTAAATATCAAGTCTAAATTTACTATCTGTATTACTGTAGCTAAATTATTTCATGTTATGTTCTTTGCCAGGTAATGGGGACAATAATACCTTTAAAACTTTTATATTGAACATAGATCTCAACATAATTTAAATTTATAAAATGTTAATAAGAAAGTAATGTTTTCTTACTGCAGTGGAAGTTGATTGTATTTATCAATATCTGGTTTATCTCTGCTTGCTGAACATACTTAAATATATTCCCCAGCCTCTTTGCTTATTTATGAATGGGACCACAAGACACAATTCTGGCTAGTGGAATGGACGTAACAGAATTGTGTGCTACTCCCAGAGCTGATCAAAAAGAAATCTTCGACATACTCTCTTCTCACCAAGGCCCTACAAAATGGCAGACACATTCTGTGATAATTCTATCACATTTTTCAAACTAAAAAATTATAGCTATATTGTAGCTATATTGTTTGTAGCTATATTATAATATGATATTCTAATCAAATTTTAATACATTATAATGGATTAATATAACTAAGCATAATTATCATTTGATAAAAGAATTTGGAAAAAAGTAACATACATATGTAAAATGTATCCTTGAAATATGAACTACAAAGCAACATGGAAAAGTAGAAAAATAGCTTTCTGAGATAAAACTTAGAAAATAATACTTCTTAGATAAGTTTAATGCAATATTTTTTCTAACGTAGATCTCTGGTGACTAGAGAATACATCCTGAAGAAAAAAAGTTAATGATTTATTTTAGTGACTCTCTGTCTGAGTAACACACTTCTCATTTATACATTTTTCTTGAAGCTCTCAAAACAGCAGCAACACCTACAAGTCCCTGAGATTTCCAAGGCATACACCTGCATTGTTACAGATTCCATCTCCCTAGACTCCCCATCTAATTGCTTTATTTTCCTCTTCACGTCTGCTGGTCCCTGTCTCTTTCTAATATCCCACTGCTCCATACATTCTTTGTGACTCTAACTTGGTCTTTTTAGCTGTCAATCACTTCTCCACTGGAGGTCTAACATCTTAGTTCCACAATGGATAATTTTACAGAAATGATATTTCCAAGTTGCCTGTGGCGAACTCAGAGCTTAGCATGTGGTCCTCATCAATGCTGCCACTTTGAGAAATATACAAGGATCATAATAAGCTTTGCTCTGGGTGAGTCTGGGTTATAGTGTTGATGGTGAGAACTAAAAGAAAATTAAGGCTCCCCCCAATCAGCTGACTTAATGGACCCCTCTCTGCCAAGGGGGTACCCTAAATCTGAGGTACTGGCCGTGAAAAGGGAGATCAGACAAGCCTCATCATGATCCCATCCCTTCTTGCAGATATCCTTTGTAACTCATTGACAGGCCTAAGGCTGTGCAAGACAAACCCAAAGTCCTTCATTTACATGACAAATATATGACCAGTAGCTTTTCTCTGATTAATGGACATCCTTATCTTAACTTAAAACATTCTAAGCCTTAGACAAAATCTTCACCTATAAACTGTAAAGCACAGCCCCCACCTCCCACCCCTTTGAGATGACCCGCCTTTTCAGGCCAAACCAATGTATGCCTTCCGTGTATCGATTTATGCCTTTACCGGTAATCTCTGTCTCCTAGAATGTATAAAACCAAACTTTAACCCAACCGCAGCCATTCCACTTGCTCAAGACTTCTTGGGCATGGCTCTGGATCATGGTCCTCAAATTTGGCTCAGAATAAACCTCTTAAAATTATTTTAGAGTTTGGATTCTTTTCTGTTGACAATGGGATGTTTCCAGTTGATTCAGAGATAACTGACCAGACATTGCAAATGCAATCAATTAAGCCATTGGTATGAGGTAGGCCAAAGATCAAGATATAGAACAAATGGGTCCATGGAGGGTTTAGTTTGGACAATTAAGGATCAAGATAGGATAAACCCATCTGAAGTAAACATATGCTGTGCAAGAAATTTGTCTCTATCCACCAAGCAAATTTTGAATCAGTCAGGTAGACTGAATAAAAAAAGAGGAAAAAATCCCAAATATCCAAGTCATTGAAGCTATCCTGATATATATCAAGACAGAAATATTTCTAAAATCTTTGTTGAATATATAGAATCACTATGTTTTACCTTTCTTTCTCTTTATTGCTAAATTTTTTGAAAGTTCTAAAAAATGATCTACCCTTATATTTTCAACTCCCATTCATTCATTTCGTCAACTCT
Organism: Lemur catta; assembly: GCF_020740605.2. Lineage (NCBI taxonomy): Eukaryota > Metazoa > Chordata > Mammalia > Primates > Lemuridae > Lemur > Lemur catta. Next base: position 67,972,923 of record NC_059135.1, read on the forward strand.
TTATTATCTTATTTCTGTCCCCACTACTCTATTATGATTTCTGCCTTAAGGACCAAGGATAGACTTCCAATCCCTGCAGGCATACTTGTTTCTAAGCCATCACCTTTGGCACTGTTTACTTGCCATTTTATTATTATAATAAAATGCTTACCAATGAACTCTTGGCCTCAAATGACACTATCTCTTTCTCTGGTTTTGCTTCTATATCATACATGTGTGCCTTCATTAGTTTTACAATTACTTTTTAATTAGCTGAATCAGATTATATTTCAATGTGTTTGTAAAGTCTGCTACTATCTCACCTCTCAAAATACTTTCTCAACACCATCTGCTTCAGATTTACTGTACTTCTTTCATTTGCTTGTATATGACCTTTTAATGGGCCATCCTCTCTGTCTAAGGGGTCCTTTATATTTTCTTTCTGGTTAAATTCCACTGACCTAGACAGACTTAATGTTTCCCTCAGCTTGACTAAACTTTAGACAGGCTTCCTCCCCTCCCACATAGGGAGTTAGAGAATTCAGATGGCCTAACCACAGAGAGACTGTATCTCCCTTTTCTTAGAGCATTTACTTTAAAACTTTTGTAACTGCAACTTTTTCTCTGCCCCTTTAAGATGTAAATCCTTTACAAAGCCTCTTGCCAGTTTTACAACCCAGGCAGGTCCTTTCTCAAGGACCTCAGGGCCATCTTTTTAAAATGTAATCATCAGGGAAAATAAAACCTCTTATTTCCCAGTCTCTGTGAGAAGCCAGGAGCCTTCCTCAAAGTTATAAAATTACCTACTGTCATAAAAATGCAAGAAAGTTTACTGCTTGGTCAATTTATGGTAATCCATGAAAGAGGTAAAGAATGGTCAAAGATGTTGGCAAAATGATAGATTGATAGATCAATATATAGATAATAGATAGATAAACAGAAAATCACCATTGAGACCAAGAAAGGAATGATTAAGTAATTACAATAATGCTACTCAATAGTGTCCTAAATGTGGAACATTCAGACAATCAAGATTGAATATTGACCTTTGAGTTGTGATTGTGAGAAGAATATTATTGATTTTCACAAGAATTACAGGTGGAAAATTACAAAAAGTTGAGTTTTTATTCAAAATTGAATTAATCTAAACCTTTATTACATTAAAAAATTTTAAAAACCCAGTGATACAAAGGAAGGAAGGATTACTTTGAATTGAAGTATAATGTTGAGTTGAAAAATAATTTTTCCTCTGCTCTCATACCTCAACAGTCAACACAGTACACAGCTAGTACCAAAAGTGTGGGAATTTCTCCCCATCAGCAAGCAAGCAAGCAATTGTGCAGCAGATACCATCTGGGTGTCCTTCAATTCAATTCTGACACTATCTACCTGGAGATAGCATTAGACCCCACAGGTTGAGGGCTCGATCCCAGGAGACCAAGCCCCACTTCCGATGCCAGTTGCAAGCCCCAGGTTACTTTACCTGTGCTCCTGACTAACTGGCTATAAATTGGGGTTCCCACAATCCCCTTCTAGGATTTGATTAATTTGCTAGACTGGCTCACAGAACTCAGGGAAACACTTATGTTTACTGGTTTATTATAAAGGATATTACAAAAGATATGGATGAAGAGATGCATAAGGCAAGGTATGGGAGAAGGGTCATGGAGCTTCCATGCCCTTCCCTGGCATACCCCCCCTCAGGAATCTATTAATATACATGTTCAGCCATCTGAAAATTCTCCTATTTCCAGCTTTTGGCCCCTTTATGGAGACTTCATTGGATAGACTTGATTTAAAGCATGGACAACCATGTAGAAATGTGACTGACTGGACAAAAAGGGTGTGATCTAATACTGAGACTGAGTGGGGAAACTAAGCAAGGCCTGTCTTTCAGATTCTTCTGGGCCTCTCTGGGCAGCATTACTTCCTTCCAGTTATGGGGCAGGAGTCTTTCTGAAATTGGGGTCTTATGACCTATAATGAAATAAATTAGGTCGGAGAATTTCTTTATGGCCAGCTCCAAAACAAAAAGGTAAGTAAAGAATAGAGTATGCTTTTAGTTTCTATGACTTGCCTTGGGGAGAAAAAGGAATAGGTAAAAGAATGGCAGGAAAAGGTCAGAGAGATTGATTCTCTCTTCTGAGGCTGAAAGCACCCCCATTGTAATGAAGGAAATCAAAGTATTTTACCCCAAATATATTTCTTTGACATATTTTGAAGTGGCCCCACAAGTCTGTCTTTTGTGGGGGATATTTGCATCTGTAGATATGTAAAGAATCTCTGTTAACGCAGCCAGCCCTTCCTTTGTCCAAATCTAGGAAATATTAACTGAGAGTCTAACATCTTTAAAAATCTGAAAAGAAACATTCACCATCTATTCTCTCTGAGGGCTGCTACCTGTGAGGTTTCACCCTCACAAACAGCCTATCTTAGCCAAGCCTTTTCCTTTCTCCCTCCTTTAACCTGTCTTGTCACTAAAATATGATTTACCACTGTAACTTTATATTTTTAATTTGGCCATGCCCTGAGCCTGCATTCTTTCTGTCACCTCAAGATGGTATTGATGATGGAAAAGCCAAACTCTGCCAAAATATTTAAAGAAGTTTATTCTGAGCCAATATCAGTGACTGCTGCCTGTGGAAGGTAGTCTCAAAGGTCCTGAGAAAATTGAAGCGGCCGGGTTACAGTTTGGTTTATACATTTCAGAAAGACGGGAATTACAGGTAAAATCATAAATCAATACATAGAAAGCATACCTTGGTTTGGCCCCAAAAGGCAGGACATCTTGAAGTAGGGGCTTAGAAATCAGAGGTGGGTTTTAGAGATCTTTAGTTGGTAATTGGTTGAAAGAGTTAGCTTTGTCTAAAGAGTAGAATCAGTAGAAAGGAATGTTTGGGCTAAGATAAGGGAGTCTGCTCTCTGTCCTGTGAGGGTGTGGTGCTATAGCAGAGTCAGGTTGGAAAGTAGGCCGTAGTATCCCAGGTTAATAAAGAAAACCTGTTTAACAAGGTTTTATGTTTTGTTAGGCATGACTCCTCAGGCCCCTCAGAAAGGAATCTGGATAAGAGAAACAAAATAGTTCAGTATATAAGCTCCTGTACCCCATTGTGGGGTGGGGTCCTCATTTGCATGCCTTTTCTCCTATTAATCAATCTGCCTCGTGTCAGTAATTTTCAGGGAACCCCCCGGGGAACAAAGGCCTTGGTCCTCACATTATATTAATCTACCCTTATTTCCCCGTATTTTGAGATTCCTTTGTCCATTAAGACTTTCTATAACTGTGGTAACCATAGATATTAATTAAATTCTTATTCGGTTTTAGTACATTAACATAGAGTTTAATTTGTTTATAGTCACTCAGCTAGTAAACAAAGTACAGGGGATTTTTGCTAGGCAGTCCATAGGTAACTGCAGCATTTCACATTGTAATACAATTGAATATATTTTTCTAACACTTTAGATTCTAAGCTCCCTGAGACACAAATGTATTTTATTCACCTATGCAATTTCTTTTACTAGCACAATGACTAAAAGTGGATGGATAAGTTGGAATCTAGCTATACAGATAACAACCCCATAAACTAGACATCATAATATCCTTGGTAGCAGTTAAATTATATGGGAAATACTTAGAAGTTAATCAGCTGCTTAATAAAGATTCTGATATGCTGAGCAGCTACTAAGGGACTGTCCAAGTTTATGCATGAGCCAGAGATTGGCAGATTTGGTCTCAAGATGCTTGTAAACTAAAAATAAAATCCAAAGAAACTCCCACCAATGGAACAGTCCCCATCTTGCCCAAGAGGACCCCAGAAAAATCCTAAAACTGAATTCCTGGCCACGAAGGGAAGGGAGGTTGGAGATGCCTCATTATGCCTCCTGCCTTTTGGAGTGTAGAAAAAAACAACTGACCATCATTCATGTTAAAACAGAGATCAAGATCATAAGACTGGCAAAACAGATTCTTTGTGGCAATAAGATACCAAATTTTAAACAAAACTTAAGGCCATGCCAGGCAAAAGATAGATCAAAATCTAGCAGGTGTTTTTTTTTTTTTTTTTTTTGCTGGCATGGTATCACATGACAGATAACAAACCTTCTTATCTTAGACATTCCTTCCTACTGACTCCAGAATTTTAGACAAGGCTTAACTCTTTCAACCAATTGTCAGTTGAAGAATCTTTAAATCCACCTATGACTTGAAAGTCTCAGCTTTAAGATATCCTGACTTTAGGGGCTGAACAAATGTTTACCTTCCATGTATTGATTTATGTTATTGTCTATAACTCTTGCCTCCTTGAAATGTATAAAAACAAACTGTCATCTGACCATCTTAGGACACTTAATCAAGGCTTCTTGGGTTTTGTGTTTTCCCTGACCAGAGTCACTCATATTGGCTCAGAATAAACCTCTTTTAAAATTATTTTACAGAGTTAGTTTTTTTGCCATTAACATGCTCTAGAGAGATACTAGTCAAAGACTGAAAACCAATATTTAGGAAAAATGCCAAGATAAATAGAGATAGATGAAAGAAAAAAAGAAAAGAAAAGAAAAAAGAAAAGAAAAGAAGGAAGAGAGAGAAAGAAAGGTATCAGTGGTTAAAAGCAACCTCGAGAAATCCAAAGTCAGCTGATGTCAGATAAAAACAGGTAAACTGGAATCATGATTTCGTAGGGTTCTGTAGATCATTATTTAAAGTCAGTAAGCACAGGCTCCAGGAATAACTAGTTTGAAATTTTTGTTTCTGAAATCTCTTCTATAATTAGGGCCACATGTGAGGGGTTCTGCTTATGAATAGAAGGCAAATTTAGCCAGAGAAAGTATCAGGATAAAGAGATATTTATTTTCTCTTTCAGGGGAGTGGATCTATGATTATACAAGGACTCTTATCTTTTATATGGGATATGATAGCAAAAATGTTTCATTGCTAATTTATACTACAAATATTTAATACACTCATAAAATTAGATTTTTAAAATTTGTCTTCCATAAAGAATAAAAATCAAGGGTGCAATAACTGCCTTTATTTAAATGAATATCTATCCATTCTTGGTCTAGCCTTGAATCATGCTTCTGATAGATATAAATATACATTTTCTTATAACTGAGTGAAATATACCTGTCAATATTTTCCTGTCATTAGTAGAATACTGGCATCCTCAAGGGCTAATACAAGTGTTCAACAGGCAGTTCTAATCTAAAGGTTATTAATTTTGCAAAATATTTGGAATCATTAGGATTTTGTTAATTGGCCTTTCAGTGGTAAATAAAACATATCCAGAGTTTTAGGGTTTTCTAAAATAATCTTTTCAAATCTTCCTTTAAAGTTGAAGAAATAAACAATAAAAATTTTCAAAACGTTTGAAATGGAACACGCTATTACATGAAGAAATTAGCAGCCATACTGAAATTTCCAAGCAATTATACCATATTCCCTTCTGAACTTATCACACATGTAGGCCTATGCAAAAGTTTTGTGTTAGATGACAATATTTTACAAGTATAATCAGGTATGTATTTGGATATCCAGTTGCTCTGTGGAGGAGGTGCGATCTGGGGTTGGGGATGTTTCTTTGAAATAAGGCAACTACTTTCTCAGAGGGCAAAAAGTGCATAATGTATGACGAGAGCAAGAAACAAAAAAATAGAAATGGAGGGGGTGGTGTATGGCCATTTCTAAATAAATGACCATGTAGAGACTTTTGTGACAAAATCATTTGTGAACCAAATGCATGGTTTTAATCTTATATTTTCTTTCATTTCCTTTCTTCGGCAAATTGCAATTAATCATTATTTGAACCACTCCATTAAAATGCTTGAAAGTATGCCAGAACAATGATTTTAAATGGAAAACATTCTCATTTTTAAAAATCATGCCTGAAAACCCAATTAGATATCACAAAGGTCTATGCAATTAAGCAGAAAATATTTCACAGTGCTGTTTCTAAAAAAATATATCTGACCATGTTTCCAAACTGAAAAATGATTAATTAACCAAGGTAAAATAATTCCAAATATAATCCCTAAGTATGTTCTGTGTTATGTATTTCTTTAAGTTTATAAACTATTTCAGTGGCTTTTTGAAGACAAGACAGTTTGTACCTCAATAATCTGTACAGTTTGATAAACTATTTGTTACCTGAAATTCTTTATGATTCACACCAATATGAAATTATTTAATTTTGACTGCCTTCAATATTATTCTATCAGAAACAAAATACTTTTAATTCTGAAACTTTATTTTGCAATAATGATAATGATAATTATGATAATATGATATTTTGATGGAATATATCAAAAGAGCTCACAAATTAGGAAACCAAGCTACAGAATTCATATTTTTATTTTCAGGGTTAGGTCATCATATTCAAGAATATAAGCTAAAATAAAATCACATATTAGTCAAGGGGAAGAATTTTCATCTATACTATCTATGTATGTATGCATGTGTATTTATATATATCACATGTGCATGCACAAATACACATACGTGCACATATGTGTTCTCTGAGACTAAGTAAGATTCTAATTTGCTTGGGAATATCTTGTGAACTAGGTACCACCAGAAGCTTATTTGGAGGTGGATACAGTTCTTCATGGGAAAGGAATGAGGTGTAGGAATTTTAGACACAATGAACATACTTAAAGGGCTATCTGTGGGGTTAGCTTGATAGGCAGAAAAGAGTCTATTTATGAATGGGAGAAGGTGTGGAGATATCTTTTGAAGGAAAATGTATCCTAAGGTATTAAAGAGCTAAACCCTATAGACCTGGCCCTATAATAATAATATCAACAAAACCATAATCAGAAGAAGCAATTCTGAATAAACCTTGCCATCTATTACATTGCATATTACTTAAACATACATATTACATATCACGTTCTCTTTTTTGCCCCTAGGTACCTTTCTGAATTCTTTTCTAGCAGTCTCTTGTCTGTTACTCTCTTAAATTCTACTCCTGTCAAATATCATCACACAGCTGGGATGTGGACAAGCGTGGGTCCTTCTTCTTCCCTGGCCAGTAAAAAGCATCCTAATTTATCCATATCCACACTAGTGGGGCTTCTCAGAGACCAGTGTTCCGTATCATTCTCACATTTGTCTTTTGAGGGATCAAGTGAGTGGCATCTCTCTCCAACTCTCATTAGTGATAAAGAATTGTGCCTCTGTCAGTTAGGAAGCTGAGAACAGGTGGGTATCAAATGCATGGACCAGTTAGACCATATTATTGGTTCTGAAAGTCACTATAAATAAAGCTTTATTATGATAATTCACATAACACACAACTTAACCATTTAAAAGTGCACAAGCAACGATTTTTAGTATATTCACAGAGTTGAGTAAACATTGCCACAATTTTAGAGCATTTTTATCACCTCAGAATGAAAACCTATACCCTTGAGCTGTCACTCACATACTCAGAAGTCTTAGACAACTGCTAAGCCACTGTGTCCATAGATTTGTCTATTCAGGATTTTCATATGGATGGAATCATATCATGTGTGATATTTTGTTGCTGGCTTATTTACATGGTATTATGTTTGCAAGGTTCATCGTGTTGTAGTATGTAAGAATATTTCACTTTTTATGGCTTACAATGCTCCATTGTATGATGATATGACATTTTATTATTTTTTTTATTTCAGCTTATTATGGGGGTACAAAAGTTCAGGTTATATATATTGCCCATGCCCCCCCATCCCCCCGAGTCTGAGCTTCAAGCGTGTGCATTCCCTAGACAGTGCACATCACACTCATCATGTAGGTATGCACCCATCCCCGTCAACGCGCCCGATCTCCTATGACATTTTATTTATACATTAATCAGGTGTTTGACATTTGTTTCCACTTTCTGACTATTTTGCATAATGCTGCTAAGAACATTTATACACAAGTTTTGCATGCACACATGTTTTCATTTTGGGTGGGGTATATAACTAGGCGTGCAATTGTTGAGTTAAATGATAATTCTATATATAACTTTGTAAAGAACTTCCAGGCTATTTTCCAAAGTGGCTGTACCATTTTACATTACCACCAGTAGTTTATGAGAGTTCCAATTTCTCTACATCTTTAATAACACTTTTTATTAACTGTATTTTTCATTATAGACATCCTATGGGGTGTATAGTTGTATTTCCTTGTGGTTTTGATTTGCATTTCCTTGATGACTAACAATGTTAAGCATAGTATCATATGCCTATTGGCCGTTTGTATATCTTGTGGAAAGTTTGTGGATACTGTGCATAGTGTGCATTTTGAGGAAGCTATTTTTTTGTTGTTGCTTGCGCTTTTGATGTCAAATCTAAAAACCATTACAAAATTTAAGATCACAAAGATTTATTCCTAGAGTAAATTTCTCCTAAGAATTTTAGGAGAGTTTTAGTTCCTACATTTTGGTCTTTGATTCTTTTTAAGTTAATCTTATATATGGTATGAGATAAGAGTCCAAGTTCATTGTTTCTCATGTATATATATCCAATAGTCCCAATACCATTTGTTGTGGAGACTATTCTTTCACCATTGAATGGTCTTGTCACCCTTGTCAAAAATCAGTTGACCACAGGCCAGGCATAGTGGTTCACTCCTATAATCCTAGCACGTTGGGAGACCAAGGCAGGAAGATTGCTTGAGGCCAGGAGTTTGAGACTAGCCTGAGCAAGAGCAAGATCCCATCTCTACAAAAAATAGAAAAAGTAGCCGGGCAACGTGACGCGCACCTGTAGTCCCAGCTACTAGGGAGGCTGAGGCAGGAGGATAGCTTAAGCCCAGGAGTTTGAGGTTGTAGAGAGCTACAATGACACCACTGCATTCTAGCCTAGGTGACAGAGTGAAACCCCGTCTCAACAAAAAACAACAAAAATCAATTGATGAAAATGTATGGCATATATTTCTGGACTCTCAATTTTATTCCGTTGATCTACATGCTTATCCTGGTGCTAGTACCACATTGTTCTGGAAGTGTATTAGGAAGTATAAGTACTCCAATGTTGTTCTGTTTTTTAAGATTGTTTTGACTATCCTGGTTTCCTTGAATTTCCATATGAATTTAGGATCTACTTGTCAATTTCTAAAAAGTTGTTCCTGGGATTCTGATAGGGATTACAATAAATTTATAGATCAATTTGTGGAATATCTCCATCTTATCAATATTAGGTCTTCTGATTCTTAAGCATAGATATTTTTCCATATATCTAGAACATTTTTAATTTGTTTCAGCAATGTTTATAATTTTTAGGTAGAGCATAACGTTTTCACTTTTTTTGATAATTTTATTCCAAAGAATTTTACATTTTGATGCTATTAAGTGTGGAATTGTCAAATTAACTTTATTTTGGATTTTTTAATAGTGTATATAATACAGTTTATTTTTTGAATCTTGCATTCTGCAACTCTGTGCAACTAATTTACTAGTTTTAAGACTTAAAAAATGAAAAAGTAGATTATTAAGGATTTTCTATAAGTGAGGGCATGGCATTTGTGAGTAGACATTGTTTTACATCTTTTTCAGTATGGATGCTTTTTATTTCATTTTCTTGTCTGATTGCCCTTGCTCAAGCTTTCAATACAGTGACAAATAGAATTGGTGAGAGTACACATAATATTTTTGTTACTGGTCTTAGAAAGCATTCAGTTTTTCACTATTAAATATGTTGTTAGCTGCGGGTTTTTTGAAGATGCCTTTTTTCAAGTTGAGGAAGTTCTCTTCTATTCCTCATTGAGTGTTTTTATCATGAAAGGATATTGGATTTTGCAAATGCTTTTTCTGCATAAATTGGGGTGATTATTTATTTTCTTACCTTCATTCTATTAATGTGGCAGATTGCACTGATTGATTTTCATATGCTGTTTGTCTTTTATTCCTGGAATAAATCCCATGCAGTCATGGTGTATAAGCCTTTTAATATGCTACTGGAATCAGTTCGCTAGTATTTTTTAAGGGCTTTTTTTGCATTTATATTCTTAAGGGATATTGGTCTGCAGTTTCTTTTTCTTTTCATGTTTTTGTTTGGCTTTGGTATCAGGGTTAATGCCAACCTCATAGAATAAGTTAGGAAATATTTTCTCTTCTAATTTTAGAATAACTTATGAAGCATTGGTATCAATTCTTTAAATGGTTAGTAGAATCAACCAGTGAAGCCATCTAATCTGAATTTTTTATTACTAATTTAATCTTCTTCCTTATCTAGGTCTATCCAATTGTTTATTTCTTCTTGAGTCAGTTTTGGTAGTTGGGTCTTTCTAGGAATTTACTCATTTTATCTATGTTATCTAATTTATTGGCATATAATTGTTCATAATACACATATATTTATTAACTTATATTTGATATATAAGTATAAAATAGAAATATTAATAATATAAATATATATTTCTATAAGGTAATGTTTCTATTTCTTTTCTGATTCTAGTAACTTTAATATTCTCTGTCAATATAGTTAAATATTTGTATATTTTGTTGATTTTTTTTAAAGAAACAACTTTGTCTTTATTGATTTTCTCTATCACTTTTCTGTTCTCTATTTTATTAGTGTCCACTCTGATCGTTATTGTTTATATTTTCTTTTTCTTGCTTCAGGTTTGGCTTGTTCTTACTTTTCCAGTCTCTTAAAGTGGAAGTTTAGCCTATTAATTAGAGATATTTTTTTCCTTTTAATACAGGCACTTACATCTATAAATTTTCATTCAAGCACTGCCTTATCTGTATTTAGTAAGTTTTGGTATGTCATATCTTCATTTTTATCTCAAATTACTTTTTAATTTCCCTTGTGATTTCTTCTTTGGCTTATTACTTATTTATATTGGTTATTTAAGAGTATGTTGTTTAATATTTATATATTCATGAGTCTACCAAATTTTTATTATCGATTTCTATGTCGAATCTATTGCAACCAGAGAAAATACTTTGTATGATTTCAATCCCTTTAAATTTATTTTGACTTGTTTAATGGCCTCATTCGCTGCCTATCTTGGAGAAAGTGCAAGGTACACTTTAGAAAAATGTGTAATCTGCAATTATTGGGTGGAATGTTCTGTAGATATCTGTTAGATTTTGTTGATTTATGGTACTGTTCAAGTCTTCTATTTCAATAATAATCTTTTGCTTAGTTGTTTTATTCATTATTGAAAGTGTTCGAGTCTCTATTATTTTTGAATTTTGCTTCCTTCCTCCCTTCCTTTCTATTTTTTTTTTTTTTTCATTTTGGGGGTCCTGTATGATTGTTATTATTTAACTCATAGATTAGACTTTTTATCCCTGTAAAATATGCCTCTTTATCTTAGTAACATTATTTTGTTCTAAAGACTATTTTGCCTGAATTTTGTATGGCCGTTCAAACTTCTTTCACATTATTATTTATGTGATATGTGTTTGAATCTAAGGTTTGTCTCCTGTAGTAAGCATATAGTTGTATCTAATATCTTTTAAATATGTTCTGAACATTTTTGTCATTTGTAATTTTTAGTCATAAAGGAGCTCAGGAAATTTCACCCTAAAATATGACTCTTTGGTAGAAAGAGTATTTTGAATTAAAGGCCATTAGAGATCAACAGGCCTTGGAAGGGGCTTTCCCTCAAAGTCAATTTTGCTGAGTAAGATTCTTCGTTGACAGTATTTTCCTTCATCACTGAATGTTTCATCCCACTTCCTTGGCCTCCATTTTTACAATAAGAAGTCAGTTGTTAATCTTACTAATATTTCCTTGTAAATGAGAAGCTGTTTTTCTCTTGCTATTGTCAAGATTTTCTCCTTGTCTTTGACATTTTGCATTTTTCTGTGATATATTTGCGTGTGCATGTCATTGTTTTTAACCTTATTTGGTGTTCCATGAACTTCGTAAATATGTGTATTCATGTCTTTTATCAAATTTGGGAAGTTTTCCAACTTTTTAAAATGTTTTTTGATTCTTTTCTTTTTTTCTATTTGATTCTTTTTATAACTACTATCCCTTTATTGATATTCTCTATTTGATGAGATGTTGTCATCATTAATTTCTTTATTTTTGTAAGCATAATTCCCTTTAGTTCTTTAAACTAAAGAACTAAATGGCTGTTTTGAAGTCATCATATGTTAAATTATCACATCTGATCATTCTCCCAGGTAGTTTCTTTTGCTCACATTTGTCCTGTTTATGCATCATATTTTTTATTTGTTTTTTTACATGTCCCTTTTTTTTTTGAAAACTGAAAATTTGAGAAAATATATTATAACAACCCTAGTCATTTTTCCCCCTCCTCCCTCTGGGGCTTCTTATTGTTATTTGCTTGATTTGTTGTTAGTGACTGGATGGACTATTTTAGTGTAGTCTATTCTCCTTCCCACCTCCTCCCATTTGAAGCCATTGATGTTGCTCCTCAGAGATCAATGCCTTGGGTGTGCACACATTCAGCCTTGGATGTAGCTGTGAGTAACCTCTTAATTTCCAGCTGATTACTCTACTGTTTTTTAACAATGCTTTGGAACATAAATTCTTCCACAGCCTAATCCAATTAAATTGGAGCTCCTTTGCATGAAAAGTTTTTGAGTTCAGTCCATAGTTTAGGTTTGCTCTGACCTCAAGAAGGCTTTTCTCAACCTTCCACTTCTTTGGTTATCTGTGATAAACCAGATGACCTATGATTTAACTTATATCTCTAATGAAATTATTAGTATCCTCTTAATTGCTTTTCACCAAAATCTCCATTGTTTTTGAGCAGTCTTTAGGTTTGAACTTTCCTACACTCTATTTCAAATAAAGTCAGTTCTTTTAGTAAAAGCTTCTGAGCTCTCTTCGTATGGCTTGCCTTTCCTCAGGGAAAAATATGCAGATCATATCTCTGGACTAGAGAGTGCAGAGAGTGTTCTGTTTCTCTGATTGACATTCCTGATCTTTGCTTGTCTCTCCTAACATTGAAACTTCATGCTATGAATGAGCCAATGTGATGACAATCAGGGCTCCAGTATCCTCAGCAAATATTCCCAAGGTAGACCCTCTGTTCTACAGGTTTGGGCTGGATGAAAGAAGGAAACTACCAGCATTTAAGGAACATTCAAGCAAAATTTAGTCTCTGAAACAGGGATCTGGAGTGTGGGGTAAAAATACTGATGTCCTACCCCTCCCAGGAAGATTCCATAGCTCACAACTGGTAGTTAGGGGAAGAAGGAGACTCATGCCTCTGTTGCTGGCTATAGCCACCTGGAATGGAAGTCACAATGAGCTGGGAGTAAGGAGGGACATAGTGGAGCATAGTTCAAATGTCACAGACTCATCGTTCTTACTGAGTTTTAGTAGGTATCTTGAATAAATATGTCTTCATTTGCTATATAGTCACACACACACACACACACACACATATATGTATATATATATGTATGTATATATATATATATATATGTTATATACATATATCCCATTTCATGAAAGATCTCCATGGAGTTCTTCATGTTGCCATTCAAGAATGCTTATTCATAAAACAAATATTTGTTGACTACATAAAATAGATACTGTTTCCATGGTAATATGAAAGAATAGAAGTAAGAAGCAGGGAAGTAGCTCAGAGAATAAAATCCTAAAATGCATTCTTTTTCAAATTAAACGGGACAAAATGTAAATATATCCTTGATATTAAACACTCTAAAATATTGAGTTTCATAAAAACAGAAATCATAATAGGCTTTATATGATAGTTTAATTTTTCCATAACATTAGATTAACAGGAAAGTCAGTTCAATTTATTGAGCTGAGAAATACCATAAAAATGTCATGCTTGTTGACTACACAGCTATGACATTCTTGTAAATGCTTGCAATAAAGCAATGCACAAAAAGAAAAAGTGTGGGGATATTTGGAGTTAAGATGAGTAATAAAACAAACCACAATCAAAATAGATAATAACAAAAGCTAAGCAATGAATTATAATAGGCTGATGCATAGAAAATTACCAGTGGTTACTAAAAGATGTGGGAAGAGGCAGGGTTCAATGGCTCATGCCTATACTCCTAGAACTTTGGGCCTCGGAGGCAGGAGGATCTCTTAAGGCCAAAAGTTTGAGACCAGCCTGGGCAATATAGCAAGACTCCGTCTCTACAAAAAATTTAAAAATTAGCAGGGTATGGGAGTGTGTGCCTGGAGTCACACCTACTTGGGAAGCTATGGTGGGTGGATTGCTTGAGGTTAGGAGTTCAAGGATACAATAGTAAGTTTTGATCATGCCACTGCATTCCAGATTGGGCAAGAAAGCAAGATGCTGTTTCCCCACCCCCCAAAAAAACCTGGGAAAAACTTTCTTGCCAGGCAACATTTCAAAAGAAGTCTATAGAATAAGAAAGGGTCAAATAAGTGAATATCAAAGGCAATACAGGCAGAAGATATGGCTATTGAAAATGACATAAAGAATAAGCTTGGTTGTTAGAACAGAAAGATCAGTGTGGCTATTCCATGGTGGGTGAGAAGTCATTCGATCATTATACCTCCCAATCAAATCAACATCAGAATCAAGCAGTTGTGATCTAGCTCTAAGCCTTGTATAAAAATCTAATTCTCATTCTGTATTCAAAATCAAAAATTCTCAAAAACAGGATTGTTGTTACTGAAAGGGATCTCCCATACCTGTTATATCTGATCGTCATTAAAATACTGAGATGTTTTGTGAACAAAATTATTCTTAGATTTGGTTCTCTTGTTATCTCTTTGGATCTAATGTGGCTATAAAATTCTTGGGACATAATTTATGATACAGCAATTCATTTAATTCTGCTTGTTGGATTTTCAGTTTATCTGATCTACTGCTATGAATGTCATATAACTACATCCTGTCTGATTGTTTTATCAACTTGGAATAACTCCTGTTTAGAGCAGGTTCAGCATTGTTAATCATACAATGTAAATGTAGACCCACCATGTGGGAACTCCTGAAATTGTGTTGTCTGCGGAAAAGGCAGAGAAAGTATATGATTCATAATAGGAACTAGCAAAAATAAGTTTTGTTTCCTTCATTGCTTCTTTTCTTTCTCCCCTTGCATGATAACCTAAGACAGGTCTTAGGGCTATGTATATTTTTCTACATCCTATTTTCAGATGAAACAGTGGTTCAGAAGAAACTGGTGTGGTGGGAAATCACAGATTTTGGTACCAAAAGACTTCAGGCCAAGTTTGTGTCCTCATACCAACTTTTAGTAGCTACATATATTAGTCAAGGTTCTCCAGAGAAACAAAACTAAAATTATTTTTATTTTATTTCTTTAGTATTGTTAGGTAGATAGTGAGGGATTCCAGGTCTCCTAGGAATGAAAGTGGGTGCTGTTGCCCCCATCTTGGTCCTGCCCAACTCTGATTCTCTATACCTGGGGGAGGAGGGAATAACCTATGAATCTGCCAATCAGAACTTGGTGCACCAGCTGCAAAAGAATGCAGAGGACTCTCTGGCCCATGGGCCAAGCTGCATGGGTACCGTAAAGTCCAGAAATGACCTAGAACCCACATCTGTAGTTGTCACTCAGGTCATGTGACTCCCAACTATCTAATCAGAGTGGTTCCATGGTGACCTCTGAACCACAAGGGGGTGGTTCCTATCTGGACACTATAAAATAGGACTCAAACCATAGCCAAGGTCTCTCCCTCCCTTTGCCCTTCCTTTTGCCTCCCCTGCTGTGACAATGGGTCTGGTTGTCATCCATGGTGTATGTACCATTCTCTGTACACCTATATCTTGCTCTTGCCCTGTAATTCTCTTTCTCTCCTCAATAAATCTCATTTTCGTGCTTGCCTAACTTTGGCATGTCTGGTCATTCTTCGGCCATGAGCTTGCCAAGAACCAATGGTTTCAGACTGAATCCTAACAGTATCAGAAACACTTATTAGAAAATTATCACCCTGAAACTGGTATAGCATGTGATATGGTACTACCATTCACTAAAACTGACCGGAAGAAATACGCTTATTTCCAAAGTAGTCTTATACAAAATCTGTAAGAAGTAGCTTTCAGTGTGACTTGTGCTCTACCACTGCCCCTTGACATCCCACTGATGACTATAGTTACCCATCTCATAGATGGGGAAAGTGAGATACCAATGTAGTTGCTGCACTAATGGGTATGCAGTGCAGTGGTTGTTAGAAGTTACCTTTGTCTGCCTGGCCTAGGTGGTAGGACTGGGAGAGAGAGGCTGAGGGGATTCTTTGGGCAGAAGGGGGAGCAGTCTTGATCCTGGAGAGTAGGAGAGTAGGTCTGTTTGGTGTCTTCCCCAAGTCCTTAGCGGGAGGGATGGTGCCAGGTCAGGACCATGGTGTCTATGTATAAGGAGTTGGCTCACACAATGATGGAAGCCCCAAGGCCTGCAGGGTAATTTGGGCTGTTTAGGGACCCAAGAGAGCTCATGTTGTAGTTCTAGTTGGAAGGCCAGCAGGCTTGGGACTCAGGAAGATTGGATGCTTCAGTTTGAGTCGCAAGACAGGGGGAAAAAGAAAAGCAATGTCCCCATTTAAAGGCAGTCAGGCAGCAGGAATTCTCTCCTACTCAGGAAAGGGTCAGCCCTTTTGTTCTATTCAAGCCTTCAGCTAATTGGATAAGGCCCACCCACATTAGAGAGAACAATGTGCTTTACTCATTACCCATTCAAATGTTAATCTCATCCAAAAACACCCTCACAGAAACAGGAAGACTATTTGACCAAAGATATGCATGCCCAATGGCCAAATCCAGTTGACACACAAAATTAACCGTCATACTTTGTGACCTTAAGCAATTTACTTAAGTTTCCTGAGTATTTTTATAGGTTATAGCAGGTAATAACATCCCACAAAAATGTTATAAAGAATAAATAAAATAAATATGCGAAATATATGGAAGCACTTTGTAAACTACTATTTACCATTATGTTGCCTGTTTTTTGCCAAAGAAGTTTAAAAACTTCAGCTATAAGAATTTCAAGTTACACATTTAAAGTTCACTTATACATTTGACAATCACACTTCTGGCACTTTTCTCATTTTCATAGCTACAGTGTTCTATCACATAGCATACAGTCTGTTGGAGGTTTTGTAACTTTTAGTATCATGTGAGAAAAATTTGTAAATACTATAAAAGGAAATGAAGACTATAACTTTTCGAAATTCAGAGAAAACTTTTTGGGACTTCTTTATCCAAGTCCAACCAAGTGAATCCAAGGTATTGATTTAGACACTTTTCCATGGCTCTTTGTTTAAAGTCATTTGGAAAAAAGAGATCACAAGGGCACTTCAGCAAAGCAGCAGCTGGCATTTGTTGGGGATGCCAGGATGGTTCAAAGAGCCAGGAGGATTGAGCTGTGTGAAAGATGGGCATCAGGTGCTGTTTCCCGTGTTAACAGTTAATAATTGCACTGAGGATTTTTGCTCACACTTCTGTTGTATCCTAATTATTTATAGTTCAGATTTTCAGCTTTGACATACCACTTTCTGCCCTCAGGTCTCTGGAGATATCTGAAAACAGCTGCTAGATGACAGAGACTTCAGGTCATAGACTGAGTTGAAGTTAAAGTCTTCATGTTGCAGAATATATTATGTTGGTTTCTGTCTCCTGTAGTGGCAATAATAAGACTTCTCTTGTGGTTACTGATGATTCCCAAGCTATTCCAAATAGTGACGATCAAAAGATAGATAGAAAACAAAAGTAACGGCAATGAGGAAGTATTACATTCAAATAGAGGACTTCTACTTACATTGGTTGACATGATATGTTTAAATGTAGTTGTAATGTTGCTTATGGGAAAATATTCCAGAAAAAGTTAAGAGTTCTTGAAAGATAGAGATTTGATTAAAATAGAACATCGTGCTCAGAGTGTATATTAGTCAGGATTCTCCAGAGAAAAAGAGCCAATGGGAAAATTTTTATATATACACACACACATATATATGTATAAATACCTTATACCATATATTACAAATAATATATGGTATATATTATTCATATATATATATATACCATATATGTGGTGTATATATATTTATATATATTATATATATGGAATATATACATATGGTGAGTCATATATATATATATGACTCATATGATTATGTAAGCTAGAGACACAGGAAAGCTGATAGTGTAGTTTGAGTTTGAGACCAAAGGCCTAAGAATCAGAATACCAATGTTGTAAGTCCGCCAGTCTAAGGGCAGGAGAAGACCAATGTCTCAGTTCAAGCAGTGAGGCAGAGAGAGCAATTTCTCTCTTCTGCCTTTTTGTTCTATTCAGCACTTCAACAGATTGGATGATGTGTACCCACACCGACATCAATCTTCTACCAATACAAATCTAGAGTCTGTTGATTCAAATGCTAATCTCATACAGAAATGCCCTCTCAGACACACCTAGAATAATGTATAATCAAATATCTGGGCACTCTGTAGGTCAGTCAAGTTACACATAAAATTAACTATCACAGAGGGTATAACTGTCAACTTTTTTTTTTTTAATTCACACAGTACATTACATTGGATATACACAAAGTTTGGAAATACAGAATTATAAAAGGTTGAGAAAATCTTAAACATACTAAAACCAAGTATGAGGAGTAAAAGAAAAAATAAAATAGTGATGAATATTGAATAAAATCATTTCCTTGGCTAAAAACTTCCATATGGAATAGCATATTGAGTTTCTTCTCAGAGAGTGGCAAAACTATATACCAGCTTGACTGAATCCAGCCTTCTGTGAAACAGAAGATTCTATATACATATGCAGAGAATGGAGAAAAATGAGAGTCATATTAGGTGTTAGGTGTAGTTACTAGCTACATTACTTGAAAACTAAGTGTGAACTATCCTGTAAGTGAAATTTTAAAATTTCATTTTAGAAGCTGTGAAATAATGATTCATTTCCATATTTTTCACCTATGAATTTTATTAGAATTTATTGTTCTAGCCTGAACTCCCTGAATGAACACAAGATATTAATCAGAAATATGGTTCTAAATTCTCCCCACTTTATAGATTCTTTTAATATAAAGGGAACTACCTGGTCTCCAATGAATTAAGAAAAATTCAAATTCTGATATGAGGATATATAAAAAGAGATATGTGTGTATAGATACACATAAACTAAATTAACAAATATATATAATATTAGTTATATATATGAATATGTTAGCTATATAGCATATACAAGCTAAATTAACAAATTAATCTTATTTCCAGCCTTTTAAAATACATTACTTTATATATATTCATATTTCAAGAAGAGATAAAACCAGGTTCTTGGTACTATAGCAAGGTAGCCCAAATAGTGAAATTATGTTGAAGGTCAACTGAGAAAATGGATCATTCACAAGGATATTATATAGAAATGGCATTAAATAATTCTGAGGCTTGCATGTAGTTATATAGCTGTTTATAGTGGAAAATCTCCATTATAAATTAAACAGAATGACTTTATGATCACTATAGAACTAATGTAAATGAAAGACTCAAGAATATTTCACATAAAGACTTATATGTAGAAGTGGAGAAAATTAGCTGCATTTTGAAAAGGTGTTCTTCAATCAGACAGCAAACAAATTCTCATAGAGCTATTCTAAATTCTGAATAGCTAAAGAGAGATTTAAAAGTATACATGAATGGCATTTGCAGATTTTTCCCAATATTAAAATTTTACAGCTGCATGAAAACATATAAGTTAATTTACAATTAAAAATAGAGAAGGAAAATTGATCAAATAGTGATACAATGTTTTAAATATAATGGCTGGTTAATCTATTTATTTTGAATGCCAGACAGAAATGTGGTATTTCAGAGTGAAATCTTTTGCCTTTATATTTGTCTTTCTGTTTTACTAATCATCACTGTTAGGCAAATTGCTCAATCCACACTTTTCTTGACAACATTGCCTGGCATATTGAAAAGAAAAAAATACTCTAAATGTGATCAGATATGAATAAAGTACTGAAACTGTGGCACCAGTTGCAAACCTTTAAATAAAAAATATGGTGTTACTGTTGGTTAACTTTAGCCTTAGAACTGAAATAGAAACTCAAATTTATCTGTTTCAACAGCCCTTGTTGACAGGATGTTTTTAACATCCATTAAAGGATGGAGGAATGAAGAATCAAAGTTCTCAACATCATGTAGAGTTAATGGCAAGAAATTGGAAAGTAAAAATTTTCTCTTTTGGTTCAGTCTCTGAGTTTTATTTTGGTTTCTATTCAGTCTCATCCGTTGTTTTGGATTCCATTCGTTGGTGATACTTGGTGGGGGTGAAGATCTAGGAATAATTTTAATACCTAATAAAATGTTTTGAACTTTTGAGTATCCTATATTGTTATTTTAAAAGTATGTATGGGTGCTTTTTAAGCATTGCATTAGCTGTGATCATTTATAGGCACTGTCTTCAACATATGTGGCTCCAGCCATTAGATTCCCCATATATTTTTAGCTGAAAAAGTTACTCAATCTTTATTTCTTGTCAAAATTATTATAATGCCATAATGATGTACTTGAAAGGCTATAATTAAAAGTTAGCAGTGCCGTCTGAAACTCAACACCGAAAGATGATTATAGTTTAACCCAATTACTCTACTGTAAATGACTGCAGCCTTTCAAGAATGTATAAATAAATTTTATTATATCCTTATGAAATATATGCCACCTAAAATAATTCTGATGATCAAGCTCCTGAATAAAAGCATGTGTTTATTTGCAAAAAAAAAAAAACCCAGATGATTTCACTTATTAATAAAAATTTCTAAAAAATTCAAATTTGGTAATGTTTAAGAATGAAGAAAAACTGAACATATTGAAATGATATCCAATTTTCTATGAATTGGTAACCATTTCCATTTGTTTTGTGAATTTCAGGAATAGAGATTGGAGAGAGCACATATCAATTTTGTCAGGGAAAATTGTCTTTTGTTTGGGAAATATTTGCAAACCATAACAGAAGAAATTAAAACTTCTTATAGGGTAAAATGCCAAGCAAAAAAGGTGAGGAGATGATTTTCTCTGTCAATTTCTGCTCCATCATAGTTTTTTCCAAATGATTTTTAATGACCATGTATTATAGGCAGGCAACCTATAAATAAAATAAAATAAATAATTAGAATAGTTTTTAAAAAGGCACATAAATAAAAGCCAAAATTTTTCATTATTAGACTCAATAGACATATTATTATTATATTACTATTATGTTAAACGATTTCTAAAATCCATTGTGATATTGATTTCCTTGCTGCTGAGATTTGATGGAAAGAGGCACATTGGTTTGTAGACTTTGGTTTGAGTAGCACTGCTCAAGTGTGCTAGTGCCTCATTCAGCTTTTGGAGAGGTTACAGAGGGAGAATTAACTTCTTGGCTTGTTCTTGCCGGCTCTTTTTTCTGAAAATAGAACGCTTATCATTGGCTGTGATATTTTGTTAAACAGAATTCCTAGATTGGTTTTGGTTCTGTCTGACTTAGTTCTCTTTTCCATTTATTAACCAAGCTGCCTTCCTCTGAAACTCAGTCCTTTTTTTAGATCTGTCTTGTCTAGAACTAGAGAGAATCTGTTATCCTTGTTCACATGAGCAATTAATGGCCCCGGTAATTGCCCTAACTACCAAATAGCTCCCTACCTAAATGTATCCCTGATTCCCTTTGAGCCTTTATATATAGCATGATGTTTTAATAAGTTTACTTTAGGACTGTGGTCCCCAGCTGTGGACGGGTACAGGTGGCCTGTTAGGAACCAGGCTGCACAGCTGGAGGTAAGCAGCAGGTCAGTGATTCATCTGTATTTACAGCCACTTCCCATCACTCACCACCCCCACAACTATACCCTCCTCCCCGGGTCTATGGAAAAATTGTCTTCCATGAAACTGGTCCCTGGTGCCAAAAAGGTTGGGGACTGCTGCTTTAGAAGGTTCATGAATCTAATAAATTATATGCAACATTTTCTGCATTGGTGTTTATTCAAAGTCTTGTGTGTTCAAAAAGATTTACTGTCACAATTTTTGTGAAAACACTGTTATGCTATAAGTCAATAAACATAATATATTAAAAATTCCAAAATTCTTGATAGGTAACTTAGACTCAAGGCCGTAATAGTCCTTAACTTCTGGATTTCTATGCTCTAAGTATAGGCCAAGTGTAGCATAAAGAAAGAATCAAGCCCATTTGTATCATTTTTCTAGTCTGCACATGTGGTGATGAGCAACATTTACAATAAAGGTTAGACTCAGTGTGATGCTAAATGAAAGACACAACCAGTCATTGATGGTTTGAATATGAAAGGGGGCCACAAACAAAGAAATGCAACCAGTTTGTAGAAGCTGTAAAAAAACATGAAAGCATATACTCTTAACAAGAAGCCTCCAGAAAAAAACCCAGTCCTGCTGATATCTTGATTTTAACTGAGACTCATTTCAGACTTCTAACCTTCAAAATTTTAAGATAATAAGCTTGTTCTAAGCCAGTAAATTTGTGATAATTTCTTACAGCAGCAATAGGAAACTAATACAGGGTCCATTGTCCATGAAAAGTCATTTTTCTATTTCTGGTTTTAAGATTTTCTCCTTGACTTTGTTTTCAGCATTTTTATTATACTGTGTCTGGGTGTGATCTCTTTGCATTTATCCTACTTGGAGGTTATTGAGCTTTTTGGATGTGTAGATTGATGTTTTTCATCAAGTTTGGGAAATTGCAACCGTTATTTCTTTTAAGAGCTTTTCTGTTCCTTTCTCTTTGTCCTCTCCTTCTTGTGTTCCAATTACCTGTAGTTGGTACGATTAATGGTATCCCACATTTCTCTGAGGATTTGTCCATTTTTCTTCATTCTTTGTTCTTTCTGTCCTTCAGATTGCAAAGATGAATCTCTGGGTATTTAACTTAAGTTAGCTGATTTTCCTCCCGTCATTCTAAATCTATTTATTTAGTCACTCAAGTCAATTTTGCATTTTAGTTATTAGACTTTTCAATTAAATATCAATTTTTTCTTCTTGTAATAGGTTTTTTTTTTTTTAAAAGGCTGTGTCTGACTGTGTTGCGCAGGCAGGACTTGAACTACTGAACTTGAGCAATCCTTCCTGCCTCAGCCTCCCTAGTAACTGGGACTACAGGCACGTGCCACTGAACCCACCATTTGTTTCTTTTTGATAATTTCTTTCTCCTTATTGATATATTCTATTTGAGGGGGTTTGGAACCATACTTTCTTTAAGTATGGTTTTCTTTAATTCTTTGAACATACTGGCCCAAATTATTTGAATATAATAGCTGCTTTGAAATCTTTGTCTGCAAAGTCTGAGGTTGGGGCCTCTCACAGGTAGTGTTTGTTCTGTTGGATGCTTTTATTTTTTCCTCCATGTATGGATCACACTTTATTTTTCTGTTGAAAACTAGGTATTTTAGACAATATATTGAAGCAATTATGGATACTGATCCCTTCTTCTTTTCTGGAGCTTGTTGTTTGCTTATTTATTTGTTTAGTGACTTGGCTGGATTATTTTGTGAGGTCTTTTAAACCTGCAGTATGAAGCCTCTGAGAAAACCTTGTGCCTGAAACTGGAACAACAGTGGTTTTAGCAGAACTCTTTTCAGCTGTCCCTTTCCATGATCACTCTGTTTAACTGTCTGCCTTTATTAGAATCATGACAGAGTTGTTTGCCTCCACTAATTGATGGATGACTGCTCTATTATTTTTGTTAATATCCTCAGGTACAAATTTCTCTGTAGTCTGATTCAATTAAAGTTGTACCTCTTTGAAGGGTGAGTTTTTGTGACCAGACTTGGAGGTTTGTTCTGCCCCTAGGAGGGCTCTTTCCATATCTCTTTCCTTGATTCTCTCTGGTAAACTAGCTGGCTTCTGGTTTATCTTGATGTTCTCCTAGAACTACCAGCTTCGTCTTCATAGCTTACTACCAAAATCTCCTTTGGTTTTGAGTGTACCTTTAGACTTGAAATTATCCACACTCTGTTCCCAATAAAATCAGTTCACTTGGGGAGATCTTCAAAACTGTCTATTTTTATGGTCTACCTCTCATATGGGCAACATTTCTGGCCCTAGATCTGGAGATGGAAGGGAGAGCAATGTCGTGCTTCTCAGTGTGGCACCCCTCCTGTAAGAGCAGGATGTGAAGTGGGCATAGAATCTTCTGGTCTTCTCTGCTTGCCTCTCCCAGTGTAGAAGCACTGCCCTATGAGAAAGCTGGAGTTAGGGTAAGAAACAGCCCCATATTCTTGCTCTACCATGCTTGAGACAGAGCCTGTGCTGGTGGAAGAAAGGAGCCCTCAGCTTCTAAGCTGTTCCTGTCTAGAATTTAGTCTTTGCAACATGGATGTGTGAGGAGATAAGAAATTCTGGTGGCCTGACCCTCCTAGGGAGATTATGGGGAAAGGAGCCCATCATGACTTAAAGCTAGGTAAAGGACTCGTCTCTTGGCTACATCTGTCAAAGCAGAGCTTCCATCACCCTGAACTTGAGGTTGAGGAAGAGAGAAGAAATGGACTGTAGTTCAAGTGCCACAGCCTCTTACTGCTTTTAATGAGATTCAGTAGATTTTTTTTTTGAATATGTGTTTCTTCCTTTGCTCTACATCCTTAAGATAATTTCCAGATACTGTAAATGATTGTGTCTGTTTAAAAATAATTTTCACCAGTTATGGTGTTTCACTGGGGAGTGGGTCTGTGGAGTTTCTGACATCACCATTACTGAAATAAAATTGGATTATTAATTGTTTTAAGTCAGATTTTTCTTCCAGATTGCAGATTAAGAGTCCCTCTGAAGAAGTTGAGAGTAGGTAACGGAGATGTGGAGCCACAAGAGAGCTCAGGGATATGATGTCAGTATTTAGCTAAATCTGGATACAAAACCAGTAAAGATACTGGACAGTATGGGAAATATAGCCTCAGTATGTCTGGTCAAGGTAATTAAGGAGATGAGGAAAAAATAGAAAGGCATGTGTATAACTAAGAGACTCCTTAAGGTAATTTTTATTTCAGCATAGGTCTGGTAGGTCAGGGTAACTCCAAAATATATAGTTTATTTATTTTTTAACATTTACCTTTATATTCTGACAAAGAACCAGATTACAAGCTCCCACAGCATTATGGTGGCCTCCTAAATTTGAATGGCTGCACACATTAAATAATTAAACTGCCAAACAAGAACCCAAAGAACAAACAAATAAATCATTGAGGGCAAATAAAACTGTGTATAACCATCACCTAAGAATAACTAAGTAATAGAGAAAAGAGAAAATTCAAGTTACAGATAAATAGGGAAAGAAATCCCCTACAAGCCAGCTCCAGTGAGCATTTTAGATAGAAAATTGAGTGGAAAATTCATGGAAAAGAGGACTGGGGATCAAGAGCATAGGAATTACAATATAAATAAAATTTTCTTTCCTACCACCAGAAAAACAAAGTCTTACACAGAGTGGCAAATACAGAAAAAAATATAATCACATCATAAAAACATGTGAGACTTTTTTCTGCAATTTATCTGTATTTTATTTCAGTGGATCTTTCTATAGAAAATAATTCTGAATTTTGACAATGCATAAAGTATTCATTATAGTTTGGATTTAAAACGTGGGTTCCATTGTTATAGAAATCCATTGTGATAAGATATTAATGCAAGTCATATTTCATAACCCAAATGTCTGTTGTGAATTAAAAGTTTCCAAACATTTAAAAAATACACCATAAATATCTTCCTGCCCAAATTTCTATCGACTTTCTTCTTTTGGTTCTGTTTTTATGTTTTGATTTTGTTTTTGTTTTTTTTTCCTCCAAAATCACTGTAAGTGTTCATGGAAGTTCAAAATAGAGGAAGACATTTGTAAAGACTATACAGTATTTGTTTTACCATTTTTAATTTCTCAAAAGATTTTTTAATAAACCAGTATATCTATGACTAGTAACTTCAAGAAGCCATTTAATAATCATTAAAGATGAGCACACACTTCTTTAAACAAATTGAAAAATGAAGGAAACTATATTTAGGTTTAATTTACTCATTTTTGATTCAGGCCTATGGAGCAGCAAAGACAATTACAATTTCTAATAAATGGTTGCAATGTTTCAAGAAACTATGACTAAATAATTATGTGCACTATGCACTGTTCACTGCACGAATACACATTGAAATGGCAGGTGTTGTGTGGGCAGTTAGTTTAAAGAGTTATAGTAAGTGTGTGAGTGCATGTGGGTATATGAGAGAGAGACAGAAGAGTTGTTTATATCCATCCCATATTAAAATATTAAAAATGAATTGCTTTATTTAAAAATATATTTATATCTAAAAATGACTTCTATATTTCTATCCATGCCAGATTCATCTTTATAAAATACTAAAATAATGCCTGTCTTAAGAAATGAGAATACATTCAATGATCATGGCCAATTCATCTTTGTGATCATATCAATGTTTCATGAGGTGAAATATTTTGTAAATGAATTAGAAGAATCACACCAAGTGAAAATAAATACTTTCCTGCTAATTGGCAAATGTTTATCAAATGATTAATAAGTGCAAATCATGAATTTGTTATTATAAAAAGTATAAATATGTTTGCAGATTGTAACTTCAAGTCCTTCAAATTTACAATCTTGTGAAAAAGTTTTTCAAACTAAAGACAAAATACCAAAAGAAAATTTGTCACAAACCAGTTCAGGTTTATTTATTAAATAAATTACTATGGCATCACAATATGGTTACTAAAGTATGTATTTTATTTCTAAGAACTGATTAATCTAAAATGGCTAACAAAATCCCAGTTGAATAAAATTAATTTCCCAATTGCTATAGGGAAGTTGCGTACTTCTCTGGTTGTTACTGAACCTACAGGGGGGTCTGGTCTAGGTCTGATTGCTCACCACACAGAAAGTTAATTACTGAGACAAGGAGAAACGTAATTTATTACAGATGACGTTACCTGGGAGATGGAGAAATGCCTCTAATCCATCTCCTCAACCAACTGAAGTTGGAGGCTTTTATAAGGGGTTCAAGAAGGTGGCTACATGTATTGGGGCAGGTTGTATTGAATGAAAGCAATGTATGCAGAAGTCACAGGTTCGTGATGGATGGTTATTGGCATTGTTATCTGGCAAAGAGTCTGCTATTTCTGGGAGACAACTCAAAAGGTAAAAAGGTTAGTTGAACATAAAGATTATAATGCTTTGGTCCTTGAGTGCTACAGACCTGGGAATCCAAAGGATAACAAAGCTACAGGGAAAGTGTATGTGGGGAGGTGTCATTTTGCATTTGTTCATAGAGCTGATTACATGACGGTGCAAGATATTCATAAACAGATTTAAGGTTCCTTAGTACATACTATGACTCTAAATTTGTTTAAACATATTTCTATATATTTTAGAGTTGGGATAATCAATAGAATGGGAGAAAGAAAGAGAGAAAGAAAAAAACGAGATGATATCCTATATTTTGAACAATGTTTTATTCACACACATAAAGGAAATTTATGCAAATAGTTCCAGTTGAGATCTGAATGGTAGCATTAGTCTTGACTTTTATAGTAAGCTAGTATGTGTTTTTCAAATGTGTAATATTTTATATATTTTGGTTTTGTATTCAGAGAAAACAGTTATCATAAATAAATAAACATAAAATGATTAATAAAGGTTCAATGGAAAATGATTTAGCTTCAAAATATACATATGTATTAACCATAATGATTTTTTCCATTTCCCCCCAAACAGAATACCTCTCTCCTTTCTCTTTCTTTCTTTCTCTCTTTCAGGTTATGGAAGAGTGACATACATAAATTTAAATTTTAATTACCATAATTACAGTGTGGAGAATAAATTAAATAGAGACACAGAAGCCATTACAAGAGGTTGTAGCAAGAATCCAAGTAAGAAATAATAGTGGCCTGATTTTGAAAACCATCATAGATAGTTTTAGGAGTTATTTAGAAGAAATTATAGACAGAAAATTATGATTGCTCAGTTTCAGAGTATAAAGAAAAAAGAAGATAAAGAAGTTGCTATAGTTTCTTACTTAGGAATAAAGATGTAATGATGCAATTTACTGAGATAGGAAACAATGGTCAAAGTTGGGAAATAGAGTCACCTTTGGAAAATTTAGCTATGAGATCTCTATAGCTGAAGATATCCAGTATGCATTTAGATGTGCAGGTGTCATTTGAAAGTCATCAACATATGATGTATTTTAATTATCCTAGATAGTGGTTGGATGAACCTGATAAAATGTGTACAGTGATAAGAAAAATAATTCAGGAACAGACTTTATAAAACCAAAACATTTAATAAACAGGAAGAAGAAAAGGGTACCAAAGTGGTTAATGTCATAAAAACCACATGTAGCAGACTTCGCTTTTGCCAATCCAAATTTTTATGGCACTTCCATTTCAAATACTACAGCAAATTGGCATAATATAAGCACTGAGATTGGTGATTGGCTCAATATCAATGCTGTCGACTGAGTTGCATCCTCCCCAAAATTCACATGTTGAAGTGCTAACCCCCAATGTGACTGTATTTGTATATAGGGCCTTTAAGGAGGTAAATTCAAAAGGGTGACCTCTTGCAGTCAAGTGAAGTCATAGGGCCCTACTCTAACATAACTGAGTCCTTATAAAAGAAGAGACAGCAGAGATCTCTCTCACTCTACATGTACACAGAAGAAAGACTATGCTTGGACGTAGAGAAAAGGTGGCTCTCTACAAGCCAAGAGGAGAGGCCTTGTCAGAAACCCAGACTGATGGCACCTTGATTTTGGACTTACAGCCTCCATAACTGTGAGAAAACAAATTTCTCTTAAGGCATTCAGACTGTAGTATTTAATTATGGCAGTCCTGGCAAACTAAGCCAATCAACAAGTAGTTGATAAAATTGTTAAAAGTATGGAGTGAGTTTCCTTCCTTTTGATGTAAATGTTCCTACCTTCTACTCGACATCCCTCAACATCTTCTTACTCCCAAGGCAGCTATGATAAAAGTTCCTTTTTCTCTCTTCACCTTATCACTCCTGTCAATAACTCCTAAAGTCTGAAACAGAAAATTTGTATGGTTTATTTCTGTGCATGCAAGTGAATTGTTAAACTGTTCAATTTATTAAAATTATTTTTGGTCAACTTTTTAAAGGTATAAATTTCATACAATAAAACCCATTTAAAATATATAGTTCATGGGTTTGACAAATATATATACTCATGAAACCATCACCCCAATCAAGGTATATATAACATTTCTACCAGCCTTTAGAGTTTCCTCATATCTCTGTGAAGTTTAACCCATAACACCAACCCTGGCAACCACTGAACTACTTTCAGTTACTGTAGCTTAGATTGCCCTTTTCAGTTACTGTAGCTTAGATTGCCCTTTTCTAGAATTATATACCCAAAGGAAACGCTCTTTATTTTTTCCTGTCTGATATTCACTCAAAATAATTTCCTTTAATATTTATCCATTGAGGTCATACAAAGTGGTATATGGACAATGAAGACTCAGAAGCGGGGAGGGTTGGTGGGAGGTGAGAGATGAAAAATTGCCTATTGGATATAATGTACATTATTCAGGTGACCGCTTCACTAAAAGCACACATTTTACCACTGTACAATTCATCCATGTAACAAAAACCATTTGTATTGCCTAAATCTATTGAAATAAAATTTTAAAAAGAAAAATATTTATCCGCTTATTGCTATTTCATATATTGCAAACTATTTCATTATATGGGTTTTCTACAGTTTGCTTATCCATTTACTCACTGATGTGTATTTGTGTTGCTTAAAGTTTTGGGTAATTATGTCAAATAGAGCTGCTATGATATTCATGTATATGTCTTTGTGAGAATTGTTTTCATTTCTCTCCAGGACAAGAACAATACAAACAAACTAAGAAATAATAGGAACAACAAAAACAATACATTTGGGAAATATATCATCATAAATTTGTAAGCTTTATGATTCCTGGAACTCATATAGCATTTGGAGAAATTCAAGTTCTAAAGAACCAGAATAGAAAAACTTGTTGAATCCATAAAGGTCAAACATGAGGAATAGGGCTAAGTAGTCCTTGAGTAATGGTGCTCTTAATATGCCATGTCATCATTTAAAAACATGCCTTTAAAGGGTCAAGTTTATTCATGAGAAACATAACAGCCTGCCAAAACGGAATTTAACATTTTTTGAACAATACAATAAAATTCTTATACTCACAATGCAAATCACCACACCATGACCTGTATGCAATGAAAAATTACTAGCTATATGAAGAAAAAAAAAAAAGGAAACTGATTCAGAACTTATAACCAGTCAAATAAGCTAATACCTTGTAGTGACAGTGATGATTAAATTACCAGATAAGGATGTGAAGACAGCTATTATAAATATGTCAAAGAATTAATAAAAACATGAATATAAAGATAAGTGAAATAAACTATAAAAATCAATGGAATTTCAGGATTTGAGATTATATATTTAAACTGAGATTTCACTCAATGGATTTAAAAGAGGATTAGACACAGAAGAAGAATAGATCAGTAACTTGGAGACACGAAAATAGAATCTATCAAATTGACGTACAGTGGGGAAAAAAAGACTAAAATAAAGAATAGAGCTTTAACCAATCAGCTGATAATATCAAGCATGTATGTAATTGTAGCCTCAGAAAAGAAGTAGCAATATGGCTCCAAATTTCTAAAATTTGAATGGAAGTTTAAGCCCACAGACCCAGTATGTTCAATTAGCACAAAGAAATCAACACCAACATATCAAAATCAAATTTATAAAAACCAATGATAAAGAGAAAACCTTAAACACAGCCACAGGAAAAAGTATACACAGAGAAAGAATGATAAGATGTGCATGCAATTTTCATCAGAAACAATGGAGGCCAAAATAAAATGGAATGACATGTTTGAAATCGTGAAAGAAAAACAAAACTGTTAATCTAGAATCTATATTCAGCAGAAATATATTTCAAAAATAAATGCGAAATTAAGACAAAGAAAATGATTAAATGAGGTTTGGGGCATGGAGTTAAGTAGGTCAGAAGTTTAATAGTGTTAAACACATTGGGGCACACCCTAGGTGACTTATTAATCAAAGTAAAATAGCCTTGTTCACTGAAATAAAAAGAAAATTGTAAATCCAAAGAAGTGACTTCTGTCTCGTTTCATTCACTAGAAACCTTGGCTAAATTACTGTATATCTGAGGTAAATGTTCATGTTCAGCAAATACTGAGTTGAATCTAAATAAACTTTTCTGAATCTATATTTTAGGAAGCACTAGTCTCATGATATGATTAATAAAAATAGAATTTCAGGATAAAATAAAGTATACACATGCTGCTTATAAATATTAATGTATCAAAGCCTTTGAGAACTCACTCCTAAAGACATTTGCTAGCAAATATTTAACTAAAAAATATTTCAGTAGTAATATATTTTTTCTAAGTAAACATTTAGTTCCTTTTTTTATTCCTTTAAGAAAATGTTGCTACTTCTGTTTCAAATTTCAAATATTATAGTTCAAGAAGCTCAATGTGCTATTAAATCCCAAACAGTGTAACGGTTTCCGAGTTCTTAATTATTATAATGCTAGAGTCCTTGCCAATTTGGTTATTGTCTTCTAGCTATGGACTATATCAATAACACAGAGGTATGCATAATTTTACATCAAAACACTGATGTTATGTTTATGAAAAATCATATATATTCATTTCCTATTGTTACTGTAACAAATTACCACAAACTTTTCAGCTTAAAACAATACAAATTTATTATCTTTCTGATCAAGTCAAATATCTGAACTAGTTCTCCCTGGGCTAAAATCAAGGTGTTGGAAAGGCTGCATTCCTTTCTGGGGGTTCTAGGGAAGAATTAATTTTCTTGTCTTTTCCATCTTCTTGGCATCTTCAAAGCTAGCTGTGTAGCATCTTCAAACATTTCTGTCTATGACATTCCTACATTTCTTTTTTACTTCTTTAAGGACCCTTTTGATTACATTGGCCGTCTGTATAATCCAAGATAATCTCTCCATCTCAAGATCCTTAATCTATTCACATTTGTAAATTCCTTTCTGCCATGTAAGGTTCCCAGGTTCTGGTGCCAGACACTATTTAGGCAT
This sequence comes from Lemur catta, assembly GCF_020740605.2. NCBI lineage: Eukaryota > Metazoa > Chordata > Mammalia > Primates > Lemuridae > Lemur > Lemur catta. The sequence continues at coordinate 68,004,941 of NC_059135.1, forward strand.
TTTCTTTCCTGCAAAGTGATCATCAGTAACATATCTATGAACAAAATGGATACACAATTCTGCCTTTGTAGAGTTTACATTCTAGCAAAAGGAGATAGACAATAAGCAATAAATGTATTAGTATATTTTATAGTATTTTAGAAGGAGATAAGTACTAAGGAAAGGTAGAAGTGCTACATAAAGATAGAACAGAGTAAGGTGGAACAGGATTAGGATAGATGACACTGGCAATTTATTTGTGGTGGCTGGGATAGAGCACATTGAGAAAGTAACATTTGGTCAATCCCATGCAGATATCTGGAGGAAGAACATCTCAGGCAGACAGAATGGCTAGCATGATTGCTCTAAGGTGGTGGCATGCCACACATGATGACAAAGAGCAAGGGAAGTGGTGTGGTTAGACTGCAGTGAAAGAAGGGTGGCTGGGAAGAGCAGGAGAGCAGTAGCATATGAGGTCAGAAAAGTAATAGGAAGGAGAGAAAGCAAATAATACAGGACATTGTAGGCATTCAAAAAGATCCCGACTTTCCCATTCATCAAATAGGAAGCATAATAGGGTTTTCAGCAATAAGCAAAATGATTTGATTCATGTTTTGAATGCAGCTTTACTCTCACTTATATGTTAAAAATGACTAAAGAGGGGACAAGATGGGAAAAGGGAAACTAGTGAATTGGCTATTTCAGTTATCCCAGCAAACTCTGGTGGTGGTTTAGGGCAAGAGGTAGCAGTGTATATGCTGAGAAATGACTGAACTGGAGATATGTTGAAGTCAAGCCAAAAAACTTTTCTGAAAGAATGGATGTTGGGTGTGAGAAAAAGTACAACAAAAAAATAAAATCAGGATGACTCCAAGGATTTGGTTTGAGCAACTACAGTTGCCGGTAACAAAATTCAGAAAGCTAATTGGGCAACAGGTTTGTGGGAGAAATTAAGAGTTTAAATTGTGGCCTGTTTAGCTGTAGATACCAACTAGAATTATAAGTGACAATGTCATATAGGCAGTTAAATATTAGATTTTTCAATGTAGGGGCAATTTCTGAGCTGGAGATAACCAACCACATAGGTGATTTTTAAATAGATGTTACTACATGAGATCTCCTAAACAGCAGGTATAGATAAAGAAGAGGACTAAGGATCAAGCCCAAGAGCACGCACAGCAACATTACAAAATTAAGAGAAAAGGAAAAATCTATATTAAAAAAAATATGGAGAAGACACAGCCAATAAGTTCAACTATCAAATGCTGCTAAGTCAAGTGTGATTAGAGCTGATAAAATTGATCATTGCAATTAGCCACAAGGAAGTGATTAACTGACTTGCAGAAGTGGTTTTGTTGGAGTAGAAAGGACAAACCCTGAATGGAGTTAATTATGAGAATGGCAGTAAGCACAGATAACTTTCCAGTAGTTTTGCAGCAAGGGGACAAAGGGGAAGACAGAATCAAAAGAAAGTTTTCCTTTTTTTTTTTTTGGCTAGGAAAAATAACAACAATATTCTAATTAAATGAGAACAATCTTACTGTGATGTAATATAAACAATGAAGGAGAGAAAGAGCTAGAGTGATTTCCTTGAGTAGATAAGAGGGGGTGGAATTTGGTGGACAAATCGAGGTATTAGAATGAGATTGGAGCATGGGCAGATCACTTATGGTAATTTTCACAAAGAGAGAATATGTGGATTCTGATCTTGCAAAGTAGATGTGTTTGCCATTTATTTGAATGCTTTTTTTTTTTTCTAGTGAAATAAAAGCATTAAGTACATTTTTTCCACTGCCCATTCAGATGTCTGGCATGATATAGCTCTAACTATATATATATTTATTTTTTATTTTTTTATTTTTTTGAGACAGAGTCTCGCTTTGTTGCCTGCGCTAGAGTGAGTGCTGTGGTGTCAGCCTAGCTCACAGCAACCTCAAACTCCTGGGCTCAAGGGATCCTCCTGCCTCAGCCTCCTGAGTAGCTGGGACTATAGGCATGAGCCATCATGCCCAGTTAATTTTTTGTTTCTATTTTTAGTTGACTGGCTAATTTTTTCTATTTTTAGTAGAGACAGGGTCTTGCTCTTGCTCAGGCTGGTCTCGAACTCCTGACCTCAAGCCATCCTCCAGGCTTGGCCTCCCAGAGTGCTAAGATTAAAGACATGAGGCACCATGCCCGGCCTCTAACTATATATTAAAAACATGAAAGGATGCTAATAAAATGACTGTGTCTAGCTATGTGATTCATAAGCAACACAAATAATTCTGAAGCACATGATCCCTGATACAATCAAAAGAGTACCAGTTAATTATTTGCCAAAATAATAATAATAAAACATCTATATCTTTAGTTGCACCCAAGTAAAATTGTTTCTGTTCTCTAACAGAGATATTTCCCATTATTTTGTTACATTCCATAAGAGTTTTATATTTTCCATAGGTTAAGAATAGTTCAGGACTCATTACTGTAAATAATAGAAGTAGAAAAAGAAATTCTTGAGAATTTAGGCAGTCCGTTTTTGCTATAAAACAATTCCTCAAATAAAGAATAAGCAAAAACAATGTCAGAATTTCTTTATCTGTAAGTTTAAGAAACTTCTAGTTCACTAGTTACTAATCTTAAGAACAGGCTCTTTGAGAAGTACATTGCACATGCATTTGTCATTAATAAAGACTCAATAAACACTGAATGAGTAAGTGAGCATCATAAGGAAGAGCAATGTATATACACATATACATTCACTATTAGTATGTTAGAAAAATTAACACTTTGAAGATAAATATTAGCAGGTACACTCATTAGCAGAGAATGGTTACTTTAATTTTTACTTTTCTCAGTATCAATTAGTTTGATTGCAGATTCTCACAATAATTTCTAAAACATTTAAAAAATGTTTTTGAAGATATCCTTAAATATATATGTCAACATAATATTAACCATTTGTGTCATGCTTTTCATACTCAAAGCATTATGTGGTTTATAATATTCTAGAGGTAGATAATTCTTGTGGTGAACTTGCACATTTATCATTCTTTTAAGAAAAAGTGATATATAATAACTGGCATTAATGATAAAATGAACATTGAAAGAAATGAAAGTGGTCCAGAATTTAACTAACTAGCATAATACTCTAGAAATCTTCTCTCAATTCCAAATTTCAAGACACATGAAAAAAATATGGTTGGATATGTCTGGCAGACAGCAATAAATATCTCACTGGAGAATGTGAAGGGCTGAGGAAAGAGTAGGATGATAGGGGTGGAATATTCTCACTTTGGCAAGAGATATATCCACTTCTTTCTTTTCTAAAATGTAAGCGAAATTGAAAAACAAAAGGAAAAAATAATTTAGAACATATGTGCTCAAAAGATGAGTGCAAAGCTATGCAGAGCTCTAGGCCAATTTTGGAGTACATTAAAAAATTGATAATGAAAATGAGTGTGTGTCATGTCATCTGAAACTCCTTGAGTTAAGTGAAATAATTTTTGCTTTAAGAAGGAAATCTAGTCTCATGATGGTTAGAGTTCCAAGAATATTTACCTAATGATTAGCAGTTGAAATTATATATGTGCTTGTGTGTGTGTGCGTGTGTAACGATAGAGAAAAAGAGAGGGAGGAAGAGGAAGAGGAAGAGGAAAAGGGGGGAGAAAATGAACCAAAAAATCCAAATTGGAAATCCTCAAGTACATTTTTTCTCCTTTAAATAAATTAATCATAATTCTTGAGGGGAATGTCTAATCTGATGCTTTGCTGATGTTTCTCAACTTAGAAAAATTGCATTCTATCAATGTTTGCTGAAAAGAAACTCATTCAAGTAAAGTAACATACATGGAAAGAGTGTATACAGATGAAAAGTAGTCAGAATCTTACTACCTGTTTAGATATTTCAGTGCTTTTCTGAAATTTGTGTTGATGTTCTGTCCAGCACTAGGTGCAGTGAGCTTGCTGCTTACTAATATGGATGACAGTGCAGAGAGGACTTTTTTCCCGCTGATTTTAAGTACCAATTTAATCTTTTTTTTTTAATTTCAGCATATTACAGGGATACAAATGTTTAGGTTAAATATATTGCCTTTGCCCAACCCAAGTCAGAGCTTCAAGCTTGTCCATCTCCCCGACAGTGAGCACCACACGCATTAGGTGTGAATATAGCATCCTCTCCTCTCCTCTCCCATCTGCCCAACACTGGCTGGATGTTACTACTATATGTGCACATAAGTGTGGATCAATTAATACCAATTTGATGGTGAGTACATGTGGTGCTTGTTTTTCCATTCTTGTGATATTTCACTTAGTAGAATGGGCTCCAGTTCTATCCAGGATAATACAAGAGGTGCTAGATCACCATTGTTTTTTGTGGCTGAGTAGAACTCCATGGTATGCATATACTACATTTTATTAGTCCACTTGTGTATTGATAGGCACTTGGGTTGTTTCCACGTCTTTGCGATTGTGAATTGTGGTGCTATAAACATTCTAGTGCAGATGTCTTTATTATAGAATGTCTTTTTTTCCACTGGGTAGATGCCCAGTAGTGGGATTGCTGGATCAAATGGTAGTTCTACTCATAGCTTTTTGAGAGATCTCCATATTACTTTCCACAGAGGTTATACTAGTTTGTAGTCCCACCAGCAGTGTATGAGTGTTCCTATCTCTCAGCATCCAAGCCGACATTTATTGTTTTGGTACTTTTTGATAAAAGTACCAAGATATGACTGGAGATAAGTCATATCTCATTGTGGTTTTGATTTGCATTTCCCTAATGATTAGAGATGTTGAACATTTTTTCATATGTTCCTTGACCATTTGTCTGTCTTCTTTAGAGATGACTTTTGAAATCTTGGGTTACTTTTGAAATATAGATTCATTTTTTGTACTTGTTAACCTATTTCTTACACAATTGCCCCCAAATTATCTTTGTTTATTATTATATATAATATTTTTATTTATAAGATAAAATGTAATTTATAAAGCACACAGTTCAACGGTCTCAAGAATTTTTCTTTTGAGACTGTGTAGGTACATCACAGATTTTTGATGCTTCATTGCCTAACTTTATCATGGTGAAATCTGTGTTTCCCATAGCATTTATCTTATGACCACTTAGGTCAGTATGATGAATGAAAGTTTTTAAAAAAATGAAATAAAGGACAAAGAGTTGAATTCTTTGCTCACTAACATGTAAAGGATTATGATCCAAACCCACTTTGGAGATTTTCCTAAAACCAAATTTATATAAAGTATCAATGATTGTAATTTGGAGACACATTCTCTGCTCATTGTAGCATCATGTTCTTGAATAAAGATAAATGAGATTTTGCAAAAAGGTGGTTGAAGAAAGAGTTTGGTAGAGTTTTAATAGATTCTCATCTTTTCTCTTAGAAGCTAATAGTTTGATAATTAAAGCTTAGTACTTTGCCTTAATCCCATCGCAAAAATATTGCATATACATTATGTTGTAATGAATTGATATTAGACAACATGAGCTGCACGATTAAGTGTAAGGCTTTAATTAAAACAACATTTTCAAACTGTGATGTACAGGCACATCATCTGTGGACTTTATAAAAAATACATGCCTGTGCCTTGCTGACTCAGAATCTTTGTTAATGAGGCTAACTGGGGAAAAAAAACTTAACTTGTTCCTAGCCTGAGTCAAAAACACACAAATACACCAAATTTTAAGAGCAACTGACCTAAAATATTCTTGCTTAATTATAAGATTTAAAAGTGTAGTAAATTGCTAGAGACCAAATTTGACTTTCTAAATTGCTACATTGTCATTGAGTACAATTAAACCTTGAAATTGTGAGTTTACTGATAGATATTATGTAAAAGGTTAATAAAATGAGCTTTTCTGCATGTGGAAAGAAAGTGGAACAAATGATTGGTTTCTTGAATAAGAACTTGTCTATATTTGAAGTCTTATAATATTACCCAGATAAATGAACACTCTTCCATCAAGTCATATTATTTGTTTCTATACTATATATCTAGTAAGTTTATGACATAACAAAGAAAGGGAAAATATGTCAAGAAATAAATTGATTTTATTTTTAATTTATATACAGCAACTTAAAATTTTCTAATGTACAGCTCTATAATATTGAAAAATACATACTGTCAAGTAGCTACCATTACAATCAGAATACAGAACAATTCTCTCACCACAAAAAATTTTCCTTGTGCTATACTTTTATAGCCAAATCCCCCGCTCCCTTCTTATCCCCTGGCAAACACTGATCTGTTCCCAGTCCCTATACATTTGCATTTTTCAGGATGTCCTATAAATGGAATCATACAAAATGTAACTGTTTTTGTCTGGCTTCTTTCACTTAGCATAATACATTTACAGATTCAGCCGTGTTTTCTGAGATTTATCTAGGTACACTAGTATGTTTATTCATTCACCCATTGAAAGACATTGGGCTGTTCCCAACTCTTGGTGATTATGAATAATGCTGATGAATACATTTGTACGTTTTTAGGAGAAAAAAATTTTCTTTTCTCTAATGAAAATACTTAGAGTAGGACTGTTAGGTCATATGGTAAGAGTATGTCTAACTTTATAAGAAAATATCAAAACTGTTTTTTAGAGTGGCACCATTCCCAGAAGCAATTTATAAGATTGCCAGTTCTGCAAATTTGCCAGCACTTGCTATTGTTAGCTCTTCATTCATTCATCATTCATTCATTTTTATTCATTCATTTTAGCCATTCTAAAAGGTTTGTAGTGGAATCTCATGTGGTTTTAATTTGCATTTCCTTGATGACTGAAGATGTGATATTTTTGTGTGTATTATTTTGCCATCTATATATTTTCTTTCATAAAGGGTTAGCTCAAATATTTTACCTATTTTTAAAATTTGGTTGTTTGGTTTCTTATTGTTGAGTTTTGAGAGTTCTTCATATATTCTTGACATAAGTCTTTTGTCAAATACATAAATTTCAGTACTCTATCCCTACCTGGAGCTTGTCTTTTTATTCTTTTATCATTTTCTTTAGCAACACAATAATTTTTAATTTGGATGAAATACAAATTGTCACTTTTTTCTTTTAGGGATCATGCTAAGAACTCATTATCTAATACAGGTTCAAGAAGATTTTTTCCTGTTTTGTTTTAAAAGTTTTGTGGTTCCACATTTTACATTTATGTCTATGATACATTCTGAGTTGTTTCATATATAGCATGAGATGCAGGTCAGGGTTTAAGTTTTTCCATATCTGTGTCCAATTATCCATTATCCTAGTGCCTTTGTTGAAAAGAGATTATTTTCTCCATTGAATGAATGTCTCTTGTACTTTAGTCCATAGTCAATCGACCATATTTATGTGGGTCTGTGTATCTATACATGGGCTGTCTATCCTCTTCCCTTGATCTATGTGTTTATCCTGAAAGCACCAGTACCATATTATCTTAATTAGTATTGATTTACTGTAGTAAAATCAGGACATGAAAGTCCTCCTACTTTGTTTTTTCTAGAATTGTTTTAGCTATTCTAAATCCTTTGTCTTTCCATATAAATTTTAGAATCAGCCTGTTAAGATTTCCAAAAATAAGGTTGATATTATTTTGATTCATTTTGAATTAAACCTATAGATCAATTTGGAGATAATTGTAATATTCCCTGAATAACAATATTTAATCTTCTTTTGAACACAGTATACCTCTGAATTTATTTAGTTTTATAATTTTCAGCATACAGGTCTTATGCATATTATATACGACACACACATGCATATATTTCATTTTTAGGAGATACTGTAGATATTTCTTTAAACATCAATTTCCTAATATTCATTTATAGTATATCGAAATATGATTGAGTTTTATATTCTGGCCTTGTAACCTGTTACATTGCTAAATTCTCTAATTAGTTCCAGGTAGGGGGTTTTTTTGGTATAATTTTTGAAATTGTTCTTGTAGAAAACTATGTCATTTGAAAATGGAGACAATTATATTTCTTCTTTTCTATCCTGTATATCTTTTATTTATTTTACTTAACTTATTGCACTATTGAGAGTGGGCCTTCTTTTCCCAATCTTGAATCCTAATTCAACTTTCACCATTAAGTATAATATTACCTGTATTTTTTTAGTTGATGAATGCAATCAGGTTAAGGAGGTTTCTATTTCTAGACTCCTGAGAAGTTTTACCTGGATGGATATTGAATATTGTAAAATTCTTTCTCTTCATCAATTTGAAATGATTATGTGATTTTTCTTCTTTATTGTGCTAATAGGGTGGATCATATTGACTGATTTTTTGAATATTGAATCAGCTTTGGATCTCTGGGATAAATCCCACTTGGTTATGAAGCCTTGTCTTTTTATATATTGCTGAATTTGATTTGTTAATATTTTGTTGAGAATTTAAAAGTCTATATTCATGAAGGATGTTGGTTGGTAGTTTTCTTGCACTTTATATCTGTGTTTTTACATTGAAGTGAAGTAATACTGGCTTTATAAAATAAGTTAAGAAGTGTTCCCTTCCCTTCAACTATATCTTCACTAAATGTTAGGCATGTGAAAAAATAAAAGCAGTCCTTCTTGGGCTGCACATGTTATTGCAGAGTTTATGTACTGCACATTTCTAGAACCATATTCTCTTTTTCACTCTGTGCAGTGGCCCGAATGTTTACATGCAAACGAAGGCCATTCAGAAGGTCCTTCAAACCTGTTACCCATTTGCCCTCTTCTCTTCATGGTTCGCTAAGAGCCCCACTCTGTTATACAAAGAGCACTCTTTCCTGATGCTCCAAATAGCATCAGATCTCCCTAGCTGTTATGTATTTTCTGGGACTGAGTCCACTTTGATGCAAAGAGACAAAAGAAAAGAGAGAAACAAATAACAGGGACTAGGCACACTCTTTTAAGACAACAGGGGCCCCTTTCCCACTCCCTCTGAATAGAGAGAGAGGCACATGTTCTTTCAGTTTGAGGTGCTGATGTGTCAGGTGCTGATGTGTCAGCTGCTGCTGGTACTCCCACCACCACAGCTGAGAGTGCAGCTTTTGACAAGCCGCCTGCAGCAGAGCCAGGGAAATGAAAAGAGAAAGAAGAAAATCAGGGATCTCCCCACACACTCTCCTTCCTCAAAGGGCTTCCTTTCTCAATTTTCTGTCCAGAAAGACAAGTTTCTTCTTAAAGCTTTACATGTCCACACAGTGCTGGAATTTAGGCTTCTGCAGAGACTAAGCCAGTGTGCGAGAGCAGAAAATGTAACAGAGGAAACACAGCTGCATTGGCTTTTCCTTGAGTTTTGATTTCTTTCCCCACTTCACCAGGTTTTTTCTTTTCAGGGCCCTCAGATATTTGCCTCATGCATTGTGCCCGGGGTTTCAAGTTATGGTCAGTGGGAGAGAGAGGGTGCAGTGTGCTTACTGTGTCTTAGCCGTATCCGTAAGTCTCAAAACACATGTTTATCATGGTGACTTATAGTGTTATTTGCAAAGGTGCATCTTCAAGTCAGAAATTGCATTTCCTATGGATAGAGATATATGCATAGAGATATACTATCATGTATGATAAAATTAATTGAAATATGAAAAATGTAAGTAGGTTCTTTGCCATGGTACCATGATAAATAAGTTCTTATAAATATTAATACTTTAAGTGTTTCTATTTGAAAAATGTATTATATTTAGAAATTAAAAGAAATATGACTATTTCCAGTCTTCAGGAAGACATCACACTGCAGAAAGAGATCCAGAAATATAAATATTTTATATATACAGTCTTGATAAATTACAGTTATTAAATCCATAGAACAAAGTTTTAAATTTAAAAAACAATTTACTTTTTACTTTTGAAATTTGAAAATTGAGTGAAAACTCTTGTTCTTTAGGATGTAATAACAATAACAATGACATATATTTTAAATTTTACCTTTTGTCCCTAAAACTTTGGGAACAAAATGTGATTTTTTTTTCAATGAATTTACTAAGCAAAGGGCTTCCTTTTACTTTTTTGTTTCAGAGCTTCAGCAATGGGGAGGGGCAGGAGTATGTGAAGGATTTTCACTGAGCGTAAACCTAACTGAGTAAAAATGTATTGCTGAGAAGTGGTGAATGGCATCTAACATAGAACAAGGTACGTTACCATTTACCTGGTTATAGAAACTTTGATTCATGACTTCCCCACACCAGCAGATCCTTCTCAAAGCAACATATCCATGTGTGGTAGATGGTTAATGGCTTCTTGCCTGAGATCAATTCTCCTTCTGTCAACACCTGAATTTCCCTAAGGAAATATTCTTTTCTCCAGTCTAATCTCATTTTACTTAAATGGAGCAGATGTTTCAGAGATGGGGATGTAATGCAGGCCTGGCCAACAGATCATGGCATCCCAATCTGCCCAGAGAGGGTGGTTCCGCTCCAGGAATGTAAACCAATCAAAGACAATCAGAGCTGATTCAGGGTTTTATTTTTCCTAGTGAAGACCATAGAGATGTTTGTTTATTCCAGTTCGCCTGGAGCAGTATGAATTTAAGCCTGGAGTTTGGGAGATTGCAATTGGGTCTTGTGCAGAATGAATGTATGTGAGTGATTAAAACATTGAGGAAAGTGGAATCATAAACAATACACCAACGTACATGGATAGAGTGAAGAAAGAGAAATTAAATCCTGATGATCCTGGATTTTCTAGAGATTGAAGAATATTTTACCCTTGGGCTTTTCAGTTAAATGATTCGAAAAAAATGTCTCTTTTATGGAGTTCTTAAACCAAGTCTGTCACTTTTAGCCAAAAATTTCCTAATATATAACATAATTCCTTTTGGCACATAATATAATAATTCAGTGTTTTAAAACTTGCATGATCATAAAAATCAGTTGGTATTTATTAAAAATGCAGATTCCCAGATCAGTCCTCTGGAAATTCTGTTTTATTAAGGGTTCTATTTTTAAAAATGGTCCTGAGATAATCTTATGATCAGGAAAGTACCATAATAAGAAAATTATGCAAAATTAAAATAATTTATGTGATATTATATTCCATTTGCTGAATACTATACAGTTCTCAAAATTGCATAGAAAGCCAGTATACAGCTAGAGAATAATAAAATGTTAGAGATAGAAAAAATGGTAGACATAATCCAATCCAACAGCCCTTATTTTTACAATGAAAAAAATATAGCTGAGAGAAGTAAAGTCGTATGTATAAATCCCATGGAGATTAGTAACAGAATACTACGCATCTCCTGCTAGCTTGTATGTATTTTTAGAAAAAAAAATAGTAGATACGATCAAATCCAACAGCCCTTTTTTTAAACAATGAAAAAATTGTAGCTGAGAGTAGTCATACATATGAATCCCACAGAGATTAGTAACAGAGCAAATACTACAACATGAGTCTCCTGCTAGCTTTTATTTATTTTATTACCAAAATCACATTTCTAAATTAGAAGAAAATCATGAGAAAAAATATGTAAATAGCATGATGCTAAAAAAATCCACCTTTATTCTTCATGGGCATAGAAAATTAAAAGATTTTACAGTATGTTCTAATTTTTTAGCATACTTTATTAAGAATGAGTACTGATTGCTTGATCATTATAACAATAATGAACCCTTTACTCTTTAAACAGACTCTAAACACTTATCTTAACTCATGTTGTTATTTTTTAAACGTATCCTCCAATGATTTTGAGGCCAGACGAGTCATTAAAAAAAAAAAATATCTAAGAATTAACACAAGAAACTCCTTGAAAAATGAGCTGGTCCAAATGCAGTAGTTCCAAACAAGGAATTCATAGGGTTTTATAGACTAACTAAGGATTTTTTTCAAAATCATTTCCCTAGTGTTTTGAAAACTCTATATGAAATAGACTCTCACCAGAAGTGGCTGATTTAAGGAGTTATGTAAGATCACTTTTTAGATCTACAGGTACAAAGCTTCTTCACATTATAAAATAAAGCATTTCACTGAACTTTCTCATCATTTTTCCTCTGAGAAAATTTAGCCATAGCTGAAAGTTTAAAGAAAGCTTTCCATTAATGTCATAGAAAGTGATATTCTAAACCATTAGTTGCCATCTCAAACTCCAAATATGTTTAAAAATATGTAAATGATTGTATAGGTAAAAATTAGGTACTGTCATTGCACATATAGAGAATTTTCTCACAGCATCACATTTATTATTATATGCTAAAAAGATATGTACTGTATATATTTGCATAAGTATTATGGTTACATAAATTTCTTGCACATATATTTTGTCTCTGTTCCTTATAATTAATTTTTATAGCAAATCTTTCTGAGTGTATTTAAATTTAAAAAGGGCAATCTTGTTATCTATGAAAATAAGCAAATACATATAATTTGGGAATAGATTTGGAAGAAAAGTTAAAGATGTTTATGCCTTTGTATAATGTTTATTGATATCAGTAAAATTATTGAAGGAATAGAAAAACATTTGGTCCCAAAATAATTTCCAAATTTGGCTGTAAATCAGAATTAACATGGATGCCTTTCAGAAGTAGACTCTTCACTCTGAGCCTATCAAATTAGAATGTTAGGTAGAAGAGCCGTGGATTCTTTATTTTTTGAAAAAAGTTTTTTCCTATTGTTATTTCACTCCATCACACCCTCTGTGTTTGGGTCCCTGCATCTGATATAGAGGAGGACATGGACAAGCAAGCTTTCCTGAATTTTGGGGAACTGTATACATCTACCAAGCTATTGTGCAGAAATCAATAGTTTCAGTGTTTGAAAGATAACCAAACTGAGATGTGTTTACATATCTTCATTCAGGCAGAAAAAGACAAAAAATATGATTGATAAGATTGTCTGATGAAGGAATTAGAAGCTATGGTTAGTATTTAAAAACACTTTAAAGATCTTTCTTTCAATTTAGTTGAAAGGGTAAAAATCAAGATATTTTATAAAATGTATAATGTTTTGTCGTATGTGATCTAGTTTCAGGGATAGCCTCAGTCATTCTGTACATTTATAGCTAAGAAAATCAAAGAGAGGGACAGACACTGTGAGAGGTTAATGTATTTTTTTTGCACTGCCATTAATAATGTGCTATTTTCATCCTGGGCTTTTCCCAAAACCAAAGTGTCGGTTTGGATCTTTAGGGATTAAGGATAGAAATAATGAATACATTTTTATCAACTTCAGATCATCTTAAAAGTTGATAGTTTCATTTGACGTGTTATGCTCTTGGTTTGTTTTGATTTGTAAATCACTCCGAGACATCCACACAAGTTGCTTTATTTTATGAACGACAGCAATTGGATCCCATTATCTCAGTGGTACTTCTACTCACTTCTTTGAATGACAGGAGTGCAACAAATGGACCATATTTATTTATAATTGTATTTATTTGAAGAATATCCACTTCCTACTAAACTACGGTTTATTTTTATGAGTAACTCAAGGAAAATACTATTAGGATATTTTAACATGTGGATTAGTGAACAATACTTATTTTTATTTTATTTTATTTTTCAAAATAAGGAATATCTCTGCATTGGGGAAAAAGAATCAGACATGCCTTTTTGTTACCTAAGATATTAACAGTTACTAGCTTCCATCATTTTAATTTATGTTTCTTTCTTTATATGGCTGGGCTGTGTTCATTTGGGTCACATCTTTTTCCTGTTCTTGTTGCTGTTTGACCTACTGAAAATCTTTAGAATATCATTTTGTGAAATCACTTAAGCAAAAGAATAAGAAGTCTTAAATGATCAGTGTGAATGAGGTAAAATAATTATTTTTATACCTTTTCTATTGAATGAGAACACATTAACACTATGAGAAAAATTATTTGATAAAATGATAAAAATAGTGACTTGGGAATGTTATTCAGATTACTTTGGAACACAGGGTTTAACTATTTTTATTTTCAATACAATGTTAATGAATATTGCACCATGACATGAACACTCTTACTTTTTCTTCCAATGTTCCTTCCAAACTATGGACATTTGCTTGCTTTCATTATAGTCACTTGAATCCATAATGATAATATGAATTTATTACACATACGAATCTTGTAATATGTTATTAAATGCTTTGCCTCAGCTTAAATTTCTTTATTTATAAGGATACATTAAAATCTTTTACATAAGAAACTATAAGTATATTTGAAGGGCAGCTTTGCAAACAATTACCCAAGCTTTTCTTATCCTATGGCTTAGTTTACTCTTACGGTTTGCATAAACCATGGCCAATGTTCTAGTACAGGTTCCAAGAGAAGTAGCAGAAAATATAAGAAATTATATGAGTATGTCTAAGTGGAAGCTCACAGGCTAGCAAAGTGGCCTTGTTGGAGAGGGGAGATTCTAGAGCTCATGGACTAGCACTGGCCTCTTCCTTTATGCTAACTGGGACCTTCTGAACTGGTTTTCTGTTCATCTATCCCAGAGTGGTGGGGAAAGGAGCCTATAAAATCATGCAAATTTATTTCCTTCCTTCCTTCCTTCCTTCCTTCCTTCCTTCCTTCCTTCCTTCCTTCCTTCCTTCCTTCCTTTCTTCCTTCCTTCCTTCCTTCCTCTTTCTTGATACTGAGAAAACAAAGTCACCATGTCACTTATCTTGTGCTAAAACCATATTCTTTTGAGGATATTCTCTTTCTTGCTGTGGAATTGTTTTCTAAGTAACAGAAATATAATTTCTTTATCTCATTTTTAATTGTCTGAAATGCTGTACCCAAATGCTTTTAGAGAGTTGATTACGATGAGATTTTGACACACAATATATTCTAATTTTTAAATCAAATTAAATTTCAACATCACAGCAATATTTTAAATTTCTTAATTGACGTATATAATTTACTTTAATATTCTGCTGAAAGTATGTACCTTACATTATAAGCAAATAAATGCAAAGGAACATACATCCCAGAAATAAGACTGATAACACAAGGACAATGAGTCAACAGCTGGTCAATCTTACAGAATTCTTATTGAATTAACTCATTGATTAATTCTTCCTATACATGGAAAAACGAAAAGAGCATCTCAAGTGGTTTTGCAATTTATCACCCTCTTTTCACTTTGTTAAATATCTCCTTTGTGTAGTTTTAGAATTAGTATTGGCAAGTATCTACAAATGTGCAGAGAATTATTTAGAACTAATTGCTCAGATGTTGAATCTTGTCTTGAAGCTAAACAACTCCTTTCTATTCTGGAAATTAAAAAATAAGATAATGAAAACCTGTATTTGTCAAGACTAATACGTAAGGGGAAACCTAAATTCCATTATTAGTTTTCAGAGCATCAAGTGAAGCTCGGAATCTTTTAAAGAAAAGTAATCAACAACCTAAAATTATAAAAATGGTATTATAATCACCCAAAATTCATAATGTAGGGTTCATTATTAAAAAGGGGAATCATCCTATTCATGCCAGTAGAATAAGGAGAATGGACTCCTCCTACTCATCAATATGTAAATGATTTGGCAGAAAAATTTCATCATTTCTGCAGTAAAGAATTTTAATTCTTACCAGTGGCTAATCATCAACATAATTTAGTTGAGAAAATAGCATTAGCAAACCTGGGACCAAAAAATGTTAATTCAATTAAATTATTAACAGAAAAGGATATGCGTGGAGTGAGTTCCTTTCTTAATTGTGTAGTTATTATTAATTATATAGTATAGGTATTATTAGATAGGGACATGAACTGTATCCTTGATAATAATTAGAAAAAATGGAAAAATAGAGTTGAAAATGTTTGAAAAGGAAATCCGGATATACTTGAGAACGTATTGGATGAATAGCATGAAAAGGGGGAGAGGTATAGCCCCAATTCCAGGATTATGCTCTACAATTTTCCCTCCTAGAATGTACCCTGTTATTTTGCATAAGAAAAATGTTCACACACAGTCTTCATGTGATTTTATAATTTATGAACTAATATATTGTTAATATATTACTCTTTATTAATAACAACAGTAACAATATTCATGACTTATGGCCTTGATCTAAGAATCTTTGTTTTTAAGATATGTAAAGGAATGGTTAAAATACCAGTTGCTACCACTCTGTTTACCAGCCACAGCAGGTTTCCACCAGTTTGTATAAGCAGTGATATTGGAAAGTAGAATATTTTGCCCATAAAATAACATAAATATTGACAGAAGTTTGGTGAACATTCTCAATTTTTTTAAAAGAACATCTTAATACAACTTTTATTCTGTGGGAAGCAACATATGTGAGCACTAAAGCATCATATTGATACATGATACTCTCATACAATTGTAATGAAGATGTATTTGACTATAGTTTATCAAACAACTGATAATTGACATCTTTTGTTATTGTATCAATTCACTTGGAAACAGATTATTTCTTAATGAATTAAGAGAAGATGTATTATTGAGATTTCCTTCTTTCATTCTAGTAACCAGCCACAGCTGATAGGCTTAATATTACTTTTTTGAATAGTATTGGCATGGTATGTTCTATGATCATTTGAGCAATTGTTAAAGAAATGGTCTCTTTTCCTTCTTTAATGAGTTTTTTTAACATTAAAATGATGGTACAGTATAGTGTTTTCAAAGATTTATTTATATTTCAGAAGTATATTTTGCCACCTTTGTCAGCATATTTCGCTGTAAAATATTCCATTAAATTTAAAATTTCCTTACTTTCATTAAAATATAAATAGTGTTGGCAGATTAGGCACATTGATAACTGGTATTTGTGGAAGATATTTAAAAATACAGTTTGAAATATACAACTAAATAATGTTGATCAATATTATTTGTAGTTAAAAGTAGTAAATCAGTAAGAAATACATATTTTCAAATATTAATATAAAGTCACTTACAGATACAGTTTGGGATGAGTATACTGTACTGGCAACTAAAATCCTCAAATAGTTTTGCTATTAGTGATATGATTTCTACTAGGTGCAACTACTCTTGATAAACTCAAAACCAAATGAGTACAATCACTCTTTAATTTTCTTATAGATTTATTTCTAGAAAATTTAATGTCATTAAAGCCAGGCAAAAGTATTTTTTGTTTAGATTTACATTTTAAAAGATAGGTTTTTAAATAGATTTTTCATGTACATCTATATCCATCAAGGCATTTGAGAGATGAGTGGAATGTGAAATCATTGCTTCTTGTTAAAAGTTGTCTTAAACATAGCAAAGTGTCTTATGTCTATGGCACTTAGCCACGTAGTGCCAGAACCATCATCTTAACATTGAAACAAAGGATTCCAAATTCATATAATGTTTCCTAGAAATTGCACTGCCCCATTGAGACTCACTACTTAGATGACTGGCCTCTTAATCTATCCTGTGCGTTCCCTAAGGCACCATATTGATCATGTCACCTCTCTGCTTGATTTACAAAAGATAACCTCCAAATTCCTTAGTTTGACATCCAATATCCCCCATCATCTGGCTCCAAACCGCAACTCAGAATTTGTCTCTGCTAAGGTATCTTATCTTAACGCTTCCATTAGTCAAGAACTCTTACTCATTTGAATCTGAACTGCTTTTCTTTTCAAATTTTGCATAGCATTTATACTATTCTACACTCTATTTCTGGTATGTGTATCTCTACTTTCACTTGCACATTATTGTGGACTTGGTATAGATGAATTATTCATCCTAATTGGGTTTGTACAGAATTTTTAGTCACTAGAAATAAATTCCTAACATACATGAAATTATTATTATATGCCACAAATATTATTCACACACCTACATCCACAAATACAAAAATATTAAGGGATTATGAATTAAGGGAACATTCTTGCATTAAAATCTTTTGGGAATACGATTTATCCCAAAGCTCAAATAGCATGATAAAAAATATGAAAATCTTATTGAGATATTCAATTGCATTTGATTTTGGGAACTGAATTAATAGACTTGCCTTGTTCTCAAATCATTTTTAATTAGAGAATCACATTCTCTCTGGACTCCTAATATTTCCACTGCATTTCTCCTGGTGCAAAAGTGAGACGAAAGGGATTTATGCCCAATAAAAAATAAATAAAACTTTCACATTCAGGCTGTGCCTATATGTTTGCAGCTGAATCTGAATGATCTATATGTTTCAGTGGGGCCAATTTGCTAAAAGGAGTTTGCAGGATTCTCTAAGTGACTGAGAAGCAAGAAGTGACACTCTCAACTTTTGAGGACACAATGTGCATAAGCTATAGTTAAAGCCATTCCATTTTAAAGTGATCTACCACAAAAATGCAGACTCAGCTGAAGAAACTTGTTAAACTCTTTCAAATCCAGAGGATCTAATATTAAGTGAAAATTTGCTCTCTGTGTTACATATGAGTCCTTGGACTAACAAAAAATATACTTAGCTTTATATTTATTAAAGAAAAATATAAAAATAAATGAATAAGGAATTGGAAAACTAAGAGAAATGGTAATGGCTAGAGAAGGAAAAAAAGGATTATACTCAGCAAGTTGCAGGGAAGATTAGAAAAACCAAATTTTTATCATTGGAGAGTAAATGAATCAATGAGATGAATCATTCCCTTCCTGGATAGTTATAAATTGGAAAAATTGGCCCTAACTAGCAGAGAATGACCTGGGATTATGCAAAAATAAACAAAACTGGCTTCTTCATCCAACTCTTCCACTTATTAACTAAGTGACCTTGTTAAAATTATTTAATTTGTATGGGACTGAATTTCACCTCATTGTCTTAAATAAGAACAAAATAAGAATAAAATGAAGTGCAGACATGTTATTAATGCCTCATTAACGTGAGCATCCAGCTGAGGTACTGCAAAGGCCAATCACAGAAGTAAATTCAAGACTGAAGTGTATTCAAGACCTGCTGAAGCAAAGCCTAAAACCAAGCCCAGACAAGATCTACCGGGGGCTGTAGCAGTGAAGTTGAGTTTCAAAGAGTTGCCAAAGGTAACATGACTAATAGTTATAATGTTGTCTCGTGGGTGGGATTCTGGAGTGAAAAAAAGTGCATTAGGAACAACCTAAGAAAATCTGAATAAACTACAGACTATTTAATCAATAGTAATGTACTAATATTGGTTGATTAATTGTGGCAATTATGCCCTACTAATCTGAGATGATGATAAGAGAAACTGGGCATCCAGTACATAGGAACTCTGTACTATTTTCACAATTTTTCTATAAGTCTAAAATTTTTCTAAGATAAAATTATGTATATATGTATGTATATTTAAAAAGCACTATGTAATACCACTTCCCAACCTACATAATGGTTAAAATCAGTACAGTTGCCATTGGACAGGACAGCAAATTGAGGTTCAAAATACATTGGAGGAACTTGCTAAGACACATAGCTAGTAAATAAATGTTGAAGCTAATCTCAAACCCATATGTCACTGTGAGGCCTGAGTGCTTTCTGCTGTGCATCCTGACTCTGCAACTTTGTAGAAACCGTGTCTAGGCAAGGACAATCAATGACAGCCTGCTGTAGACAGCAAGTATAAAATGATAGGATCCCACTCATGGACATGATTTAATTATCCCTTCTAGTTGTCAGGATTGAATAAAATAGCTGTAACATCCTCCACTACTTTCGCTTTCTTGCTCAGAAAAGAAACCTTTTCAATTTGCATTAGTCCAATTGCTATTAATTCATTTTATAAAAAAACCAAGAACAGAGAAGCTATCTGAGAGCATTTTGAGAAGAATAATGAAAGATATGAAGATTATTCTAAATTTAAAGTCCATAGACATAATATATCTGATATCTCTATGTGAAAAGAGAGTTGCTCATCAGGATGCTTGCCTGTATACACTGACTCTTGGGAAAAGATTGTAAAATCTTTGATCTCTCTCTTTTTCAGTTTCTGCGATGCATTTGCCGGAGGCAATTTTCACATATCCACCTTTATTCCAATAAAGCCAAACTACATCTAACAGAGTTATATGCAAATATCCCCCCAAAGAATGTTAAACCAATGTAGAATCCCTCAGCTTAATTTTATTATAGCTGTGGGTCTCATAAATCTTTTATTTATATCCTCTGGATTGCTGAGAATATGCAGTCCTGTGATGTTTAGTAAATTTTGTGTACTCAGGACAATTTCATTTCAAATGGTTAGGGTGTGTGTGTGTGTGTGTGTGTGTGTGTGTGTTTCCCCTTAGAGAGTTGTATTTCCTCTGGATTTTTCTTACTTTTTTTGTTATTGCTAAATTAACCATCTCTTTTTGACTCTTACATATATCTCTTCTCTTTTCTGTCCACTAACCCAAATATGAAACACATGCTTCCTATAGTTTGCACAAACACATTTTATGTGAGTCAGCTATTTATAGTAGAAATTAAGTGAAGTAGATTCAGACCATTTTTGTTTACCCAGCATTTCATCCTCACTCTTTCTTTTGGGAAATATTATAGTATCCAGATGTTGCAGCTTCAATTTTTAGGCAACATCATTCAGTAAAAGTTGTTTAGCCCAAGATCTAAGGGACAGTCATGTGGCCTCAGCTAAGCCAAGCTTAACATTCCATCTCTGATCCCTGATCCACGTCAGCCAATCACGTCTGAAGTGACAGCTGAAAGGTAGATCCCGCAGGCACTATTTGGGGTCTGAACCAAGCTACTCTGAAATGAGCTCTCTTTCTTAATTTATCAGTTTATAGGCGCCAATGAATTCTCTTTTGGCTGAAGCCACCTTGGATGAAAGTCACAACCTCCACAATTAGAAAAGTATTACCTGGTACAATGTAGGCAAAGGGGGAAGGGAATACCACGACCCACTGAACATGGAATGAATTAGATATCCCTGTTTATAAAAGAGGGAGATCATCACCATTATGAATGCCTCAGAGAGTTCACCTTCTACCTTCTTTCTAGCTTCTCACCATATTTTTGGTTTCTCTTTCTTCTCACATTTCACTATGTTCTATCTTTTCTCTAGGGTCCTTCTCCCCCTTCCTCTCTGACTGACTAGACTGAAAACTAAACATTTGGCTTAGTTTATTATACAGATAAACTAGAATTTTTGCAGGATTGGTCAGTCATTTTTTAAAAGTTTTAATATGCATTACATGTACTTGGTACAAAATTAGAAAGGCATCAAAGGCTACACATAACTGAAAGAATGTTTTCCTACTACTACTATGTCCTAGATATCTAACTTTTCTCCCTAGAGGCACACATTGTTACCAGTTTATAAGGAGATAGTTGAGAAAATTCTTGAAATTTTCTATGGGTTTTTAAAGCAAATCAATAGATTATATTTTTATAGAAAGTTTTGAAAAGGAATAATTGCTTTAGTTAGTTAATAAATCATTATGTAAGGAATATAGAAAATAGACATATAATTTTATTCTTCTTAGGTAATTACATAATAATTGCCTTTTTTGTTTTCTCTCAAATTTATTCCATAGAAAGGATTAATAAGTATGCATGAGTAAAAAAACAGAAATAATGACTCAATTTCCCTTATTTTATGTAGTATTATAAGTTAACATCAAGAAATAAAAGAAGGATATTATTATACTAAATCAGGCAAACACATTTTGAAATATCCAGGTAAAATAAAATCTTCACTTACCTTGTCAACAAATCAGTATCTCACTTTTCTTTTTACAATTGTATGTAATAAATTTAAAACCTTATTAGAGTCACTATCTTACTGAAATTTTTTAATCATGATTTAAAAAATAAATCAACTATAGAAGAGTAACTGGTATATTAAAAAAGAAACAATGGAATGCTAATACAATGTTATAGTATTATATATACTTTAACTAGATGCCAATTATTGGAGATCAGCATTAGCCCTGTTCAATTGTTCCCACACAGGCTCTATACATATGCAAGAGGCATGGACATGAGCACATTTTCATACACAGTCCTTGTAGAATCTAGTTCTTTTGCGCTGATTCTCATGTAGTGCTTTTCACTACATCTTTTGATTAGCTATGAAACACATGAAAGTAGAATCAAAATTCGCTTTTTATAATGTTACTGTTATTGAGCTAGACCCATCAGTTTTATCTTTTCATTATTTTGTGGTGTGAAGTTGTTTGAGAGGCTATATATGTCCTGACTATAATTTAGGGGCTTTATATCCTGAATCCAGGAAAGGAGAAAATCTTTGTAATTATTGTAACTGAATTTATAGCATTTTAAAAAACCACTTATCCATACTTAGAAGTATGAAATTGCATCCAGGGGTTGAAAAATCTCTTAAATTGCCTAGATTTTTCTTTTCTACTTATGTATGATGAAGGTAGCAATTTTGGCAATGTTGAGGTGGATTTTTCCGTTGGCTTTTAGCTATACCTCTTCACATTATCGTTTTAGTGGTTGCTTCAGGGAATATTGTGTACAAATTTAACTTACAACAAACTAATTAACATTATATTTTTTTCTATGAAATATAGGAAATTTGCAACACTATAGTTCTATTTCCTTGTTCTTTGGACTATTCTTTTTATATATATATTGCAACTACATGCATTGAAAACACTGTCATGTTTGTGTGAAAATTAGTTTATCTATACCTGTGTATTTTAGAGAAACTAAGACAAGAAAGGAGGGAATATATAGTCTTTTGTGTTTACACATATACTTACCAGTTTGGGTGTCTTCATTTCTTCCTGTGGTCATACATTAAAACATGGTTTCTTTTCCCATTGGTCTAGATAAGTCCCTTAGGCCTTTGGCCAGCACAAGTCTGCTGCTGATGAATTCTCTCAGGTTTTTTTTTTTTTTTTTTGTAATATGAAAACCTTTTCATCCTCTCTTGATTTAAAAATGTTAATTTCTCTGTGAAGAAAATTCTTCACTGGGAATTTTATTATTCTTTAAGTATTTTGAAGTTATTATTCCATTGTCTTCTTATCTTCACAGTTTCACATGGGCAGTGTGATTGTCAATTTTATGTGTCAAATTCATTGAGCTATGGGGTGCCCAGATTAAATATATTTCTGGGTGTATCTGTGAAGGTGTTTCCAAATGAGATTAGCATTTGAATCAGTGGACTCAGTAAAGTAGAGTGCCCTTGCCAATGTGGGTGGGCATCATCCAACCAACTGAGGGCCTGAATAGAACAAAAAGTCTGAAGAAGGAGGAATCATCTGCTTTTTGTTTGCACCTGTCTCCTTGAGCTGCACATTGGTCTTTAACTAGCCTTGGTCTGGGATTCACACAATTAAACCCCTTGTTTCTCAGGACTTTGGACTTAGACTAGAATAATACCACTGGCAGTCCTGAGTCTCCAGCTTGCAGATGGCTAATGAAACTTCTCAGCCTACATAATCACACGAGCAAATTTATATCTATAAACATACATATGTATACTCTATTGATTTTGTTTCTCTGGGAAACTGAATAATACAAGGTACCAAGAATGGTTTAAAGATGAGTTTTCTGAGTTGGTTCTGGATTTTCTGATATTGGCTCTCTAATTTGATTAGACTTAAAGATGCTCATGACTATTTTCAGTAGTAAAGTGAGCATTGGCAGTCCATGGCATGATCCAGCAACAGACGTATTCAAAATATTTGGATTGGATACTCCAAATAAACTGCTTATAAGAAAGAAGGAGCCAGGTGATTCTGTTTACAATACCTTTGACCATTTTTTGAAAACTAATGAATATAATTATGTTGGCTAGTTACACCTAATGTCACTAGATAAAATGATACAAAAAAAAATACACTCAGGAATTTGAATTCCCAGTTCACACACCACATAAATAACCTAAAAGCTTTTATGTGTGTGCTTATTTCCTATAGCCACAGGGCTAAAACTGTTAAAAATAAAATGCAAAAATCTCATCCTAAGACTGGCTGAATTAGAAAGCAAGTTGAATTTCCAGCCTTGTAGAGTTTCTACTGTTAAAGTGAGGGCATTGATGGGGAAGAATGGGATCCTGTGAGTTAGAATGAGGACATGTGGGAAGATTCTGATGAAGCTGGGGCCATTGGGCCCCTAAATTCTGATGAGTCTCCTTTACCAGTAGAAGAGTCTTCCCTATCCCAAATGAAAATGGCCTCCTCACTCTCTGAGGAATTGGCCTCGTCACCCCAACAGAAGTGGCTGCTCTAGCCTAGTGGGTGATAGCACCTTTCCACTGTCCGTGGTATCAGCTTCTCTTGCTCAGTCTGAGATTAGCCCTACACACTGACTGAGGAAACTATCATGGCCTCCCCAGCAGGGAGTGCCAGGCAAGACAATGCTGATTCTCCTCAGGACTCACATTTCCCAGTCCTCTTCGCTTCTAGGTCTATAGCTAGACTTGCCACTTGAGACAACATGAATGAACCTGGGGGCATTATGGTAAGCAACATAATCTAGACACAGAAAGACAAATATTGTGTGTTCTTTATGTTCTCAATTATATGAGGAATCTAAGAATATCAAACTGATAGAAGCACAGAATAGAATGGAGGTTGTCAGGGGTTGGGGGTTGGGGAAAATCGAGAGATTTTAGTCAAAGGGCACAAAGTTTCAGTTACAAGATTAGTAAGTTCTTAAGATACAACTTCTGGCATGCATGACCTCTATAGTTAATAACACTGTATTGTATACTTGAAATTTGCTAAGAAAGTAGTTCTTAAGTTTTCTTACCACAAAAAAAGAAAAACTATGTGAGGTAATGGATGTGTTAACTAAATTGATTATGGTAATTTGACAATATATACATATATTAAATAATCATATTATATACCTTAAAATTTTCTTACATTGTAAATTGTATATGTTTATATACAATTTTATTTGTCAATTGCATCTCAATAAAGCTACAAAAAACTTTTTCCTTATTTTTGGATTTCTGTAGTTTGACTATGATGTGCTTAGTTGTATTTTCCATTTAACTTATTCTGCTTGATACTAATTGTGTTTATTAGACCTGTAAATTCATGTATTTCTTCAAATTTAAAATTTTGGGCCATTATTTTGAAAAATATCTTTTCTCTTCTATTCTCCTCCTCTTTTCTTTCTGGGTATCCAATTACATATAGTTTAGATGGATTGATACTGCATGATTGTCTGAGGTTGTATTCATTTTACTAAATTGTTTTTAAAATCTTTATTTTTCAGATCATTTCTATTGATATATCTTCAAGTTCACTTATTATTTCCAGTGAAAACTACAAACTGATTTTAAGCCCACTTAGTAATTTTTTATCTTATTTATTGTAATTTTAAGCTCTAGAATTTCCATTTGATTCTTCCTTAGAGTTTATATTTTTCTAATTAGACTTATATATGCACTTATCATGAATATATTTTACTTTGACCATATTTATAATGATTACTTTCTTGCCCTTGCATCTTAATAATCCTAGGTAATATTACAACTCATTTTTTTTTATTACTGCTTAATCTTCTCTAAAGGATAGTATATATTTTCCTATTTTGGGGGTATCTTGTGATGTTAAATTGAATGGAGGACATTGTGAATGATATCTGTTAGACATTCTGAATTCTGTCATGTTTCTCTGAAGAGTAATTTTCATCTTTGGAGACAGTTAACTTGCCAGGAATAAAGCTCTGTAACCATTTCTTCCTATGATGAGCAGTGGTGAAATCTTCCCTGAGTGTTTCACCTCAAAGCTGCTTATTTTTATCCAAATCCCCTGAGGTCTCCATTGCACACATTTAGTTTGGCAGTTAGTTAAAAATATGAATGGGCTTTATTTATGCATTTTGACATTAAATACCTGTGAGGCTCTTTCCTTTCAGCATCTTTCCCTGTCTTTCTGCTTTCTATGACAACCTTGAACTCTGCACTCTGACATCTCAAGCAAGTAAAAGGCTTCCTGATGCCCAAATATCAGGCAAACATGAAAATGTTACCTGTTAAAATATTTCTTTCAAACGTAGTTTTCTTCTAGTTTCTCTTTTTTTTCCTCTCCAGTTTCTTCAAATAATTGGGTTTTTAAAAGCATTATATCCATGTTTACAGTTTTTATCATCATGAGAATAAATCCTACCAAGCTACTTAATCATTTCATTACCTTGAATCCATCTTTCTTTTTGAAACATTTCCTTGAGAACTTGAATGATTTGAGTGAGAAGAAATCAGGCAAAAATCATTCTGAAATGGAATAATGATTGATAGAGGCATTCTTCTAGTCCAGCTTTGTCTCAATCTAATCAAATAACAGAATTAAATAAGACTTAACCTCACCTCAAAAATTCTTTTGAGACCCACCAAGCACATATTTACACACACAATAAATTAGTGTTGAATTATTTGTTAGGTAACTTCACCCAGAAA
Source organism: Lemur catta (assembly GCF_020740605.2). Classification (NCBI taxonomy): domain Eukaryota; kingdom Metazoa; phylum Chordata; class Mammalia; order Primates; family Lemuridae; genus Lemur; species Lemur catta. The sequence goes on from NC_059135.1 coordinate 68,031,091, forward strand.
ATTGTCTTAATTTATCCAAAGATGATATAGGACATCTTTCCATTAATGTATAGATACTTGTTCTAGACCTTTACTTGACTTGAGACACTCTATTAATATTTTGCTAGCTTTTGACTTATTTCAGATATGTTAAAATAAAATACAGCTGTTTTAACCCATGATGTAATAACATGAGGAACTGATCAATTGTGAAGGGTGTGCCATAAGTAATTTGCTACTAAATATAAAGTAGTGAGTTTTGTTGATGCTAGGTTAAATCAATAATTATTTCATCCTCCCACTAGCATTCTATTAGTATTGTGCTTTGTTTAGTGAAAAAGAAACAGGTATAGTTAAAGCTAACTTGGTAGAATTTTGTAAAATATTCAATTTTATTTATGTCTCAGAATATATCATGCTTTTTAATGCCTTGAGGAGAGGAAGATAAATGGGTAAAGAATTGCTATGTGCCAACTTTTCTGCCCCCCCCCAATATAAACATACCTATGTCAAACTGGCCCATCAAAAGCATGTTTCTGCCAGAAACTGGCCTAACATTAGAAAGTGATTCCTTACCTTGAGTCAAAATACTTCTTCTACCTGGCAGGATTCCAAGCACTAAAGACAAACTTGTGAACCACATGAATTGTCTCTTGTCAGATCTTTGCATGTCCCTTAACTGCTTATGATGGCCAGAGCCATTATACAATTACCAAAATTATACAAATCAGCTCTGTTTTGAAAGAAAAAAATGTCTTATTTTTCTTTAAGGGTATAAATAGAGCCTTATTTTTTCAACATTAAACAATAAAACTTGATCATTTATGATTCACATAATTGCCTTTTCACAACAATTTGAATGAAAAACTGTTACAACACGTGACATTGATGAATTTCACAAACATAAGATTGATTAAAAGAAATCAGACACAAAAGACTTCATAAAGTGCGACCTTTTTTTTTTGTTTTTTTTTTTGAGACAGAGCATCGCTTTCTTGCCCTGGCTAGAGTGAGTGCCGTGGCGTCAGCCTAGCTCACAGCAACCTCAAACTCCTGGGCTTAAGCGATCCTACTGCCTCAGCCTCCCGAGTAGCTGGGACTACAGGCATGTGCCACCATGCCCGGCTAATTTTTTCTATATATATTTTAGTTGGCCAGATAATTTCTATTTTTTTTTAGTAGAGACGGGGGTCTCGCTCTTGCTCAGGCTGGTCTCGAACTCCTGACCTCAAGCGATCCACCAGCCTCGGCCTCCCAGAGTGCTAGGATTACAGGCATGAGCCACCGCGCCTGGCCTAAAGTGTGACTCTTTTGAGACTGATAGAAACAGAACTAATTCATAGAGACCAGGAACTTGAAGTGGTGCTAGTGATGCTCTGGTTCTTAATTTGTATACTGGTTTAACCTATCTATCTGTGTCACTAATGAAAATTCTCTGATATGCACATTTATAAGATATGCGCTTTTGCTTAATGTAATAATTCCTTAAAACTAGTTCCAAAAATCTATCTCAGAACTATCCAAATTGTAAGTAATTTTTTCTCCCAACAAAAATTTTAATTATTACCTTAGTCATTTGCTTCTATAAATGTTATTAATATTTATTAAAACCATACATACTCTAGAAATATGTTACACAAAGAATATAACTCAGAGTTTCTATTGAGGTAGATAAAATTTACACTTTTGATAAAGAAGATGGATTATTCTATTTCAAGCTCCATGTAGAGCTCAATATGAGCTTATCTTTTCTACCTACATATCTTATATTTTGAAATATCTAAATCACTAATAAAGCTTTTAGACTGTGCTTAGGTAGCAATTTTCTTTACTTTATACCTGGGAAAATTGCACTATAAAGAAGCACATTTTACCAAGTATTAATGGTCTCCATAATCTCACCATGACAGATGATATTTTGTTCCTTTGTCACTAATGTGATGGATTTACTGTAATAAATCTGAAAGGCCAGGTCTCTGATAATCAGAAACTCGAGGCATAGAAAATCCATTTCTAATTCCAAGTAGAGCTAGGTAAGTGTAGAGAAGGGGAAGAAAGCAATATAATTCATGATGAAAAATAAATCAGGTTTCATTATTCCTATTGTAGAAGAATATACCCTTTGGCTTTAGCCTCACAGATGTTGATTATAGTTTTAATAATGGTTAACTATAATTTCCCCAAAAGATAAATTTAAAAAACTTTAAAAAGTAGAAATTATTTACTTAAACATGGTCAGAGAGGAAAAAAAAGACATAAAACTAGGCAGTGTGTCTTGTTTAAAATTTCAATGAGTTGAATAATTCACAAACTGGTCAATTTATTATTATGGTGAAACTGGCCTAACATTAAAAAGTGATTCCTTATCTTGAGTCAAAATATTTCTTCTACCTGGCAGGACTCCAAGCAATAAAGATAAACTTGTGAACCACGTGAATTATCTCTTCTCAGATCTTTGCATGGCCCTTAACTGCTTATGATACAATAAAATGTCCTGACCCTTCACCCTCCTAGATTACCTTTCTTCTCTGGATGTGCCCAAGTTTGTGAATGCTCCTTCTGAAGCATAGTGTCCAAAGCTAAACTCAAAGCCTGATTCCAGAAAATCTTACATTTCAGACCCATTCCAACACCACAGGAAGGGCCCTACAAACGTGCTCATGTGGACTTAGGTTTTTTTAAACATTTCGAAAGTAAGATATTTTAATAATAATCTCAAGTGATTACAATGGACTGAATGCTTGTGTTTTGCAAAATTCATATGTTGAAATCCTAACCCCCAATGTGATGCTATTATGAAGTGAGGCCTTAGGGAGGTAATTAAGTCATGAGGGTGGACCCCTTATGAATGGCATGAGTGCCCTTATAAAAGGGACCCCGGAGACTTTCTCCTGCTCTTTTTCTACCATGTGAGGATACAACCAAAAGGTGACAGCCTGCAACTGGAAGATAGTGCTTACCAGAACCCAACCCTTATCACTAAAACCCTTATCTTGAACTTCTAGCCTCCAGAACTTTGAAAAATAAATTTATGTTGTTTATAAGCCACACAGTCTATGATGCTTTGTCATTGCAGCCCAAACTAAGACAAAACTGCTTCCTCTTTTTATTCTAACTTCCCCTTTGTCATAATCCCCCTTGTATCTGGAAGAATTGCAGTAGTTGAAGGCATTTTGGGGATCTAGATAAGAGGAAGTTGAGTTAGTTAAGTGGAATAAATTAATGTGGTCCTTGGATATTACAGCACATTACAACAGCCACATCTGTTTTGACTACTCAAAGGCTTATAGTTGCCTGGACCACTCAGTGTTGTGACACAAAGATAGATGGGCGTAAGTAATATTACCAAGTAAATGCATACTTTATGAACCAGCATGAAAGCAGGTGGGTACTGGGGTAGAAGATACTTGAAATGTTTGAATCTAGAACTAGAGCATGGAAAATCCTCCCACTTCTTAGTCTTTATGTGTAAAAGAAATCTGATAGAGATTTTCGTAAATTTGACAACAATCCTAAAAATGTATGTGATTTTCCAAATAAGGCATTATAAACTGGAAAGAACTCTTCTAACCTATCTATAATAAAAAAAGATTTTGATTAACTTTGGTAATGGAAAGACTGAAATATCTGTTAACTCTTTAAAACATTATGTGACAAAAATCATTTTATATGAAGAAGAATCGGAGTATAAATCCAAAATATGTAGGAAAAAGATATCACAGAGGCATATTAGGCAATTTGATTATAAAAATCATGAGATTTTTCTGGATTTGGCAATGTTTAGTACTTGTGATATTTTTTAAAATGTATAATTTGTTGTGATTTTTAAATTTTAAACAGATATTCTTTTTTGTACCTCAAAAAAATTTCAATGAGTTGAAGAGAAAGATATACTTTAACTGATCCCCAAGTACCTCTTCCTTTGAACTGCTCCAGTACAGGTGTTTTTTCTATTATTTACCACCCAACACATTCAATTTATTTTTAACAATTGAAAACTTCTTCATTAGTTTGTTCCTGGGAAGAGCCTTAAAGATGGATAAGTGTTGATGGAATCTTGGGGAAAAGGTTAGGTAATTCTGGGTGATTACTGCAAAATTCTTCAACAGGAAAATTAGAGATAAAAGGATTAGAAATGTGTGAAGCTGAATTCATCATAATATATAAAGACAATTCAACAGATTCAGCAATGCTTGAAACATTAGCTATTTTATTACCTTTATCTCTCCATCACTAAAGCATACTTTTTGGCAAAAGATATATGTATGGATTCAAATAATGCCTTTGTGCAACATTTGTCCTTCACACAACACTGTTGCATACATGACTCCATGTCCTTGTCATTTTTTCTCCTAAAACCCATCTAAGTGCTTTAGTCTTATCTTTCAACTTATATTTAAAAGTGTTAATATGCTATTAAGGTAAACCCTGTCAAATAGTTGAAAGTGCCATCATTTTTTTAAAGCTTGTACCAAGAAAACTAATTTTCAACATCTCATTTTCCCTTATTGATGTCCAAGTGTTAATTTTCAAATTCATTGGTTAGCTTTGCTAAGTAATGTTAATATGAATATATATATGTATATATATATCTCAAAGTAAATATTGTTACAAAGGAATGACTGGACGTTAGAGTTTGGAGGAAAGTATTGGCAATGCATTGAAAACATGCTACAGGAAACACATGAGATTGTGTTAAGTATGTCAAAGTGAAAGAAAAATATGAATTGCAAACAAAGTAACTGAAAATCACAGATACATATAATACTTATTGAGAAAAAAATGAATTAATGATAAGAAAGAAAAAAGGACATCAACAAGATTTTTTGTCACTTTACTGATCAGATTTTGATGAATGTCAGGGTCTTCCAGTCATGTGTTTAAATGCATAAGCCTGAATCAATCACTAGTTTCCATATAACCCTATGGACACAGCACTCAAAATGAAGACTATCAGTCAGCTTACACTACATTAGTCCAAAAAAACCTCGAACTCATAATATCCCCAAATGTCAATATTTTACAACACAAAGATTCATTTCTCTCTACTACTGCAGCTCTATCGTGGATCAACTGTGTGTCTTCTCCCCCCTGGGGTTCAGAGTGATGGCAGTGGGAAATGAAAATAGGAACAGATCACGAGATGGCTCTTAATGTTCCTAAGGAGTGCACATTACATGTTCTTTCTTACTCACATTCCATTTCACAAAGCCATTCAGATAACCAAGTCTCAATTCTATGATTTATTAAAATGTATAATTTTTCTGTAGCAAGGAGATTTATAAAGGGAGTAGATGTTTTGAGCAATAATATGATCTACCAAAAAGAAGTTTAGATTTTATTTTTCCCTCTATCTTTTCTAGAGTTATTTTCCAAGGATTTTCAAATACAGGAAATTGTAACCAATAAGTTTACACCCCGCTCAACTTTTGCCCATTTTGATCTTTTGATGCTAATAAATAAGAAGATCAAAGTGACATTGATGTATCATGTAGAAAATATGCCTTTTTTATATTTTTGCCTTATTTGATACCTACTTCAAATAATTGATTTAGAATTTACAAAAATAGCACAATTCTTTGCTGGTCAAAAGGAAAAATTAACTCAGGGTCTAAGTACCTGTCTAAGTATGAAACAAAGTAATCATTTAGATAGTTAACATCCTTTAAAGGTAGAAATAAATTGCTGATACATTTTTCATAATTTTAAAAAAAGTTTTTTTATTTTGAGATAATTGTACATCCACATGGAGTGTAAGAAATAATGAAGAGAAATGTTGTGTACTGTTCACTCAGTTTCCCCTAATGGTAATATTTTGGGAAATGATAGAACAATGTTACAACCAGGATATTGACATTGATACAATCCACCACTCTGCTGCAGATTTTCTCAGTTCTGCTGGCATTCATTTGTATGTGTGTGTATTTACTTCTGTGAAATTGTATGACATGTATTCATCACCACGGTCAAGATACAGAATGGTCCCAATACCACGGGATTGTCCTTTTATTGCCATACTCATCTTCCTCCCCATCCTCCCAAGTCCTAACCCTTGACAACACTAATCCATTCTCTATTTCTACAGTTTTGACATTTCAATAATTCTATATAAATGGAATCATACAATGTGTAATTTTTTGGGATTGATGTATTTTTACTCAGCATTTTTCCCTTAAGACTCATCCAAGTGCTTCCAAGTATCAATTATTGGTTCTTTTTGATTGCTGAATAGGTTGGTGCAAAAGTAATTGCAGTTTTGGACCATGAATTTTAAATCATTATTGCTAGGTTTAAACACATCTTTATTAATCAAAATAGGAACCATTACAATCAACACATTTTTGCCAACAAGAAGTAAGTCTGTTTATTCCTATGGTGTAAAAATTCTTGCTTTGGGATTCCACGAACGCTTGGAAAGCATTTTCTGCATCCTGTTGGTTGTGGAAGTGTTTTCCCTGCAAAACATTGTTGAGATGCTTGAAAAAGTGGTAGTTGGTTAGTGAGAGGTCAGGTGAATATGGTGGATGAGGCAAAACTTCATAGCTCAATTCGTCCAATGTTTGAAGCATTGGTTGTGTGATGTGTGGTGGGGTGTTGTCACAGAGAAAACTTGGGTCCTTTCTGTTGACCAATGCTGGCTGCAGGCATTGAAGTTCTTGGTGCATCTCATAGATTTGCTGAGCTAACTTCTCAGTTGTGATGGTTTCTCTGGGATTCAGAAAGCTATAGTGGATCAGACGGGCAGGTGACCACCAACCAGTGATCATGACCTTTCTTTGGTGCAAGTTTGGCTTTGGAAAGTGCTTTGGAACTTCTCGGTCCCACTGAGCTGGTCGTCACCGGTTGTTGTGTACAATCCACTTTTTGTTGCACGTCACAATCTGACCAGGAAATGTTTCTGTACTGTTGCATACAAGAAGAGAAGACAACACTTCAAAACGACGATTCTTTAAAATTTTCACTCAGCTCATGAGGCACCCACTTATCGAGCTTTTTTACCTTTCCAATTTGCTTCACATGCCAAATGACAGTAGAATGGTTGATGTTGAGTTCTTCAGCAACTTCTCGTGTAGTTGTAAGAGGATTAGCTTTGTTGATTGCTCTCGGCTGGTTGTTATCAACTTCTGATGGCCGGCCACTGTGTTCCTCATCTTCATGGCTCTCATTCCTTTGCAAAATTTCTTGAACCACCGCTGCACCATAGAATTTCACTGCTGTTCCTTAGAAGTTTCTGGACCAAATGTGTTGCTGATGTTGCAAATTGTCTCTGCTGCTTTATGACCCATTTTGAGTTCAAATAAGAAAATCACCTGAATTTGCTTTTTCTCTAACATCATTTCTACAGTCTAAAATAAATATAAAATAAAGTATAATAAGTCATAAGCAAAAAAAAACATAAAGCAAGAAATGTTCATTAAAATGATGTATAACATAACCACATTTATTTAAGAATGTATTCTAATATCAGTTGGCAAATTTCAACAATGCTAAAACTGCAATTCCTATTGCATCAACCCAGTACTCAATGGTATGGATGTGCCATGGCTTTTATAATTCACCCATTGAAGGACAACTGGGTTATTTTCAGTTTTTTTGCTATTAAAAAGTCTATCATTTTATTATTTTTATTGCATTTGTTTCTTCTGTTTCTTGTTCCTCTATTCTGTTTTCTTCCTTCCTGCAGATTGTGTAAACAGTTTTTAGGATTTCATCATCAATAATTTAGAGTGTTTTTTGGCATACTTTTATTAATGGTCTCTTTGTGTATCACAATTATATATTTTACTTATAGTCTACTGGTATCAAGTGAAGTTTGGAAATTTGACCTCCACATTTAGGTCCCCTTTACCCTCCTCTCTTTTAAATATCATCTAAATGTATCAGATAGTGTTACTATTTTTGTTTTAATCATCAAATATAATGTATAAAACTCATGTAGATAAAGGTAGTCTATTATATACACCCATGTCTTTGCTCTTATCATTGTTCCTCCTTTTGATGCCCCAATATTCCTTTTTTAATCATTTCATTTGCATTTGAGGAAAATTTTTAGTGGTTCTTTAATGATAGATATGCTAGCAATAAATTATTTTAGTTTTCCCCAATCTGAAGATGTTACTTTATTTCCCCTTCTGTAACAAAAATCTAGAAAAAATTGTAAAAGATATATAGAACAAGGCAAAAAGATATAAAATACATATACTTAGACTCCAAAGAGTTGAACAGAGTGAGGATGGAACAGAAAAAATATATATTAAGAGACAATAGTTGAGCATTTTCTTAAACTAATAAAAAACACAAAACCATAGTTTCAAGATTTGCTATAACCAGATAATCATAGAGAAAAATCAAATCTGCAACCATAATAGAAAAAAAAGACATAAAAAGGAAAGTAGCCAAGAGAAAAATAAAGGAACAAAATTAAACAGCTACATAAAAGACAGATAGATGACATTTTGAAAGTGATAAAAGAAAATAAGTGACAAACTAGAATTTTATATTCATCAAAAATGTCCTTCAAAACTGAAGGCAAAATATAGACAATTATGGGCCAAATTATCACCAGAAGACTGACATGAATGCAAATATTGAAGGAAGTTATTAAGTCAGAACGAAACAACCACAGATGGTAACAATTAACATCATAGTTAATGGCAAAAAATTAAAAACAGCCTCCCCTTCCCTGAAATTAAAAGAACAAGAAAAAACTGCCTGCAATCATCAATTCTGTTTATCAGTGTACTAAAGGTCTTGCTTGGTACAAAAGATAAGAAGAGACAAATAAAACTTTCATTATTGATCAATAAGAAAAAATCCAGCTATTTATTCAAAGTTAATATTTTGAAAATGAAATATCCAAACGAATCTATAAATCATCTTTTACAATTAATAAGTATTTTAAGCAAGGTTCCTAGATACAAGGGCAACATACAAAATTAATTGCATTGCTACATACCAGCAGATGAAAAATAGTCAAGATGATCTTTAAAAAGAAAAAGAGTGAAGAACTAACATTAACAAAATTATTATAGCTATTTTAGTTAAGATGTTGAGGTTTTTTTCAAAAAGAAAGATAAATTTTAATAGAACAGAATAGAGTTATAGAATTTACCCACACATCTATCGACAGTTGGTATACTATACAGGTAGCATTGTAACACAGTTATAAAAGATCTTTTCAATAAACATTTTTTTAAAAATTCAATAAATATTTATTGAGCATCAACTGGGCGATAGGCACTATTTTAGGCATTTGAATATAAATCTGTGGATAAAACAGGAATAGACAAAAATATCTGCCTTTATGAAGCTTACATGCCAGGCTGGTTTTTACCCTTGGCTGAATATTAGAATCATCATGGGAGTTTTGAAAATCCCATTGCATAGGCCACAACTCACAGAAATTCTGAAATTCTGTAGCTCAAAATGGGGACTAAGAACAGTCAGTTTTTAAATTTTTTGTTGATATATAATATTTGTATATATTTATGGGGTACATGTGAAATTTGATATGTGTATACAATGCTTAATGATCAATAAAGACTTCTATTTTAATTAAATATCTGAAAGTAAAATTATGAATCTTAGCATCTATCTAAAATGAAAATAAGCCCAAATAAATTCCAGTGTCTTTTAGATTAAAATATGATAGGCAAGATTATAAACCTTCTAGAAAATAGCATCACAGAATATCTTCATAACTTCAGGGTAGGCACAAAGATCTCTTTAGCAGATCAAAAGACACTGTCTGCCAAATAAAAGACAAATTGGACTCTTCTTCAAACTTATAACTTCTGTTGCTCTAAAGACACCATTAAGAGAGTGAAAAGGCATCACTATGTGAGAAAAGAGGTAAAAAGATTGAGAAAGCTAATTGTTGACCAGGATGTGGAGAAGATAAAACTTTCACTCACTGCTGGAAATGTAAATTAGTACAATCATTTTAGAAAGCTTATTTTCAAACTTTGTTGTCAATGAATATTCACTATTGATAAATATATATACATACTCTTTAACTAAGTAATCTCATATGAAGGAATATATCAATAGATTACACGCATATGTGCACCAAATAGCTTACACTGCAATGTTCATACCATATTTATTCATCGTAGTTTAAAACTGGAAACTGCCCAAACATTAATCAAGACTGGAATAAATACATATTTTGTAATCTATTTACGAAATGGGTTAGTAGATCCCATGAAAATGCATGAACCGTTAATACATGAAAGAAAATGAGTTTCCGGAAATGATGGTGAGTGAAAGCAGTCAAACACAAAGTAAATCATGATGCATAATTACATTTATATAAAGTTAAAAGCATGAAAGACAAGTCTATTGCATTAGAAGTTAGATTAGGATTATCTTTGTGGAAGAATGAAAAAGTTGTGCTGGAAGGATTAGAAAGAAGCACAAGGAAGGCTTATGGGGCTCATGCTGTATTATGTCTTGATCTAAATGGTGACTAACTACATGGGTGTGTTGACTTGGTGAAAATCCATTTGCCAAGTTATACCTTGATGAAAATTTGTATACATGCATACTCATACCCATAGAAGAAAGCAACCAGTCTACTAGCTCATTAGGAGCAGGAATTTTTTCTAGAGCATCTCCTTTCAAACCACACTTAAAATTCCCCTAGTTGAGGCACCACTAATATTTTGAGTCACTAGTTGAATATTGCACAATTTGTGTTGCTAGACATTTTTTGAGGTATATAAGAGTTTTCTAGTGGTCAATCAAATTTTTAACATATATACATAGGGTGTGTGTGTGTGTGTGTGTGTTTGTGTGTGCATGTGTGTGTATGCATGGGCACTTGGTACATGCATACCAAAATTTTAATAATTTTCTACATGGTGGAATTAGAGGCACTCTTATTACTCATTGCTTATATTTTCTAAATATTTAACAATAAAATTGTATTGCTTATAAAGTGAGAAGATAAAAAAATTACTTTTAAAAAATCACCAGTGAAGAGAAAGCAAATAACAACCCACTTGAATAGATAAAATGATAGAAATCAAAGTGCTAACATTGCCTGCTGCTGGTAACTTGAGTCTAACTGACAGCAAGTACAAGGGCAACTTGTGGAGGCAGGTGATGTGACCCATGTTAGTTGTTCTCTTCTTATGGTGTTAAGGAAATGAAGACTTGTTCTTAATGAGAAAGATAAAAATAGCTTTGATATCTGGATCTGATCTGATGTTTACACCTAAATGTCAATGTTATTTATTACAAGCTGACCATTTTGCTCTCCAGTTGTACATAATCTTCCAGAATACTAAATGCAGATAAGCAATTTGATAATGTGATAGATTGAGAAACAACAAAGTTACTTTACATGTAAAGTCATAAAGCAATACATGTAAGACATACATTGCTTGGTCCGAAGATTTCGAAGGGTAAAATTGACGGGGGGAATAAATTCTATTTCTTAATGAATCTTGAGATATTAATAGTAAACTACATAAAAATTATGCAGTATATCATAAAGTTTCAGTGGAACTACATTTAAACATTTCAAAAAAGTGCACAATTAAGAATAAAATGATTTCTCATGTGAATTTCAAATATACTTCATCTACATTAATGGCAAAGTATGCAAGCTAATAAGATTTCAAGATTTCTGCCTCTCTTCCATCTGCCAGCAACAATCTTATTTCAAACATCATATAGCTATATTCATTTAGATCTGATATTGCGATTTTTTTCTACATCAATTATGTTTGTTTCTCTAAATCATTTATATACTTTGTACTCAAAGAATGTAATTTCGCTACAGGGAGAAAATGAGATTGCTCCCCATGCGTGGTTACTTTAATTCTGTGTTTATAAGTATATATGCACTTTGTAAAATAGATCACTTACTCATTAAAATGAAAGTTTTTGAAATAACATCCCATAATAAAAATTTGTATTACATCAAATTCACATAGATTTTTTGAAGCAAAGCCTAAAAAGCACTTATAATTTAAGTAATTGAAATTTTTGTCTGTATATCAATGAAAAGAAGTTATCTGTCACTTAAGTAGTTTTAAAATGGCAAAATGCCATATGTCACTTTGACAGTCATACAGTAGGTAGATCAGCAACATCATTTGAAACATATTCCCCTTCAGGGGAATCAATTTACCCACCAGATTACAAAAAAATTACAACACCAAGTTGTAATTGCATAGCACAATAGGCTACAGAAAAAAAGAAATTATCATTTGATCATATTATCAATTCATGTGGGATTTTGAACAATATTACTTAGATTCAAATTTATTTATTTTTATTATTTTTTTTTTAGAATCAAATTTAAAAGTAGTGATTCTCAGTTCTGGCTGAACAATCAAATCACCTATATAACTTTTAAAAATTCTGATGCCTGGGTTCTTTCTTCAGTAATTCTGATATAAACACTCTAGGATAAAGCTTGGACAAGGGTATATTTTTCTAAACTCTATTGCTGCTAGTAAAACACACAGCCAGAGTTGAGCACCATTTCTTTACAAGTCAGCTATGCATATACTCTTAACATATTATAGTTAAAATGAGTAGAGTCGTATTTATTATCCTCAGACCCTGCAAAATATTACCAACTATGACTTGCCATGATATTAGTATAGCATGTCAGTTTTGTTAGATGGAAAGAATTCAACTCTGTGTCACAAGTAAGTCAATGTGAAGATATAATTTAAAGAAAGTTGAGAATTCATAATGTTTAAAAAGTTTAATTTTATTAAGGGCACTAACGCCCATTTCTATCAATGAAACATTCTAGAGAATGATATCTGAAAAAATATTATCTTTGTGTCAGACCAATACAGAAACACAGTCCCTATTGTTTGATATTGGATCAAGTATTTATTTTCCCTAAACTTTGAGTTCTTTCTTCATTGATTATAAAAATATCTTATAGTCATTTTGCAAATTAATTAATTTAAGGTAACAAAGACATAATTTAGTAAGTACAAAGTAAATTTCAATCTGCCCTACAGTGTTTTCATTATTTGTGTGTGCTTTAGAAAAGTAATTACACAACTAAAAGTCAGATAGCATAATTCTAGAATAAAATATGCATGAATTTTCTTTGAAGTACACCTAGTAATTATACACTAATTAACCAATTAATCCAAACTAATTAAACCAATAAAGTATGGATTGACTATTGAAATTTCAAATTGAATGTTATAAATGGATCTACTCATAAATATTATAGTACGAACTCAAGCCTATTCACAATGTGATTTAATCAAATTTTAATTAGCTGCCAGGATTTCATAAATATATTATTTATGTAAGGTAAATTATATTTCCAGTTTTTCAGTGCTATTAGATGGTAGATAGCAGTCCTTTGGCTTATTAAATGCAATACAGTTTTTTTGACCTTGCCTACATAATGCTTTCTCCATTATATGCATATATTCATATTCTTTTTGCTGTGCTCTTTATTATTAGACTCAGAGTTTCTGTCCATGGCCAATACATTCAGGATTTTGTTACACATCTATATGGTCGTATTTGCTAACTAAATATTTTGATAAAAGGAGACAAAACATATCAATTTCCTAGAGATCCACAAAGGCTAGGTTCTGAAACCCAAAAGGTTATCAATTCTATAAATCTGTTTGCTTTGTTCAGATATTCTATGTACTCCATTCAACTTTGGGTAGGATTTAGGGCAATGGGTTATAGAATATGGCCCCCTATGTTCCCTATGGAATAGGGAACATTTTGGGCAACTCCCTCAACACAGGAATATGCTGAGGCATGGTTTTTGCAGTATATATAGGATGCCTTTGTTTGTTCTAGTCTTTTATTGTCACTAACTACACTCTATGCTTTAAGACTACAAGTATCAGCAGTTCTGGAATATCATAATCTCTCTTTTGTGATTTTACATATACAGTTCACTCGACAAGGAATGACCTTTCATTTAGTTGTCTCCTAGTTAATTACTATTCACCTCTGTGATTCAGCTCCATGTTATCTCTGCTGGAAAGCTACCCCTACCATCTGCCTGTTGAATGGGTAAGAAAGCCTGGCCTGTGTGTTCTCGTAGTATACCATTCTTACTCCATTTGGAGTACTTCTCACAATCTATAGATACTGCTTTCTTCTGGGCAGAGATCTGGCCCACAGACAAGTTCATTTGTCTTGCACAGATCTTTAAAACATTTGAACCAATAATTAACAATCAGAACATTTCATACAAAAGTCCAGATATCTACCTTTTCAGGAAAAATAGAAATATCCAGTAACACTGGAGTGGCATGACAAGAATTGGCAGGGCTGAGTAGGTACTATCTCCCAGGGAGGAGTTTCCATACACTCTCCACTTCTCAGAAGTCCCTTACAGCCTAGTTGTCTTTTAATCTGTAAATTTCTTTCAGTTACCTTAATAGTGGAGTACTAAGGAGGACTGTTATCCTACTATTGTTAAAACCTTGACTCTTTCTCTGATTTGACCATTTATTATGTCTTTTTCAAGCAAGTCACTTAAGACTTCTTGTAACTTATTTTGCTTTTCTTTAACATAGCAATAATAGCAGCATTGTTCTGTATTTCATGAGGTCATTTTTGAAGATCAAACATTTTAATATGTGTAAATATGTATAACTTTGATTTTAATATATATTTTAATATGTATATTTAAGATATAATTATGGTTCTTTTAAATATCATATTAAGACTAACCCTGCTGCTTTCTAGCTAGATATTCAAATGTGCCGATACAATTATTAAGATAATCCAAGATCAATACTATCAATGTAAAAACTGAAAATCCAATTATCTTGAAGAGACAGAATGATTACAAAATAATAAAATAGTAAGCTATCAGAATATATATATATTTAGATACATCAATCATTAGATAAAAAGTATTCGAAGGATTAAACAAAAGGAATTCTTAACATAGTAATGGACAGTGTAAATGAATACGGTTTATGTGAAATGATGAAAAAAATCTTAGAATAATATTGTTGTGGAATTTGGTGATTATAAGCTTCATGACCTAGAGGTAATGATTTAATGGAAAGGAAAGTAAATTATGTTCAGGGTTTATTTAATAAGTCTG